>NC_090445.1:676148761-676773761 GCF_031143425.1 Pleurodeles waltl
AAAGCATAGGGATAAATGATGAAAAGATGATTTTAGCAGGAATATACATTACACATTTAGAGGAAGTGAGAAAAGAACAGAGCTAGAGGGGGGGAAGAAAGAAAGAGATCAAGATAGTGGGATACAGAGAAAGAAAAGTGGCACTGTTTCCCCAAATAATTTGTACAACAGGACACAAAGACAGATGGAAGAGAAACAGAGAGCCGAAAGTGTGATTGAGTGATAGTCTGAGTAACAGAAGAGGAAGAGAGAACACAGGGTGGCGATGGGGGTGATAAACCCTACTGAAGGAATTATGGCTCCAAATATGTCTCCAACGACAGCAGCCACTGTCTCTCGTTTTTGTCTAGCATGTTGTAATTCAGACGTTTTAGGTATTTGCTTTAAGTCACCAATCTGGTAAATCTTTGGGAAAACTATCCCCAATTAACATGTCCCATACCACCCCTTAGGGAGACGGTAATAAGCATTAAGTCCACAGATATAATAGATCCCAGGGATCGCTGGATCCTGTCCATTTAACAGAAATGTCCATTTACTTTGAAACAAAAACACATGCCTGCATTCACTCGTTCCCACCAATAAAGTGTCCTGCTCAGATTTTGGCCTGTATATACAAAGCCTTCAGACATGTAATGCATCTATCTTTCTGGCAGTACTGCAGCTTCTTGGGTGACACTTTGGGGGTCATTCTAACCCTGGCGGTCCAAGACCGCCAGGGCTAAAATTACGGGGGCACCGCCAACAGGCTGGCGGTGCCCCGCTGGGCATTCTGACCGCTGCGGTTCGGCCGCGGTCAGAAGTGGAAAACCGGCAGTCTCCCGCCGGTTTTCCGCTGCCCAAATGAATCCTCCATGGCGGCGCAGCAAGCTGCGCCGCCATGGAGGATTCTGACACCCCATACCGCCATCCTGTTCCTGGCGGTTCTCCCGCCAGGAACAGGATGGCGGTATGGGGTGTCGCGGGGCCCCTGGGCCAATGGCATGGGCACTGCAGGGGCCGCCGTAAGAGGGCCCCAAAAAGAATTTCAGTGTCTGCTTTGCAGACACTGAAATTCATGATGGGTGCAACTGCACCCGTCGCACCTTCCCACTCCGCCGGCTCAATTCTGAGCCGGCGTCCTCGTGGGAAGGTAGTTTTACACTGGGCTGGCGGGCGGCCTTTTGGCGGTCGCCCGCCAGCCCAGTGTAAAACACAGAATAGCCGAAGCGGTCTTCCGACCGCGGTGCGGTATTCTGGAGGGGGGAAGTCTGGCGGGCGGCCTCCGCCGCCCGCCAGACTTAGAATCACCCCCTTTATGTCTGTTCTTTCCCAAATGATTCAGTAAGTCAATTGTGTCATAGTTACAGTCATCTTTTGTCCTGGACGCAATCAGCAAGTCATCAATGTACTGTACTAGAGTTGAATTGAAAGGCAGTACTAGGGATTCTAAGTCTTTTTTCAATATCTGATTGAAGATGGACGGTGATTCAGAAAAACCTTGAGGAATTCTGCACCAACTGTACACCTTGTCCAGGAATTTGAAACTGAATAAAAACTGGCTGTCCTCATGAAGAGGTATCGAAAAGAAAGCTTGTGACAGGTCTACAACGGTGAACCATTCAGCATCACATGGGACCTGAAACATGATCACTGCTGGGTTTGGCACTATAGGGCAACACTTTACCACAATCTTGTTTATTTTTCTCAAGTCCTGCACAATTCGAACCTTCCCACAAGGCTTTTTCAGACCCATTATCGGTGAATTACATGGGCTGCTCAATACTTCCTTCAAGACTCCCTGTTTCACAAAGTCCGCAATTATTTGTGCCACCTGGATAAGAACATCTTGTGCCATGTGATATTGTGACACCTGGGGAAACACTGCATTTGGCTTCACTTGAACTTTAACTGGTTCCACTCCATTTATCAGTCCCACTTCCTTTCCTGTCAAGTCCCATACTTTCTCTGTCACTGTTCCCTGCAACTCGGCTGGTAAGTCAGTCACTGTAAGCATCGGGAATAATGTTATCAAAGGGTAATCTTCATTTGCGGTTTCTGCTTCCGACTCTGAGAACTGACCATCATCCCCTTCATCATCGCTGTTTGTCTGCACCTCAATCCCATCATTGGAACATGTAATCGAACACTTTGTCTTGCACAGCAAGTCTCTTCCCAGTAGGGATACCGGACTTGAATCGCAGACTACAAACTTATGTAGTCCCTGGAAGTTGCCAATCTCAACTTGCACCGGATCTGTAATTGGATTCGTCAAGTACTGGTTAGCTACTCCGACCACTCTTATGGTACGCCCCGAAAGTGGCAATTTCGGAACCTCTGCACTTCTGACCGTAGAGCGTGTAGCTCCGGTATCAACCAAGAATGAAACCTTGTGACCCATTACCTTTCCCTCTACATGGGGTCCCCTCTGATCTACCTCTAGGGACGCTGCAAGCTTGCACTCTTCACTGTCTGAACTGTCATCCGACCATTTCTCATTCATTCCATCTTCACCACGCAATGGGAATTGCTGTACTGTATTATTTTGGCTCATCGCCTGACCTGTGACCTGCTGAGGAAGCATCACCTGTTGCTGTCCCATTGGAGCCATTGGTCGTTGCATTTGCTGTCTAGGTACCATGGGAACCTGTTGTTGTACTTGCTGCATTTGCACTGGCTGAACGCGTGGCATTAGTATTTTCTGCATGTAATGTTTGAATGCCTTCAACAACCTCTCATAGTAAGCATGTATTGATTCCTTAACCTCCTGCGAGGTCTTGTGGATTTTCTGCCAATCAGTCACTTTCGGCGACACTTTCTGCTTCAAAAACTCAATCACTTTATGATAGTACTTCATCACCTCCTCAGAGGGTGCTCCGGTCACCTTATCCCTTGCCGGTTCCTGTGTCGGCCAGTCTACCCCTCTCTTGCACTCAAGCCATAAATCGGGCAGAACAATGATCTCAAACAAGGCATTCAGGTCTTCCCAGAGACATTTCGCAAGCTTCACAAATCTATCTGTTTGTTGGTACCACTCAATTGGTTTCTCCCTCAACCTGGGATAATCATTTGTAAAAGATAAGATGTCTCCCCTGGACCACAGTACATGAATTAAAACCCCACCAGCTGTCTCTCTCATTGGTAGTATTTTTACTGATCCCGTATCCGGTGTAGTTTTAGCTTTACTTGATCCTGGGCTGTCACCTTTCTCCTTGTCTCTTTTCTTAGCCCATCTGCCTTCCCACTTTCCTAATGGTCCCCAGATTTGTGCACTTTGTAATATTTCCTTTAAATGAGCTTTCATTCCGGCAGACCTCATGTGCTCAAAGTCCTTTGAGTCAAAGTCTAACCTGTAACCTCTTTTCAAATGTTTAGTATTTTCAATATCAATATTGTATTTGTCTGCCAGATTTGCTAATTTCTGATGTACCTTGCCTACTTCCTTAGTAATCTTGGGGCACAGATATCTCAATTCTGCTTCTGTGTATGACTCTAATCTGTTTACCCCCATTGTTCCATCCACTAATTCAGCAGCTTCCACGCCCAGTCTCACAAAATTCAGGTACTCATCTTTCCCCAACCTTTCCGGTTCCAATGCAGTTACTGCAGTCTTTTGCGTAGTAAAGGTCTTCTGTAACCACTCATTTAACTGTTGTACCGTAAAACCTTGTAAGGAAATGTTTCCTGCATGCATCATTGGCGACTGTGAAGCATTCGTACTTATTGTTTGTGGGGTTAACACTCCTAGCCCTGCCTGTCTCATTGCTTCCATCGGGGCTTCAACTGGGCTACGGTCTATCAAAGACCTTTTTTTTTCAACCGCTTGTTCTCCTGGGGCCAGTACCTGAGGGGTTCCTATGGACCCTCCTCTTATTACATCTTGGGTCATTACTCCCTGATCACATACACCAGGCTTACCTTGTGCATACAATGGCACCGGTGGTCCAACAGTAATTGGCAATGATATTGCAGCTGGTGTCTGACCTGGTCCCAAACCTCGTGGAGCAGCGACTCCAAAGGTCTGCTCCAGTGAAGCCGGGGCAGGTATTAATGGAGGACCTGCTGCTGGATTATACCCCGGTATCAGTTGTGGCTGCGGCTAAGGCAGCAATTGCGGAGTTGATTCAATCTGCATTAACCTCGATTTTGTATATATCGGGTCTGGTTGCACAATCAGGTTTGTAGTAGTCTCTAGTACCGGGACGTCTGGGTAGATTCTCTGTATCTGCTGTGGAGGTTGCAACTGTATCTGCATTTCTGGCGCAGTGGGTACACTGACACCATTCTGTATCAAACCCGTATCACTAGTCTGTGCTGTATCAGTAACTCCCTTCTCCTGCGTCTGGTTCCCAGTACCCGCGCTAGTGCTTGGGACATTATCGCTTACCGCATAAGGTGGCGGGCGATTATGGAATATCTGATTTAGGAATTCTTCATCATCTGAATCATGTTCTTCTTCCCAAGATCTCTTAGTTTCTTTAGGTTTACTAGAGTCTTTGTCTGTTTTACAGATGCCTTTCTTTCCCTGCGTCTCATCTCCCTGTGTTATTGCTGGGAACAATTTTAATCCATCAACTATTCCCCATCTCCACATTTTGTTCTCATTATCCCACCTAGCTTCTGCATATGTCTTTTCTGCCCTTTTTTTCTTCTTTGGAATTTTTCTTGTCTCTGTTTAAGAGCCATTAAATCCCAAATCGCTAAAGCCTCATACTGAGCTGGCCTCAGAGGTGGTTTCTGTACACTTAACATCCACCTTAGATTCTCTAGAACTCTCGTATTGAACGTCCCATGTTCTGGGAACGCCAAACATCCCTCTTTTTCTGTCAATTTGCGCCACTGTTTCATCCACAAAGAAGGCGCAACACCTTTTTACTCCATGACTATGTAAGCTGGAGTTCCCTCAGGAGGTGTAGGCTCCCCTTCACTCGCCATAATGTATGCGTCTCCTTTCAGAGCACTCTTAAAAGCTTTGACAAAATTCATCTTTTGTGTCTTTTCTTTTGTTTGTATTTAATAAAAAAGTGACTTTAATTCCCAGGACACTCTTCACCCACCTTTTTCAACCTATTGCCTCTCACGGATGACAGCCAATCCGTGCGCGACCCCTCTCGACCACTGACCTATCTCAGCGCGGCACCACTGATGTCACACTCACACACTGCAGCTGACAAAGTCTTGCGGCTCGTCCGCCCCTCACTGGATTCACACCAAACTAATGCAAAAATTACTTCGAGCACCTTTAACAACAACACAAATTTGCCGGTTTACTACAGGAAGGGTAACACATTCGCTTAGGAACTTTACAGAAATTTCACTTGAAGCCTCGGCCGCTACTTTCTCCTTCTCAGTTCCCGCACCCGCAAGCAAAATTTGACCCGCAAATCCTACTCTCGACTTGTCAATGGTTCGTCCTAGTGCACTTTAGAACTTGCCAAATCTCCATCGAAGGTTTCATTCACACAAGTGACTCAAACTCGACTTGTCAACCACGTCCGATTGACCTAATTAAACCGCACAAATTACAACATAAACCCAAGTGTCTCCTACACTTGTCAATATATTCCGGAGTCTTAGACCACGACGGGTCCGTACATGAACAACCAACCACGTGGATAATTTTGAGCACAAAGTGCCACACTCATATGAAGTACGCCGACTTCCCTACTTTCATACTGCGGAGTGCACCCACTCCTACTAAAACAACATTTACCAGGCCTAGATACACACAAACTTCACAAATCACCTGCAAAAATGCATAAGCTGAGCAAGCGCAAACCCTACACCATACATGCTATGACGCCGAAAACATTCCCAACTCACTTAGGCAGGCTCCGAGATCCTGGGAAAGTCATAGTGAATTTAGAAACACATCATACCTCCAATTTGCATTATCTCAGAAAAACAATTTAAACAATGATTCTCCGTCCTAGGGCCCCAAAGGGCCAAACCATCGCTCTGCTACCAGAACTGATAACGCGTCCCTTTATGATAATTTATTACACATCAGGACTCGTTTTAGGCTAATGAATCTTTGACCCAGTTGAGAGACACCTTAGGACGAGATAGCTGATCAACATGTCAATCAATACATCAATAATGTCATCAATATTTATCACAACAATGCATTTCACTTTAGTCAAAGTCATTAATCAATTCAAAGACGCTACCATGACCTTTCAGCCATGAACACACCTTGATTAGTAGAATTTTATAAGTTTTATTCCCTATTGATTACAGTCTATAAGCAGATACGTTAATCTCAATACCAAGAAACATAATAGCATAGTCACGATGTGGCAACTTTGATAAGATTTCATTAAAGCGAGAATCACAAACATCAGAACATAACACAGCATGAACATAGATCAGGATTAGCAGAGTGTCAATAACGCGTCAGTTCAACAAAGCATAGTCTCAGTCGTTTGTCTATTTGCGTCAGTATTGGTGAACACCTGTCCTAACCACTGATTAGCATTCGCATGTTGGGCTTCATGCAAAACAATTTAGAACACTAATTTGGAAAACATCTAACTAAGGTCCCTATCAAAGGTAAGCAGTTGGTACCTAGAAAGGAAAAGCAAACAGACAAATCACAATTGTATTGTCATAATTACCCTCCAAAGTTTAGGTCAGCGCACAGGTTCAGTCTTCGTCCTCAGGACATCAGTCAAATCGCCACCAGTCAGGATTCAGCTCCAGGGGAAAAAGGGCACTTTCCTCATAAGAAGGTAAAGTGTGACATGGGCAAATCTAAGGGCGAGGATGGTTTTAAGTAAACCACCAAGTCACCAAACAGAGTGACAGAGTTTCTGGATAAAATCAATAGCATTCCCTAACCCACCTCCAATCACTCCCCGTGACATGGGTTTTTATCCCTTTTCCATTGTACATTCCCCCAAAATGTTATTGGTCATCTGTTATACCCCACTATCTTTAGCCTATCAGAATACACATTAGGTAACCCAACTCTTCACCCCATATTATTTTACAAGTCTTTGATTGGTCTTCATAATTGATGTCTTCAGAGGTGGCACGTCCGGTATGATTTCATCCTTCTGTAATTCTTTGCACATCTTTTGGTCAGCAGTTCCATTGTCTTCACCGGTTTGAATGACCTTTTACATTACATTAATCTACACTGTTTCAATTTACTTTTAACATTTATTCTGCAAGCGAGAGAAACTGTGAGAGTGGATCTAACATGGTTACATTCGTCTTCTAATTTGAAGAAAAAAAAACAGGCAGGGTCATGTCCCTTTGTGAGTTAGCATACTGAAAAATAGAAAAATGCATTTAATATGAGAGCCAAGGCAGCTAAGCTACAGCTCATGCTAATTTAAGGCCTATGAGGATTTCAGTACGGATTCAATAACGCAATCATTAGTATAAACTTATTTAAACATAATATAAACATTTTGGTCATTATTATTAGTCTACGTATACATTAGTGGCCACTCCCCGTGGTCACAATTCAAGTGCACGTCTAAGCAAAATTACTATCATTATAGTTTCTATGCAGCATTATCACACATTGATTCATGAACATTTCATGTTAATATAGATTATATATGCTATGCTCTCTCAGGGGCAATGAGAGGTTGGTGACAAGACAGAGAGTGCTGAAACGTTATTGGTGGACTTAAGGGTAGATGGCCGGATTCGTAACAGAATACTGTGCACATCTCCTTGAGGTGCCTGAGATTAGTAGGCCAACCACATACAGAACGCACAGAAAGTGGATTGGAGCAATATAATTTAATAATTTAAATATCGAGTCTCATAATTTAATAGTTAATAGTCTCACAGTGTTTCAATTAAACAATGAATGGTGAATAGAATTCAGCAGTGTCGCCATCGCTAAAAGACAGAAAACAAACACTGTATGCACGAATGCCATTGAAAGAAAAGGTAGTATAGTATGTTACACCAGATACGTTCAGAGAGTATATGAGGA
This sequence comes from Pleurodeles waltl, assembly GCF_031143425.1. Taxonomy (NCBI): domain Eukaryota; kingdom Metazoa; phylum Chordata; class Amphibia; order Caudata; family Salamandridae; genus Pleurodeles; species Pleurodeles waltl. Next base: position 676,156,698 of record NC_090445.1, read on the forward strand.
AGGATAATACTGAGAGAAAGACACAGAGAGACTGAAAATAGTTGGTGAATGATGCATCTCCTGTATAAAAAGTCCTATATTTAATTTGAATGAAAAACGGCCACCACGTTTAAACCACTTAAAACAGCTGGACAAGTGCACAGAGTGCCCCTCTGCCCATTATTGCTCTGATATTTATCCATTGCAATATCCTTCCTTCGTTTCCTTTCTTATTTCCATTGTTTGGTGTGTTTACCTTGTTTGGTCATTCTCCTTCAGTATTAAATTACATTAAACAGGTATTGAGTGCATTTGCGATTCCAAAACGAGGCTTCATTTGAAACATAATCAAGCTTTTTTTCTGATTTCAAAGCAATCTTAAACGTAAAGACACGGACCTGCTTTGCACGTCATTATGCCATTATGACTGCATGACTCATACTCAGCATACCTTCAGAAGCCTGTAGGCGGTAGGTAAATGTCAATACGCATGAATGTTATACAAAGCATGAAGATTAAGCACATAAATCACTGTCTGTCACACTACAAGACAAATTATTTATATCAAATCAACTACTGTACTAATAACAAACCCAGCACACTAACATTACATTTACTTTTTGCTCTTACGCCATTTAACACTTAAATTTGGAATCAATCTTGAGAGTAAACCATGCATGTGAATACAAACAGCATGATACTAAAGCTAACCATGATCCTGTTAACACAATACTACTGACTTAGTCACTAACTCTCCATTCCCACAGAGTAGAATGTACCCTGAAGCATAGTGCTTCAATGCCTCGTCAAGTGCAGTAAGCACTATATAAATAACCATAAACCACTACACCATACCATATTCACTAGTCAGTGAGGGAGAAGCAGGAAGACAGAAGAAAGAATTGATCAGTGAGAGACAGAGATATACTTGAGGTAATGAGACTGAAGCACAGAAACACACCAATAATGACTGAATTAAAAGGTAGAATTTATTATTAGTTTGGGACAACAATAGAAAGTAAGCATATGGAAGAAACCGTGAAAGTGTGATTTTAGAAGGGACAGACGGTGAAGGTAGAGAGACAGAGAGAGACAAAGTCACAGAAGTAGACTGAGATATATGGGATGCCATATATTATAAGGATATTGCAAGTCCCCAAGGAGTTGCAAGACCATATAGAGAAACGAGGAAGACTACTGAGTTCCTTTATATGGTTATGGAACTATGTAGTGACATGGAATATCCTTATCATATACGACAGGGTGTACTTTATTTCTAATAATAATACATAGTCAAAGCATCACCTTTTCCACAACACACATCAATCCTTGGTGTGAAGCTCTTTTATGAGAAAAAGAGAGCATGCTTGCAAACATGAAGAATGATATTTGTTGTAAAAACATTTTAGAAGCAGTTTAATATAAGTTATTTTTTTAATAAAATGTTCAGTAGACACAAGCTGAAAGATTCTAACTTTTCTATAACTACAAAGGGAATACTAAAAGTAAACAGGTTGCCATAATTATCTCCTTTCTCCTTGTCAAAGTGCAGCTACAAAATCAAAGCAAAAGAAAGAGAAGAAACGTTTTGTTTTTCTTCTTTAAAAAGCTGCTTTAATTATGCTCTGTGTCCTGACCTGCCTTTCTTCCTGGCTCTGGTAGCAGGCATTGTGACGTCAAAACTCACCTGTAATAACTTATTACAGTTGGGTTCTGACATCATTTCTTTATAATGCATGACTGGGTGTGTCACAAACACGGAATATATAGTAATTACAGTTTTTTTTTGTATACATGCATTGTAGAATCCCATGTATTTTAAATGATTTAATGATTTAAAGATAGTCTTTTACTACAGGGATTGCAGATTCACATGGACTATAGAACTATATCAAAACCACTGTTTTGCTAATCATACAGCAGGTCACAGATGGAGTAAAAGTTGAAACTAAAATAAACAGTACTGGAGGCTGACAAAGCAGACATGAAAGCGCAAGATACTTGGATTGGAGAGAGTAAAAGAGAGTCAAAGTAATCTGTCTGCACTAAAAGTGAAAACTAGAGAAAGAATGAGAAGGCTGTACAGTTGCGAGACATTAAAAAAGATAGCTCCAGGAAATGGGGCGGGCCAATAATCTCAATAGTTTCACAAAGGTTAATAGAAGTTGTATTGAGGGTCACTTAAAAAAAGAGAAGTAGGAGGCTTCTACCTTATGTTTGTTTTGTTCAAATGCCACAGTGGATTTTCCTTCTTTAGAAGAATGCTATTTTGCTTTGTTTTTCTACTTTAAAACAAGTCTGTCTCTTCTCATTTTTTTAACTGATCTGAAATGAACCTTGACTCCTCACTGCCAAAATGAATGATTTGCAATTGTGAAGCTTTCCTCTTTAAATTGCCTCTTATAAAACCACTGAGAGTGATATCTGATTGGCCACCATTTCTTCATTGTGTTAAAACCTTCCACTGTCCCTAGTTACACCTTTTCTTTTAAATGAACTGTAATGTACTTTCTATCTAGTCATTTGCATCAATGCATACACACATACTTTTCTGCTTTTTTCTGTTTTAGTTAATATACCCTGTGCTGTCCAGTACTGTACCTCTGCTCTGCTTCAGTCATGGACTATCAGAAGCATCTCATCTGGATAACTAGAGTATCTTGGCTCAGCTGGTTTTGTCCCGTTTGCCAAACCAGCAGAATGTGTGCAAATTTGTGGTTTTTTAATGTTGACATAACATAGGGCCTTATTACTAGTGTGGCGGTTGGCGGTCCAAGTACCGCCACACTTTGGTTGATGGTCAGACCGCCGCACTCCAAGCAGTTCGGCCGTCCAACTACAACTTCGGCGGGCCTTTCCATGACGGGGACCTAGCCATGAAAAAGCTGGTGGAAAGCCAGTTCATGGGGCCACAGGGAGCCTCTTAACTGCCCATGGCATGGGCAATGCGATTGCCACCCTGCCCAGCACTGTCAGAATGCGCACTATCTGCTCTGCAGACACTGAGCATTCCAAGGGTGCCCGAGGGCTAGGATATTGGCCTCGGATGCTTTAAAGGAGCGGAGGCCAGTATCCTAGCACTGTTCTTGCTGGTCAGCCAAGCGGGAACGGTATTACAATGTTCCCCCCAGTCAGCCCTGCAGGAACATTGTAATACGCTCGGGGAGGACGTTACTGTCATGGCAGTGGCATCCTCACAGTGAGTTTGGCAGTCCCATGCTGGGACCGCCAAACTCATAATGAGCCCATTGTTTGTTTTACAGAATAATAGGGTATGATTTTGTTTTGATCAGAGCATTCCCATGTATTAGCATCCACATGCAATAGTATACATCAAGGGGGCTGGCCCTTGATTATCTGTTGCATTGAAGATGATATTTGATTTGAAATGTGCTTGAAATGTGCTTTGAAAAAGAACGTGCATTCTTTTGCTATCAGTATCACTGTTTATGTCACTTGGAGAGAAATAAAAGTTTTGGCTGAAACTTGAGAAAGCTCAAAATATAGCTATAGATCATTATATGTGTTTTTCTGCAAAACCATACATCTTCCACAGGATGGCAGAAAGCCAGTGCCATGGGCCACAGGGGGCCCCTACACTGCTCATGCGCATGGCATTGGCAGTGCATGTCCCCCTTCCCAGCACCATCAATATGTCCCCTGCCTGCTTTGCAGACAGTACGTATTCTGATGGTGTTGGTGTGCTATGTATTGGTCTCAGCTCCCTTAACGGATCCAAGGCAAAATATTTGTAGCACTGTAACTGCCAGCCAGCCAGGTGGGAACACGTAATACAATGTTCTCGCTGGTAAGCCCAGCGGGAACACTGTAATACTCTTAGAGGGGACACCAGCGGTATGATAGTGGTGTCTTTCCCACAAGTTTGGTGGTCAGCTCGTCCAACTGTCAAACTCATAATGAGGCCATATATTTGAATGGTGTATTATTCAGCAAAATTCCAAGAAGCAAACAGAATCTTTTTGTAGAAAGCCTCTCAAAGGATCAAATCATAATCTCTTCTTAGAGCCAGCTTTACTATTAGTGTCTGTCTTGCCTTGTTTTTTTGCTAGTTGTCATTTTTTTTATAAATTAAGAAAATTTGTACAAGACATTATTTCAATCTTGTGGCCTTTAAAGCAGTTGCAAACTCAGACCATACAAAATGCTATTCTAACTTCACATAATGCATTTTCTACTTCTTTATCACTCACCCTGACATGCTCTATCTTCAAATGTGTGTAAAAAAAAACATTATTTGCCGACTTGACTGTGACTTACAACATGCTGCCCTTTCACAGGGAGCACATCCACACACACAGTATTTCCCTTCAGTGCCTGGTACTTCTATGGTATAGTGTGCTTTTTTGAGGTCAAAAATATTTTTGCCTTTAGAGAATGTTTTTTTGTTTTAGATTGATGAGGTCATGACAGCTTCCCCAACACTAATGGTTTGCCAAAATCAAGAAAGAACAAAACAAGAATTGTTAAAGCATAAACGCTGGCAGCCAACCTAATAGCTTTGTATTATTATATTTGGTGTGCTATTTTCTTTTTATTTTGGGAAAGGCGTTATCTTCCTCTGAAGATCTGGTTTCTGCTTAAGAGCTGAGGCTTACTGCATTGATATGCACTTACTTTTTATATCTTCTGTATTTTGTTTCACTACATTTTTTTCAATTAAAACGGTGTTAATCTGTTTCTAGTGATCTCATTACAATAGACATTGGGAATTTTTGTTGGGAATGTTGTGCTTTTATCTACAATATGATTGTATCTTTATTTTGTTATGGTGATACCATTCATATCAACAGCAAGTATGGTAGACCAAGAAAGAACAATTATGTGACACTGACATCTTAGCTGAAGGTAAATGGACTCCATACTTTGTAAGAGATGCACTGTGTGGGTAGGAAGTAATCATAGAAGCATTCTCCTCCTTAGTATTGGTGAATCTAAGGGAAAATATGCTTGCAAATGGACTTTAAAATGAGCTCCTGCATTGTATAGAGACCAACTGGGGTGGGATAAAATGTATGTACTACATGCGATCACCTTGGAGTGTACACATAATATCCATTTAATCCAGAAACAAAGCATGTTAAAAGGGTCATCATAGATCAATTGCAGTATTAGGGCCTGATAGTGCCTTGACTCTTCAACATGAACACTCCTACATTTGCAGTATTAAAAGAAGATAACTCCTTTACAGTAGGTTTAAACTATGGAAATTTGAGTGCATATACATGCACGCATGCAGTGCAAAATGCTCATAGTACTGGACGTATGATGCATTTAATGATTTTACATGTTTTAATAGATTTTCTTTTAGTTAAACTATAGTGTCTGAACAACAGTATATAATTGTTTTTTCATTTGGCAGAATCCAATGTGTCTATATAAGATTGATCCATCAGTATAAGAATAGCCCTGGGCTGTTTGCAGCAAAAAATATGTCAAATTTACAAGAAAATTGTGAAGTGCTTTTATGCATCGACTTATGCATAACAGTTGGTGATTTAAAAGAGTACCTATACAGGGTGGACAGAGTCTCTCAGCAAGACATGGATATGAAAAATAAATTTGTGAATCTTAAATTGCATATCTTAATGTGATCTTATTAGGATATGAATTATCCAGAGAGGGTAGAGGACTGGCACTGTGCTTCCTACAGAAGTGTGCTACTTTACTACCCAGAAATATGTTGAGAAAGTTACAAGCCCTGATGGCTTTGTGAACTATGGAAGAAATTACTTGCCATGTTATGCTGAGTGAGTGAAGCCCTTATATGAAACACCAACAGTTGCTGGGAAGAATTGAATGGAAACACATATTGCTAATTTAGATGAACTGTAAAAAGACGTATTAGGGATAAAATAATTCCACATGCAGGACAAAATGACAAACCTAGTAATTATGGTTGTTCCTAGCACTTCGGGCTACACATGTATAGTTTACAATGAGGACCATACATTACGTACAAATCTCACTGTGTTCCACTACAGAGGAGCAGTTCACTCTGACTGAGAACATTTTCACAAAATTTCAGAGAGCCATTTTGAAGGAGGGTCCCCTGTCACAGAGAAAGCAGAATATCATAGTTTCCCCTAGGCCTACATTCGAGGTTAGTAATAAAAATAGCAATCCTAATGAATATGATTTACACTTGCATTGAGTGCAGTGGGATTCAGAGCACAAGTCTAAATATGCAAAGTTTGAATATGATCCTACATCTAGGACACATGAATTTCTACAGGATCAAAAAAGGAATTCCACAAACCCTACATACATTAATAGGTCTGTGTGAAAGTTGCATCACACCAGCATAACTTGTGCAATTTTGGGAATTTCATGTTATGTTTGTTTTGCAAAGTTTGCAAAGATATGCTGTTACATAATTATGTACCATTTGTAGTGAAAGGTTACGGTGAACAAGCTATTCACTGTAAAAATTGAGTACAAATGCACAGGAATGATAGAAAGCAAAGCACTGTTGTTCGCAGGGCTTTTGTTTAAATGCATCCTCCTACTAAAAGATTGGTGCGAGTACCCATGCCACACTAAAATGCATCACGTATATTCAATCACAATTTTGCACACCACTGTATATTACGCATACATGAATATAAGAGAATGTCTTCCACAAACAGGTCTGCACAGCAACTGCACTAAGAAGAAATACACTACATCTTGCACTCAAATGTTTTGAGTTTTTGTTAACTTCAAAACACAATGGCACCATTAACATTTTAGGTCAGTATCACTGGAAAAATAGCTGAAATCAAAGCCCTCTTAGTTGCCCTTCAAAAAACGTATTCATAATGTCCCACATATTGATAGATTGGGCTTTATGTGTACAAGGTTACATTGTAGATTTGCCACAATGACACCTAAATTGACTCACAGCTTTAAAAAGCAAATCAGTAAGTCAAAACAGCTTTGGGTAAATGTCTTTGCAAACCTTCAAGGTCAATGCTGTTACTCGCAAATGAAGATCTATGTACCAACAGTGGTCATGATAAAGGCAAATTTGAACAAGAAAGAACTCCCTGATATTTTCCCTTCCAGGTATTTTTATAGCCTCACAAAAGACAATGTTCCTATGTTTTTATACCAGGTTTTGAGGTTAGGCATATACCTAATGAGAAAGCTAGGTTAGATTTGATTAGGGTGGGCAGTAAAGTGTTAGCCTTTTCTCATTTCTGCATGTTCTGTATGAATGCTACAACAACATTATTTTTTGCCTTATCTACAACAAAGCATGTATAGCAATGTAACATTTGTCAATAAATTAAGCATTCTGCTGTTGTAAGTACCACATCTCCACCCTACGATATTCAATAAACCCTTCGTGTTGTTTTCTTTGACCATGTTGGACAAATGTCAGCAATAAATCTACATAGATAGAATTGTTTTGGTTGATTCCTGATCTAGGTTCCTTAAGGTGTGGCCACAAAAGGCTGCCACTGCTAGATCAGTTGTAAAAGACTTGCAGTGCCTAGTAGCAATGGGAGCAGGTCATTACTTTTATTCAGACTATTGTCAGGCTTTCGCCCCAAAGGCTTTTCTGAATGTGATAGCTGCCCTGGAAATACAACTGCTATTCTAGCATCCCTTCTTTCTGGTATTTAGTGGTATGGATGAGTGATCCAATGGAATGCTAAAGGATGCCTTGGCTACTATGTATTTGGACTCTGAATTGTTGTAGAATCAAAATCTCTATTGGGACCAGTGGTCAATAACTAATGTACCCAGAGGAATGCTAGTTGACCAAAAACCATGTTAAATGTTTGTTGGTGTCTCTATATTTGTCAATGATCTTGATTTCCTTGGGAGAAATAGGGGAGTTAAAATTTGATTTGTCTGATGCTTTCTCACAGTTGCATTTGTTTTGGAGTATCTTATAACTGACAGAAAAACTTTCAAATATGAAAGACTGACTTCACTGACGGAGAAGCTGCTCTAGATGGGCGGCTCCTAATGGTGAGAGAGGTGACTGATGAGCAAATCTTTGGACCATTCCCACAGACCACCCATTCTATTTTGTGATATAAAAGACATTTTCACCATAATCCTGCTACCACTGGCTGGTGTAAATAAAAACAAGAAAGTGGTGTTCTACTCTATAAAGAAACACCATGTGGCCAGTTCTGTTCAGCAGTCCAGTCGTATACCAAATTGTCTCCAGATTAGTCCAATACATCCTGTCCCTTCTCTGGAGTTGCCTAAGAAGGAAGTCATAAGAGCATGCCGTAATTACATAATTATTATAATTTTGGGGCCAATCTCTGCCCACTCCTCAGGGTTTCTGGAAAATCACCAGACCCTTCCCTTAATTGGGATATTAATACTCTATTCTCGGGCCCGCTAATTCCCAGCACAGAAGACTGTTATAACTAAAACTGCAAAGTCACTCAGGGCTTCATTGCTACTAATTGTATGCATCTTCAAAATGTAACTGTAGTGTGGTTAGTTTTACGTATATTTTGCGCATTAGCTTCAGGCTTTAGGCCTTTGTGCACTTTGCCCTGAATGTATTTTATTCATTTGCTGACAGCTTAGAGCCTCTGTGCACTTTGCTCTAAATGCTTTTTATTAGGCTTCGTACTGTTATTTTACAAAATAGCCAGTTCTACAGTGTTGTTTTTTATTCATATCACACTGTTTTGCCTACTTCAGCACTGGAGTTCTTCATAACATATTCACTCTGTGCTTCAGTCAAGGATACAGTCTGGTACATTGCCGATAGACGTGGTAGGAGTTTAGATTTGGCATTCTTGCGTAGGGACATTTTGTGATCACGATGACATGTTAGTTATAAAATCACTTCCTTGTCCCAATACGTGGCAGAGGGAGATTCCGACCAGGGAACCACAACTAGACGCCGACTGCCTCGTTGCAGATGCTGAACCAGATCACAGGCCTTTGCTCAGGTATGAGGGCTCATGTCTCCCCTGTGATTCTTAAAGGCAAGCTAGAAGCTTAACATGCTGTGCTCTAAATAGAACAAGCAGAGGGAGAGTAGAAACTGTTAGGCACTATGATAGCTTTGTTCTTATGTTTTACTCTCCTGGTGAATATTTCAATCCTACTGTGTTGTATTGTTCTGGTTATTGCGGCTCACGCCTTATTAACTAAAATACAGTCGTTTTATTAAAACATTATATAAAACTTATACTGTCTTTGTCATTTGTATATGAGATCGTATTGTAAATGAGAGAGTTGGTTTGGATCTGAGTGACCACGACTTTCCTGAGAAGTTCCAAAGATGTCATGCGCTCGGCTGCCCAATCATTTCTTCCCCGTGGGAGAAATGAGGCACTGTTAGTTAGCCGGAGCAAAAAACGGATTTAGGGTGACTGAGTTCCTTACACGTGGGTCAGACGCAGTCCCCCACACCGTTATCGATCCTGCTGCCTAGAAATCCAGTAGTCTCATTTAGGATAATGAGAGCCCACGCGACATAACCAATGGCACAGAACTCTTCACAACAATTTAATGATTTATTTGCTCTTTAAGCCTTGAAAAAGCCCTGAGGATGAACTATGTGTTGGCTGCCAAAAGCTGTTTGTAACTATGAAAATGTATCTTAGACGCCCAGTGCCGCCAATTTTCTGAAGAAATTATTAAAAATGCTGTTTAAAAATATATATTCATGGAGGTATGCCTTTAATATAATTGACACTAATTAACTGCTTAATGTGTGGTTCAATATCTCTTGTGACATTGGCACAAGGAGAGTGAATCTGAGTTGAAATTATTGGTCTGTTCAGGGGACTAATGAGCTTGCTATGTCTTCAGCTTCACCCTCATATTCAACTATTGAGCTTGATGTAGTGCAAACAACATCTGAAACTGCTGTGACATTGACTACTCTTGCTACATCTGCAACTTTATGTACACCCATGAAAAAATCTAATTCAATTATACTGACTTCAATAAATTGCACTGACTTGGAGTCAGTCCAATCTAAATCTTGAAACCGGAGCTACTCTTGTTCTGTCTCTTTATAAAACAGGAGACATGTTGACCTCTCAATTAACCTGCAGATGGACTTCTACCAATCCATCATGGTCATACATTTAGATCGCTACCAAATATCATAATTTCTTTAGTGGCTTACCATATTGGATATTATTTCCTTCATTAAAGCTTTGCGCCACCTCCTGTGATGCAGGCATTCCAACTATGTTATTCATCATACATATGTAAGAAAGACTTTCATTCTGTAATCACCAATGACTATACTCTGGAAATATTTGAAAAACCGTGTCACGTCAAATCCAGGGACTTACAAAAATTATTAAAATTCCTTACATTTTAAGAATTTACTTTGGGTAACCTTGTCACACCAGAGCCTTTTGCAAGTTCATGGGAAATGAGCACTGATAAACAAACTATGTCTAATTTAGGTTTCAATGTTTCATTGGGCAATGAAAATCATATTTTGACACAGACGACCATCAAATGCTGTTCTGCTTTCATCATTAAGAACATCAGTACATTCATGGATCAACTAGCTAAAGGGAAGTTCATAATTTTATAAGGTGGGAGGATAGGGGCACACAAACAGTTAACAGTCTGGCAACCATTCATAATAGTTTTCTGAATGTTAATAGTTATAACAGACCCTATAAATCTCTTTAGCATATATTTGAATTTGAAAGGTTTAACAAAATTCTGATCACTCGCAGTAGGAGTATATGTTCACCAATGTTTTTGGAATCACAGGATTACACATATTGGAAGGAGAATGTCAATGAGAGGAATGTGTAGGAAACTACAGTTTGGAAAATTCAGGGGATTTTCATAGTGACAAAAAGAAGGCTACAGTGGTGCACTCCTTTTGTTTTTTGATTACTACATTAAACCATTGAAGCGTGCTGTCCTGGTCCATTCTCTGTTCATGAGTGTAAATCAATGAAAGCAAACGCCATTCTGTTATGTACAAGATAATCTCACAGATACACTGCCATAACACAGCTAGAAGCTGACTCCAATTATTTTATTATTTTATTAATCCATCATTGTGTTTTGCAGAATTATCTAGTGAATGCTTATAATTGGCATGCTCTGTTTTAGAAACCAACTGAGTATCATAGTGAGCTTGTTTCTCTTATTTCAAACTGATCATCTATCCCTAAATGCATCTCTGAAGCTTGCCAAAATATCACCAACAACCACACATATTTCGAAAGTGTGTGCCTCATTAGCGGGGCAGGGGAGTGGTTTAGCATTGCATTATATCCATCAGCTGTGAATTAGTACATTAAATATTTTTACAATGTTTGTCATATTTCTTTTACATTGCATTGCTTGACTGCATGACTAACGTTACCCCCACTTTCATTTGTAAATCGTCATGTACCAATTCTTTCGGATATTCATTTCTTTATTAGGATTCTACTGTCCATGGCTTTTGTCATTCTGCGAGGCCCGACTTTGCTTGCAAACTCCTTTTCACATATGCTTATTACATTCACTCCTATTATACTTCATTAACCAATAGAAGCTACGTGATTTAGGGAAACGACTGCAGCTGTATCCCCATCCAAGGTTACACATATGTCTAGATTGCTCGGAAAAAAGTGAAATGTTGCTGAACTCCATTCTACCTTTCTGGTAAAAGTTTTAGGTAGAATTTAATGCTGGAAAATATTTGTAATGACTACATGTCTTGGTAAACGAAATCATCGTATTGTAGTTCTATGACAAGGAGATGCACTGTTGAACTTTGCAGTGGGAACATCCCATTCTGCCTCTGTCATACAATAGCTTTTGTAAATTCAGTTTCTGACTCATTGATGCGAGCTACCCACCTGAACTAGAGAGAGAGAGAGAGAGAGAGAGAGAGAGAGAGAGAGAGTGTCTTGCATCAGGGCTCTTGTTCACCAAGTGCTGGAATATGACTAGTTTTTTTGGGTCTGCAGAGAAAGAAGTACTATGTTAGTATCTGTGTTCTAAAGTTATACTATAACCAAAGCGTATTCATTTTTCTATGACATACTTAATAGGTGACCAGAAATGAATCAACTCATTCTCTCTGTATGAATTGGTTTTGATAGATGTAGCTAGGCGTTAAAAAGACTCTAGCAATGTTTCCTAAAATTGTCCAATTACAAGAACAGCAAACACTCTGTTTTTTTTCTGTGGGCTTAACAGAGTTTATAGTTATTTCTTTAGGTGCTGCTTTGTAAATACGTGTTTCCTTGAATGCGCCCTTTCAGTATTGTTCCTTAAATGATTCACCGAAGTAACGGAGGCGGGCTTGTAACCACTGTAGGAAAATAGTTATAAAAATAAAAGAGGCACTTTCAAGATCAGCACGTTTACAGAAATTCTATGTCAGGACCTGAGTCTCTTATTATGCTTCTGAATTATTTACTACTTTAAAACAGCAGCCAATGAAAAAACAGTAACATTAAAGAGGCTTTGAACCCCGCCTCCCATAACCACCTATAGTAGACCAACATGGTCGATAAACAGGGGAGGCACCAACTGACGTCCTCTTTCTTTGCTGCTTCGCAGTCAGTTAAGTGCCTCCCCATTTGTGCTTATTTTATATTGATCTTTTTATGTCTATTTTATGTTGTTATGTGATCAGCACTTTGCTCCTTCAAGCGTGATACGGTGCGTGTTGCGTCCATATTTTATTAATTTTATTATTGTTAAATAATTTCTTCTCGCGCTCTGTATACGCACTTCCTTTCACTTCTGTTGTTTTATCTTTAATTGCCGACGTGCCTTGTTCGTGCACGGCCGGACAGGGGCTGCCGGCACCCTGGTGCCTTTTTGGTTTTTATTGTTTCACTTTGCTGCATCAAGTCAATTTTCACCCGTGCTGTGGCTTTGTTTTTTTCTCGGCACATGGGCGCGCCCCTTCTTTCTGACACTGCGTCTGGAAGGTCAGGCAGGCCTTGCGTGACTTCCGTGTCGCACTCTATAACGCTCTGGGAGACGCGTGTTTATAGCCCAATTGGGCTATTCACGTAGTTTACATCCCACGAGGGAGGGAGGTTACGCGTGTCAGCTTCCCTCTCTCGTTGGACTACAGACGCCAGCCCCGGGCTGTTCTAACAGGGGCAGTGATTTTACAACAACATTAACCCTACGGTGCCTCATTTTGACTTTATTTTTCATAGCAGTTGCTATTGTTTGTTCTGTGTAGGCACTCGTCTACTAGTGCAACCACCTTCCTATAATCATTATCTTTGTTTTATTTGGATTGCTGAGTTTTCTGACGCCCCTGACCTGTGCTGGCTGGGGTTGTAACACTTTTTAAAACTTGCTGTTTTCAGGATTTGGTGAGCACTTCAAGCTTTGAATTTTTGACAACAGCATTATCATGTCTGATGAAGAGTATTATGGCCAGGGTCTGGAGATGTATGGCCCTTATGAAGACGAATATTACTATTTTGACCCCTGTTTTGAACAGGTTATTGACTCTTCCATGAAGAAGTCATTGGATAAAGCAATTTCATCGGCTCTTGTACCATTATCCAAAAGAATTGATGATCTAGCTGGCCCTTCACCTTCTCTTCCTTCTGGAGATACTTCATCTCTGACTGTACCTTCTACTGACCATCAGTGGCCTCACAGGAGTAAATTGGTCAATATTCCTTTTCCTTCTACCTCTGAGCACACTTATGCTTCAGACCCTTCCACGTCTATTACTTTGCCTAAAACTGTCTCTGATTCTGTTTCTTCTCAGGATTCCGCTCCTCCTAAGAAATGCACTAAGAAGCGTAAACTTTCTTCTTCCTTTTCCCCCTCTCCTTTTTCTTTCAAGCCATCTGATATTATTCATCCTAAATCGTCAGACTGGGCCCCTGCCCCTGCTGCAGCGGATTATATGCATCTGCATATTTGTAAGGTGTTTGAGAAAGAGGTCAGATCCAGATTAAGATCGGAGTGTCCGCGACCAGACTTACCTCATAAAACGGCACTCACTCCTGAGATTGACAACACTTTGGTCACTTTCTTTAAAAAATATGACAAGGATCCAAAGAAAGAAACTGACAGAGCCCTCAAGGCTTGTCAAGATAAATTGCTGGATGTATCTGGCCCTCTTGAAAAAATTCTCAAATTGGCTCTTCAGGCTCAGGAGACCGGGGTGGCCATCCATCCGGAGGTGCTGGCTGGGTGGACGCAACGTGCAATATGTTTCTTTGGCAATGCAAATTGCGCAGTAGCGTCTGAACGTAGAAAATCGTTTTTACTGCGTATTGACCCTCAGTTGGCAGACTTGGCTTTGGCTGAAGCAGGCCCGCTAGTCGAGGGACAACTTTTTGGGGACAAGTTTGTGAAAGACATTGCTAAATTTGTTAACACTTTCACCTCATTGGATAAATCTCAGTCTTCCCTTAAAAGAATGTTCAATTCACTTTTTGGACAGACTGTTCGATTTCGAGGACGCTCGACCCGCCGGGGTTTTCAACAAGGTCCTGCCAGAGGTACTTATTCAGGACGCAGGGGTTACACCCAAGATCCTTCCCAAGCAGGTTTCTACCCCTCCAGATATAACGCGCAACCGCAACAATTGAGGTGCGAACAGAGGTTACAGAGCCATCGACAACGCCCCCACAGGTAATGAATCTTCCTCTTCCTTCTATCCCTTTTGGAGGCAGACTAAAATTCTTCTTTCAAAAATGGGCATCCATTTCCTCAGAAGCATGGGTTCTACATACTGTTCGAGGGTATTCCAGTCCCTCAACAACTCGCATTGCCTCATCCTCTCCTTGTTTCCCAACTAGACAAATCATTTATAGATGGAGAAATTCAGGAATTGTTAACGAAGAAGGCCATTGCCTTAACCTCCCGTCATCCACCGGGTTTCCACAGCAATGTTTTTCTGGTGCAAAAGAAGGGAGATGGTCAGAGACTAGTGCTCAGTTTAAGGCACTTCAACCCTTTGTGGTATATCGTCATTTCAAGATGGACTTCATCCATCTGTTAAGAGATCTTCTTAAAAAAAGAAGAATGGATGGTTCGTCTAGATCTGAAAGACGCTTATTTATCAGTCCCCATAGCTCTTTCGCACCAATGGGTTCTTCAGTTTCGGTGGAAAGACTCTCCCTTTCAGGCTGTATTCAGCTCAGTGGGTGTACACCAAACTCCTGAAACCAGTAGTGGAAAACCTTCGCGAGCGGAGCATTCGATTGATAATCTATCTAGATGACATGATTATCTTGGCTCAAGATCAAACGCTGTTACTGACACACATGTTTTGGACGATTTCTCTTCTTCAGGATCTGGGTTTTGTGATCAATCACAAGAAATCCTGCATGATCCCATTCCAACGATTGGAGTTCCTGGGGTTCCAGGTCCATTCTGTACAAGCCCAGTTGCTTCTTCCTCCTCAGAAAATGAAATCGATCAAGAGAAAGTTGAGGCTGGAGTTATCGAAACAAATGGTTTCTTTGAGGTCCCTAGCTCGGATTGTAGGCCTTTTGGCCTCTTCAATCCAGGCGGTTTTTCCGGGTCCTCTCCATTACAGAGCCTTGCAGAGATTGAAGATCCATTTCCTTCAACGGGATTTCTCTTACGATCATCTGGTTCCTATATCTATAGAAGCCCAGGAAGATCTTCAGTGGTGGCTCTCTTACATGGAGACGTGGAACAGCAGGGCTATCTTTGGGGACATTTCTGAGCTTGTGATAGAATCAGATGCCAGTCTTTGGGGCTGGGGAGCGAGATGCGCTCCTTTTTCGACAGGGGGGAGGTGGTCCTCAGAGGAATTGCATCTCCACATCAATTGTGCAGAACTCTTAGCGGGTTCTTTTGGCATCAGATCTCTGTCCCCCCTCAGGAGCAATTGTTGTATTCTTCTGAAAATGGACAATGTGTCCACAGTCCGGTATATCAACCATCAGGAGGGAACGAGGTCTCGCCTCCTGGCGAATATTGCCTGGCAATTCTGGCATCTTTGTCTGGATCGGAAGATCATGGTGATAGCCGAATTCCTTCCTGGCAAAGACAACCTATTGGCAGATTGGAACTCTTGATTCCTGAGGGATGCCAGCGACTGGAAACTTCTACCCTCTGTTCTTCAGAAGGTCATGGGGTTATTGGGGCCTTGCCAGATGGATCTGTTTGCGTCTCGTCTCAATTTCCAGATCCCAAAATTTTTCAGTTGGAGGCCAGACCCTCTGGCCATGGCGACAGATGCGTTTTCTGCAGGATTGGTCATCTCAGATGAATTATGCGTTTCCTCTGTTTGCCATGATTCCTCGAGTAGCAACGTGCTTGTGACGCCAAGCAGCATCTGCAGGTCTCAAACCCCCTTTTGGAAGAGCCAACCTTGGTTTCCATCCCTTCTGGAACTCTTGATTGCCCTTCCTCTTTGGCTCCCAGTGTTTCCACAGCTCCTTCTGGACCCGGCGGGTTTCCCGCATCCTCTTCTCCTATCAGGTCAACTGTGTCTAATGGCCTGGAAGATATACAGGGCCTATCGACTTCAGCTTCCTCGTTTATACGACAAGGTTGGGCTCCGTCCTCCCACAAATGATATTCCCTGGCATGGAAGAAGTGGGTCGGTTGGTGCATTCGAGGAGACGTGGATCCTGTGGGATCCGAGGTCAAGGACATTATAAATTTCCTGTCCGAATGTGCGGAGTCTGGTCTATGTTACAGGTCAGTAAATAATTTTAGATCAGCTATTTCAGCTGGACATTCTTGGATCAATAATAAACCGGCAGGGCAACACCCTTTGGTTTGTAAATTGCTGAAAGGTATTAGAGTGCCAATCCACCTAGACCGCGCTTCTCAGCTGTGGGATGTGAATGTAGTTTTATGTTTTTTGTCTAATTGGCCAGAGAATCATTTGTTTTCTATGAAACAATTATCTGCAAAGTTAAGTATGTTACTCTGTTTAATCTCCCGTCGCAGGGTGTCAGATGTGAAAGCCCTTGATTTAGGAAGGAGGTTGTTTTGTCCTTCTGGGGTTTCTTTTATCATTTCCAAGGGTACTAAATGTATGTCTTCTTCTGCTGAGTATCCTGCTTTTCCACATAATGCCAATCTGTGTGTTGTCAAATGTTTAAAAGTTTATGAAGAACACACTGCAAGCTACAGGGTGGATCCTTTGGGTTCTCTTCTTATTTCCACCCAGAAACCCTTCAAACAAGTTTCAGCGGCTACTTTAGCTCGCTGGGTTCGTTGAGTGATGCCTGAAGCAGTTATTGATATGTCTGTATATGGAACCCATTCTACCAGGGGGGCCATGGCATCTAAAGCGTTTATTTTGGGTTCCAGACTGGAAGATGTTCTTAGAGAGGCCGATTGGTCTAGTGATTCTATGTTTAAAACGTTTTATTACAAACCTATAGTACATGTGTCCAATTTGGTGGTGGATCAGCTTTGAACCAGCATAATCGGTGCCTCCGGTCCTGACATAGAATACAACATTTTCTTGTGTAGCGCTAAGAATTTTAGATTCTATTAAGGACACGGAGGCGAGGATTATCCCACCCAGTATATAATTTGAATTGAATGATCTTATTCAATGATTTTATTATAGTTTGTTGTTTCCCACCCAGGAAATGTTATTGTATTAGTCTTGAGTCTTATCATGGATTTTTCTTTCAGACACGGATGGCAAACAAGGTTGAACCTGTGATGAGCCGTCGCTTGGCAATTCTTGGAGATCTGGATTTTGGTGGATTGTTCTTCTTCCCACAGACTTTGGTTGGACTTGAGCACTTTTTGGTTTTCTGATTTTTTCAAAGCAAGAGGACGTCAGTTGGTGCCTCCCCTGTTTATAGACCTATAGACCGTGTTGGCCTACTATTGGTGGTTATTGGAAGCAGGTTTTAAAGCCTCTTTAATGTTACTGTTTTTTCATTGGCTGCTGTTTTAAAGTAGTAAAGAATTGAGAAGCATAATACTCACCTCCGTGTCCTTAATAGAATCTAAAATTCTGAACGCTACACTAGAAAGTTTTGTATTCTCTCCTTTACCTTGTAGTGATGATTAAATATCAGGAAACTGTGGAGAAAGCTCAACCAGATTTCACCTTTCTTTGTTTTCTTCACTTACGGTAATACAGCTTTGACAACGGTGCTGAGGAAGCCGGAAGCAGAACCGGTGGATTTCGCTCAGGAACCAGAAGACGTCTTAACGGGGAAGGGGTTTGGTGCAGGAACTCGGCTGGGGTCACGTTAAGCCAACAAATAGCAACAAAGCCAAGCAGAAATTGGAAGTGGAAGAACGCCTTAAATAGACACAGTTGGGCACGTGTGATTCTGTCAGTTGGGCAGCACACTGGGGAAATGAGCAATTATCATCTTGTGATTCAGCACTGTACTTTGAGGATCGTGGTTCGTTTGCAAATGGCGCATTGAATCAGCCAAGCTAATTGGATGCAGCACATTGTTCAGGATGATAGGGCACAAGTTTACAATCAAACAAGCACTGGCTAATACAAACTAAGTTTCAATAACATAACAAACAAACTGATGTTAGCCAATGATAACCATGAATCCCTGACATTATTATTTTCAGCTTTAACCATATAATGCCTGAGTGGCACAATTACCAAACAACATGTGCATGTACCTCATCATAGCTGAGAGTGGTACCCACAACAACTCTCTCCCCTAAAGTTTGTCTTATAGGATGCGGTTTATCAGGATTTGACATATGAAATTGCTGCACTGGACGAAGGGCATGGACAAACGATGCAGGCTCCCAAGAGCGTTCTGACAGATCGTACCCTTTCCAGTCAGTTAGATAATAAAGCCTACCATCCATTTGTTTAGCATCTAAGATGTGGCGTACCTTGTATTCTTGATGGCCATTGACAATAATGGGAGGGGTTGGAAAGTCTGATCTGGTATTGGGTTATAACAGGGAAACATGAAATACTGGATGTGTGGAATATTCAGAAGGCAGTTGCAGCTTCATTGTACCAGGTCCCAAAATTTGTGTAATCTTGCATGGTCCTAAAAATTGTGGTTTTAATTATCTGGGACCTCGTAAAGTGATATTATGGGACACACATTTGTGGAGCAAGGGGGGCCCTAAGGCACTAAGAACTTCAACTTCAAGTGGGCAAGTGGCTGGAACTGCCTCCAACATCATCCCTGCACCTGG
Source organism: Pleurodeles waltl (assembly GCF_031143425.1). Taxonomy (NCBI): domain Eukaryota; kingdom Metazoa; phylum Chordata; class Amphibia; order Caudata; family Salamandridae; genus Pleurodeles; species Pleurodeles waltl. Next base: position 676,175,766 of record NC_090445.1, read on the forward strand.
AGGCGTATTTCAGTGAGCTGTGTCACCTGCACTGTGGGACACGCCTTTGTGGAGCAAAGGGGACCTAAGGTACTAAGGACTTCAACTTCCAGTGGGCAAGCGGCTGGAACTGCCTCCGACATCATCCCTGCACATGGAGGACTATTTGAGTGAGCAGAGTCACCCGTAGCACGGGACACATGCAGGAAGCTCCCAGACGTACACCTGGGCAAAGACTGGGCCCGTCTTCACTCGTCATGGCCCGGAAGAGGCTGGCTGGGCCCCCATACTTTGCATTTGTTCTTGGGAGGTACCGGCATTCTTATTAGCATCCATAAGGGTGAGTTTGCTTCTTTTTGCCTCTTTGTCCTCCTTGTTCCTTTTGGTAGCTCTTGAGTATTTGGCCCATTATTGTGAGGCTTGTACTGGCCCAAAGGTGTTATTAAGTTGAGGCACTCTACATCATCATGGACCAATGTAAGTGCATGTTTAAGAAGCAATCACTTACTGCCTCCCCGAAGCCCACTATAATAGACAAGATGTTATAAAAAGTGATTGGCATTGTAGTAACTGAAATTGAATGGAAAGACGCATATCTTTAATTCAAAATCTTCCCAGCCCCACAGCTGAAGTTCAACTTGCATCTCTGGAGGCCATGAGCACCCTAATTGTGATCCCGGGATGGAGTCCATCCATGTGGGTAATCCTGGGGTCGCTGACCAAGCTTCGGGGCAATGTTGTAAACATTATAGACTAAGGACCAAGGGCCAGATGTAGTAAGAAAGGATTTTGCAAATCGTAAATTGCAAGTGGGTGCGACTCGCAATTTCCGATTCGCAAAATCATATGCAGACTGGTGTCTCAGACACCTTCTGCGAATCACAAGGGGGTCGCAAAGACCCACCTCATTAATATTAATGAGGTGGGTGCGACCCCCTGGCGATTCCCTGCACTCACAGGGATGGTGGCCTGCTGGAGACAGCAGACCTCCATGTCTGTGACTGCTTTTTTACTAAAGCATTTTTTTTTTAGTTTTGCAGCCCGTTTTCCTTAAAGGAAAACGAGTTGCAATACAAAAGAAAAAATGAAACCATTTGGTTTCGTTTTTTCAGAGTAGGCAGTGGTCCATTGGACCACTGCCTGCTCTGAAAAAATATTTTTGGCGACATTCACAAAGGGGAAGGGGTCCCGTGGGGACCCCTTCCTTTTGTGAATGAGTTAGCACCCACTTGACATGGGTGCTAACTGCGAATTGCTTTGCGACCGCATTCGCGGTCACAAAACAGTTCTGCATCGCGGTGCGAAACGCAAATAGGAAGGGAACACCTCTTCCTATTTGCGAGTCGCATTCCCAAATGGAAATGTGCATTGCAATGCGCGTTTTGTATTCCGCAAACTGCGAATTTCGCAGTTCGCGCCATCCAAAACGCTTTATACATATGGCCCCAAGAGTGCAGTTATTAGTAAATGGAAGAAAATGACATCCAAACCTGGGCAAGCCCAGAAAGGTTTGGGGGGGTGGATGCTACAAGTTCACACAGTCCTATGATTTGGTACTTTTGTTGAGCAAACTAAAATGGAAAACACCACTGGGCCAGTGTTGCTGATGGATTACTCTGTGGCAGTAATCCAAAATATATTGATCACTGTGCTGGCAGCAGACCTCTCCCCTCTGTTAGCACGCTTGGCAAGATTAGAGTTAGCTTATCGAGAAGCTTCAAGTACATTTGAGACCCCACTGACATAACTAAGACGGTTATGTCAGTAGGGCCTCAAACGGAAGCCAGCCAGTGGATTCAGCCAAGTTATCCTGTGCTCTGCTGTGAATCCTACTTTCAGTAGGAATGATTTAGATTTGAATAGTAGAAATCACAGCCATTAGGGCTCCACAAGGGTGGGTCAAGTTTAATCCAGGAGGTGGGGGGTCCCAATGGGCCGACCAGGGAGAGAGGGAAGGGGGTGGTTGCTGCCAGGGATGACAATTTGATATTAACTTGCCCATGCCTTATGCTCTTCTGTGGTGGTTCTGTCTGGGGTCCCTAAGCTTTAATGGACCCCAGGGAATCCCAGGAAGAATGAAAAACAATTGCATGCACTGGTTGATGCATAACAAGAACTCTCCCCAACACTGGTGGATAATATCATTCTTACTAGACGGGTATGTTGGATTGACAAGAGTCCTAATGGTTGCCCAGGTGATTGTATGATTGTCAACTTTAAGAATCCTTGAATGGCCCAGAACATTTTACAATGTGAATCCCATGGTCAGAGATTGGATACTGGCATCACAATTCTGCTGTTGGACTATTTTTACAAATGCCCCCATTTCTCACCGCCTCGTCGACAGGTTCCTCACATGTGGAATCCTATAGCCCACAGCTGCAGTGTTTCACTACAGGGGCTTAATGATAAAAGGGCCAGGACCACTAGTTTTGTTAATACCCCTGCATTTTTGGAGGAGGTGGATTGACATAGGGACAATGGAACACATGAAGTTATCCCATCTGTCATTCATCTGCAGAAATAGTAGGCAATTATTATGTCCTCATCATATGGCCAGTGAGGTAAATTGTAGTTCCCACTCCAGTGATACCATGGTAGTAGGAGAAACAGCAAGGGACTCCAAAGAGGTACTTGAAGGCCCAAAGAAGATTAATATTTTAAGGTCTTGGAATCCCCGAAAACCCCTGCATTAACTGGTTTACACTCGGAGTGTGGTAAGGTTATGTGTGTGATTAGTGATATAACTCTGCGGAAGATGATTGGTGATGAGAGCACTGAGGCTACTGAAGCTGTTACGCAGCAAATAGGGCCTCACAGTTTTGTTAAGGTTTTCTCCTGGAATGTGCCTGACTTCCTGGGCAAATTGTGAAACCCAAACTGGGTGTCTTTTATAACCCAGTATGACATCTGATTATTTCAAGAGACTTGAGTTGGGGGGATATCCAACACCCTTTATATGCTATTTATTCCAAAGCAGCAAGCAGGGGAGAGATGGGTAGGCCCTCAAGGGGGTTGTCTATATAGACAGCCTCACATATAGTTTATTCAGTTACAATCATGGACACATCCAATAGGGACATCTTATGTCTTTCTCACTTGTCCATGAGCAATACCAAATTGTTTGTGATTAACATTTATTCCAGGCTCAAATCACCTGGCTGGAGTCACTGGCTGTGGAGTGTTTGTCCGATTTTTTGTCCCTGCTTCCAAACAGAGATTTCAAACTGATTGGAGAGGACTTTAACTGCCACTTTGAACCCGTTAGTGCCTGTGCAGATGAATTTGTGTCCATAGAAGATATTATCTGGTCAATTCCGATGTCTGGTGCCTCCCCGGAGAAGAAATGCACCCCGTTGGTCCTCCAGATTAATGTGCTTGTACTGAATCATTCAATTTGTGCATGCAACGGCCACAGTAGCTTTAATTGTGAAGGGTAGCATACATTTATTCGGCTGGGTAGGACCTCATTGTTAGATTACATTTTTATTGACATCAGGCTGAGGGCACATGTTATTTTATTTGGAAGTTATTGCAAGGCATGTTAGTGACCACAATGCATTATCACTCCACGGGGGAACCCCGCGTCTAAAGGGCGGCGCTACAAGGAGATCTGGCTTGTATGGCGGACTCAGGTAGTCCCCAATAGGCGTAGAATTAAGTGGAACGAAAATTGTTCAGACTCCCAAACATTTTGGTCAGCTTTTCGCTGTTATTGGCTCAGCTTTGGATAAGCTGAGTGTAATTCTAGAGGTCCCGATGCCCACTAATCAGTGGTGTGGTATGGAGACTGTGCACATGGAGTTGATGGGTCAGCTTAGAAATTATTATTTTTTTATCTCAAGCTGGTAAAGCCAGGAAACGGTCAGTTACATGGTTTAATCAGGAGTGTTGCAACACAAAATTATACCTCCTAAAGGCTATAAAACTGAAAGAATCCAGGTTGGTACGAATTTCTAGAAGTCAGCACAAAAGTAGCTTGACCTCTGCAAAGAGAGAGGGGGAAACTCAAAGATGGGAGTCCATGTACTTAGCTGTGAGGAATAAGGACTTTCATATGTTTTGGAATTTTGTTGCCTCTGAGAACCAGGAGACCAATGACTCATTGGAGAATATTATTTCTGCAGATCTATGGTTGCAACACTTTCAGTCTGCATGATTTTGAATCTGACATTGATGGATCTCTGGACGTTATTGACGGGATGGGAGGAGCACCCGGCAAGCAAGAGGTTTGCCCCATGATCACAATTGAGGAGGTGCTTAATGCAATCTTTAAAGTTGCTCATGGTAAGGGTTCCAGTTTAAATACAATTCCAGGGGATCTATACTGTTTTTCACCTGATATCTATGGACCTTTTCTTGGGATTCTATTTATTGCTATTCTGGAGGAGATGCCCACCCCAGCATCGTGGGCTGGTGCTGCAATAATACCAATTTATAAAAAAAGGTTCCCCTTTACTCCCAGTCATTCATAGAACAATACGTATAATAGACACAATGCAAAACCTGTTTGCGCAAGTGATGACAGGGAGACTTCATGTTTGGATTAAAGAGAACAGTGCCTTTAGTCCCCTTTAGGCTGGGTTTAGGCAATGCACTTCTAATATGGACCAGGTATTCCGCCTCCAACTTATGTACTGGAAAACTGTGGTGTTTGAGGGGGCAACTCTTTACGAAAGAATTGAGGAGCTTCGGTCTGCATTCAATTTGGTCACAAGAAATACCTTGTGACAGGTCTTGTTAAACATGGCGGTTCCTACTTACTTGTGTAGGATCATGCAGAGACTTTAATGAGGGAAACTATGCCCAGGTCCAGTTGGGCAAACTAAGAGAACTTACAGAACCCTTCACAGTCAAAAAGGGTATAAGGCAGGGTTACGTACTGTCATGTGGGCTGTCATTATCCTAATTAGGCTGCTGGATTTGGCCGGCAGCATGACCTGAATTGTCGGGGACTGAGTCCAATCCCACACCATGTGACAACTGCTTAGCCTAATCTGTTTCTGGCCAACTAGCAGCACCTCATCTCTGCCCTAGAGCAGGGATGATTTGTGGTAACCGGGCACATGACAAGATGACTTCTCGGGGAAATCGTGGTGTATCAGATCTCATCCTTTTCCCTCAGTTACATGCAAAGACAAAAAGAGGCAGAAAATGGTTCAATACGATTTATTGAATCTGCTGCATCTTATATAAAATGGTATGCAATGTAATCATGAGAATGATGAAACATACTAGAAGGAAAATGATGACAAAGAAAGTGAATATTAGAAATGGGGTCTCTGGTTGGCAGTCGGTTTGCACTCTGTCCAAGCAGGGACCCTCACTCTAGTCATGGCAAGGGAAATACTCACTTAAAATAACCCCTGCTCACTCCCTTGGTAGCTTGGCATAAGCAGTCAAGCTTATCGCAAAGGAAAAGTGTAAAGTATTTCGACCAACACACACAGTAATGCAGTGAAAACACTACAAAATGGACACCACACCAGTTTAGAAAAATAGCCAATATGTATCTAACTCAAACAAGAACGAAACAGCAAAGATCCAACAAACACAAGTCAAGTTGCAAGTTCTTAAATTAAAAAGAGTATTACTCCATAGAACACAACAGATACATTGCTTTCATACAACTACCTAGTTTGCATCAAAAATAAAGTCACAAAGGCAAGAATGCGTTGGAAAAGTCAGCGAAGTGTTGATTCCTTATTCACAAGTGAGGTCAAGCATTGTTTCTTCTCTGGACGGGTGGCAGTGCGTAATTTTTCTCTCCCACAAGAGAGTGATGCGTCGGTTTCCAGACAGGCACCTCGGGTCCGGGCAGGTTCACAACGATTTTGACACCCAGCCACGATGGATGCAAAATCCTGCCACACAAAGATGAGAATCCTAGCTACATGGGCTTTGCGTCGATTCCAGCAGACACAAGCGATTTCCCAGCCATGATGCAGATGGTGCATTGATTACTCTGCTGCGATGCAGGTGGTGCATCATTTTTACAGCTGCATTGCAGGTGGTGCATTGAAAGTTTCCCCACATGACTCCTGTGCATCTATTTCCACCTTGTTTCCACCCGCATCACCTTTCAAGGAGCCAGGGACTGGATAGGGCACCACTTGGCAAGGTTGGAATCTCAGCAGAGAGTCCAGGTGCTGGCAGAGGAAGACTTTGATGGCCCTGAGACTTCAAAACAGAAGACAAGCTCAATCCAAGCCCTTGGAGACACTTCACAATCAGGAATAAACCACAAAGTTCAGTCTTTGTCCTCTTTTAGGCAGAAGCAGCAACTGCAGACCAACCCAGCAAAGCACAATCACAGGCAAAGGGGCAGTATTCCTCCTCCAGCTCCTCAGCTCTTCTCCTTGGCAGAGGTTCCTATTGGTTCCAGAAATATTTGAAAAATTGGGAATTTGGGTCTAGCTTATACCCCTTTCTGCCTTTGAATTAGGCAAACTTCAAAGGAAAGTCTCTATTGTTCACAAGATACTGCCTTGCCCAAGCCTAGCTCCAGACTAACACTAGGGGGATGGAGACTGAATTGTGTGAGGGCAGGCACAGCCCATTCAGGTATAAGTGCCAGCTCGTCCCTCTACTCTAGCCCAGATGACCCATCAGGATATGCAGGCTACACCTCAGCTCCGTTTTGTCATTGTCTAGTGGAGATTCACAAATAGCCCAAATGTCGGTTTGACCTAGACAGGAAATAAGCAAGCAGGCAGAGTCACAGAATTGTTTAAGTTTAAGAAAGAAAATGCCCACTTTTTAAAAATGGCATTTTCAGACAGACAATTTAAAAACCAACTTTACCAAAATATATATTTTTAAATTGTGAGTTCAGAGACCCCAAACTCCAATCTTTAGCTGTTCCCAAAGGGCAACTGCACTTAAATGTTTTTTAAAGGCAGACCCCATGTTAACCTATAAGAAAGATAGTCCTTGCAGCAGTGAAAAATGAATTTGGCAGTTTTTCACTGTTAGGACATGTAAAACACATCAGTACATATCCCACCTTTAACATACACTACACCCTGCCCACAGGGGTACGTCCCTTAAGGGCGCCATACATGTATAAAAAGGGAATGCATGTCTGGGCCATGTTTATGGGGCTACTCCTGTGGGTGGCACACTCAGTGCTGCAGGCCCACTAGTAGCATTTAATTTACAGGCCCTGGGCACCTCTAGTGCACTTTACTAAGAACATACTAGTATATCAAATATGCCAATCATGGAAATGGCAATTACACATCCAGTTTACACAGGGAACACTTGCACTGTAGCACTACTCATCAGCAGTAAAGTGCCCAGAGTACCAGAACTAGCTAGAACAGCACACAGTTAAAACATAGGAAGCAGAGGCAAAAAAGACAGGGGAGACTACACCAAGGATGCCAGGTCTAACAGTGAAACACAAGGAAAGTCTCACCATACTGTCATTATGCGTAATATAAGCGATTCCTACCTAAGCTATGTTAGAGCACAGCAGGATAAACCCTAATCCGCTCTTCAGGATTCCCCCCTAGAAGACATCATCCCCCATACCTGAGCAAAAAAGCCTGTTTTTTATAGAGACACCATCCCCATGTAGTCCAGGGAACCGGTAGCCTCAGGAAGCAACTGTGGCAAAGTCAATCAGCATGCACTTGTGGACATCTGGCTAGAACCTCCCTCTAATGTGCATGGGACAGAGAAATGGTTTTATAATAGATCAGCTTATGTTCTGAGAAAATGTTCTGTGAACATTAGAGACGCAGTGTACCACTTGTTCCGGGACCCTATCTTTCTGCAGCCCTGAGGAAAGCACAAAGTGAAAAGAATGTCTTGCTAAGAAATGCAATACTGTACTAGGCGAAATAACAATTAGATAAAGAAATAAAACAACACCATGAATGTCGCCTAATCTGAAATAATAAAAATTAAGCGGAATAAAATGTAACTGGGCTAAAGGGCACAAGCAGCAGACCCAGATACTAAAATAAAGTGCCCACAGACATCCCCAAATATGTATACAACAGCCACAAAATTATTTTCATCATACATCAATGGTTTCATTGAAGCTCTGAATAGTGTTTTAAATAACACCCCTAGATTAGCATCCCTCAAGGTTCCCGGGTTAATGTTTGGAGGCGATACCCTCCTATTGTCAAAGACTTTGATGGGCCTACAGAGGACATTCGATTGTTTTGTTGATTTCTGTAAGGTGAGGAGGTTGGAAATCAACGTGGGAAAAAATAAGCATATGGTTTTCCACCCCTCACCAACCTCCATCCAGGCCCTAAACTTAACGGGATATCTTTCAAGCGGGTAAAGTTGTTCAACGACTTGGGCATCATGCTATCTGAACAAATGGACTGGTTGTCACTTATCAACAAACAAAAACTTAGATTGGTTTAATTTACTGGAGGTTTGATGAGAGTCTCTAAAGACAAATTTTTTAAGCCAGTTAGCCCAGTGTTCAAGTTATACAGGTCACAGGCTCTGTATGGGACAGAGTTGTGGGGCAACAAGATGGTTAGTGGTATCTCAAAAGTGGAGAATGCTTTTTTTAGACAACTATTAAAACTCCCCTCAAGTACTCCACTATTGCCTGGCTGAGGAACTGGGATTGAGGCCACTTCTCTTTTGGAGAAGAGTTTGGGCTACCACTGAATTAGTTTCCTACAGAAAGGGGTTGGAGGAGATTATGGGCATGCCAGGTGCTTCCAAATTACTGTGGCTCCAGTATATTAGCGACACCTTAAGACTCATGGGGAGGGCCAGTCTTTGGGAAAATCCTGAGGTGGAATGCCAAGGGATATCCAAGAGCGACCTGGCTAGGTCATATAAGCACTTTAACATGGTTTAATCACTCTTAGGATTTTAGATTTTAAAGATTTTTATTGTTTTGAATATTTTTTTGACAAGATGCAGCCAGTGTTAGCAAGAAAGCTGTATTTGCAGTTCAGGCATGGATCTCTTCCCCTCTGTATGTTGACCAGTAAGTGGGAGAAAGGCAGTAATTAATCGAACATGACATGCCCCACATGTGTTGGGGCTGATAAAATGGAGGCAGACTTTCTATTTTTTTGTAAAGCCTATAAGCATCCAAGATCAAAATAGCTGGGTACACAATGTTGAAGCCTAAGTATCTCTCAGCATCTTATGGTGCTAAGAATCTTGAAAACCAATGTACATCAACCAATTGCTTTTTCCATATCCAGGTATTTGTTTATGGCTTGGTCCATATTTAAGAGATGCCTGTAGTTGATTCTTATGGGTTGTTGAGTGGGGAAACCCCCACTGTTTTTTACTTTGTATCCCCGTATTATATGTTTTTAACTAGTGATTTAAGATTTGATCAATTGAATATTTTTCTGAGTGTAATGTATTAGATTTTTTGTAATAAGCTGTTTTATTTATTTATGCACCTTTTCAGCTTTGAGCCGCAATAAAGTTTACAATGATGATAAATTATGATGATAATATGGGTGGAGAGCCAAACAAGGTCCCCAATCTGGTACTTGGGTTCTGGATTTCTGTGTTTATCTGCTTATAATTTCATTTGGATTTTGTGTTTAGCCAAATTGCTTTTTGCCTTCCACTGAATATAAGCAGTTCTTTAAAGCACACAGTGACAGCAGGAACAGAGGGTGTTGGGGTTGGCAGAGTAACTGGAATACTACAAGGATGGATACCTGTGAGGAAGTAAAATAGTGAACACTCCAAGGTGGAGTGAACTCTATTATTATAACTAAATTCCATTAATGGGAGAGCCTGGCCCCAGCACTTGGTAATGAGGATGAGACATCTGAGAGTTGTCTCTAGTGTTTGCTCAATCTTCTCTGTCTGACCATCCATTTGCAGGAAAAAGGCTGTGAATAGGGTGATTTCCATGCCCAGCAAGGAGCAAAAGGCTTTCCAAAACTGTGATATGAATTGGCCTCCAAGGTCAGAATATTTTTTTGTTGGTAATCCATGGAGTCTGACTATATAAAGTGCTGAATTCTGTCGCTGTTGGTAAGCTCTTGAGTGGTTTGATATGTGCCATTTTTTACAACATGTCAACTACTACTAACAGTAGTGTATTCGTTAGATCCTGGCAAGTCTGTAATAAAATCCATACTCAGAGTATGCCAAGGCGTTGGAGGAATGGTTAGGGGTTGAATAAGGCCAGAAGAAGCAAGATGTAAGGACTTATTTTGCACACAGGTAGGGCATGTGTTTATATAATCAAATACATCTTGATGCATTGATTCCAACCAAACGTTTTGCAAACAATTTTCAAATTTTTTTGCATGCCCGAATGACTGATGTTGTAACACTTGAGTTTGTATATATATTTTTCCTCTATGCAAGTAATAATCTTGTTCAAGTGTGTTAAGTGTTTTTTAAGCCACTGTTCTGGGATGCAGACTTGGTACACCTTTGACACTAGCCATAAAAGTGCCTGCAGTAGTAAGGGCAACTACTTTGTCTGCTGGGATTATACTGGGAGGAATGTGAGAGGCACTGGAGTCTTTAGGGTGCCCTAAACATAATAAAGTTTCTGATTGGATTGTTTTGACCTTGGCCTGTATGTAAAAATGAAATCAAAGTTGGTAAGAAAGTGGAGCCATTGCATTTGTTGAGGGGTTAAAGCTTTAACAGAACTAAAGAATTGCACATTCTAATGGCCAGTGTAAATGGTGCTGGTATGTTTAGCACCCAACAAATGGTGTTGCCATTCGGTAAATGCTGCTTTAATAGCTAACAATTCTCTTTCAGCAATGGTGTAATTTAGTTCTGCTGGAAGCAGTTTCTTAGAATAAAAGGCCACAGGATGAAGGTGTCCTGTTTGTGGGTTTTTTTGTGACAAAACACATCCAGGGGCATATTGCGGAGCATCAGCTTCAACATAAAATGGTTGATCTGGGTCTGGATGATGTAATATAGGTGCAGAGGTGAATATCTGCTTGACGGGTGAGAAAAGCCTGCTCGGCTGCTGCAGACCAGATAAATGGTTGTCCTTTCTTTAGTAATGTAGTTATAGGAATCACTAGGTCAGAGAAATGTGGGATGCAGCATCTGTAAAAATTGGCAAAGCCAAGGATCTTTTGGACGTCCTTAACTGCTGTGGGAGTTAGCCATGAAAGAATTGTGTCTATCTTTTCAGGGTCCATGGTGATGCCTGTGGGTGACAAATGCGAACCAAAGAACTCTACAGATGTTGCTTCGAAGGTGCACTTTTCCAATTTAGCATACAGGGAGTGCTCTTGTAGGCACTGTAAGATGGATACGTTCCTGTTTATTCTTAGAAAATATCAGAATGCCGTCTATATAGACAACAGCACAGATGTCAAGAAGGTCGTGCAGAACATCGTTAATAAAGTATTGGAAGGCCACCTGAGCATTACAGAGCCCAAAGGGCATCACAGTGTTTTCAAATAAGCCGAACTTTGTCCCAAAGGCGGTCTTCCATTCGTCTCCCTCGTTAACATGGATCAGATGGTAAGCACTGCGCAAGTCTAATTTGGTGTATATAGTAGAACACTGGAGTTGGTCAAGCAGGACTGGTATTAGTGGCAAAATATAACGGTTCTTGAGAGACCCCTGACCTTTTTTGGCCGGAGCTCGCTCCCCTGCGCCGGCAGCACCACCTTGCTGTGCCGCTCCCACGACCCACGCCCACACGGCCGATCGCGGGTTCGAAGCCCTCCTCCACCCACAGACAGCCGTCTGCGCCTCATCCCTGGCATCCAGTGGACACTGGTAAGCACCACTAGGCCCTGCATTGTGCTGTGTTTCTCTTTGTGCCTCTCACCATTTGTCTTGTTTTTGTCACCGTAGGCTTTTTTCCTTCTAGTTCTATCACCGTAGCCTTTCCTCCTCTGTTTTTGCCACCGTTAGCCTTTTTCCTTCTATTTCTATCACCGTAGCCTTTCCTCCTCTGCTTTTGTCACCGTAAACTTTCTCCCCCTGTTTTTGTCACCGTAGCCTTTTTTATTCTATTTCGCCGTCATCTTGGGCCATTTCGACCCTTGTGCGCTCCCCCAGCTTCTTTTCCCCGCCGCTGCCTCCCCGCCCCCTCCCGCCCCCATTCGCTCTCCCGTTCCTGCCCGCCTCCCAGCTGATCCTCACTCCCACCTCCCCCTCATGATGCCGGTCGCTGTGCGACCGCGCGCAGCGGGCGCCCGCCGGCGGCGCGCCGGAGGCAAGCCCGTCTGCGCCCGTCCGCACCTGGACTGTGCCCAGCGCCAGTCCCCCTGGCCCTCCTAGCCAGACTCCCCCTCAACTACACTACCAGCCCCACTCCCTCCCCACCTGCATTCAAACCAACCCCACACACACACAAGGCCCCTTCTCCTGCCGCACCTGCCTATTCTCCTGCTCCACCCCCCACGCACCCCACACTGAGACCCTACGCAACAACCCCCACACAACAACATCCGCACCCACCAAAAAACCCCACAACCCGCACACGCCCCACACCAATACCACCTCAAGCCACAGCAGATCCACAAACACCCCTGCCAACACAACCACACATCACAACAATCACACCATTCGCAACCATCTCAGTTGCCTATTACTAAACACCGGTCACTACACAAACATGCCATTGAAATCTGGGACCTCATTACATCGCACTCACCGGACATCGTCTTCCTCACAGAAACCTAGACAAACCTCTCATCTGAACCAGATATAGCCACAGCCACCCCGGTGGGCTACAAACTCCAGCGCAAAGACCGCCTTAACAAACCTGGAGGCGGTATCGCCATCATTCACAGAGACACCATCAAGGTCACCACCAACACCCCGACACCCTCAACAACGCAGAACACATGCAATTCCTTATTCACATCAACAACACCACCACCCTCAGAGGCACACTCGTATACAGGCCCCAGGTCCACGCCCCCCCTTCTGCGACTTCATCGCTGACACCATCAGCACGCACGCTCTCATCTCCACAGACTACATACTCCTCGGCGACTTCAACTTTCACCTGGAAAACCATTACGACTACAACTCCTCCTCCCTCCTAGACAACCTCACCAACCTTGGACTCAAACAAATGGTCACAGCCCCCCCCCACTCGGCTGCACACTCACTCAACGCAATTTTCACCTCAAGCAAACACATCACCTACACACACACCACCAAACTCCAATGGACGGACCACCACTGTGTCCACTTCTACAGCAAACCACCCACACACCACCACCAACACTCCACCCCCTACCGTATGTGGGACAAGATCCCCACAGAGCGCTTAAACTCCCAACTGTCACAAACCTCCCCCAACACCACCGACCCCAACACCACCGCACACAACCTCAACAGATGGATCACCACCTGTGCAGACTCTCTTGCGCCCCTCAGAAAAAACATCACCACCCGCAACATCAAGAACGCCCCATGGTTCACCACTGAACTCCAAGAGTCCAAACGCAAATGCCGCAAAGCAGAGAAGACATGGAGGCAAGAACCCTCCACCACAAACTTCTCCGCCCTCAAAACCACCACACGCACCAACTCATACGCACCACCAAAAGAGCACACTTCAAGGAACGTATTGACAACAACTCCCAAAACAGCAAAGAACTCTTTACCATCATCAAAGAGCTCTCCAAACCCAAAGCCAGCAACGTAGACCCCACACACACACAGTCCCTCTGTAACTCCCTCTCAAATCATTTTCACTGCAAAATCCAGGACATACACAACTGCTTCATACCAAACACACCCTCCATACGCAACCTCTACCCGCCCAACACACCCCCCAACCTACTCACCCCCTGGGCCCCACCACCGACGAAGAAACTGAAAAGACTATGAACTCCATTCACTCTGGCTCTCCCTCCGACCCCTGCCCCCATCGAATATATAACAAAGCCAGCCCCACCATCGCCCCCAAACTCCGTGCCACAATCAACAGCTCATTCGAAACTGCCACCTTCCAAGACTCCTGGAAACACGCGGAAGTCACTGCTCTACTAAAAAAGCCCAAAGCCGACCAAGACGACCTCTCCAACTACCGCCCCATCTCTCTCGTCCCTTTCCCAGCTAAGGTCACGGAAAAACTAGTCAACTCCCGCCTATTCCACTTCCTCGAGGCTAACCACACACTCGACCCCTCCCAATCGGGGTTCCGCAAGAACCACAGCACATAACCCGCTCTAATCGCATGCACCAACGAAATCAGATCCAAAATCGACAGGGGCGAGACCGTTGCACTCATACTCCTGGACCTCTCCGCAGCCTTCGACACTGTCTGCCACCACACACTCCGCACACGCCTCCACAACGCTGGGATCCCTTGACTGGCCTACCTCCTTCCTCACCGACAGAGCCCAAAAAGTCTGACTCCCACCCTTCCAATCCCCCGCCACCAAAATCACCTGCGGAGTCCCACAAGGCTCCTCCGTCAGCCCCACACTCTTCAACATTTACATGGCCCCACTAGCCAACATCCTCAAACCCCACGGTATCACCATCCTCTCATACGCCGATGACACACAATTCATCTTCTCCATCACCCGCAATGCCACCACCACCAAAATCAACCTACACGCTGCACTCCTTGACACCGCTGCCTGGATGACAGCCAACCACCTTAAACTCAACTCCAACAAAACAGAGGTAATCATTTTTGGCCCACACAAAAACACTTGGGACGCCTCCTGGTGGCCCACCACGTTAGGCCCCACGCCCACCCCCGCCAACCACTCACGCAACCTCTGCATCATCCTGGATCCCGACCTCTCAATGACCCAACAAATCAACGCCATCACCTCCTCATGCTTTAACACACTCTGCACACTGAAAAAAACGTTCAAATGGATCCCCACAGAGACCAGAAAGACAGTCACCCACGCACTCATCAGCAGCAGGCTAGAATACGGCAATGCACTCTACGCCGGCACCACACTCAACCTCAAGCGCAAACTACAGCGAATCCAGAACGCAGCAGCACGACTCATCCTCGACCTCCCCCGCCATGAACACATCTCACCACACCTCAAATCCCTCCACTGGCTCCCCATAGACAAAAGGATCACCTTCAAGATCCTCATCCACGCACACAAATCCCTCCACAACACTGGCCCATCCTACCTTAACGAAAGAGTGACCTTCCACACCCCCTCACGCCACCTCCATTCCACGGACCTCCCTCTAGCCACAGTCCCCCGCATCAAACACACCACCACTGGAGGCAGATCTTTCTCATATCTGGCCCCCAAAGCCTGGAAGTCCCTCCCCACCCACCTCCGCAAGACCCAAGACCACCTATTCTTCAGGAAGGGCCTTAAAACCTGGCTTTTTGCCTTACAACCTGAATTTTCGAACACTGATCGCCCGCCACCTCCCCCCCACAGCGCCTTGAGACCCTCATGGGTAAGTAGCGCGCTCTATAAATCTCTTTGATTGATTGATTGATTGATTGATGGTGGCTTTGTTGACCATTCTATAATCAATACAAGTCTGTACATTTCCAGACTTTTTTTGCCATGAAGAAGAGGGCGAGGTGACTGTAGACTGTCTAATAAACCCTAGTTCCAGTAACTCATCTAAATAGTTGTGCAGGTATTGGTTTTCGTGTTCATTCTGTGCATATATCCTGCTACAAGGAAGAACTGCCTCAGGGACCAGATCTATATGACAGCTTTTAACCCTGTGAGGAGGCAATTGAGTTGCCTTGACATGATAAAAAAACATCTTGAAAATCCTGATACTTGTCTGAAAGATGGTCAGAAGGAGAAACATGAGTTTCCCCACTGTGAAAGGGTATCACAGGACACTGGGGTTCCTTGTAGCATCTTGTCATACAGAAGGGAGAACCTAAAGCCACTGTATGAGAGGCCCAATCAGTTTTGGGATTATGATGTTCAAGTTATGGTATACCAAGGATAACGCTAAATGAAGAGTTATCAATCAAGTTAAAGGTTCTTTCTTCTGTGTGACCGTTGTCACACAGTATGGTTAATGGATTGGTGTGAAACTGGATAAGGCCAGAGGATGAGGCACCTGTGTCTATCAGAACTGACAAACTTTGTTGATTCTGAAGAGATGGGAGTCACTCAAATGGTCATGTGCCTATGCACCCAATTTATGACATTAGTAAGGTATTTGGAGATCTGATAGGTAGATTCTTTTGAGGAGGCAATCTCAATTCCCCCCGAGAGTGCTAGTTATCTTGCTGGCTTTGAGTGAGACTCACACTAGCTAATTGTCTTTTTCTTTTTTGGTTTTATTGTGCAATCTCGTGCAAAATGTCTGGACTCACCTCATTGGAGGCATAAATTAGCCTTACGGCGGTGATCTTTTTCTTTGATAGAAGGCCTCCAATTTGTATGGGTTCTGACTCTTGCACCTTTTTTTCAACCTCCTTTTTATCAGTCATGAGTGCTACTACCCTGGTTTCACCCCAAAGAGTGCGCTAACTTTCTTTTGCCTAATCTATGGTTCGATTTTACCACTAGGTCAATGAACTCTGCGCAATCTTCGGGTAAGTTAACTATATGGGATAGACTGCCTTTCAGATCATCCCTTGGACCACTGTGAAAGAGTGAGGTATGCTTCTCCTCAGGCCACCTAGTCTCCGTTATTAATCAATTAAATGTGGTAATATGAGTGAGAAGATTCTTTGATCCCTGTCATATATTTAGTAGATTGTTATCACAAAACTGTTTGAAGACATGCTTAGCAAATAAATGAGTCAAGGCTGCCTTGAAGGCAAAAGAATTATACAAGATGAGATCATAGTTTTCTATGAGATGGATAGACCAATTAATGGCAACACCACCAAGATAGGAGATTACAAAGGCTACTTTAGCTGCATAAAATGTGAATATTTGAGGTTTTCACTGAAAATGCAGTTGACATTGACTCATAAAAGCAGCAAACCGAGAACAATCCCCAGTTAATTTTTCAGGAATAATCAATGGTACAGTGGTAGGAGTGGTAGGAGTGGTAACTGCGACATGTAATTTCTGATCAGTTGGACTAGTAGGAGCTATTGTAGATTGCTGTGTGCTGAATTTAGAGGGATTGAGAACCGGTCACAGACTTGAGGGATCCTTCCATTGTGTGAAAGGTGTGGGACATGCTAAAATCCCCCTTAGCTCTTGATTCTTAGTTTTTACTTTCTGAACTTGTTCTTGTGCGCTTTGCACTATGACCGTCAAATGTTCAGTGGTGGTTAACTGGTCAGTGTTAAAGAATGACTAGGAGTCCATGATGGCATCACCCAAAAGGAACGTTAATGTTGTGGCTTGGCTTTATGATGAGAGCCACTCACCTGAACTCCAGGTGCCACAATTGGGCCATGATAATTCCCAAATCCCAGTGGGGACTGACGTGGCAGCAATGAGTACACACATTGTTTCCTTGTCATTTTCCAGGGGAGAGGGGGTTGGAGAGAGAGAGAGAGAAAGAGAGAGAGAAGGAGAGAAGGAGAGAGAGAAAGAAAGAGAGAGAGAGAGAGAGAGAGAGAGAATACCAGCTTTCACTTTATGGACTGGACAGCAGGTCCTTGGACTGCATGGAGTGTCTTGCGTCAGGGCTCTGCTTCGCCAAGTGGAATATAACTAGTTTTTTTGCATCTGTGGAGAAAGAAGCACTGAGTTAGTATCTGGGTTCAAAAATTATACTATAACCAAAACATAGTCTTTTTTCTATTACATATTTAACAGGCGAACAGAAATTAATCAAGTCTTTCTCTCTGTACGAAGCGGTTTTGACAGGCCTTAAAAAGTCTGTAGCAATCTTTTCTTATATTGCCTAAATATAAAAAAGCGAACACTATGTTTTTTCTTTGGGCTTAACAAAGTTTATAGTTATTTTACAAGTTCAGATTTTTACTCAGTTCTAAACAATAGTTCTACTTACTTTTAATAAGTTTCCAGGTTTTCAATTCTCTAGGTGCTGCTTTGTAAAGAAAGACGTCTTTCCTTGAATGCGCCATTTTCCTTAAATGATTCACAAAGTAAAGTAGGTGCACTTGTAACCACCTTAAATAGTTATTAAAATAAAAGAGCGCTAAAGGATCAGCACGTTTACAGAAATTGTCTCCTTTACCTTGTAGCAGTGATTAACTGTCCGGAAACTGTGGAGAAAGCAAAACAATATTTCACCTTTCTTTGTTTTCTCTCGTTATAATTAGTACGGCTTTGACGATGGCGGTGAGGAAGCCGGAAGCAGAAGAGTCAGTGGATCTGGCTCAGGAGCCAGAAGAAGTCTCAGTAGGGAAGGGATGTGGTGCAGTAATTTGGTTGGAGTCAGGTAAGCGAACAAACAGCAATAAAGCCAAGCAGAGATTGGAAGCACAAGACCACTTTAAATAGACACAGATGTGCACATGTGATTCTGTCGGTTGGGTTGCACGCTGTGGAAATGAGCAAAAAATATCTTGTGATTTCGCATATATACTTCGAGGATCGTGGTTCTGTTGCAAGTGGCACGTTGAATCCATTAAGCTAATTGGATGCAGTACATTGTTCAGGATGACAGTTAGGATGCTGCATGTTTCTTAATAGACAGTTGGCATGAGTTTACAGTAAAACAAGCATTGGCTAATACAAGCTAAGGGCCTCATTATGAGTTTGGCGGTCGGACCCACAGACTGCCATGGTGGTAGCTGCCAAAAGACTGCCATGTTGGAAGTCTTCTAGATCGCAGTATACAAGTTACACAGACAGGACCACCAAAAGCCAGACAAAAATCTAACGCTGCCAGGACCCTGGAGGGCATGAAATAGGCAGTCTGACCACAGGCACTGCTAGCCCATCAACCAACCACCAAACAAGTCGACAATCACAATGGCAGTCTCCCCTTTGTGGTCTCCCAATGGTGGTGTGAACTGTGGTGGTAGTTGGTCACCACAATAATACACAACACCACATTGGATAAACTTGAAAACAACACAGCTGACACACATCCACACACTCAACACACCTGTAAACCGCACTATTAAACACACCCCTTCACGCACCACAATCCTTTGCTTCTCCATGTCATAAACAAATCAGAACACTGCCCAAAAACTTCACCAACCATAGATTAGGCACCCCGCCAACTTGCACTAAGCACATATCCCACACCCCCAACACACCCCCACCATACATATTTGTACCTCTACACTCCATTAACTAACGTCACCTCTTCATTGCACAGAACCTAACCATCATCTAATTTTTCTAGTTTTCCACCACAGTGTCACCTCAGAAAAATCCCTGTTTCACAGATGACGAGTTAAGAGTCATGGTGGATGAAATTATTAGAGTAGAGCCACAACTATTTGGAGCCCAAGTCCAGCAAACAACTATCGCCCGGAAAATGGAAATGTGGCAAATGATAGTTGACAGAGTGAGTTCTGCAGGCCACTACCTATGCACAAGGGACAACATCAAGAAGAAGTGGAATGACCTCAAGGGGAAGGTTCGTTCCATGGTGTCCAGGTACAACCTTGCGGTCCTCAAGACTGGTGGTGGTCCCCAACTTCCTCCCCTACATTTCACATCATTGCAGGAGAAGGTCTTGGCCATCCTGCTTCCTGAAGTCTTGATAGGAATACCTGGGAGAGTTGAGTCAGGTAAGTCACAACAACAAAAATGGCACCAAAATGTATTAGCATGCATGCTCACTGATCACCTCTAGCCACCTACAATGTCATCCTACTTAACAGACCAGTATCCACCAGTCCATAGTCCCCTGTCTGGCCTCAAACATATCAAGTAGACTAATCTGGGGGGAGCAACATCTTTGTATAGTAGGTGTCGTACAGGGATTGACAGCACTACAAGTCGCACCAGGCACTGTTCTACTATCACTAAAACCAGAACAGTGTAGCATAATCAAAATTAGCTTGTTTGTCAACTCCCCATTGGAGTGCACCCTACTGAGGGCATCTCAACTGTATAGTGTGTAGGTAGGACAGGCAATGACAGGAATGCTAAGGCCAGGAGCACTGGGACTCTCATTACACTCAGTCACAACTGTGTCTTCTACTACTGTGACCATTCTCCATACAATCAGCCATTCAACATTACTCACCAGAGGGGATCCCATCTGTATAGTGTGTGGGTAGGACAGGCAATGACAAAAATGCTAAGCCCAGGAGGTACTGGGACACTCACTACACTCAGCAGCAACTGGGTTCTCTTCTACTATGACCATTCTCCCTCTAATCAGCCTTTGGCCTGTTCTCACTTGAAAGGAGGACAACTCTACAGTGTCTAGAATACAGGGAGTGAAATGGTCAATAATCATAGGAGGATGACTGCTGAGGCCAGGAGGCTCTGTCTACCCAATCCAATTACCCAGTTCATTCCTGTGTGGTTCTCCGGCAGCATGGGACCCTTTGTTGTAGTGCTGCATGGGCCTCCTTTTGCACCTTCTTTTTCCCTGTGCTGTGTGACTCCTGTGCGCGCTACCATGTCTTCTGTGGGTTCTCTGAATTGCTGAGAGCCCCCTCTGACTCTCCCTCCTGGGTAGAGCCTACCAGGTCCCTCCTGGTCCAGGGCAGCACCATTTTCCACTAAACGTGAGCTTTGCATGTACCAAGGCTTGTTGGCAGAATCCAGCGACGCAAACCAGACTGCATGCATCCATCCGGCATGGGACATCTTCTGCACCAACAAGAAACCTGCATCCGTCTTCTTTGGTGCAATACTGACTATGTCTTGTCACCGGTGGTTCTTCTTTTGCACCTTCATCCGGGATCTCCCTTGTCTCTTCAGTGCTTCTTGGACTTAGTCCCCTTCTTCCACAGGTCTTCAGGTCCAGGAATCCATCGTTGGTGTCTTGCAGTCGCTTCTGGTTCTTGCATTATCTTCTATCACGACTTCTAGTGTATTTTAGGAACCTTGCTGTGCTTTACTCCTGCTTTCCTGGGCTCTGTGGTGGGGTATTTTACTTACCTTTGGTGTCTCCTTATACTCCCAGCACCCCTCTACACACTACACTTGCCTAGGTGGGAAACCGACTTTTGCATTCCACTATTTTAGTATATGGTTTGTGTTCCCCCTATGCCCATTGCAACATATTGTGATTTTCACTATTTGCACTGTTTTCCTACTGTGTACTTACCTGTTTTTGGTTACTAGTGTATATATTGTTTAATTTACTTACCTCCTAAGGGAGTATAGTCTCCAAAGTATTTTTGGCATTGTGTCACTAAAATAAAGTACCTTTATTTTTGTAACACTGAGTATTGTCTTCCATGTGTATGAGTACTGTGTGACTACAGAGGTATTGCAAGAGCTTTGCATGTCTCCTAGTTCAGCCTTGGCTGCTCTGTCTACAGCTACCTCTAGACAGCCTGGCTACTAGACACTGACTACATTTCACTAACAAGGGATAACTGGACCTTCTATAAGGTGTAAGTATCTTTGGTACCCAGTACAAACCAGGCCAGCCTCCTACACCTCGTTGAAGCACACTTCCCCTGGCGTAGTTGGGTACCTCACCGGTGTCAACAACCACAGACAGTTTGGGTATGCAGAGTCTCCTGTAAGGGAATGTGACATATGTGCAACCATGAGTCCAAAGCATCATCTCACTAGCAGCAGACATAGCATACTAACACACATGACATATATTACTTACCAACCAGCCAGGCCCTCTCTGGGTACAGTCATGTCATCAACTGTGGAATAGCGCTGTTCTGCATGATGAAGGTATTGTGGACTGAACCCGGGTACTGGCCACAGACTTGGGAAATGTAGAGGTCCACCAAACAAACTAATTGGACATTGATGGAATGGAAGTTCTTCCTGCTCTGAAAGACCTGTTCATTGCCACGTGGTGGAACCAAGGCTACATGGGTACCTGGGATGTGTGCCAAGCCATAGAACTCTGCCTTCATATAAGTAAAATCCTTACGTTGAGGAAAACGGATGTAACTGTTGAGGTGTTTCAACATTGCTGAGAGAACATCCTTTAAGAGAGACTCAACATAGGCTGGGACATTCCAGCAGTTAGGGCCACTGTATTTTGGAAGGACCCTGTGGCCAGGAAGTGACTTGTGCAATGGGTGGTATGTTATGTTGATGATGGATGTCTGGCATCAGATCTGGCTGGCATCAGATCTGACGACAAAGATCCACAATTGTCTGCCTATCCAGATGGTATAAAGGTATTACATGTCTGTCCTTCACGGCCTGCAAGTCTGCTAGTGGGCGGTACACAGGAGGTTGTCTGTTCCTTCTCCTCCCAGGGTAACTATGTGGGACCAAAGGAAGATATGACTGTCATTCATTATGTCCCTTGCATTTTATATTATACATGTGATATATGAACTATGACAAGTCATGTGTGTCACTGAAACATGATACACAGCACACATCAAGACTAACTTTTACACATTATTAACACGTTACCCCCCTGCTTTTCTACATCTTTGTCCACATCATCTATCTGGTCCGCAATAATATGTGCATCTAACTTGCAACTCTGACTGTGATTCAGTGCCTCAAATCCTGGACTGTCAATAGAGGAGAGGCTGGTGGCTGTGCCCCCAATTTAGTTGTCATATGTGCTGGACCACATACCAAAATGATTACAAAATCGATTGACCCATATGACAGGACAAGGTTACTACTGAAGACTCACAAGGTCAACATTTTCCTAATTGTGACGCATCAAAAAATAGCATTCAATTAAATTTTGGCCCTATATAAAATGATGATCCTACCAAGACTCCTATACATATTTCAGAACTTTCCCCTTCCTATCCCTCACTCCTGGTTCAGAAACCTCGAAGGTATCACAGGAAAATTTATTTGGCGAGGCTCCAGACACAGAGTAGCAATACACCACTGTCAGAAAGGAGTATGTGACGGGGGCCTAGGCGCATCAGACCCCTACCTGTATTACCTGGCCACCCAATTAATTGTGATCCAGGATTGGTTCACTGGGGGTTGGGACGACCCGGCCTACAAAACAGAACTGTCATTCCTGGGCCTCCCTTGTGTTCTTGACATGCTATACGGTTCACCGCTCCCCCGGGATATGGAGGACGTAAATAAGGCAATCTTCCTGGCTTGGCGAGCAGCATTGTGGTACACCCACTGGAACGCCATTGTCACCCTCCAGACCCCGTTATGGAGAGGGAAATGGCTGAGCACCTCAGCTCACTAAAGGGATTTACAGAATGGGACCGAATAGGTATTTCCTTGGTGGGGGACATATGGAAGGGGAGATCCATGAAATCATTTCAGGAATTCCAGACAGATTTTCAACTAAACTCGACACAATTCTTCAGATACCAACAACTACGACACGCCCTGAGAATACACTTGCCCACCACAGGCCATATGCCGGAATTTAACCCACTCAAAGCCAAACTACTCATGGGAAACTAGAGGGGAAAGGCATCTCTCAAATTTATAAGACACGAATCAATAATATCCCAGATAAATTAGCCCCAATTAGGACCAAGTGGGAATCCTGGGTGGGAACCCTGGAAGAGACGGAATGGAGAGAAGCCCTGATGGCACCCAAGGTACTGGCGGTGTCAACTAGATTCCGTGTAATACAATTCTACTACCTATATGAAGCATACCTGACACCATCCAGACTTCACAAAATGGGAACCCGCCCCTCTGCCAGATGCCCAAGATGCCCGAGTGACCCAGCAGATTTCTTCCATATGGTATGGACCTGCCCAATAATATAGAAGTACTGGGATGGGGTATTTCAGGAATTGTAAAGAGCCCTGGGACAAGAAATACAAAAATCCGCAAAATTAACTTTATTCGGAATAATGGAAGAAATGGGTGGAACACTCGCAAAAAGCACCCTGGTGGCCACAGCAGGTGCCTGGAGTCTCCGTGGGGGCCCATCTCTCAAGAAATGGAAATGGAAGAGAGGGATGGACTGGTGTGCTAACCAGGAGAAAATAGTATTCGATTCTAGAGGATGCCCACAAAATTTGGAAAGATCTGGGGTCGATGGCTAGAATTACTGACATAAACCAGAAAGATCACATGGCTAGAAATACTGTATTATTGTATGATTGTTATACGGTAAAGAGACATGGAAGGCTACTACAACAATTGTCAGCCCCACAACCAATAATGCTGTCTAAACATTACTATGAAAATGGAAATGATAACAAAACTTTGTAAGATGCATACAACCTTTGCTTTGTACCTTCCCTTTCCTTTTTTTTCCCTTCCCTTTGAAAATAATAAAAAATGTTTATTAAAAAATTAAATGTATGCCTCTAAAATAGTGACTGCATGACCTACACCACTGGACATTAGCACTCGTCTGCGACCGCCGGCAAAAGTCGGCATGGCGGTAGGCGGATGCTACTACGGCGGACTCTGCCATAGGATAACTTTGCTGCCTGTGGCGGCCTTGGGCCAGTGGAAGTGTCTGCCAGCAGTGACAGTCACGTATGGGGCGGGCATGATTGCCATCTTCTGCGGAATCACCCACTTAACTCCTGACACTGCTTCCAGCAAGACCTCCACTACCTAAGCTGCTGTATTCCGCCTGTGTGAGCAATCATGTCTCATCCAACAGGTGATAGGGTCCCTGCCTTCTTGCCAAAAGAGCTGGAGACGTTTGTGGAGGACATCCTATCCCTGTATGGACAGCTCTACGGTGCACTAGAGGAGCAGGTAAGTGCCCCATGTGCACACCTTTCTCTGTACCTCTACTTAGCTTTAGTTAGCTTAAGCGTAGGCCCAGTTTGTCAGAATGTGTCCTCAAAGCCATGTAGGGGGTGCCACTGTGCATTAATGTTTGAGTCAATGAGCATGTATTTATGCCAAGTGACAGGTGTGGAGTCCTGAGACAATGTGATGAGTGTCCCCTGACCCAAATTGTTTTGTATGAACATAAATAGGTGAGGTGTCATGACAGCCATGCCCAGGCAACTCTTGCCAGAAGATGTATTTAATGTGTGGTCACATGTGACTGCATGACAGCAGGAGGGCTGAATGCAGGTTGTATGTGTCGGCTGATTGCTATTTGAGCTCTTTCTTAGTTTGCACAGTG
The DNA here is from genome assembly GCF_031143425.1 of Pleurodeles waltl. NCBI lineage: Eukaryota > Metazoa > Chordata > Amphibia > Caudata > Salamandridae > Pleurodeles > Pleurodeles waltl. The sequence continues at coordinate 676,200,711 of NC_090445.1, forward strand.
ATCTTTGGTCACATCTGACCTTGTTGGACTGTTGTTCTGAAGCCAGGTAATGACTCACAATGCCTCTCAGCTCTTCATATAGACATCCAGTGTCAATTTGCTGTAGGCTACATGATGTACTGTGATGCATGTGATTTGTCAGATATGGTGTTTTGTGTAGGTCCATCTGCTCAGCCTGCAGAGACCGGGGCCTCTCTATCGTTAGTCACAGAAAAAGTTGTAATCTGGGCTGGTATTTGTTAGACTTGGCATCCTTGGACTGGTCTCCCCTAACTGTTTGCCTGTTTCCCAGGTTGTTGATGTGTGCTGGACTCTGTTTGTTCTGTTTTTGATACTCTGGGTACTTTACCACTGTTATCCAGTGCTAAAGTGCAAGTTATCCCATGTAAAATATATGTGTAATTGGCTTTCCATGATTGGCATATTTGATTTACTAGTAAGTCCCTAGTACAGTGCACTAGAGGTGCCCAGGGCCTGTAAATCAAATGTTACTAGTGGGCCTACAGCACTTGTTGTGCCACCCACATGAGTAGCCCTGTAAACATGGCTCAGACCTGCTACTGAAGTGTCTGTGTGTACAGTTGTAAACTGCCAATTCGACTTGGAAAGTGTACCCATTTGCCAGGCCTACACCTTCTCTTATTATACATGTAAGGCCCCCCTAAGGTAGGCCCTAGGCAGCCCATTGGCAGAGTGCAGTGTATTTTTAAGTTATGTTAAGTTTAAGTTAATGTCCTAACAGTGAAATACTGCTAAATTCAGTTCTCACTGTGAAAGGCCTATCTCTCTCATATGTTAACATGGGGTCTGCCTTTAAATATTATTAAAGTGCAGATTCCCTTTGGGAGCAGATAGAAATAGTTTAGGGTCTCCGAACTCACAATTAAAAAATACATCTTTTAGTAAAGTTTGTTTTTAGATTGTGTGTTTGAAAATGCCACTTTTAGAAAGTAGGCATTTTCTTTCTTAGATCATTCTGTGACTCTGCCTGTTTGTGGATTCCCTGTCTGGGTCAGTTTGACAGTTGGACTGTTTGCACCTCTCCTCTAGACAGTGACACAAAGGGAGCTGGGGTCTAGCCTGCATATCCTGATGAGCCATCTGTGCTTGGAGAGAGGAGAGGGGTGGTCACTCACATCTTAAGCAGCTACGCCTGCCCTCACACAATGCAGTCCCCAACTGCCTGGTGTGCATCTGGGGCCTGGCCTGTACAAGGCAGGATCTTACTAACAAGAAAGAGTTTAATTTGAAGTTTGCCTATTTCAAAGGCAGAAAGGGGTACAAGTAGTGGACCCAAAATCCCAGACTTTAGATTACTTCAAGATCACTTCTGGAATAAAGAGGAACCTTTGCCAAGGAGAAGAGCTGAGGAGAACTGCTGCCCCTCCCTGTGACTGTGCTTTGTTAGGCTAGCCTGCAATTGCTGCTTCTGCCTGTGAAAGGGAACAAAGACTGGACTTTGTTGTGCATTCCTGCTGGAGAAGAATCTCCAAGGGCTTGAACTTAGCTTGTCTCCTGTTGTTGAAGTCTCGGGGACATAAAAGACTTCCCCTGCCAGCACCTGGACAATCTGCCAAGTGGTGCCCTATCCAGTCTCTGGGCCCTTGAAAGTTGAAGCTGGCAAACAAGAACTGAAAATCCATGCAGGGAAATTTACGACGCACCTTCCGCAACGTGGCTGATAAATGCTGGGCCGCCTGCTTTGCATCTGAAATCGATGCTCCACCTGCATTGCAGCTGGGAGATCGATGCAACACAGCTGGAGGCTGAGAACAACGCAAACCTCATGCAGCGCAGATTTCTAACACCGTACGACCAGATTCACACATCGTCCTTGGGTGTCAAAGTCAACCAGACTCTGCACGAATCCAAGGTGCCCCATCTGGAAATTGCTGGCTCTCTTGCGAGGGAGAAAAATAACACATTGCCGACCCGACTGGAGAAGGAAATGATGCACGGCCTCACTTGTGAGTAAGGAATCAACGGATCCCCACCCTTTTCGGATGCACGCTTGTCCATGGGGCTTTATTTCTGATGCTAACCAGGCACTTTGTGTAACAACAGCATTCTCACTGTTTTCTAAGGATTAAGGGGGTCATTACAACTTCCGACCGCCATGCTGTAACCGCCCGCAGTGCCCATTTGGACATCCCCGCTGGGCCGGCGGGCGGAAACCAAGTTTCCATCCGCCGGCCCAGCGGGGATGTGAGCCGCAACATGGGAGCGGGCTCCAAATGGATCCGGCGGTTTTGCAGCCGTGCGACGGGTGCAGTTGCACCCGTCACACTTAAAGCCGCATTGGGCCCTGTCACGGGGCCCCTGCACTGCCCATGCCATGTATTACTGTGTGTGTTGGTATAAATACTTTACACATTGCTTCTGAAGTTAAGCATGCCTGCTCGTGGAAAGCTACCAAGTGGGTGAACGGGGGTTAACTGAGTGTGATTCTCCTTTACCCTGACTAGAGTGAGGGTCCTTGCTTGGACAGGGGGTAACCTGACTGACAACCAAAGACCCCATTTCAAACAGTATTGATTCCCTTTTGCAATGCAAGTGTTACACTGTGCCCACACCCTATATCCCTGCACAGCATGTGATGTAGCCAAATCATGTTCCACTGCCAATAGGCAGCTTCCTGAGCCTCTGTCAACTGATTACTATGGGAATTGCATTTGGGGCAGGGTGGTGATCTCTGACTGATGTGCTCTTATCAACTCTGAAAATGTGTGTCACATAGCCTTGACAGGTACCTTGATCCCATAGCCCTGTTGTCTCTTTAATCCACTCTGATATCTCCTATGAAGGCTCCTTGAATTTTGCACATTGCACATCTGCAAACAGTGTGTTGTTAACTAATGTGCCATGATATTGGGCTCTGTGGTTTCGTCAGAAAGCGGGACATGTACAATGCTTGACCAGGTTTCTCTTAAAGTACTTTGGATTTAGTGAACACACATGTGTGGAAGTGTGTATTGTAATATTGATGTGACACTCAGACCCCCACCCCCTGAAGTAGCAGGTGCCAGCATCTGTAGCTGCACATGTCCACACATGGACAGGCTTGACTCTTTGTGTGCTGTACATGTCATTCCCTTCATTGTGATCCAAGTGCAATGGGTCAATTTGTAAGCTGACTGTGACCTGTAGGGACTGTATGCTGTGGGTGACATTCATAGGTAGTGGATGTTTGTGTGCATTTTTTGCTGGGTTGTTTACCTGTCACTTGCCACTTGCCATTGTGTCCCTGGTCAATGACATTTGGCTAGCTCATGTCCCATAAAAGTCACTGTTGGCCTACGTGTTCAGTGCAGAGCCTGAGCTGCACCCTAATGGGGAGTGTTTGTAGTCATGTCCCTGTGCCCAATGACTGCTATGTTCCACCGGTGGACAGGATGGTCAAACAGGATACAATTAGCTTGGTGCACTGACATGTACGTGCCTCGGTGTAGGAGGCTGGCCTGGTTTGTAGTGGGTACGTTGGGTACTTACACCTTACACCAGATCCAGTTATCCCTTATTAGTGAAATGTAGTAGTGTTCGAGCAGCTTAGGCTGATAGAGGTAGCTATAGCGTAGCAGCTTAGGCTGAACTAGGAGACATGCAAAGCTCCTGCAGTACTACTTATAGTTACACAGTACTTATACTTGTAAAGACAATACTCAGTATTACCAAAAATAAAGGTAGTTTATTTGGGTGACACAAGACCAAAAATATCTTTGAGGCAATGCTCCTTCTGGAGGTAAGTATTATACACAATATATACACTAGACACCTAAATAAGGTAAGCAATTAGACATAGGATAGTGCAAAGAACAAGAAATGCCATAGGAGAAAATAGGTCTATGGGCAACACAAACCATATACTAAGAAAGTGGAATGCCAATCACAAATTTCCCCCTAGACAAGTGTAGTGTGTAGAGAATTGCTAGTGGAGTAGGAAAACCACAAAGTTGAGTAAAATACCCCACCCCAGAGCCCAGGAAAGTAGGAGTAAAGTACTGCAAGTTTCCTTAGGACACACTACAATTTGTGATTAGAGTTATTGCAAGAACCAAGCAAGATTGCAAACAACAAATGGTGGATTCCTGGACCTGAAGACCTGCAAAGAGAGGAGACCAAGTCCAGAAGTCGGAAGAAGTTCCAGGAAGAACAGGAGCCCCTGCCTACCTAGAAGAGAGTGCAAAAGAAGAGTCCCCGTCTGCACAAAGACTGCAGAAATGCCCCAAAGTAAGATGGCTGCGGGTTCATGCGTGGTGCAATGGATGTCCCACGAAGAGATGTTGGATGCAGGCGAGTTTTGTCGCTGGATTCGTCACACATGCCTTGGTTCAAGCAAATTCGCATTTTGCATCAAAGAGGTGCTGCCTCGACCCTGGAGGAACCTGGGGGTGTCAACTTGGACTGAGGAGGCAGAGGGAGCTCCCAACACTTGAGGGAACCCACAGATGACCAGGCAGCACCCACGGAGTTCCCAGGGCATGAGGACTAAGAAGGTGGAAATTGAGGTTGTTTCAGCACTACAAAAGAAGGTCCTACACCACCGGAGGACAACTCAGCGAGTTGAGCGTCACAGGACAGAGTGCTGGGGACCTGGGCCAGGCTGTGCATGAAGGATTCTTGCCCAACAGTACACAGAGGCCTCAGGAGGTGAAGATGACATGGTGCATAGGGGTACTGTCGCTAATGGTGAAGGCAAGCTCTTTCCTCCTCCAAATTTGGACAGCAGGACCTTAGGACAGTCTGTGTCAAAGGGGTCCATGACCTGTGTTCCAAGGAAAATGCTCATCGCCAGGAGTCCAAGAGAACGGCCATCGACTTAGAAGGTGTCGGCAAGAGCAAGGAAGTGACTCCGTCACTCCACAGGAGATTTCTTCGGTTCTTTTGGTGCAGGGTGAAGACAGGCAGTCCCCAGAGCATGCACACCGTGGAAGCTGTTGCAGTTGCTGTCTGGAGCTGAAGTTGCAGAGGAAAAGTAGCCCTTCTGGATACTTTGTTGCTGTTACAGCAGTTCCTGGAGCAGTCTGTGGTCGATCTGAGGTCAGAGGATGAAGTAGTAGTTGCAGAGGATTCCTGAAGGAAACTTGCAAGCAGAATCTGAAGTGAAAACCACAGGAGAGACCCTAAATAGCCCTGAGAGGGGGATTGGCAACCTTATCAGGTATGGACCTGTGAGGAGGGGTCTCTGACGTCACCAGATTGGCCCTACACCGTGGAAAACAAGATGGCTGAAGTCTGGGACACACTGGAGGAGCTCTGGGCACCACCCCTGGAGTGGTGATGGACAGGGGAGTGGTCACTCCCCTTTCCTTTGTCCAGTTTCACACCAGAGTAGAGACTGGCGGTTCCTGAACTGGTGTAGGCTGGCTTATGCAAGGAGGGCACCATCTGTGCCCTTCAAAGCATTTCCAGAGGCTGAGGGAGGCTACCCCTCCCCAGTCTGTAACACCTATATCCAAAGGGAGAGAGAGTAACATCCTCCTCCCAAAGGAAATGCTTTGTTCTGCCTTCCTGGGACTGAGCTGCTCAGACTCCAGGAGGGCAGGACCCTGTCTGGTTTGGAAGTACTGGGGGTCCATGGTGGAGCCCCCAGGAATGCATGGAATTGGCCCCCAATATCTGATTTGGCATGGGGGGACAATGCCATGATCTTAGACACCTTTTATGGCCATATTCAGAGTTACCATTGTGAAGCTACATATAGATATTGACCTATATGCAGTGCACACGTGTAATGGCGTCTATGTACTCACAAAGTCCTGGGAATTGGCCCTGGACTGCATGGGGGCACCTTTTCTAGTGCAAGGGTGCCCTCACACTTACTAACTTTGCACCTAATCTTCAGTAAATGAAGGTTAGACATATAGGTGATTTATAAGTTACTTAAGTGCAGTGAAAATGGCTGTGAAATAGTGTGTGCACTATTTCACGCAGGCTACAATAGCAGGTCTGCGAAAGGGTTTGTCTGAGCTCCTTATGGATGGCAATAGAAATGCTGCAGCCCGTAAGGATCTCCTGGAACCCCAATGCTCTGGGTACCTAGGTACCATAGACTAGCGACTTATAAGGGGGGTCTAGTGTGCTAATTGAAATTGGTAAATGAAGTCACTAGCCTGTAGTAACAAATTTAAAAGCAGAGAGAGCATGAGCATTGAGGTTTTGCAGAGCCTCAGTGACACAGTTAAGCACTACTGACAACACACACATTAGGTCACAAACTATGAGCACTGGGGTCCTCACCAGCAGGATCCCAGTGAGACAGGCAAAACACACTGACAAATAGGGTTTTCACTATGAGCACTGGGGTTCTGGCTAGCAGGATCCCAGTGACACAGTAAAAACACACTGACACACCCTCACAAACAGGCCAAAAGTGGGGGTAATCATGCTAGAAAGAGGCTGCTTTCTCACACTCTGGCCATTTTGTATGGGACTTGTGGACAAGATGTTGTCTTGTCATTTGCATCCATTAGGTCAACGCCCATCAGAAGAAGGGGTTCTGGAGAGCCATTGCCAAGAAGGTGGGGACACTGGGGGTCTACAGCTGGCGGAGCACCCACTGTCGGAATAGGGGCAAGGACCTGAGACGTTGGGCCCAGAAGATCGCAGAGGCCCAGCTGGGGCTGTCCTCCCAAAGAGGACAGGGTTCCGGTCAGACCATGACCCCCTAATGGCCCACATTTCGGCGTGGCCTACCAACCTTTGATGGGCATTTGAGGGCAGCACAGCAGCCACAAGAGGGTGAGGACAAGGAAAATTCATGGTTGACCCTTTGCCAGGTGATTGAGTGAGGGACAGACTGCTCCCCCTGACAATGTGGGAGGTGTCCTGCACCACAGATTATCTGGGATCAAATTGGTGTACCTAGACCACATGTTTCCAACTGGTGTGCTCATCCTTTTGAAGCTGGGACCTGGGGCTAAACTGTGTGGAACAATTCCATTTGTGCAGCAGGGAGCACATATGACTGTGTTTAGTGTACAAATATTCTGCTTCACCTACTCTGGTATGTGTAGGTTTCCACCAACAGATCACTCCTCCCAAATATCACAGTACAAAGGTATGTAGAATGTGGCTCAATGGCCTCTGCTATGTGTCTGGGGATATGTGTAGGTTGATATCTGGAAACCATGGGCAGGTTTTCTTAATTTTATATTGGGTGCTGATGCCTTGCAGCAGTCTGTGATTCATGGGTGTCCATCATACATGGGACATAACTCATATGGCAAAAACATGGCAGCTGTAGCCAAGTACTTTCCCTTGGTAAGTGGTGAATGTGCATTGTCATGGGTAATGTATCATCGGTGTAACCAACATTCTGTGTGCCTATGTGGTTGCATGTGCTCCATTCCCACTAGGATACATATCTATGCATTAGATGTAGGCATGTGCTAGCCATACAGATGGACTGATGTCTGGAATCTCTCACATATATGCCCATGGGGTCTTGTAGTCATTATTGTACATCTGCAATGGTTGTCCATTTACTGTCATGCCCCAGACAGGACTGTTTCACCATCATATTGTGTCAGACAGATACATTCATGCCTCATAGTATGCCATTAGTCATGTGTATCTGCAGTAGCTATGATGGACATGACAGGTAGGGCCAGGGTGTGGATCCACTTCATGGTTATTTGTACCCTTCAAGTGGAATGTTAGTTGGAGGTGCATAGACCCTGTGTGTTGATTGCGAATTGTACCCTGACAGTTGGGATGCATCATGGATTGACTCACAGTGATCTTTGCATCACATGTTTGGGATCAGGGATTTATCCACAAACAGATGCCATGCTTGCCATGTCTGAAATGTAGGTAATGATGTTGCTACTCATTGTTCAACAATTTTGTGTCCTTTTGTTAGTGATTGCAAGGTCTATGTCCCTCCTTCCTGCAAAGTACAGTTGTCTTCTACAAGCAGACTCAGAAGTAAATATGGAAATGTGTGTGTGACATTGGCGGGGGCTATCCTGGGCCTTGGAGGACCACTCTTGTGTGTATTCCGGAGACATCTCTCCATAATGTTTAGGACTTGACTTCATTGTTGTTCCTTCAACACCACATGTTCTGAGTGACCTTGATATTACCTCCTTGACTCATTTTGGGCAGGTGTCACTTGTAGAACTGTTCAATGTTGGGATATGTCCATAGTGACATGGATGTTTCCTTGTCACCTAGTCCAGGTATGGCATGTTTGTACTAGTGTTGTGTGCCTTTCCTTAGCAACATCTGTTATTGTTGATACATTACATAAGTGCAAGTTAGATGTGTGCATTGGCTTGTGTCCGTGTATTTGGTAGGGTAGCTTCCAATTGTTTGCCACTGGTTCAATGGTGTGTGCTGCATGTGGCACAGGTTTGGAGTGCAGTTGTCACCTAGTTGTGGTATGGTTAGTGTGGTAGCTAGACTTCATAAGTGCTATTGTAGTTCTCTGAGACAAATGTTTGCTAATGTGTTACCTCTGTAATTCCAGATGGCATGCATTGTTTTGTATTGGCACATGATGGTGCCACTTTGCTGGCACTTCATGTGGGGGCCCACTTGACATGATGGTATGTTTGTCTCTCAGAGTTGTGATTGGAGTGTTCTCATGTCTATGTTATGACTCAATTTCACTTTCTTTTGACAGCATCAGCACTGGCAGGCAAAGGAGACAGGGCTGAGCCGAGTGGGGAAGCATCTGACCATGGGACCTCGGGTCAAGACATTACAGATACAGAGAAACCCAGTGACCTGGAGGGTTAGGGAAGTGACACAGGGGAGACTGCATCTACATCCTCAGAATCCTCTTCCAGGGGATCCATCAGTGACCACCCCAGTACCATATTTGTTCACCACCCCCATTCTATCACGGCCTCCCTGTTACTCCTCACCCAGTTGGCCGTGCCCACTCACCTAAGAGGGTATGTGTCTAGTTTGCCACAGGCACCTCTGCCTTAGTCCTTGATACCCCTTCTGCCCTCAATGAGGAGGCTATTGACCTCCTTGGAATGATCTCTTTGGGTCAGCCCGCCATAGTAAATGCCATCCAGGGACTGGCAAGCCAAGTCCAGCAGAGCAATGCGTTTCTGAAGAGCATTTACAGTGCAATGGCTGGCCTACAAAGATCTTTTCAGGCTCTGTCCTCCACACTGACAGTAGCTAGTCACCCCTTGTCTTCCGTCCACCCCGACATTACTCTTTCCAGTTCAAATACCTGTGAGAAAACAGGGCTGATTGCAGAGGCCCCATAACTTTTTGCCCCCATTTTCCTCTTTTTGCTGGTGTTTTCCTGACTTTGATGGTGCCCTGGGTACTGCTAACCAGTCCCAGGGCCTGTGCTCTGTGTAAAATGGATATGCTAATTAGGCTAATTATAATTGGCTAAGTTAACCTACCTATAAGTCCCTAGTATATGGTAGGGCATGTAGGTTTAGGGACCACAGCATAGGTGGTGCACACCTAGGTGCACTGCTGAGGTGCCCAGTGTCATTTTAAAAGCAAGCCTGCCTTGCTGGCTGCTTTTAAATTAAAGTTATATGCAAATTCGACTTTGGAATTAAAGGTACTTCCAAAGTCTTAAACTACCTTATTTTTACATATAAGTCACCCCTAAGGTGTGCCCTATGTGCCCCTAGGGCTGGGTGCCATGTAACTATAAGCAGGGACTTTATAAAAATAGATTTATAAGCCCTGGTGAGGTAAAAACAGCCACATTAGTTTTTCCCTCATTGAAGTAAATGGCCTTCATAGGCTAGAATGGGCAGACTTTATTTTAAATTTTAAAGTCTCCTTAAATGTTACATACCAAGAATTTGGTATCAAATTAATTGTTGTAATAAATCCCACAACTTCCAGTTGTTGGATTTAATATAACTTGTTCAGGTAAAAAGTTTAGACTTTACCTAAAAAGTTGCCAATTTCAGCTCTGCATTGTTTTTGCTGCTGTGCTCTGATTGGCCAGCCTGCAGCAGCTTCTGCCAGGCTGCCTTGATGAGGTGTGAAGTGGCCTGGCTTCACACAAAGGAATGTGCTTGGGGGAGAGAATCTCCCCTCAGCAGATGGTGAGGCAGGAAGGGGGAGGGCTGCCAAACTGGTCTTCAAAGGCAGAGAAGGACATTTGGAGCACCCAGCAACACCCCCACATCCTGCAACCCCAGACAATTAGGTGCCCCCTTGATTAGATTAGGAGAGGGCAGGAGAGGGGTGTGTTTATGATTTTTAGCCACACCAGTGGGTGGGCTCAGCCAGATGTAACCTCCAAAAATCAGATTCATCCATGTTGGATTTTTAGAGACTGTTGCCTTCTGGGATGGATTTTTGCCACACTTCCCAGGAAGTGGTCATCACAGGGGGACGACCCTGTCCCTGATTGGAGAACCAGGGCCCCCCTGCTTTTCACCCAGGAGCAAGGATAAAACTCGCAGACCTGCACCCACGCCTGAGATCCCCACCAAATTTCAAGAAGAAAGAACTTAAGGAGAAGAAGGACTGCCCTGCTGGACCCCTGGCCTGCACCTGGAACCTGCACTCAGAAGGACTGCACCAGCTGCACACTTGGGCTTCACCACAAGAAGGACTTTGCCTGGCTTCAACTGGTTCAAGGAGGGACTCCCTGTTTGCTACAGGTGAAAAATTGCTAACCAGAGTCCCCTGCACCAACTCCTGAAGAAAGCGACCAGCTGACCACTGTCCAGTGGCCAAAAAGGAGTTTGCGCCAGGTGCATTCTGGGAGTTGAAGTCCGCACCCCCCAAGGACCATCACAGAACTTCTGGACCCTTGGGGTGAGCTGTGGACCCCAAAAGAACCTTAAAAGAACATCTGGGTGAAGCCCCAAAAGTTTGGAAAAGATTTGAGAATTTTTGGAAAAAAGCTCCAGAGAGGGACCGACCCGCCGCGGAAATTCTAGCCGGCTTGCCTCAACCGCGACCCGGCCTGACTTGGTGGTTCGTCCCGGTAAAGAAAAACATCCAAAAAAAGAGACTAAGTCCGAAGGTAAAAAGTTGACCGGGACCTCCCAGCCATCGTATCCGAGAAGGGCTCCATGGACGTCGGATCAAGATCCAGGTTTACCCCGGTCGAAGGATTTTCATCTCGAAAAAACGACTAAGTCCAAAGGTAAAAGTCTCCACCGAGGAAACCCACATCGCGTATCCGGACAAGGGCTCCAGGACGTCGGATTCAACTGCCAGGTTCGTCCCGGTGAAGAAAAACTTCAAAATAAAGACTAAGTCAGAAGGTAACTTTTTAACCGAGGCCTCCCGCGACCTGTAGCCGAGCAGGGCTCCATCGCGGTCGGCCTGAAAGTTTGACTTTACCCCGGTCGAGGTGCAACCAGATGACCCGATTGGCGCTTTTTGTTTCTAAGTGCTAGAAAAGTAATAATTCTTTAAAAATTCATATCTCCGGTTCCCCTGAACCGATTTTAATCGTTTTTGTGTCATTTTAAAGATAAAAATATAAACTATTTTTATAAATTGGTTTTGGATTTTTAAACTGTTTCATGTGTTTTATTTAATTACTGTTTTGTGATATTTGAATGCTTTACACTTTGTCTCCTAAGTTAAGCCTTGACGCTCGTTGCCAAGCTACCAAGGGTTGAGCTGGGATTAATTTACTGAGACCTAACTGTACCTAGGTGGAGGTTAGTGGCTTGTTGCTAGGTGTAGGTACCTACCTGCCCTTACCAATAACCCATTTTCCAACATAATTGGAAGCAGCGACGGGATCCTGTACTTGTGTTCAATATCACGTTACAGTTTTAGGTAAAACAAATTAAAAATCCTTTAAATTGTCCTAGTGCAAAAATTGTTTTTAATTTTTAATTTGGATTAATTTCAATTATTGAATTTTTGTAATTTTTCTAAATTCTTGTTTCCAATTTTTGCAAAATGTTTTTGTTGACACAAAACTAGGGAACCATGGAGCTTGATCTGGCTAGCCTACCCACACTGACAGTAGTCCAGCTTAGGGGGTTGTGTATTGAAAGAGGGTTGCCTGCAACCACTGATCTCAGGAAGAAAATCCTGATCACATCCCTGACAGCATGGGCTGAGGCCCAAGAGGTAGAGTCAGAAGAAGCTCCAGAGGAGGGAGAAAGAAGGGAGGATGCAAGCTCTAACCACTCAGGGGAGGGAAGGCATCTGAGCCCAAGTGAGGATGAGGAAGAACGGTCCTCAGTAAATACAGTCACTAGGGGCAGACCCAAAGCTAGTGGTGGGAAGGGGGTCCTTTCAGGAGGAGAGAACCCATCCATCAGAGAAAGAGAGCTGGAGGCCCAGCTAGCATACATAGCTTTGGAAGCAGACAAGCTGGCCCTAGAAAAGAAAAAGTGGGCATTCAAAGAGAAAAGAGATGGAGGCAGCGATAAAGAAGCTGAGGTGTCCATGGGTGGGGGAGTTTGCCCCAGATTACCCAAGGGGGTGGTTCCTGCTTATGTAGAGGGGGATGACATAGATAAGTGGCTGGGGGTCTTTGAGAGGGCACTCCAAATGAGAAGGGTTAGGCCTCAATACTGGGGTTCCCTTTTGTGGGAGTTGGTCCCCAACTCAGGGAGGGATAGGCTTCTGACCTTAAGGGGGGAGGAGGCAGATTCATACCCTAGTATGAAGAGGTGCTTAGCCAAGAAGTTTGGTCTGACCCCAGAGCAATATAGAATGAAGTTCAGGGACACCCAGAAGGTCAGTACCCAGTCTTGGGTTGACTTTGTGGACATTTCACTAAAGGCACTAGAGGGCTGGATTATTGGTAACAAAGTAGATACTTATGAGGGGTTATACAATCTGATCATGAGAGAGCACATCTTGACCAATTGTACCCAAGAAAGGTTACGCCAGCATCTAGTGGACTCTAAGCAGACCAACCCTAGAGAGCTAGGGGAGGCAGCTGATGAGTGGTTGAGAACCAGGGTGGTTGTCAAGTCCCAGGGGGGAGACTCCAAGAAGGGGGGACAGGTCCCCAAAAACCTAAGGAGGGAGGTGGTAAGCCCACCACAGAGACTCCCTCTGTACCCCAGAATCCTAAGAAGGAGGAGAGTAAATCCCACTCTGACCAGCAGAGACAGTTAGACCCAGGGTTAAAAAAGCTCTTGGACAGTAGGGCTTGCTTTGACTGTCAGCAGACAGGTCACTTCAGAGGAGATGCAGCCTGTCCAAAGAAGGTGGTTAGCACTGGGCTGTCCAGTGTAGCCATAGAGGAGGATTCCTCAGATGATGAAGTCCTCCTAGCATTGAGCTGGGAGACAGGACCAGATGGTAAGCTGGTGATCCCTGAGGGTGGAAGTAGGCACTTCCACCCCATTCAGGTAAATGGGATCCCTACCACTGGCCTGAGAGACACCTGTGCCAGTCACACTATAGTGAGTGACCGGTTAGTGACCCCAGACATGTATGTCCCAGGAAAGACAAAGAAAGTCCGGATAGCCACAGGGGAGGTCACCTCCAAACCTGTAGCCATAGTGCCCCTAGAGAGGGAGGGTATCCTTGACTGGATTAGGGTGGTAGTCAGTGCTGACCTTCCCCTAGATTGTATCCTGGGCAATGACCTCCCAGAGGTGAGTCTGGTCACAGATGGGGTGGTCGCCCAGGGTGCCCCCCCAACCCAAAGTCCTGGGGAGTCAGTCCCTACAGTTAGGAGACAGGGGTCCCCAAGAAAAGGAAAGAAGAAAAGGAAGGGTAGGCCACTCTTAAAGAGAGTTCCAGGGAGCCAAGGGCCTTCTGCCCCAGTAAGGGGGGAGCCCAGAGTTGGCACTGGTGAGGCCTCACCTGACCCCAAGGAAGTCCTGAGTAGTCAGGCAGCTGTCCAGATGCAAGGTGTTGCCCCTGCACTGACAGAAGGGAGAGTGGAAGGAGGGTGTCTGCCACAGGAGGTGGTAGCCCCCCACTCTAGACAGCAAGAGGGGTGCCAGGACCCCAAAGTTGCCCCTAAAGCAGCTCAGCCACCTGTCAGTGGAGAGCTTAGGGTGTGGTTCTGGGTACTGACAGCTGTCAGTAGCCTCTGCTGGGTGCTAGCCTTCCTGGCAGCAATGTACTTGGCCTGGGAGGCAGACCCCAAAGCCAATAGCAAAGTAGGCCCCCTGACCCTATTGGTCATGGTGGGGTTGCTCACGTGTTGGGTGACCTCTTTGGGTAAGCTAGGTGTTGCCCTAGCAAAGTTTGGAGTAGGGGAGGTGGGCACCTCACTACCCAAGTTGGCAGAGAGAAAGGAGGAAGACCCCCCTAGAGGGAAGTTTCAGTTTGAGTTGAGTCCTTTTACTGTTGGGATGGCTTCACTACCCATAGGGAGTGACCCTGACAGGAGGATATAAGGCAGAGTAGGCCCTGCAAAGGGACAGCCAGTTTTCTTCACTGTCTTCCTCGCCTAACAAGCCAGGAAGACTCTCCCAGGGTTGGGCTGAGTCTCCTGGGCGTGTGGGCTGGGGGGGGTTGTGTGAGAAAACAGGGCTGATTGCAGAGGCCCCATAACTTTTTGCCCCCATTTTCCTCTTTTTGCTGGTGTTTTCCTGACTTTGATGGTGCCCTGGGTACTGCTAACCAGTCCCAGGGTCTGTGCTCTGTGTAAAATGGATATGCAAATTAGGCTAATTATAATTGGCTAAGTTAACCTACCTATAAGTCCCTAGTATATGGTAGGGCATGTAGGTTTAGGGACCACAGCATAGGTGGTGCACACCTAGGTGCACTGCTGAGGTGCCCAGTGTCATTTTAAAAGCAAGCCTGCCTTGCTGGCTGCTTTTAAATTAAAGTTATATGCAAATTCGACTTTGGAATTAAAGGTACTTCCAAAGTCTTAAACTACCTTATTTTTACATATAAGTCACCCCTAAGGTGTGCCCTATGTGCCCCTAGGGCTGGGTGCCATGTAACTATAAGCAGGGACTTTATAAAAATAGATTTATAAGCCCTGGTGAGGTAAAAACAGCCAAATTCGTTTTTCCCTCATTGAAGTAAATGGCCTTCATAGGCTAGAATGGGCAGACTTTATTTTAAATTTTAAAGTCTCCTTAAATGTTACATACCAAGAATTTGGTATCAAATTAATTGTTGTAATAAATCCCACAACTTCCAGTTGTTGGATTTAATATAACTTGTTCAGGTAAAAAGTTTAGACTTTACCTAAAAAGTTGCCAATTTCAGCTCTGCATTGTTTTTGCTGCTGTGCTCTGATTGGCCAGCCTGCAGCATCTTCTGCCAGGCTGCCTTGATGAGGTGTGAAGTGGCCTGGCTTCACACAAAGGAATGTGCTTGGGGGAGAGAATCTCCCCTCAGCAGATGGTGAGGCAGGAAGGGGGAGGGCTGCCAAACTGGTCTTCAAAGGCAGAGAAGGACATTTGGAGCACCCAGCAACACCCCCACATCCTGCAACCCCAGACAATTAGGTGCCCCCTTGATTAGATTAGGAGAGGGCAGGAGAGGGGTGTGTTTATGATTTTTAGCCACACCAGTGGGTGGGCTCAGCCAGATGTAACCTCCAAAAATCAGATTCATCCATGATGGATTTTTAGAGACTGTTGCCTTCTGGGATGGATTTTTGCCACACTTCCCAGGAAGTGGTCATCACAGGGGGACGACCCTGTCCCTGATTGGAGAACCAGGGCCCCCCTGCTTTTCACCCAGGAGCAAGGATAAAACTGGCAGACCTGCACCCACGCCTGAGATCCCCACCAAATTTCAAGAAGAAAGAACTTAAGGAGAAGAAGGACTGCCCTGCTGGACCCCTGGCCTGCACCTGGAACCTGCACTCAGAAGGACTGCACCAGCTGCACACTTGGGCTTCACCACAAGAAGGACTTTGCCTGGCTTCAACTGGTTCAAGGAGGGACTCCCTGTTTGCTACAGGTGAAAAATTGCTAACCAGAGTCCCCTGCACCAACTCCTGAAGAAAGCGACCAGCTGACCACTGTCCAGTGGCCAAAAAGGAGTTTGCGCCAGGTGCATTCTGGGAGTTGAAGTCCGCACCCCCCAAGCACCATCACAGAACTTCTGGACCCTTGGGGTGAGCTGTGGACCCCAAAAGAACATTAAAAGAACATCTGGGTGAAGCCCCAGAAGTTTGGAAAAGATTTGAGAATTTTTGGAAAAAAGCTCCAGAGAGGGACCGACCCGCCGCGGAAATTCTAGCCGGCTTGCCTCAACCGCGACCCGGCCTGACTTGGTGGTTCGTCCCGGTAAAGAAAAACATCCAAAAAAAGAGACTAAGTCCGAAGGTAAAAAGTTGACCGGGACCTCCCAGCCATCGTATCCGAGAAGGGCTCCATGGACGTCGGATAAAGATCCAGGTTTACCCCGGTCGAAGGATTTTCATCTCGAAAAAACGACTAAGTCCGAAGGTAAAAGTCTCCACCGAGGAAACCCACATCGCGTATCCGGACAAGGGCTCCAGGAGGTCGGATTCAACTGGCAGGTTCGTCCCGGTGAAGAAAAACTTCAAAATAAAGACTAAGGGGCTGATTCTAACCCCGGCGGTCTTCGACCGCCGGGGCGAGGGTCGGCGGGAGCACCGCCGACAGGCCGGCGGTGCCCCGCAGGGCATTCTGACCGCGGCGCTTTGGCCGCGGTCAGAAAGGGTAAACCGGCGGTCTCCCGCCGGTTTACCGCTGCCCTCAGAATCCCCCATGGCCATGGGGGATTCTGACCCCCCCTACCTCCATCCTGTTCATGGCGGGAAAGCCGCCATGAACAGGATGGCGGTAGGGGGGGTCGCGGGGCCCCTGGGGGCCCCTGCCGTGCCCATGCCAATGGCATGGGCACGGCAGGGGCCCCCGTAAGAGGGCCCCGCAAGGTATTTCAGTGTCTGCCTTGCAGACACTGAAATACGCGACGGGTGCTACTGCACCCGTCGCACCTTCCCACTCCGCCGGCTCGATTACGAGCCGGCATCCTCGTGGGAAGGGAGTTTTTCCCTGGGCTGGCGGGCGGTCTTTTGGAGACCGCCCGCCAGCCCAGGGAAAAACTCATAATACCCTCCGCGGTCTTCTGACCGCGGAGCGGTATTATGGGGGCGGAATTCTGGCGGGCGGCCTCCGCCGCCCGCCAGAATTAGAATCACCCCCTAAGTCAGAAGGTAACTTTTTAACCGAGGCCTCCCGCGACCTGTAGCCGAGCAGGGCTCCATCGCGGTCGGCCTGAAAGTTTGACTTTGCCCCGGTCGAGGTGCAACCAGATGACCCGATTGGCGCTTTTTGTTTCTAAGTGCTAGAAAAGTAATAATTCTTTAAAAATTCATATCTCCGGTTCCCCTGAACCGATTTTAATCGTTTTTGTGTCATTTTAAAGATAACAATATAAACTATTTTTATGAATTGGTTTTGGATTTTTAAACTGTTTCCTGTGTTTTATTTAATTACTGTTTTGTGATATTTGAATGCTTTACACTTTGTCTCCTAAGTTAAGCCTTGACGCTCGTTGCCAAGCTACCAAGGGTTGAGCTGGGATTAATTTACTGAGACCTAACTGTACCTAGGTGGAGGTTAGTGGCTTGTTGCTAGGTGTAGGTACCTACCTGCCCTTACCAATAACCCATTTCCCAACAATACCCCCTTCCCTAACCCACCCAAAGCACACAAACAGACTTGTATGCATTCACTTTAACAGACAAAGGTAGCGCACACAAACACAAGCACCATAAAACACACTGGCACACACACAAACAACATCCACCTGCAGACACAGCAACAGTTACCACTTACCCTGGCACCCCCAAAATCACACACACAACATCTGGCACACCTACATACACCATATCAACAGACACTGATACAGCCACCACACCCATCCTATCTGCAGAAACCACCCCACCAGACCCTCAGACATCTACCCCAGTCACCACATCCACAGACACCACAACCACAGACACACCTACATACAGCACATCCACCATAACTCCAGCCACCACCCCAACAGAAACCCACCCACCACGGCATCCCCTCGCAGCAGCAACCCCCCTCAGCCCAAAACACATAAATGGCCTCATTCACCCACCCAAAAGACACCCACCACACACAAGAATACCTCCCACAAACATGCACCCAAGACAGCCACACCTACATGTCAAACAACCACTCCCTCAACCTCGAATCCAAACCCCTTTCTAATGATCTTCTCCTGTGTCTAAGAAACTTTTCCTTTCTGGCCTTGACCTTACTTCTGTTCAGCCCCCTGTACCACCTCTAAAAGGACTGTTTCCTTCTCAAAGGCCATCCCTTCTACCTCCAAGGCCTCCCTTTTACCCTTACCCCCTGCAAGCACCCATGCCCCTCCCAACACAAAGAAGAAGCCCATCCCTCCCAAGAAGGCTTCCCCCCTACCAAGCCCAAGCCCAAACCCCTCCTGCCCAAACCCAACCCTTCTCCCAATCCCTCAGCCCCTCTTCATCAACCCTGATCATCCCTGAGGTGCCTGCCTGCCCCCTTGATGCCCCTACCTGTGAAGGTTGCATGGCGGTCAGGAGTTGCGTAGGGGCTTGAAACAGTGCTTTTTGGCCCTAAAATTTTGGATACAATAAAGCCAACCAGTTGTTGGTTTGTTGGATACACCTTTGCCCGGCATTTCCTTCCGTAGCATTTGATTGTTTCTGAGTGACATTGGTTGTGCGCTTATAGTTGGGTGTGTTTGGGCTGCTTGATGCTCCATGTGCTTTTTTGCAGTATGTGAGTTTTTGTGCAGTGTTGTTGCTCCTAAGCGAATGGCGTGTTTTTGTAATGGGTATATACATTGAATGCTGGTGTCATGGCATTGTGTTGTGTTTGTTGTGGTATGTGTTTCTTCTTGTGTTGTGCGATGTGGGCATGTATGGTGTAGGACTTGTCCACCTGATATGGCTATTGTCTGCATGTGGTGTGTGTGTTCTTGAGTTTTGTCAGTGCAGATATAGAGTGTGTTGAGTTGTGCTAGTTTGTTTTGCATTTGAGTCTGCATGTGTCCATTTAGGTGTGTGTGCCTCGCAGATAGTTAGTGTAGGGGTAAGCCCCATGGGGTGTGAGTTGTGTGTGCTTTGTTGGCTTGCCATTCTCCATTTTGTGATGTGACTGTACATGACATTAGGTTTTGGTATTGCTTGTCCCTGGGATCCACTTCTGGCCAATTCTTGTATGCATGTTGTTTGTGGCCCTGTTCAACGTCATATTGGTCCCATTGCAGCCTCTTTCCATGTACGGTCCTGATGCTCACGTCTCAGCTGTGCAGGTATTGTTGTGGTGGTGCTCTTTGTGAGTTTTGTCTATTTGTCTCTGTGTGTATTGTGCATGGCATTGTGATTCCATTGTGCTATATGTGTGTGTGATGTGTGTGTCCATTGAGGGGTTGTTTGATGGTGGTGTTGTCTGTGTGCCATGGCACATGGATGTGTATGTGTGTTGTATGTGTGGGGAGGCCCTGGCCAGTGTTGGGTGTGAGTGTGTGGAATGTATTTGTATATGTGCATTAGTTGTGTTATTGTTGCTGTGTGTGTGAATGTTGTGTGACCTTCTGTGTCCCTGAGCCCGTTCTGTGTAGCTGTGCGTACATGTGTAGTATTGCCATGCAGTGTTTGTGTGTGCTGGATGAAGTGTGTGTTTGGGAATGTGTGGGTGTCCGTGTTGCAGTACGTGAGTATGTGTGTGCGTGTGAAATGTTAGGTGTAGCTGCTGCCCGTGGTGCCCCCCATGGTTTCTTTGCTAGTTGTACAAGTGTTTTTGGAATAGCAATAATTCAGGTAGTTGTGTGTACTTATGGTTACTGTCTTCCACATCAGTGTTGATTTCACTCTCTTTTGGGGAAAATGAGCAGCGGCATGACGTTTAGGAATGGCTCCATGGTGGCTCCAGACGTGTATGGCTGTCTGCAGGTGAGTGTCTCCCTGTATATTGTATGTTTATGTCTCCTGATATGTGGTGGTTGCTCTGCCACGGTCACATTGGCGGTGTGCAACCTCCTAATAGATCCAGCAGAAACATGGACTCCACCATCCTGTTTGTGCTTCCGGGATACCGCAACGCTTTCTACTGCCTGGTGGTGGCATCAGACTGCTGCCGGCCTTCTATTTGCTCTACTGCCAAACTCATAATGTGGCGGTCTGCTCTGCCAGCCCATTGGTGGTCGGACCGCCACCGCCAACATGGTGGTCCTGTGACCTGTTTAGTGGAATATCAACACTTCTTCTCAAGGAGTGCATTTGCTTATTTTGTTTTACTAAAACAGTAACACACCATAGCCATCTGAACAGCAGTGTTGTCAACGTACTGCTTTCTATTTGGTAGGAGATCTACTTTCCCACCGAAAAGCACATTGGACTTCATGATTTGATACAGTTCAACCTTCTTATGTGAGACTTATTTTTCAGTGTTTGAACAGTTTTTAAACTGTCCTTTTGAATATTCCTCTGGAACAACAAGATATGCTTCCTGTCAATTGCTGTGGATTGATTCAACCACTCCAAAAACAACAGGTGCTTTGCAATACAGTGCAATTGCACATCATCAAAGCTACTTCTTTTACTTATGCTGATATGTGTTGCAACCGATGATTGTGGGACTGCCACTCTCATCATTCTTGGATTTGTCTAGTATCATCTTGTAAATCATTTCAATCATTGCAGCTGTACATTTGATTCCTTCCTTGATGACACATCTGATGTCATACTCACCAGTCTTTTCTATAGATTCACTCTTCAGTCACATCCTGATGTTACCATCATCTAGAATTAGTAAGCACCAGTACTAGTGTAACTAGTTCTAATATCTCCAGCTTTTCATGATGCAAGTATGACTCATTAAATATATTTGCATCCACCACTCTTTAACACTAATAATTTGTAAGCTTTCCCTTTTAATGTGTCATTAGTTTCGGAATTAAATGAACTCAGTAAATGTTTAGAAAAGCAATCAGTAACTGCTGCTGTTTGGGCCCAGGCCCAGCTCTCCCCATGCTTCTGCACAACTCTTGCTCCTGTCTGCTCCTTGATTTTTTCCCCGTTTTTTGAGTGCTTTCTCCTTGCTTTTCCTTTGTTCTCACTGCTTTCTCCTTGCTTTTTCCACAGTTTTTTGTGTGACTTCTCCTTGCTTTTCCCTTGTTTTCACTGATTTCTCCTTGTTTTTTCCCCCATTTTTTGTGACCTTGCTTTTTCCGTATTTTTTTAGTGCCTTTTCCTTGCTTTTCCCCCCATTTTTCATGTGCCTTCTCCTTGCTTTTCCCTCAGTTTCACAGCTCTTTTCTTGCTTTTCCCTTGCTTTTTCTGTGCCTTCACCTTGCTTTTCCCTCCTTTTCACTGCTTTCTCCTTGCTTTTCCCACATTTTGTGCATGTCTTCGTCTTGCTTTTCCCTCGTTTTCACTGCTTTCTCAAAGCTTTTGTGAGAAGCTGGCCTGGTTTGTAGTGGGTACCAGAGGTACTTACACCTTATACCAGGTCCAGTGATCCACCTTAGTGAAATGTAGACAGTGTCTAGCAGCTTAGGCTGTCTAGAGGTAGCTGTAGCAGAGCAGCCAAGGCTGAACTTAGAGACATGCAAAGCACTTACAAAACCACTATAGTCAGACAGTACTTACACACAAGAAATACAATACTCAGCGTTATAAAAAATAAAGGTACTTTATTTTAGTGACACAATGCCAAAAATATCTGAGAGGCTATACTCCCTTAGGAGGTAAGTATTATACACAAGATATACACTAGTAACCAAAATCAGGTAAGTAAACAGTCATAAAACAGTGCAAACTAAAAAACACAAAAGATTGCAATGGGCCTAGGGGGAACACAAACCATCTACTAAAATAGTTGAATGTGAATGTCTGTTTCCCACCTAGGCAAGTGTAGTGTGTAGAGGGGTGCTGGGAGTGTAAGAAAACACGAAAGGTAAGTAAAATACCCCACCCCAGAGCCCAGGAAAACAGGAGTAAAGTACAGCAAGTTTCCTCAGAACACACTAGAAGTCGTGGTAAAGGATTATGCAAAAACCAAGCAAGACTGCAAGACATCAATGATGGATTCCTGGACCTGAAGACCTGTGGCGAGAGGGGACCAAGTCCAAGAGTCGCTGAAGAATCCAGGAAGAACAGGACCCCCTGCTAACCCGGATGAATGTGCAAAAGTGAAATCTCCAGTTGGAAGAAAAAGTCAGAAATGCACCAAAGAAGACAGCTGTTGGCTCTTGCTTGGTGCAGGAGATGTCCCACGTCGAGTAGAAGAATGCAGGCTGGTTTTTGTTGTTGGATTCCACTAATCAGCCTTGTCTCATGAAAAAAAACGTATTTGGTGGGAAAAGGGGCTGCCCGGGCCCAGGGGGGACCTGTGGGTCTCAAATCAGGATGAGGAGAGAGATGCAGCTCACAGCAGAGAGCTCTAGAGAGCCCACTGAAGACCAGGCAGCACCCACGGGAGTCCCAGAACACAGGGACAAAGGAGTTGCTAATGGCGATCATCACAGCTCTACAAAAAGGGTCCCACATCACCGGTGAACAACTCAGGGAACTGAGCATCACAGGATAGAGTGCTGGGGACCTGGGCTACACTGTGCATGAAGGATTATTGGAAGAAGTGCACAGAGCCCCAAGGAGCTGCAAAACACATGGTGCACAGGGGTACTTTCTGGCACGGGGAGGCAAGCTCTTACGTCCACCAAATTTGGACAGCTGGACCTTTGGACAGTCAGGGTAACTTTGGTCTACCACCTGTGTTCCAAGGATCACGCTTGTTGAGATGAGAGGGGACCGAGAATACCAGATGGCGCTGCAGAAGGGTGCCTGCTGAAGCCCGCAAGTGACTCCATCACTCCATGGGAGATTCCTTCAATTCTTCCAGTGCAGGCTGAAGACAGGGAGCCTTCTGAGGATACACAACCTGAAAACTGTTGCAGTTGCTGGCAGGATCTGAAGTTACAGAGTCGCAGTAGCCTTCTTGGATACTTTGTTGCAGTCACAGGGGTCCTTGAGCAGTTTTGCAGTTCATCCGAAGGTAGAAGCTGAAGCAGAGGATACAGAGGAGTCTTGTTGGAGTCTTGCAATCTGAATCTGAGGAAACACGCAGAGGAGAGACCCTAAATATCCATGAGAGGAGGATTGGCTACCTTATCAGAAGAGGACCTATCAGGAGGGGTCTATGAAGTCACCTGCTGGTACTGGCGACTCAGATGCTCCCAAAGGGTCCCAACACCTTGGAATCATACATGGCTAACATCAAGGACACTCTGGAGGAGCTCTGAGCACCACCCCTGGGTGGTGATGGACAGGGGAGTGGTGACTCCCCTTTCCTTTGTCCAGTTTTGCACCATAACAGGGACTGGGGGTCCCTGAACCAGTGTAGACTGGCTTATGCAAGGAGGGCACCATCTGTGCCCATCAAAGCATTTCCAGAGGCTCTGGGAGGATACCCCTCCTATGTCTGTAATACCTATTTCCAAGGGGAGAGGGTGTAACACCCATTTCCCAAAGTAAATACGTTGTTCTGCCTTCCTGGGATTAGGCTGCCCAAGCCCCAGGAGGGCAGAAACCTTTCTGTGAGGTGGCAGCAGCTAGGGCTGCAGTGGAAACCTCAGAGAGTTGGTTTCGCAGAACTGGCAGTCCATGGTGGAGCCCCCAGGGTGCATCAAATTGCCCCCCCATACCAAAATCAGATTGGAGGTTCAATTTCACAATCCTAGACACCTTACATGGCCATATTCAGGGTTACCATTGTGAAGCTAAATAAAGGGATTGACCTAGATGCAGTGCACACTTGTAATGGTGTTCCTGCACTCATAAAGTCCAGGAAATTGGTCCTGGACAATGTGGGGGCACCTCTGATAGTGATAGTGCAAGTGTGCCCTCACATACAGTAAGTTTGCATCTAGTCTTCAGGAACTGAAGGTTAGACATACAGGTGACTTATAAGTTACTTGGTGCAGTGCAAATGGCTGTGAAATAGTACTTGCACTATTTCACTCAGGCTGCAATGGCAGTCCTGAAGAAAGGTTTGTGTGAGCTCCTTATGGGTGGAAAAAGAAATGCTGCAGCCCATAAGGATCTCCTGGAACCCCAATGCCCTGGGTACCTAGGTACCATATACTAGGGACTTATAAGGGGGATCCAGTATGCCAATTTGGAATGGAATATGTGGTCACTATGGAGTCACTAAACTATAGTGACAAATTTGGAAATAAAGAGAGCATGAGCACCGGAGTTCTGATTAGCAGTACTCCAGTGACAATTTAGAGAAACAGTAAAACACACTGACAAACAGGCCATAATCTATACGCACTGGGGTCCTGACTAGCAGGATCCCAGTGACACAGTCAAAATGTACTGAGAATCAGGCAGAATTTGGGGTGCCAAGAAAGATGATACTTTCCCACAGCTTTGATTTAATGAACATCTCAATACCATCTCGTAAGTTGCAATTCATTTTGTTAAATTGTTTAACCGCCTGTTTAATCACAACCATTAGGTTTATTTTTTAAGTAACATCAAGTTATACAATCTGCACTAGATGAAGATATTCAATATTAATATTACCTTTTTAAAGATTGGGTCATTTTCTTGTGTGTGTTCCTCAACTAGGAAAAATTGACTTATGAACTCACTACGAAATCATAAATAATCCTGTTACTTGAAAGGACTAGGGGCCAGATATATGAAACATTTGTGCAATCGCAAACGACCCAACGGGCCGTTTGCAATTGCAAAAATGCATTTTGGTATTTAACAAGTCCAATTTGTGATTCAGTAACTTGTTACCGAATCTTAAATTGGATTTGTGACTACATACCGATTCGGTATTAGGAAGGGGCGTGTCAAGGGCGTCCCTTCCTAATACCGAATCGCAGAGGTATGTATGATTTTTTTGTGACCGTCAATGCAGTCGCAAAACAAGTGCAGCTACCACCAATTTCAAATTGGTGGTAACCCATTCGCAAAGAGGAAGGGGTCCCCAGGGGACCCCTTCCCCTTTGGGAATGCTTGCGAAAAGTTTTTTAAGAGTACTCTTAAAAAATGAAAAAAAAACTTTTAATTTGTCATTTTTAAACGCATCCCATTTTCCTTTATGGAAAACGGGCTGCATTAAAAAAAATAAAAAAATAGTTGCTTTATTGAAAAACTATCACAGCCATGGTGGTCTGCTGAGCCCTGCAGGCCACCATCACTGTGATTGTAGCCATTCGCAATTGCTTTCAAATTGCGACCTACCTCATGAATATTAATGAGGTAAGTCCATTTGCGAGCCCTTCCGAATCGCAGTATGAAACTCCTGGAGTTTCATACATTCCAATAGCGATTACTTAATTGTGATTCGCAAAAAATCGCAATAAGGTAATCGCTATTGTGAAGAATGATACATCAGGCCCTAGGTTTTTAAAACATGGTGGTATGTGGTGCTGAGTTTTGTATTGCGAATGCCTTTCAAACAATGCGTGAAACTGCAATGCAATTGCAAATTGGTGGATTGCAAATAGTACTTTGAGTTAGTTACCAGGTACTAGACATTAATAAGGTGCCTGTGCAGAAAAAACAATACTAAAAGACCGAAGATGAGCAAACGAGGCATAGCCAATGCAGCCCACTACTGCCACCAAGTCAGGGAATACATTTAATTTTTTCCATAATTTTCACACATGGGCACATTGATACCACTAAAGAAACAATGACATCACATCTCATTTTGAATGGAATCTCACAGGCAGCCAGTGGGAGCAAATGGTGCACGCAGATATTTTATAAGACATTGCCTAATTGCAATCTTCATGTCATTTCCTGCTATAGAAACTTTAGGCCGATAGCAAATGGCAAGAAGGGGGTGCATTACGAAGTTTACAAAACAAACAAAATTGCCATGGCAATAATTTGTTAGAGTGGATAGCTCTAGCTGTCTGTTTGCGAGACCTATTGCTTTAAGAATATTAACTGTACAGTGCTGTGCATGTATTGTAATTGTATTTATATAGTGACTGCTACCCCTTAGGAGGTTTTGAAGCACTTTAGACCAGGCAACATGCTGCTCCGGAACCCAAGGTTAGGGGTTACTCCAGTACTGTTTGCTTCTGGGATACGGCTTGAGCCACCAAACAAACCATTCTATGTACTCACTCCATATGCATTGTGGTGAATTAAATTAATAAGGCCTGATTCACAAAGCTAAACTTGGACCAAAAGTTTAAGTTTACACTTTTCAGTATTCACAAAGGTAAGTTACAAGTAGTATCTTTATGTCCTCACTTGGGGCGGAGTTTTCGGACTCAGAACAGAATCTATGCACTCTGGGCGGAGATCCACCCCAAGTGCCGAGATTTCACTCTACACACAAAGTGGAACCTCTGCACTCAGGCTGGATCTGTGGCCCAAGTGCATAGATTCTGTTCCGAAGAACCTCCACCCTGAGTGCAGACATAAAGATACCACTCGTAACTTATATTTGTGATTACCGAAAAGTGTAAACTTAGACTTTGCGTCTAAGTTTGCCTTTGTGAATCAGGCCTATAGTAGTTATTTGTGAGCGTTAATGGAATGGTATGTCGCAAGTGCACATTGTACACGAGATTTATAGAAGAGCTAAAGGAGATTAGGTATTGTAAGGTTACAAGGGTGTGAATTTGAGAGGAGGTGTAATCTTGGAAATGAGTTGTGGGCTATTTGCAGAAATACATTGATAGACATTAAGAGACATCCAGAGGATGGAAGGGGGGATGATTTGAATAAAAATAAAGAGTTTTAAGTAACAGTGAGATTTCATGCCAAATTTTAGGGTTACAGATTGAGGGAAACCTTTCTTGAGATAGCGTGCCATTTGAGGATGCACGAAGTTAGAAAGAAACCACTATATTTCTATGTGCAGATAGTGCTATATTACATTTTTTGCGTCGTAATTCCTTATTGGTATAGAAAACTGGGAAAATAAAAGGGGCAAATAAGAAAATAGAGAAAAGAGGTGGGGTGAGAATAGTAAGCACATGGTACAGAGTACATGATACGTTCTGGTGAGTTATAAAGTAACAAAGACACATTAGTTAACAATTCTGAAATTGTACATCATATACAATCCACCCTTCAGGATTCCCCCATGGGAATCCGTCACCCCCCATACCTGAGCAAGGAAGCTTGTTGTCTATAGAAACACCATCCCTATGCATATGTGACAATAAAAACTTGCAAATCTTTAATAACAGTTTGAGCATCAGCTGAGTGTTTTGGCCATACCCATAGAAATCTGTAGCACGAGTCAACAGCGACTAAGATATATTTGTATGCACCATCAGGTGTCAGGGGACCACAGTGATCCAGGTACACACATTGTAAAGGCTTGTTGGAAATTAGGAGGGGAGTCTGCAGTGGGCGTTTGACGGTGGGCCCTTTTATTTGCTGACAGATATTACAGTAAAGGACATACTTCTTGGTCTATTTGTATAGACCTGGCCACCAGTAGCATGCCTTTAACAATGAAATAGTAGCTGCTACACCAGCATGGGCAGAAACAACTCCGTCATGTGCTGCTTTAATCAACTCTGGTCTGTGATCTTAGTTGGGGATCACATGATCACCCATCACTGGAATTGTTACTGGGACAGTTTGGAGGCTAGATATGCAGTAGGAATATTTAGCAGGATATGCTGTTAGCATGGTTTGCCTTCAGCCAAAGCTTTCACGGCAGCCAGTGTTTCATCATCCAACCTCATCTGTGGATGGGTTATTCCAGCAACAGAAGCCGTAGCTACTGTTGACTTGGCCGCTTCATCAGCCATGACAGTGCCAGCAACGTGGATTCTAACACGTTGATGTCCCAATGTACAAACTACATGGATATTGGGCAGCATTTCTTTCAGATCCACTACTCCCCCCCACAGTCATTTATGTTTAATGGTGTTACCTTTCAAATCTCTGAACCCATTATTCATTGAAGGACTGGACACAGTAGTGCAAATCACAGACAATTAATGTTAGCTGTCCTGGATCTGTGTGCTCCAGTGCCATCAACAGAGCCTTAAGCTCTGCTAATTCTGCAGTGTAGTCACCTAAGGTCTGTGTCTAAGTGTGTTGTGGATGGAATTCATCATCTTTCATGCAGCCACTCATGACAGCACAGGCAGTGGTGTTTTGATGTTTAGTGCCTAGTGTTTAGGGCTGGGCTGAGACATCAGTGTACATAATTGCTTGATATTGTTCAATAGGCAATGTGCTTGCTGGAACAGGGTATTCAAGTTCATGTTGTAGGAATTCTTGAGTTTGTAATTTTGGGTCAAAAACATAGTCAACATCAGTGGCCATCAGAGATGTTGCCCATTTAATTCAATTTGGATGTAGTGCATTAGCATTAGGAACTCTGGCTTTGGTGACAGCTTTAAGGGCTGAGATTGGAGATCCAACAATGATGTGCTTCCCCTGGGCCAGAAGCCTCTCTTTAATCACAGCCACCTGAACAGCAGACAGACTATTTTCTGTGGGTGCAAATCGTTGTTCAGCTGTGGAATTCAAATGTGATTTGTTTACAGTAATGACGGTATGACCCTCATTGAATGTTACATAAGTGAAACCAATGGCACCAGCAATTACTCTGATGACCAAATGTGTTTTTTTGTCTCTTGTGTGTAAGTGTTTAGCTGCAAGTATGTCTTGTTGCAATGCTCTGAGAATGTGTGTGTGTTTGACTGTCCAATATTTGCTGGAAATGTCAGGACATATTAAGTCCGATAAGGGTTTAATGCGTTGTGCATAATCTGGAATGTATGTTCTGACAAAGTTTAAAAAGTCCAACAATGACTGGAGGATTTTAATACTATTTGGTGGTTGTAGTTGTGTGCATTTTTCTAAAAACTGGGCCGCTAGGCTCTTGCCTTCATCTGATAGCTCGTATCCCAAAAACAGGATACTAAGGAAGGCTATTTTTGTTTTCTTTAAATTACATTTTCAGCCTAATTCAGCAAACCCCACAACAATGCGGCTTACCTATCCTACATGTTGAATGAGAGGACCATCTGTATGGTAGATGCCATCTATGTAGGACAATGCCTCAGTGTCATTGTCCTGTAAAATTGAAGTAACACGAGCTAAAAAGAATTCTAGACTGTTTAATACCCGTGTTGGAGTCTTTAATTTTTTAAGAGCCTAAAGCACTAAAACTTAAGTCCCTACTTTCAGGTGCTATATTTTGGCAGAAAAAAACATTGGAAATATCGATGGTTATTTGGAATTTCTTGTGCACTATGGGTCAGATGCATCATTTTATCCAATTGCGATTACCTAATTGTGTTTCTTTGAGAATCGCAATTAAGTAATCGCTATTGGAATGTATGAAACTCCAGGAGTTTCATACTGCGATTCGCAAGGGCTCGCTCATGTCGCAGTTTGCAAGCCATTGCGAATGGCCACAATCACAAGGATGGTGGCCTGCTGGGCTCAGTGGGCCATGTCTGTGATTGTTTTTCAATAAAGCAATCTATTTTTTTTTTTAATGCAGCCCGTTTTCCTTAAAGGAAAACAGGATGCGTTTAAAAATGAAAAAGGAAAAGTTTTCTTTTCATTTTTTAAGAGTAGGCAGCGGTCCATGGGACCACTGCCTACTCTTAAAAAATGTTTTTGCATGCACTCACCCCTTCCCCTTTGAAAATGGGTTACCAGCAATTTGAAATTGGTGGTAACTGTGATAGTTTTGCGACCATTTTCACGGTCACAAAACAATCATACATACCTCTGCAGTTCGTTATTAGGAAGGGACGCCCTTGACACGCCCCTTCCTAATACCGAATCGGTATGTTGTCACAATTCCAATTTGTGATTCGGTAACAAGTTACGGAATCACAAATTGGATTTGTTACATACTAAAATACAGTGTTTGCAATTGCAATTGCAAAACACTTTGATACATCTGGCCCTGTATTGTTGATAAGTGCTGTACTGTGTGCATTTTGTATGACACATGTGCGTGTATGACTATTTAAATGTCTGTAGTCTAAGACTGTTCTGTATGAATGGTACGGTTTGGCTACGGGGAACAACAGGTGTTCACTGGCATGACACAGGTTTCAATTACGCCATGGTTCTCTAGCTGTGTGAGGATTTTTGTCGCAGGTGCTTTAGCTTCATGCTTTATTGGGTATTTAGGTTGGGAATGGGATTTAATTGGTATTATATGGTAGGGAGAATCTTTACCCCACCCTTCATGGTTGTGATATAATGGAGGTGCCTTTGCCCAATCAGTGGCATAGGCTTCCCTGAGCTCTTTGGGAACAAGGGACGAAAAAGTGTGTTCAATAACCTTTTGCTCATATGGGAGATTACAGACAAATTCTGGTGGCCAATCTTTTTCGGCCAGTAAAATATCATAAATGGTAACAATGCAATCCCAAAAGATGGTATCTATTGTGCGTTTAATGTTACTATCTAATTGTATTTTTAGTTTATATACCCAATCGAGTGTGGAGAGGCACATGCCTGCAGTCTCGACTTGTAAAAAGTCATCAGTTGCTTTCTCGTCCAGAGGCTCTTGAAGATTCCAGCAAACTATTGTGACCTCTACTGCACTGTCTAGCAGGGCCAGTGCCCACTTCCTGTTCTTCAGTAAAGCTCTCATCCTGAGTGGCATTTTGTATAGAAATTGCTGCCATTTTTTCTTTTTGAATTGGGGTTTTTGTTGGGGAAGTTTCTATTCTTTCTGAACAGAAACTTCTGACAAGCGTTGTGAGTCCTTTCTTGGTTTCACTGTGTTTATCGGATGAGTCCTGAAAGGAACGAGACTGGCGTGTATCAGTATATTGATATCTATCATGCGTTTTTATATTACCCTATTTCTAAGATTATAGCTATTTAGAGGGGTCTCCGAATGTGGAGATTCTCTCTTTTCTTTTCTAGGTGTTCGTTTTTGTTTATCCCAGCATTTATTAGAACCCTCAGGTGCTTGCTTGGTAGAATCCTTATTAGATTTACCCTGTAATTGTGGTTTAATAGGTCTGGCTCACAGACTGTCTCAACCAGTACTAGAGTAGATCTCAGGTCATAGTTGCAGAGTTAATGCCTGGTGGGCGGGTATGTGGTTGCACTGGGGCAGCTCATACTGGGTTAGTATTTAATGTTTGCAATACGAACTGTACTAACAGTCTGTTTATTGCTGTAAGCTCAGTGTACAAGGAGCGAACATCAGCTACCGCCAAGGTGGATGCATCAGGATGCGGTTTATATGTGGCCAATAAAGGCCAGGTAGGACCATCATTGCTCAGAGGACCTAACCTAATGTGTAGTATTGTATGTGGAAGGGCGCCATCAAGTCAGTTATTATGGTCTTGAAAAGATAGAGGTATCTCTAAGTATGCATAAGCTCTGTATTGTGCAGGTATGTTTGCAGATGTGTAGTGATGAAATGTATTAGTGTTTCCATCGGCTGCTGGAAAAGTGACCCATGAGTAAAATATTTCTGTTCTGTAGGCAGGATGAGCCACAACTACAAATGTTACTGGAACCCATGGGCTGTGAGGTCATTTTCAAGCAAATGGGCAGTGAAGGGAGGTCACATGTTTACTGCTATTACCACCTGTTGTGGGTTCGCCATGGTGAATATACCTGTTCAGAGATAAAGACATCAGATGGGGATGTATGCTTGTAAGATGTAAGCCCGAACAACCTGCAGCATCAGATAGGTACTATGTACCTAGCTGAGGAGGAAATCCAAAATAATAACAGGCGTCTGAGGTGCCTTTAGCATGTAGTGAGACAGAGATACTCAGCAGGATCCAAAAATCAGTGCCTGACTAAATGTTGATGGCGCCATGTCACTCTTCTCTCATTATCCTAATGAGGCTGCTGGATTTGGGCAGCAGCATCACCTGAATTGTGGGGAACTGAGTCCAATCCCACACCATGTGACAAATGTCAGCCTAATCCGTTTGCGTCCAACTAGCAACCCCTCATCTCTGCTCGAGGGCAGGAATGATTTATGCCAACTGGTAGCATGACAATATGACTTCTCAGGGAAATTGTGGTGTATCAGATCTCATCCTTTTCTCTCAGTTACACTAGACTCATACATGCAAAGACAAACAGAGGCAGCAAATGGTTCAATAAGATTTATTGGAGCGGTTGCATCTTAGATAAAATTGCATGAATTGCAATAATTAGAATGATGAAATACTAGAAGCAAAATAGTTATAAGGAAAGCGAAACACAAGAAAAGTCCCACCATTCTGTCACTTTGCATAATATATGCGGTTCCTACATAAGCTATGTTAGAGCACAGCATAATAAAGCCCTAATACACCCTTCAGGATTCGCCCCTGGGAACACATATTCCCTCATACCTGAGCAAGGAAGCCTGTTGTTTATAGGGACACCATCTCTATGTAAGCCAGGGAACTGGTAGTCTCAGCAAGCACCTGTAGCAAAGTCAATCAGCATGCAGCTGTAGTCATCTGGCTGGAATCTCTCTCTAATGTGCATGGGACAGAGAAGTGTTTTTTATAATAAAGCAGCTGATGTTCTGAGAAAATGATCCCACATAAGGATGTGTGTGTTTCTGTGAACATTCGAGATACAGTATACTACTTTGCCGGCATCCCTATCTCACTGCAGCCCTGAGGAGAGCACAACGTGAAAAGAATGTCTTGCTAAGAAACGCAATGCTTTCCTAGGAGAAGGAACAACCAGATAAAGAAAATAAACCAACACCTCTAATGTGGCCTATTTTTAAATTAAAAATGAAGCAGAATAAAATGTAACTGGGCTAAAGGGCACAAGCGGCAGGCCTAGTTACTAAAATAGCATACCCAGAAACAGCACTAAAATGGCTATACAACAAAAGAACAAGAGGTATAGGGAGTGTTGATTATAATAACAGCTATAATATGTTAAGATTGGACCCAGCAGTCACATCCCTTCAACTGAGGTGAGTACTCGTAATATGGTGGAGCCCCTGAGGCGGGCCTTCAAGTACATCAGTGTGGTAAGGATATACATTGCCATGGCAGAATGGAAGGGGCGAGAAAGAAAAGGGTAGGGAGAGGGCTATATATTTGGAATGGAGAGGTTTGGTTGAAAGAGGGTATGTTGGGAGGGATGTTGAGGCCCCATTGGTAGCATCCTAATTAAGTTATTGTTCATGGTAGGGTACCATGCCATGGATTTTTGTCCACATTGTCCAGATAAAGTGAGTGGAGTTTTCTCTGGTGGGGCCTGCTATAATTGGGAAGACAGCAGTATGGTTAAAATGATGAATCTCAGTCTTCTAAGGAAGGAACTTTCATAGGGTGAAGTGGAAGTTATGCATCACATGGATGTCCACATGGTCAGGAGTCCAGGGTCAGGTCATCGATAAAGGGTGACCATATTCACAGGAAGGTGTCTGCATTATCCTGTAGACCTATACATTTCCATCAGCCATTCCTTAAGGGCGGTGCTCTGTGGTGAGCACCAGTGTTGCAATATGCATTTCTTTGCGGTTGTCATGGAAGTGGCCAATAGGTGATTCATTTGGCTTGTGAACATTGAGAGGCTAATTGTGTCCTGAAGCAAGACACATTTGGCTTGCTATTGTAGAGAGGTACATTGCACTGTTTACTATGTTTCATACCAAGGACCAATATCCAGAGAGGTCTGGGCATCCAAAGAGGATATGGAGTCAAGATGGATGCATCTCCAGCATTTAGTGTGATGCAGAAGGCTTGTTGACATGAGTTTTTGAGTGGTCCAGAACCAATCTTGTAGAAATTTGAAGAGGGTAAATGTAATTCTGGATTTCATTTTGGATTCTGTTGAGGTCACCTATCACCTCAATTCATACTTCCTCTGTATATTCCAACTGCAGGTATACCTACCATTTAGTAAATAGATGCAACATAAGAGGGCAGCAATATAGGTGATGAACTATGAGGTGATAAAATCCTGAGATCACTCCCTTGGCCAGTTCACAGGTCTCAGATATTGTAATATGGAGCTCTCTCCCAGTTCCCATGGGGGTGTAACCAATCTGTTATGGAGAGAGTATTTCAGTAGGAGATATGTCCATTTCGGATTTGAAGATAGGTGATATTCCATTTGAAGCTCTATGAACAGCTTCAGTTCTCCCTGTGATATAAACTGATTGAGTGTGAGGAGTCACTGCTTCTTCCATATTACCCATGAAATTGGTCATCTCCTACCTGTATGCTGGTGTTATGCCATCTTAGTACACATACATGCAGTCTGGTGTCTGATTTGAATAGTTTAATAGTTTAGGGGCGATATAAGGTACATTTTTACAATTCCGGCAACACCATTTAAGCCTAAATGAAATAAACATGTGCTAGTGCACAATTAATAGAATCAGTAACTATTTTCTATTGAATTGAGAATGCTGTAATTTAGAAGAAAATATGTGTTCTACTACAGACCACAATATGCAGTGCCACAAATTTTAACAACAAATAAAATATCAGAGCAAATAAAGTGGCTGCTGAGCAGGCAGCAAAGAAAAGGACACAAAGTCAGTGCCTACCATGTTTAAGGGACTATGTATATGCTGGTTGGTGGCAGGAGTAATACCAAAATGGAAAGTAATAACAACAATGTTGTTCATGTTTTAAAAGATTTTTATTAGCTGTGGTCTTTTGCAGTAAAGATTTGAGAAGCATAATCTGAGCCTGTGTCCAGACACAAAGCTATGCTGGCATAACAGGGACGGTTGTCAAATGGTATCATTCCTTTTTTATCAAGCCAAGAAATGAGAGATGCATTTTACTCTTCAAAACCCAAAAAAGGGCAGGGAGGGTGTTGCTATGACCTGGGAGTGACAGGCTACACTGATCAGAGTCTTCAGAGGGGCCAACCTTCTGCAGGATGACTTCCTACTGCTAACAGAGAGACCAGGGTCCCAACAGCTCAAGTGATGTTCAGCGGCAGCTGGTAAGGCAGCTGACCTGCCGTTCAATGCTGACTCCTCATGGAATCCAGCAGTGGGGAGATAAGCCTCCTAAGTTACCCCTATTGGTGTTTGGACAAAATATTGGAAAAAAATTGTGATGCAAAAAAGTAATTGCAAGAATATTGTGGTGTCAAAAATATTGTGGACATATATATCAAAGGTAAGTATATCGTTTTGTGGAGCTGTTGTAATATTATTGTGAAATATATAGTTCACAAAAATGTAGTTGCATATTATGTTGTTTTTTAACAATATATTTTTTTAAATAGTTGGGGTAGTTTTGATATTTGTTTTACTTAATTTTATAAATGTTTGATTTTATGCATTTGCTTTTGGAAACAAAAGGTTTTTTAAGGTTGATATGATTTAATTTAAAAATGGATGTATTGTTGAATTTATTCAATAAAATATATGTCTAATAACATTTTTTTTTTTTTTACATTCAGCTATTATTACTTATACTTTCCTCAAATATATTTTAAATGTATATTTATATCCTTTATTCATTTTCAATATGTGATTTTCAATACATTATGGGCCTCATTGCAACCCTGCCGGTCAAAGACCTCCAGAGCTGTTCTGGGGTTTGTACCACCAACAGGCTGGCGGTACAAACTCGGGGATTATGACTGCGGTGGAAGCTCTGCGGCCGCACCGCCGTGACTGGCAGTTTCCCGCCACATTGGTCCCGGCGGTTGTAATCCCCCAATGCGTTAGGCCTGCTGGCCACCAGTTGGAGTCCCACAGTGAGATATTCTTTCTGAAAATGACAACTACGGTCGTGTATGTGTTGAGCTTAAGAAAGGTGGATGTCATTCAGGTGGCTACTGCAGTCATGTAAATGGCAAAGTTGTTTTTGTCAAGAGTGTCTTGTCTGTAAGGGAGAGCATCAGTTGTATGTTGTCTGGGCAGAAGAGAATGTTAATGCTGTGTGACATGATGATGTTTCCGAATAAGGCCGTGTAGATGTTGAAAAGGGATGAGTTTAGGGATGATCCCTGAGGGACTCCGCAGATTAGGTACCTAGCTTCCAAAGTGTAAGGTGACATGGTGACTTTTTGGGTTCTTACAGTAAAGAAGGTGCAGGTCCAGATAAGGGTGGATCTTTGGATGCCTGTCTTATGAAGTCTTCTGATCAGAATGCTGTGGAAGACTGTGTCAAAGACTGGTGAGAGGTCTAGCAGGATGAGGGCCACTGTTTCCTCCTCAGTCAAGGATTAGCCTGATGTCGTTGGTTGTTGTGATGAGGGCTTCTTGGTGCTATAGTTAGTTCAAAAACCTGATTGAGTGGTGTCTAGGAGCAGGTGTTGGTTGAGGTAGTCAGCTAATTTCTTGTTGATTGCTTTTACCATGATCTTTGCTGGGTATGAGTTACATACTTGGCATGGTTGTCTGCCTAACTTTTCATTTTCAGTCCTCCTGTTTTGCTGACTTTGTGATGGCCTTAGGACTCTGCATACTTTACCACTGCTAAGCAGTGCTAAAGAGCATGTGCTCTGTCCATAAAACATGGTAGAACTTACTTACAACCAATTGCCACATTTAATTCACCTGTAAGTCCCTAGTAGAGTGGCATTACCTGTACCTAAGGTCTGTAAATTAAACGCTACTGGTGGGCCTGCAGCACTGATTGTTCCACCCATGTAGGTAGCACTTTGAAAAATCTCAGGCCTTCTATTGCAGTCTGTGTGTGCAATTGTAAAGTGTCATGTCAACCTGGCAAAATAAATGTTTTGTCAGGCCCAAAACTTCCCTTTTAATATATACAAGTCACCCTAGGACAGGCCCAGGACAGCCCAGTGGGAAGCGTACAGTGTGTTTACAAAGTTGAACATATACTTTCACGATTTACATGTGAAAAGCTTTACAAGTGAAAAATCTTTGAATTATTTGTTTTTCGCTTCTGGAAGGACTACCTGCCCCACAGGACAGCATGGATGTTACCTTATTGCATGTAACAAGCTGTAATTTCCAAATAGGAGCAGCTAACCAGTTCATGACTGATGTCTTTGGAATTGCAATGAAAAATCCAAACGTATGATGAAGCTGGATTTTAAATCATAATTTTAAAAATGTCACCTTTAGAAATTTCACATGTTCCTGCCTTTTACATTTCTTGACTACAGCCTGTCTCTCAGTCACATGACTGGGTGTAGTTGACAGTTAGGCTTTGTGCATTTCTCCTAGTCATCCAAACACAATAGTGAGCTTAGGTGTGCCTGCATGGGCCATGACAGGCATGATGGTAGAGAGGAGCTGGGTACAACCCCACTTATGCTTTAGTAGGCTGTGTCCTGTCTTCACCCAAAGGACTGCAGGCCCCATGCAGTTAGTTTAGAGCCAGGATAAGGAAGGCAGGGGACCTGTTAATTTCAAAGGTCTTCTTCTAGAAATGTCTCCCCACTTCAAAGGCACAAATGGGTATAAGTGTTGGACCACAGACACCAACTATTCAGTTGTCATTAATGACAATTTGGGTCCTCTGCCAGGAAGAAGTGCTGCTGTGCTGCTGAAAAGATTGTCACTCTGCTGGACTGCTGCTTTGAAGTACTGCTGCCCTCCTGTGCTGACCTGTGGCCTGCTGCCCTTTTGGAACCAGGTCTTCAAAGTGACTTCAAGGGCTAGTTTGCTGGCCTCCTGGGACAAAAGGCTCAAACAAGCATGAACCAAGCACCTGCACTCTGCCATCTGTTTTTCTATCCTGCCAGAACTGCAGCTACATGCACATCCTTGGTGCCGGCCCTCGCATCCCCTGGTCAGCAGTAGCCTCAACAACAATGTAGGACTCCTTCTGACAGCCTCGCAGCTTCTCGGAACCGATGCATTGCCCTGACTATGCAACACATCTTCAATGCCGTACTTTATATCGCAAGCCTTTGTCGATGGAATCGTTGATGCTAATGGAATCCTTGCACCACAGCCTCGATGCATCGTGAGACAATGCATTGCCTCAGCTGCAGAACCAGATATCCACAGTTGGCACTTTGTGATTTTTGCTGCTATTTTCAATGAAATATTTAAAAGTTTATATCTTAGGTTCTACTGATTGGAATTTTGCCATTTTGATATTGTTCGATTCATTATTTCAAAAAACAGTATTCTATTCTACCATTCACAAATCCACATTCATGCTTGTTTGAAAAACCAAAAATGAAGGGACACCTAGGCGTTCTGAGGTACTTTTATTGTAAAGTCCCTGGAAGGAAATTATCTTAAGTGCTCCCTCAAATATGTTTGAGCCCATCCTGGGTTTTAAGGACCAGGATAACACCTGATGATGAAGCATGACAGCAATGGAGAGTGTGAAGGTCTACATAATGAACAATCAAGAATATGGATTTGTGAAAGGTGTAGCCTACAACTCTATAAAAATAGGATACTGTTTTGTATTGAAGTTTGTTGTGGTCGTACATTACTGATTGTTTAGCACACTAGGGTTCCATTGCAAGTGAAATTTGCTGAGATTCTTTGTTTGAAGTGCAGGTGATGCATGTAGGGAGTTACATTCTCTGCGGTTATGGAGCTGCTGA
This sequence comes from Pleurodeles waltl, assembly GCF_031143425.1. Taxonomy (NCBI): domain Eukaryota; kingdom Metazoa; phylum Chordata; class Amphibia; order Caudata; family Salamandridae; genus Pleurodeles; species Pleurodeles waltl. The sequence goes on from NC_090445.1 coordinate 676,239,034, forward strand.
TGGTTCCCTTAAAAATTTGGGTGAATCCTTCTCCGGGCTTGCTTTGGTAGTCTCAATGAGTGATCTTGTATCCAGCTGGTATGACCATGGTGATGTTGGGTGATGAGATGGGGGTCAGACATGTCTATAAGAGGAAGTGGAGGTGTGGGGCTTTGCTGTCAAGTAGGCCTCAGATTTCTGTGGCGTGCATGATATGCAAGTGGGTGCTGAGAATCATGCATTACAGTATGTGTTGGGGTGCCTTTTTGCCAGTAGGACTGGATGGTGTGCTGGTTCCTTCTGTGCTGTAGGGCTCAGCAGCAGTGAGGAGACTGGGTACCGGGTTGAGAGTCTTGGGAAACGTTGCTGAGTACCGCTGGGGAGCAGTTGGACCCGGGCTTGTGGAGCTGGAAGTGGTCCATTTGCAGATGGACACAGGCAGCTTGCCTTTGTCACTCCTTTAGTGCACCAGCAGCACATCTACGGGTACAAAATTAGACATATAATTTGTAAACATACAACGTACTATTTCTACATGTTTCTTGAACATTTTTTAGTATATACTGATGTATCACTATTGTATATAAAGTTCCATCTTTATAGTACTCGTTAACGTATACTTTACATATCCATTTATAGTTGTTTATTACATTGTTTAACATTTTTAAACATTTTAATACATGTTTATAAACATAATTTCATGCTTTCTAATATATTTTCAACATTTGATTTCAATGGATAGCTTTTTTTATTTTCATTTAGGGGACTTTTTGTTTACCTTTATCTGCATTTTCTATTCTATTAGTGTCATTTTGAGGTGGATTTCATTTGTCCTGGTTGTAGTTGCCTATGGCTGTTTGACAGACAAGGTAAGTTCTTTTTAAAGTTTTGCTTTGGGGTTTTTCGAGGAGGGGGTGTAGTTAGGTGTGGTTAGTGTTGGTTATGGTGTTAGTTTTGTTTGCTGTGGTTGTTTAGTGGTAGTTTTAGTGTAATGTGGCAGGCTTCAGTATACTTTCACAGTATTAGCATGTTATTATTATATATATAGTTATGTGCTGTTATATTTGAAGTGCCGTAATGTCATGTTCTTTTTGCATTCAGGATGTATGGTTTGTGAGAGTGGTTATTTTTATTTTCATAAGGTTTGGCAGTTGGAGTATATTGTTTAGAGATGTGTTTTTTTTAAATATATGGGTTTATTTTAAACCAACTTTATTTTTTTAATTTTCTTTTGTCTTTCCAGGAGTAAGTATCTCATGCCTCATCTTTTTCCTGTTCAGCACCATCTTTTCACTCTTTCCCTTATATGTAATTCTTTGCAGCTCCTGAACTTCACCACCCCATACACACACAATGCACCTACTGGCGGTTAAGCTTTGCATTTTTTGGGCTTTTGAACTGTCAGTATTTCAATATCTCTAATCCTCCTTCACACACTTTCCCAAAGCATAAAAAATACAATTGTCATACATGAACATTGTTCTTTACAATCTGCAGAGAGGCCACAAATTAAAGGAACATGTATCCTGAACCCCTCTATTAGCCACTAACAAGCCCTGTAAGAAGCTCACAGGACATTCAGCCACAACTTCAGAGCTCTCAATTGTGACCTGTTACAAACACCACCCCACAACCTGAATTCATAGAGTTTCATATAGACTACTCAGTTCACACTAAGCATTGTGCATGGATAATATTCTGGATTAAAAAAACACAACATTACTGAAACAGCAAGCATTCTTATGGAATGCAAGATAAAATGTTAAAGAATAGAGATAAAAACATCTAAAATGTGAACAGCAACTACAACACTGACCAGAATCACTTCAATGGTTTTTACAGTCATTGTTCACTAAATCAGTGTTTTTAGTCTGTAAAGTTAAGATTATCATTAGAGGGCCCAATAAGGGCCCATTTAATGTCTATTTTTAATTACAGCGAGGTCTGAGGCCCGAAAGAAACTGGCCCACTTAAAGCACTGCTGTTAGGTGCCACTTCTCTGAGGATTGGGACCTGAAGGCATCATTCTGGTGTATAGAGTTGCTTGGTAGACTTGGCAGACCTGCACTTTGTTTAGGAAGTGCTGCACTCTTATGACAGGAGTGTTGCAAGTAACTACCTGCGGTCTATTCTAAGATACACCCAGAAAAAGAGTAGAAGATTATCTGCTAAGGGACGCCAGACACAGTCATACATATTGTTAGAACTGACAGCCTTAGGGTGGGCACCCCTAACTTTTTGCCTGACTCCCTCAACTTTTTGGACACAGTTTTTGCTGGTTTTAGGACTCTGCACACTTTACCACTGCTAACCAGTGCTAAAGTGCATATGCTCTCCCCCTTAAAACATGGTGATATTGGTTCATATTCAATTGGCTTATTTAATCTAGTAGTAAGTCTCCAGTAAAGTGCACTACTTGTGCCCAGGGCCTGTAGATTAAATGCTACTAGTGGGACAGCAGCACTGATTGTGCCACTCACATACGTAGCCTCTTAACCATGCCTTTGGCCTGCCATTGCCAGGCCTGTGTGTGCAGTTTCACTGCCACTTCGACTTGGCATTTAGAAGTACTTGCCACGCGTTAAACTCTGTTTTTTTAACATATATGTCACCCCGAAGGTAGGCCCTAGGTAACCAATAGGGCAGGGTGCTATGTAGGTAAAAGGCAGGACATATACTTGTGTAGTTTATATGTCCTGGTAGTGTAGAACTCCTAAATTCGATTTACACTGCTGTGAGGCCTACTCCTTTCATAGGCTAACATTAGGGCTACCCTCATATATTGTCTGAGTGGTAGATTCTGATCTGAAAGGAGTAACAAGGTCATATTTAATGTGGCCAGAATGGTAATACAAAATCCTGCTGACTGGTGAAGTTGGATTTGATATTACTATTTTAGAAATGCCACTTTTAGAAAGTGAGCCTTTCTCTGCACTTAATCCTCTGTGCCTTACAATCCACATCTGGCTAGGTTACTTGACAGCTCTCTTGTGCATTTCACTCAGACAACCCCAAATACTTGATGCTCAGTCACACCTGCACACATCTGCATACTGAATGGATCTTCCTGGGCTGGGACGGTGGAGGGCCTGATGCTTACGTTTGAAAGGAAAGTGGCCTGCCCTCACATAATGGATTGCCTAACCCCCTACAGGGACCCTGGCAGACAGGATGGAACTGAAAGGGGACCTTGTGCACTTCTAAGCCACTCTTTGAAGACTCCCCCACTTCAAAGACAAATTTGGGTATTTAAACAGGGCCTCTGACCCTACCAACTCAGGCACTTCTGGACAAGATACCCCTGGTGGAGAAACTCTGAATCAGAACCTTCAACCTGCCAAGAGGAACTGCCTGGCTGCCCAAGGGACTCACATGATTGCTTCTCTGCAAATGACTGCTGCCCTGCTGTTGCCCTGCTGCCTTTCTGCCCTCTGGCTCTGCTGAGGAGTGCTCTCCAAGGGCTTGGATAGAGCTTGCCGTCTTTTCCTTGAAGCCTCAGGACCAAAAAGACTTCATCCTGCAAGGAACTACTTGTGCTGCAAAAATGTGACGCACAGCCTGCCAGTGCTGCCTGTTTGTGGTCTGATAACATGTTTTATGGGTGTAAGAGTGTATTTCACTTTTAAAGATGAGTATTTGAGAAAATTCAATAATGTTTGGTAACAAAAGAAACAATTTCTAGGCAAATAATTATCTGAGGGTTTGATGATTGGTTAGCCACACACCTGAAATCATCTCAAAATGTTATGAAAAGAAAAATTATTCTTAAAATAATTGAAAAGCAAACAGAGATACTAATTGCATATCTGAGCGCAGATGTAAAGATTTTCTTGAATTATACATGGGCTAAAGAAGATTGATGTATAGCCGAACCCTCCTTTTTCTTTTTTTTTCTTTTTCTGTCTTTCCCGGTTCTTATTGTGTTTACATTCTAGTGCCTCTCTTCCCTCAATGCAGCTAATGGATGTGGATGTATGTGTGAACATGGTGTTTCTATTGCATGAACCTAGCCATAAGGAAGCAGAGCTTAGTACAAGGTCAAAGGTAAGTAATAGGACAGGAAGCTGAGCTGTGAATAAGTAATGCATTGCACTGCAGTGTTCTTAAAAAAAAGTTAGTCTTCAACACTTTCCTAAATTGGAGCAGTGTTGGGGCAGTCTTTATATGGTGATCCAACAGTACCGTCCCAAGCATATATGAAAGAGGATGTTGTCTATTTAATTTCATTTTTATACTTCTTAGTTTGCAGTCTGATTGTGTCCTGACTGCAGATGTGCCAAAACCCACCAGTGAGCTTTATAGCAAGGTAATTAGGTGTGTTGGGTGTGATGGCTCTGTAAATTATGCAAATATATGAGAGTCTGGTGAAAACTTTAAATAACATGAAAATATGTAATACTTAAGTAAATTTAAATTGCACAGTGCTGCTTATTTTAGTACTCGTGCATTTTGAAATTCTGCAAACCCATGCCATCTAATTGGGTATACTTTAAATGAAGTGTTATTTAGAAAAATAATGAACAAAATGTTAAAAAGAAAATAATCTTAGACTTTCCGGTGCCCTAGGCTGAATCTGTACATGAAAGTAATTACCATCTCTGCTGCTCCATGAATGTATTCCACTTTTGTAAATGGTCTGTAAACATATTTAAAACTGTGCAGTCCACTACAGTTGTCACTGAGTTTTGAAATAGCTGCCCCACTCTTTAGATAAACACATGAGAAGCTATTGTGGCATTAAGTAATTCATTATCTATTGGATTTTTGCTAAGCAATCGGTTCCTTTACAGGTCTAAACATGCTATAAATTGGGAAATTATTAGTGTGTAGACCCAACCAGGTACTTGCAATGTTTTTAAACTGGAAATACCTTTACTATGTAACAACCATAAAACCACAATATACAATTTTCATGTGTAGGCAGTTGTATAACTTGTGAAAAGTGTTCTGCAAATACTAAGACAGTCTCACAACATGAAGAAAATTGAGTTTCCAGTAACTATTGAAATACGCTTCCATAGCTCAGGATAGTCAGAAAAGAAGTGACTGAGACCCTTTCTTCTGGTTAACAAGTGGAAGTAGAGGTAGATTTTAAATGGCCAAGATTATGGCCGTAATCCATTTTGCATCAAAGTGTTTAAATGCATAATAAAATACACCTGAAAATCAAATAGCCTTATGTTCCTTAAGTATGCTTCAACGTTTGAAATCTGAATGTAGTAGTTTATAACATGTAAACAGAGATGTACCTTTTTAAAGAAAACACGTATATATTTAATTTAAATTTTAATTCCTAACAATTCATTCACAGCACTATCATCAGGAAGATGCAAAAGAAACGCAGTGGACTTGAAATGCAAGAAGCAGATCAATGAAGTGTCCAAACAGCATTTTAAATTCATGATCTGTCTGCAAATATCGTTCTACCCCACTAAAAAAACCACTCTCACACATTAAAAAGATTAAAAAAAAATAATAATAAGGATATAATAAAAAATTAATAATGAGATAATAAGTAAGAGGATTATGCATACTATTGTGAAGGGGACCTAAATAGATTTATTTCTCAAATAACTATTTTAGCCCTTTAAAATATAATATGTCATAAATCAGTGAAATTAATACCTCCCTTCACTTTTTTACACAGTCGGTTTCATATATGGAGTTATGGATTAACAATAAACATATAAAGCTAAACCTGGCATTTGGTCTCTTTTACTGCAACTTGCCCCTCATAAATGTTTTCAATTCAACAACTCCTATCCAAGCCACATGGTGTTTATGTGTGCATCACTTTTGTCAGAAAAATATAACTGCAGAACTCTAGCTGTTTGTTAGAACTTTGTGACAAAGCTACCATAGACCAATTGGGAATCAATTGGCAGGCTGATGCTGCTGTTGTGTGAGGACTGAAAGTCTTTTGCGGCATACCTTTCTTTAACCACTTCGCTGCCAGGCCTTTTCCCCCTCCTGTGCCAGGCCTTTTTTTGCCTATTTAGGGCAGTTCGCGCTTAGGCCCGCATAACTTTTTGTCCACATAAGCTAACCAAGCCAAATTTGCGTCCTTTTTTTCCAACATCCTAGGGATTCTGGAGGTACCCAGACTTTGTGGGTTCCCCTGAAAGAGGCCAAGAAATTGGCCAAAATACAGGGAAAATTTTGTTTTTTTCAAAAAAATTGGAAAAAGTGGCTGCAGAAGAAGGCTTGTGGTTTTTCCCCTGAAAATGGCATCAACAAAGGGTTTGCGGTGCTAAACTCAGCAGCTTCCCAGCTTTCAGGAACAGGCAGACTTGAATCCGAAAACCCAATTTTTCAACACAATTTTGGCATTTTACTGGGGCATACCCCATTTGTGCAATTTTTTGTGCTTTCAGCCTCCTTCCAGTCAGTGACAGGAATGGTCATGAAACCAATGCTGGATCCCAGAAACCGAAACATTTCTGAAAAGTAGACAAAATTCTGAATTCAGCAAGGGGTCATTTGTGTAGATCCTACAAGGGTTTCCTACAGAAAATAACAGCTGAAAAAGAAAAATATTGAAATTGAGGTGAAAAAAACATCAATTTTCTCTACTTTTTACTCTGTAACTTTTCCCTGCAATGTCAGATTATCGAAAGCAATATACCGTTACGTCTGCTGGACTCCTCTGGTTGCGGGGATATATAGGGTTTGTAGGTTCATCAAGAACCCGAGGAACCCAGAGCCAATAAATGAGCTGCACCCTGCAGTGCGTTTTCATTCTATACCGGGTATACAGTAATTCATTTGCTGAAATATAAGGAGTAAAAAATAGCTATCAAGAAAACCTTTGCATTTCCAAAAAGGGCACAAGATAAGGTGTTGAGGAGCAGTGGTTATTTACACATCTCTGAATTCCGGGGTGACCATAGTAGCACGTGAATTACATGGAATTTCTCAAATAGATGTCTTTTTTACACACACCCCTATATTTGGAAGGAATAAATGTAGAGAAAGACAAGGGGCAATAACACTTGTTTTGCTATTCTATGTTCCCCCAAGTCTCCCGATAAAAATGATACCTCACTTGTTTGGGTAGGCCTAGCGCCCGCGACAGGATATGCCCCAAAACACAACGTGGACACATCACAGAAAACAGAGCTGTTTTTAGCAAAGTGACTACCTGTAGATTTTGGCCTCTAGCTCAGCCGCCACCTAGGGAAACCTACCAAACCTGTGCATTTCTGAAAACTAGAGACCTAGGGGAATCCAAGGAGGGGTGACTTGTGTGGCTCGGACCAGGTTCTGTTACCCAGAATCCTTTGCAAACCTGAAAATTTGGCTAAAAAAACACATGTTCCTCACATTTCTGTGGCAGAAAGTTCTGGAATCTGAGAGGAGCGACAAATTTCCTTCCACCCAGCATTCCCCGACGTCTCCCGATAAAAATGATACCTCACTTGTGTGGGTAGGCCTAGCGCCCGCGACAGGATATGCCCCAAAACACAACCTGGACACATCACAGAAAACAGAGCTGTTTTTAGCAAAGTGACTACCTGTAGATTTTGGCCTGTAGCTCAGCCGCCACCTAGGGAAACCTACCAAACCTGTGCATTTCTGAAAACTAGAGACCTAGGGGAATCCAAGGAGGGGTGACTTGTGTGGCTCGGACCAGGTTCGGTTACCCAGAATCCTTTGCAAACCTCAAAATTTGGCTAAAAAAACACATGTTCCTCATATTTCTGTGGCAGAAAGTTCTGGAATCTGAGAGGAGCCACAAATTTCCTTCCACCTAGCGTTCCCCCACGTCTCCCGATAAAAATGATACCTCACTTGTGTGGGTAGGCCTAGCGCCCGCGACAGGATATGCCCCAAAACACAACGTGGACATATCACAGAAAACAGAGCTGTTTTTAGCAAAGTGACTACCTGTAGATTTTGGCCTCTAGCTCAGCCGCCACCTAGGGAACCCTACCAAACCTGTGCATTTCTGAAAACTAGAGACCTAGGGGGATCCAAGGAGGGGTGACTTGCGGGGCTCGGACCAGGTTCTGTTACCCAGAATCCTTTGCAAACCTCAAAATTTGGCTAAAAAAACACATGTTCCTCACATTTCTGTGGCAGAAAGTTCTGGAATCTGAGAGGAGCCACAAATTTCCTTCCACCCAGCGTTCCCCCACGTCTCCCTATAAGAATGATACCTCACTTGTGTGGGTAGGCCTAGCGCCCGCGACAGGATATGCCCCAAAACACAACGTGGACACATCACAGAAAACAGAGCTGTTTTTAGCAAAGTGACTACCTGTAGATTTTGGCCTCTAGCTCAGCCGCCACCTAGGGAAACCTACCAAACCTGTGCATTTCTGAAAACTAGAGACCTAGGGGAATCCAAGGAGGGGTGACTTGTGTGGCTCGGCCAGGTTCTGTTACCCAGAATCCTTTGCAAACCTGAAAATTTGGCTAAAAAAACACATGTTCCTCACATTTCTGTGGCAGAAAGTTCTGGAATCTGAGAGGAGCGACAAATTTCCTTCCACCCAGCATTCCCCGACGTCTCCCGATAAAAATGATACCTCACTTGTGTGGGTAGGCCTAGCGCCCGCGACAGGATATGCCCCAAAACACAACCTGGACACATCACAGAAAACAGAGCTGTTTTTAGCAAAGTGACTACCTGTAGATTTTGGCCTGTAGCTCAGCCGCCACCTAGGGAAACCTACCAAACCTGTGCATTTCTGAAAACTAGAGACCTAGTGGAATCCAAGGAGGGGTGACTTGTGTGGCTCGGACCAGGTTCGGTTACCCAGAATCCTTTGCAAACCTCAAAATTTGGCTAAAAAAACACATGTTCCTCACATTTCTGTGGCAGAAAGTTCTGGAATCTGAGAGGAGCCACAAATTTCCTTCCACCTAGCGTTCCCCCACGTCTCCCGATAAAAATGATACCTCACTTGTGTGGGTAGGCCTAGCGCCCGCGACAGGATATGCCCCAAAACACAACGTGGACATATCACAGAAAACAGAGCTGTTTTTAGCAAAGTGACTACCTGTAGATTTTGGCCTCTAGCTCAGCCGCCACCTAGGGAAACCTACCAAACCTGTGCATTTCTGAAAACTAGAGACCTAGGGGGATCCAAGGAGGGGTGACTTGCGGGGCTCGGACCAGGTTCTGTTACCCAGAATCCTTTGCAAACCTCAAAATTTGGCTAAAAAAACACATGTTCCTCACATTTCTGTGGCAGAAAGTTCTGGAATCTGAGAGGAGCCACAAATTTCCTTCCACCCAGCGTTCCCCCACGTCTCCCTATAAAAATGATACCTCACTTGTGTGGGTAGGCCTAGCGCCCGCGACAGGATATGCCCCAAAACACAACGTGGACATATCACAGAAAACAGAGCTGTTTTTAGCAAAGTGACTACCTGTAGATTTTGGCCTCTAGCTCAGCCACCACCTAGGGAAACCTACCAAACCTGTGCATTTCTGAAAACTAGAGACCTAGGGGAATCCAAGGAGGGGTGACTTGCGGGGCTCGGACCAGGTTCTGTTACCCAGAATCCTTTGCAAACCTCAAAATTTGGCTAAAAAAACACATGTCCCTCATATTTCTGTGGCAGAAAGTTCTGGAATCTGAGAGGAGCTACAAATTTCCTTCCACCCAGCGTTCCCCCAAGTCTCCCGATAAAAATGATACCTCACTTGCGTGGGTAGGCCTAGCGCCGGCGACAGGAAACACCCCAAAGCGCAACGTGGACACATCCTAAATTTTGTAAAAAAAACAGATGTGTTTTTTGCGAAGTGCCTACCTGTAGATTTTGGCCTCTAGCTCAGCCGGCACCTAGGGAAACCTACCAAACCTGTGCATTTCTGAAAACTAGAGACCTAGGGGAATCCAAGGAGGGGTGACTTGCGGGGCTCGGACCAGGTTCTGTTACCCAGAATCCTTTGCAAACCTCAAAATTTGGCTAAAAAAACACATGTCCCTCACATTTCTGTGGCAGAAAGTTCTGGAATCTGAGAGGAGCCACAAATTTCCTTCCACCCAGCGTTCCCCCAAGTCTCCCGATAAAAATGATACCTCACTTGCGTGGGTAGGCCTAGCGCCGGCGACAGGAAACACCCCAAAGCGCAACGTGGACACATCCTAAATTTTGTAAAAAAAACAGAGGTGTTTTTTGCGAAGTGCCTACCAGTAGATTTTGGCCTCTAGCTCAGCCGGCACCTAGGGAAACCTACCAAATCTGTGCATTTCTGAAAACTAGAGACCTAGGGGAATCCAAGGAGGGGTGACTTGCGGGGCTCGGACCAGGTTCTGTTACCCAGAATCCTTTGCAAACCTCAAAATGTGGCAAAAAAAACACATGTCCCTCACATTTCTGTGGCAGAAAGTTCTGGAATCTGAGAGGAGCTACAAATTTCCTTCCACCCAGCGTTCCCCCAAGTCTCCCGATAAAAATGATACCACTCACTTGCGTGGGTAGGCCTAGCGCCGGCGACAGGAAACACCCCAAAGCGCAACGTGGACACATCCTAAAATTTGTAAAAAAACAGAGGTGTTTTTTGCGAAGTGCCTACCTGTAGATTTTGGCCTCTAGCTCAGCCGGCACCTAGGGAAACCTACCAAACCTGTGCATTTCTGAAAACTAGAGGACCTAGGGGAATCAAAGGAGGGGTGACTTGCGGGGCTCGGACCAGGTTCTGTTACCCAGAATCCTTTGCAAACCTCAAAATGTTTTTTTTTTTTGTGTTTTTTTTTTTTTGTTGTTTCTTTTTTTAGAGATGGGGAGCGACCCATCAGGCAAGGGTCGCTCCCCTGGGGGGGGCAAATTGTATTTAGACCATATCTGCCCCCCTGGGGGCAGATTGGCCAATTTTAGGTCAATCTGCCCCCTAGGGGGCAGAAAACCACTAGGCACCGGGGGATTTGTTTTTTGGCGCCAATGTCACGCAGGGGGAGCGACCCCGTAGGCAAGGGTCGCTCCCGGGGGGGGGGGTGTGGGGGTTGGGGGGGCAAATTTATTTTTAGGCCATTTCTGCCCCCCCCGGGGGACAGATCGGCCTATTATTAGGCCGAACTGCCCCCGGGGGGGGGGGGCAGAACACTCTAGGCGCCAGGGCAATTTTTTTTTTGTGTTTTTTTTTTTTGTTGTTTCTTTTTTTAGAGATGGGGAGCGACCCATCAGGCAAGGGTCGCTCCCCTGGGGGGGCAAATTGTATTTAGACCCATTTCTGCCCCCCTGGGGGCAGATTGGCCAATTTTAGGTCAATCTGCCCCCAAGGGGGCAGAAACCACAAGGCACCGGGGATTTGTTTTTTGGCGCCAATGTCACGCAGGGGGGAGCGACCCCGTAGGCAAGGGGTCGCTCCCGGGGGGGGGGGTGTGGGGGTTGGGGGGGCAAATTTATTTTAGGCCATTTCTTGCCCCCCCGGGGGACAGATCGGCCTATTATTAGGCCGAACTGCCCCCGGGGGGGGGGCAGAACACTCTAGGCGCCAGGGCAATTTTTTTTTTGTGTTTTTTTTTTTGTTGTTTCTTTTTTTAGAGATGGGGAGCGACCCATCAGGCAAGGGTCGCTCCCCTGGGGGGGGCAAATTGTATTTAGACCATTTCTGCCCCCCTGGGGGCAGATTGGCCAATTTTAGGTCAATCTGCCCCCAAGGGGGCAGAAACCACAAGGCACCGGGGATTTGTTTTTTGGCGCCAATGTCACGCAGGGGGAGCGACCCCGTAGGCAAGGGTCGCTCCCGGGGGGGGGGTGTGGGGGTTGGGGGGGCAAATTTATTTTAGGCCATTTCTGCCCCCCCGGGGGACAGATCGGCCTATTTTTAGGCCGAACTGCCCCCGGGGGGGGGGCAGAACACTCTAGGCGCCAGGGCAATTTTTTTTTTTTGTTTTTTTTTTTTTGTTTCTTTTTTTAGAGATGGGGAGCGACCCATCAGGCAAGGGTCGCTCCCCTGGTGGGGGCAAATTGTATTTAGACCATTTCTGCCCCCCTGGGGGCAGATTGGCCAATTTTAGGTCAATCTTCCCCCCTAGGGGGCAGAAACCACTAGGCACCGGGGATTTGTTTTTTGGCGCCAATGTCACGCAGGGGGAGCGACCCCGTAGGCAAGGGTCGCTCCCGGGGGGGGGGTGGAGGTTGGGGGGGGGAAATTTATTTTAGGCCATTTCTGCCCCCCCCGGGGGACAGATCGGCCTATTATTAGGCCGAACTGCCCCCGGGGGGGGGGCAGAACACTCTAGGCGCCAGGGCAATTTTTTTTTTGTGTTTTTTTTTTTTTTGTTGTTTCTTTTTTTTAGAGATGGGGAGCGACCCATCAGGCAAGGGTCGCTCCCCTGGGGGGGGCACATTGTTTTTAGACCATTTCTGCCCCCCTGGGGGCAGATTGGCCAATTTTAAGTCAATCTGCCCCCAAGGGGGCAGAAACCACTAGGCACCGGGGATTTGTTTTTTGGCGCCAATGTCACGCAGGGGGAGCGACCCCGTAGGCAAGGGTCGCTCCGGGGGGGGGGGGCAAATTTATTTTAGGCCATTTCTGCCCCCCCGGGGGACAGATCGGCCTATTATTAGGCCGAACTGCCCCCGGGGGGGGGCAGAACACTCTAGGCGCCGGGGCAATTTTTTTTTTGTGTTTTTTTTTTGTTGTTTCTTTTTTAGAGATGGGGAGCGACCCATCAGGCAAGGGTCGCTCCCCTGGGGGGGGCAAATTGTATTTAGACCATTTCTGCCCCCCTGGGGGCAGATTGGCCAATTTTAAGTCAATCTGCCCCCAAGGGGGCAGAAACCACTAGGCACCGGGATTAGTTTTTTGGCGCCAATGTCACGCAGGGGGAGCGACCCCGTAGGCAAGGGTCGCTCCCGGGGGGGGGGGTGGGCGTTGGGGGGGCAAATTTATTTTAGGCCATTTCTGCCCCCCCGGGGGACAGATCGGCCTATTATTAGGCCGAACTGCCCCCGGGGGGGGGCAGAACACTCTAGGCGCCAGGGCAATTTTTTTTTTGTGTTTTTTTTTTGTTGTTTCTTTTTTTAGAGATGGGGAGCGACCCATCAGGCAAGGGTCGCTCCCTGGGGGGGGCAAATTGTATTTAGACCATTTCTGCCCCCCCTGGGGGCAGATTGGCCAATTTTAGGTCAATCTTCCCCCTAGGGGGCAGAAACCACTAGGCACCGGGGATTTGTTTTTTGGCGCCAATGTCACGCAGGGGGAGCGACCCCATAGGCAAGGGTCGCTCCCGGGGGGGGGGTGGAGGTTGGGGGGGCAAATTTATTTTAGGCCATTTCTGCCCCCCCCCGGGGACAGATCGGCCTATTATTAGGCCGAACTGCCCCCGGGGGGGGGGGGCAGAACACTCTAGGCGCCAGGGCAATTTTTTTTTTTGTGTTTTTTTTTGTTGTTGTTTCTTTTTTTAGAGATGGGGAGCGACCCATCAGGCAAGGGTCGCTCCCCTGGGGGGGCAAATTGTATTTAGACCATTTCTGCCCCCCTGGGGGCAGATTGGCCAATTTTAGGCCAATCTGCCCCCAAGGGGGGTAGAAACCACTAGGCACCGGGGATTTGTTTTTTGGCGCCAATGTCACGCAGGGGGAGCGACCCCGTAGGCAAGGGTCGCTCCCGGGGGGGGGGTGGAGGTTGGGGGGGGAAATTTATTTTAGGCCATTTCTGCCCCCCCCGGGGGACAGATCGGCCTATTATTAGGCCGAACTGCCCCCGGGGGGGGGGCAGAACACTCTAGGCGCCAGGGCAATTTTTTTTTTGTGTTTTTTTTTTTTGTTGTTTCTTTTTTTAGAGATGGGGAGCGACCCATCAGGCAAGGGTCGCTCCCCTGGGGGGGGCACATTGTTTTTAGACCATTTCTGCCCCCCTGGGGGCAGATTGGCCAATTTTAAGTCAATCTGCCCCCAAGGGGGCAGAAACCACTAGGCACCGGGGATTTGTTTTTTGGCGCCAATGTCACGCAGGGGGAGCGACCCCGTAGGCAAGGGTCGCTCCCGGGGGGGGGGTGGGCGTTGGGGGGGGCAAATTTATTTTAGGCCATTTCTGCCCCCCCGGGGGACAGATCGGCCTATTATTAGGCCGAACTGCCCCCGGGGGGGGGGCAGAACACTCTAGGCGCCGGGGCAATTTTTTTTTTGTGTTTTTTTTTTTGTTGTTTCTTTTTTTAGAGATGGGGAGCGACCCATCAGGGCAAGGGTCGCTCCCCTGGGGGGGGCAAATTGTATTTAGACCATTTCTGCCCCCCTGGGGGCAGATTGGCCAATTTTAAGTCAATCTGCCCCCAAGGGGGCAGAAACCACTAGGCACCGGGGATTTGTTTTTTGGCGCCAATGTCACGCAGGGGGAGCGACCCCGTAGGCAAGGGTCGCTCCCGGGGGGGGGGTGGGCGTTGGGGGGGCAAATTTTATTTTAGGCCATTTCTGCCCCCCCGGGGGACAGATCGGCCTATTATTAGGCCGAACTGCCCCCGGGGGGGGCAGAACACTCTAGGCGCCAGGGCAATTTTTTTTTTGTGTTTTTTTTTTGTTGTTTCTTTTTTTAGAGATGGGGAGCGACCCATCAGGCAAGGGTCGCTCCCCTGGGGGGGGCAAATTGTTATTTAGACCATTTCTGCCCCCCTGGGGGCAGATTGGCCAATTTTAGGTCAATCTTCCCCCTAGGGGGCAGAAACCACTAGGCACCGGGGATTTGTTTTTTGGCGCCAATGTCACGCAGGGGGAGCGACCCCGTAGGCAAGGGTCGCTCCTGGGGGGGGGTGGAGGTTGGGGGGGGAAATTTATTTTAGGCCATTTCTTGCCCCCCCCGGGGGACAGATCGGCCTATTATTAGGCCGAACTGCCCCCGGGGGGGGGGCAGAACACTCTAGGCGCCAGGGCAATTTTTTTTTTGTGTTTTTTTTTTTTTGTTGTTTCTTTTTTAGAGATGGGGAGCGACCCATCAGGCAAGGGTCGCTCCCCTGGGGGGGGGCACATTGTTTTTAGACCATTTCTGCCCCCCTGGGGGCAGATTGGCCAATTTTAAGTCAATCTGCCCCCAAGGGGGCAGAAACCACTAGGCACCGGGGATTTGTTTTTTGGCGCCAATGTCACGCAGGGGGAGCGACCCCGTAGGCAAGGGTCGCTCCCGGGGGTGGGGGGTGGGCGTTGGGGGGGGGCAAAATTTATTTTAGGCCATTTCTGCCCCCCCGGGGGACAGATCGGCCTATTATTAGGCCGAACTGCCCCCGGGGGGGGCAGAACACTCTAGGCGCCAGGGCAATTTTTTTTTGTGTTTTTTTTTTGTTGTTTCTTTTTTTAGAGATGGGGAGCGACCCATCAGGCAAGGGTCGCTCCCCTGGGGGGGGCAAATTGTATTTAGACCATTTCTGCCCCCCTGGGGGCAGATTGGCCAATTTTAGGTCAATCTTCCCCCTAGGGGGCAGAAAAAACCACTAGGCACCGGGGATTTGTTTTTTGGCGCCAATGTCACGCAGGGGGAGCGACCCCGTAGGCAAGGGTCGCTCCCGGGGGGGGGTGGAGGTTGGGGGGGGAAATTTATTTTAGGCCATTTCTGCCCCCCCCGGGGGACAGATCGGCCTATTATTAGGCCGAACTGCCCCCGGGGGGGGGGCAGAACACTCTAGGCGCCAGGGCAATTTTTTTTTTGTGTTTTTTTTTTTTGTTGTTTCTTTTTTTAGAGATGGGGAGCGACCCATCAGGCAAGGGTCGCTCCCCTGGGGGGGGCACATTGTTTTTAGACCATTTCTGCCCCCCTGGGGGCAGATTGGCCAATTTTAAGTCAATCTGCCCCCAAGGGGGCAGAAACCACTAGGCACCGGGGATTTGTTTTTTGGCGCCAATGTCACGCAGGGGGAGCGACCCCGTAGGCAAGGGTCGCTCCCGGGGGGGGGTGGGCGTTGGGGGGGGCAAATTTATTTTAGGCCATTTCTGCCCCCCCGGGGGACAGATCGGCCTATTATTAGGCCGAACTGCCCCCGGGGGGGGGGGCAGAACACTCTAGGCGCCGGGGCAATTTTTTTTTTGTGTTTTTATTTTGTTGTTTCTTTTTTTAGAGATGGGGAGCGACCCATCAGGCAAGGGTCGCTCCCCTGGGGGTGGCAAATTGTATTTAGACCATTTCTGCCCCCCTGGGGGCAGATTGGCCAATTTTAAGTCAATCTGCCCCCAAGGGGGCAGAAACCACTAGGCACCGGGGATTTGTTTTTTGGCGCCAATGTCACGCAGGGGGGAGCGACCCCGTAGGCAAGGGTCGCTCCCGGGGGGGGGGGGGTGGGCGTTGGGGGGGCAAATTTATTTTAGGCCATTTCTGCCCCCCCGGGGGACAGATCGGCCTATTATTAGGCCGAACTGCCCCCGGGGGGGGGCAGAACACTCTAGGCGCCAGGGCAATTTTTTTTTTGTGTTTTTTTTTTGTTGTTTCTTTTTTTAGAGATGGGGAGCGACCCATCAGGCAAGGGTCGCTCCCCTGGGGGGGGGCAAATTGTATTTAGACCATTTCTGCCCCCCTGGGGGCAGATTGGCCAATTTTAGGTCAATCTTCCCCCTAGGGGGCAGAAACCACTAGGCACCGGGGATTTGTTTTTTTGGCGCCAATGTCACGCAGGGGGAGCGACCCCGTAGGCAAGGGTCGCTCCGGGGGGGGGGTGGAGGTTGGGGGGGCAAATTTATTTTAGGCCATTTCTGCCCCCCCCGGGGACAGATCGGCCTATTATTAGGCCGAACTGCCCCCGGGGGGGGGGCAGAACACTCTAGGCGCCAGGGCAATTTTTTTTTTGTGTTTTTTTTTTTTGTTGTTTCTTTTTTTAGAGATGGGGAGCGACCCATCAGGCAAGGGTCGCTCCCCTGGGGGGGCAAATTGTATTTAGACCATTTCTGCCCCCCTGGGGGCAGATTGGCCCAATTTTAGGTCAATCTGCCCCCAAGCGGGCAGAAAACCACTAGGCACCGGGGATTTGTTTTTTGGCGCCAATGTCACGCAGGGGGAGCGACCCCCGTAGGCAAGGGTCGCTCCCGGGGGGGGGTGGAGGTTGGGGGGCAAATTTATTTTAGGCCATTTCTGCCCCCCCGGGGGACAGATCGGCCTATTATTAGGCCGAACTGCCCCCGGGGGGGGGGCAGAACACTCTAGGCGCCAGGGGCAATTTTTTTTTTGTGTTTTTTTTTTTGGTTGTTTCTTTTTTTAGAGATGGGGAGCGACCCATCAGGCAAGGGTCGCTCCCCTGGGGGGGGCACATTGTTCTTTAGACCATTTCTGCCCCCCTGGGGGCAGATTGGCCAATTTTAAGTCAATCTGCCCCCAAGGGGGCAGAAACCACTAGGCACCGGGGATTTGTTTTTTGGCGCCAATGTCACGCAGGGGGAGCGACCCCGTAGGCAAGGGTCGCTCCGGGGGGGGGGGGGGGGCAAATTTATTTTAGGCCATTTCTGCCCCCCCGGGGGACAGATCGCCTATTATTAGGCCGAACTGCCCCCGGGGGGGGGGGGCAGAACACTCTAGGCGCCGGGCAATTTTTTTTTTGTGTTTTTTTTTTTTGTTGTTTCTTTTTTTAGAGATGGGGAGCGACCCATCAGGCAAGGGTCGCTCCCCTGGGGGGGGCAAATTGTATTTAGACCATTTCTGCCCCCCTGGGGCAGATTGGCCAATTTTAGTCAATCTGCCCCCAAGGGGGCAGAAACCACTAGGCACCGGGGATTTGTTTTTTGGCGCCAATGTCACGCAGGGGGAGCGACCCCAGTAGGCAAGGTCCGCTCCCGGGGGGGGGGTGGGCGTTGGGGGGGCAAATTTATTTTAGGCCATTTCTGCCCCCCCCGGGGACAGATCGGCCTATTATTAGGCCGAACTGCCCCCGGGGGGGGGGCAGAACACTCTAGGCGCCAGGGGCAATTTTTTTTTTTGTGTTTTTTTTTTTGTTGTTTCTTTTTTTAGAGATGGGAGCGACCCATCAGGCAAGGGTCGCTCCCCTGGGGGGGGCAAATTGTATTTAGACCATTTCTTGCCCCCCTGGGGGCAGATTGGCCAATTTTAGGTCAATTCCCCCTAGGGGGCAGAAACCACTAGGCACCGGGGATTTGTTTTTTGGCGCCAATGTCACGCAGGGGGAGCGACCCCATAGGCAAGGGTCGCTCCCGGGGGGGGGGGTGGAGGTTGGGGGGGCAAATTTATTTTAGGCCATTTCTGCCCCCCCCCGGGGACAGATCGGCCTATTATTAGGCCGAACTGCCCCCGGGGGGGGGGGCAGAACACTCTAGGCGCCAGGGCAATTTTTTTTTTTGTGTTTTTTTTTGTTGTTGTTTCTTTTTTTAGAGATGGGGAGCGACCCATCAGGCAAGGGTCGCTCCCCTGGGGGGGCAAATTGTATTTAGACCATTTCTGCCCCCCTGGGGGCAGATTGGCCAATTTTAGGCCAATCTGCCCCCAAGGGGGGTAGAAACCACTAGGCACCGGGGATTTGTTTTTTGGCGCCAATGTCACGCAGGGGGAGCGACCCCGTAGGCAAGGGTCGCTCCCGGGGGGGGGGTGGAGGTTGGGGGGGGAAATTTATTTTAGGCCATTTCTGCCCCCCCCGGGGGACAGATCGGCCTATTATTAGGCCGAACTGCCCCCGGGGGGGGGGCAGAACACTCTAGGCGCCAGGGCAATTTTTTTTTTGTGTTTTTTTTTTTTTGTTGTTTCTTTTTTTAGAGATGGGGAGCGACCCATCAGGCAAGGGTCGCTCCCCTGGGGGGGGCACATTGTTTTTAGACCATTTCTGCCCCCCTGGGGGCAGATTGGCCAATTTTAAGTCAATCTGCCCCCAAGGGGGCAGAAACCACTAGGCACCGGGGATTTGTTTTTTGGCGCCAATGTCACGCAGGGGGAGCGACCCCGTAGGCAAGGGTCGCTCCCGGGGGGGGGGTGGGCGTTGGGGGGGGCAAATTTATTTTAGGCCATTTCTGCCCCCCCGGGGGACAGATCGGCCTATTATTAGGCCGAACTGCCCCCGGGGGGGGGGGCAGAACACTCTAGGCGCCGGGGCAATTTTTTTTTTGTGTTTTTTTTTTGTTGTTTCTTTTTTTAGAGATGGGGAGCGACCCATCAGGCAAGGGTCGCTCCCCTGGGGGGGGCAAATTGTATTTAGACCATTTCTGCCCCCCTGGGGGCAGATTGGCCAATTTTAAGTCAATCTGCCCCCAAGGGGGCAGAAACCACTAGGCACCGGGGATTTGTTTTTTGGCGCCAATGTCACGCAGGGGGAGCGACCCCGTAGGCAAGGGTCGCTCCCGGGGGGGGGGTGGGCGTTGGGGGGGCAAATTTATTTTAGGCCATTTCTGCCCCCCCGGGGGACAGATCGGCCTATTATTAGGCCGAACTGCCCCCGGGGGGGGCAGAACACTCTAGGCGCCAGGGCAATTTTTTTTTTTGTGTTTTTTTTTTGTTGTTTCTTTTTTTAGAGATGGGGAGCGACCCATCAGGCAAGGGTCGCTCCCCTGGGGGGGGCAAATTGTATTTAGACCATTTCTGCCCCCCTGGGGGCAGATTGGCCAATTTTAGGTCAATCTTCCCCCTAGGGGGCAGAAACCACTAGGCACCGGGGATTTGTTTTTTGGCGCCAATGTCACGCAGGGGGAGCGACCCCGTAGGCAAGGGTCGCTCCTGGGGGGGGGTGGAGGTTGGGGGGGGAAATTTATTTTAGGCCATTTCTGCCCCCCCCGGGGGACAGATCGGCCTATTATTAGGCCGAACTGCCCCCGGGGGGGGGGCAGAACACTCTAGGCGCCAGGGCAATTTTTTTTTTGTGTTTTTTTTTTTTGTTGTTTCTTTTTTTAGAGATGGGGAGCGACCCATCAGGCAAGGGTCGCTCCCCTGGGGGGGGGGCACATTGTTTTTAGACCATTTCTGCCCCCCTGGGGGCAGATTGGCCAATTTTAAGTCAATCTGCCCCCAAGGGGGCAGAAACCACTAGGCACCGGGGATTTGTTTTTTGGCGCCAATGTCACGCAGGGGGAGCGACCCCGTAGGCAAGGGGTCGCTCCCGGGGGGGGGGGGTGGGCGTTGGGGGGGGCAAATTTATTTTAGGCCATTTCTGCCCCCCCGGGGGACAGATCGGCCTATTATTAGGCCGAACTGCCCCCGGGGGGGGCAGAACACTCTAGGCGCCAGGGCAATTTTTTTTTGTGTTTTTTTTTTGTTGTTTCTTTTTTTAGAGATGGGGAGCGACCCATCAGGCAAGGGTCGCTCCCCTGGGGGGGGCAAATTGTATTTAGACCATTTCTGCCCCCCTGGGGGCAGATTGGCCAATTTTAGGTCAATCTTCCCCCTAGGGGGCAGAAACCACTAGGCACCGGGGATTTGTTTTTTGGCGCCAATGTCACGCAGGGGGAGCGACCCCGTAGGCAAGGGTCGCTCCCGGGGGGGGGTGGAGGTTGGGGGGGGAAATTTATTTTAGGCCATTTCTGCCCCCCCCGGGGGACAGATCGGCCTATTATTAGGCCGAACTGCCCCCGGGGGGGGGGCAGAACACTCTAGGCGCCAGGGCAATTTTTTTTTTGTGTTTTTTTTTTTTGTTGTTTCTTTTTTTAGAGATGGGGAGCGACCCATCAGGCAAGGGTCGCTCCCCTGGGGGGGGCACATTGTTTTTAGACCATTTCTGCCCCCCTGGGGGCAGATTGGCCAATTTTAAGTCAATCTGCCCCCAAGGGGGCAGAAACCACTAGGCACCGGGGATTTGTTTTTTGGCGCCAATGTCACGCAGGGGGAGCGACCCCGTAGGCAAGGGTCGCTCCCGGGGGGGGGTGGGCGTTGGGGGGGGCAAATTTATTTTAGGCCATTTCTGCCCCCCCGGGGGACAGATCGGCCTATTATTAGGCCGAACTGCCCCCGGGGGGGGGGCAGAACACTCTAGGCGCCGGGGCAATTTTTTTTTTGTGTTTTTATTTTGTTGTTTCTTTTTTTTAGAGATGGGGAGCGACCCATCAGGCAAGGGTCGCTCCCCTGGGGGTGGCAAATTGTATTTAGACCATTTCTGCCCCCCTGGGGGCAGATTGGCCAATTTTAAGTCAATCTGCCCCCAAGGGGGCAGAAACCACTAGGCACCGGGGATTTGTTTTTTGGCGCCAATGTCACGCAGGGGGAGCGACCCCGTAGGCAAGGGTCGCTCCCGGGGGGGGGGGGTGGGCGTTGGGGGGGCAAATTTATTTTAGGCCATTTCTGCCCCCCCGGGGGACAGATCGGCCTATTATTAGGCCGAACTGCCCCCGGGGGGGGCAGAACACTCTAGGCGCCAGGGCAATTTTTTTTTTGTGTTTTTTTTTTGTTGTTTCTTTTTTTAGAGATGGGGAGCGACCCATCAGGCAAGGGTCGCTCCCCTGGGGGGGGCAAATTGTATTTAGACCATTTCTGCCCCCCTGGGGGCAGATTGGCCAATTTTAGGTCAATCTTCCCCCTAGGGGGCAGAAACCACTAGGCACCGGGGATTTGTTTTTTGGCGCCAATGTCACGCAGGGGGAGCGACCCCGTAGGCAAGGGTCGCTCCCGGGGGGGGGGGTGGAGGTTGGGGGGGCAAATTTATTTTAGGCCATTTCTGCCCCCCCCGGGGACAGATCGGCCTATTATTAGGCCGAACTGCCCCCGGGGGGGGGGCAGAACACTCTAGGCGCCAGGGCAATTTTTTTTTTGTGTTTTTTTTTTTTGTTGTTTCTTTTTTTAGAGATGGGGAGCGACCCATCAGGCAAGGGTCGCTCCCCTGGGGGGGCAAATTGTATTTAGACCATTTCTGCCCCCCTGGGGGCAGATTGGCCAATTTTAGGTCAATCTGCCCCCAAGCGGGCAGAAACCACTAGGCACCGGGGATTTGTTTTTTGGCGCCAATGTCACGCAGGGGGAGCGACCCCGTAGGCAAGGGTCGCTCCCGGGGGGGGGGTGGAGGTTGGGGGGGCAAATTTATTTTAGGCCATTTCTGCCCCCCCGGGGGACAGATCGGCCTATTATTAGGCCGAACTGCCCCCGGGGGGGGGGCAGAACACTCTAGGCGCCAGGGCAATTTTTTTTTTGTGTTTTTTTTTTTTGGTTGTTTCTTTTTTTAGAGATGGGGAGCGACCCATCAGGCAAGGGTCGCTCCCCTGGGGGGGGCACATTGTTTTTAGACCATTTCTGCCCCCCTGGGGGCAGATTGGCCAATTTTAAGTCAATCTGCCCCCAAGGGGGCAGAAACCACTAGGCACCGGGGATTTGTTTTTTGGCGCCAATGTCACGCAGGGGGAGCGACCCCGTAGGCAAGGGTCGCTCCCGGGGGGGGGGGTGGGCGTTGGGGGGGGCAAATTTATTTTAGGCCATTTCTGCCCCCCCGGGGGACAGATCGGCCTATTATTAGGCCGAACTGCCCCCGGGGGGGGGGGGCAGAACACTCTAGGCGCCAGGGCAATTTTTTTTTTTGTGTTTTTTTTTTTTGTTGTTTCTTTTTTTAGAGATGGGGAGCGACCCATCAGGCAAGGGTCGCTCCCCTGGGGGGGCAAATTGTATTTAGACCATTTCTGCCCCCCTGGGGGCAGATTGGCCAATTTTAGGTCAATCTGCCCCCAAGGGGGCAGAAACCACTAGGCACCGGGGATTTGTTTTTTGGCGCCAATGTCACGCAGGGGGAGCGACCCCGTAGGCAAGGGTCGCTCCCGGGGGGGGTGGTGGGGGTTGGGGGGGCAAATTTATTTTAGGCCATTTCTGCCCCCCCGGGGGACAGATCGGCCTATTATTAGGCCGAACTGCCCCCGGGGGGGGGGGGGGGCAGAAACCTCTAGGCGCCAGGGGAATTTTTCTTTTTTTTCTTTTTTTTTTTCTTTGTTTTTTTTTTTTAGAGATGGGGAGCGACCCATCAGGCAAAAGTCGCTCCCCTGGGGGACAAATTGTATTTAGGCCATTTCTGCCCCCCTTGGGGGCAGATTGGCTGAGTTTAGGTCAACCTGCCCCCAAGGGGGCAGAAACCACTAGGCACCGGGGATTTGTTTTTTGGTGCCAATTTCACGCAGGGGGAGCGACCCCGTAGGCAAGGGTCGCTCCCGGCGGGGGAGGGTGGGGGTTGGGGGGGCAAATTTATTTTAGGGCATTTCTGCCCCCCCCCCCCCCCCCTGGGGCCGGCTGAGCTACAGGCCAAACACCACAGGTAGGCACCTTGCAAAAAACACCTCTGTTTTCTGTGAAAAAATATGTTGTGTCCACGTTCTGTTTTGGGCCATTTCCTTTTGTGGGCGCTAGGCCTACCCACAGAAGTGATGTACCATTTTTATCGAGAGACTTAGGGGAACGCTGGGTGGAAGGAAATTTGTGGCTCCTCTCAGATTCCAGAACTTTCTGTCACCGAAATGAGAGGAAAAAGTGTTTTTTGGCCAAATTTTGATGTTTGCAAAGGATTCTGGGTAACATAACCTGGTCAGAGCCCCGCAAGTCACCCCATCTTGGATTCCCCTGGGTTTCTAGTTTTCAAAAATGCACTGGTTTGCTAGGTTTCCTCAGGTGTCGGCTGAGCTACAGGCCAAAATCCACAGGTAGGCACTGCTTTTTATAAAAAAATGTGATGTGTCCACGTTGTGTTTTGGGCCCTTTCCTTTCGTGGGCGCTAGTCCTACCCACACAAGTGAGGTATCATTTTTATCGGGAGACTTGGGGGAACGCTGGGTAGAAGGAAATTTGTGGCTCCTCTCAGATTCCAGAACTTTCTGCCACAGAAATGTGAGTAACATGTGTATTTTTAGCCAAATTTTGAGGTTTGCAAAGGATTCTGGGTAACAGAACCTGGTCCGAGCCCCGCAAGTCACCCCTCCTTGGATTCCCCTAGGTCTCTAGTTTTCAGAAATGCACAGGTTTGGTAGGTTTCCCTAGGTGCCGGCTGAGCTAGAGGCCAAAATCTACAGGTAGGCACTTCGCAAAAAACACCTCTGTTTTTTTCCAAAATTTAGGATGTGTCCACGTTGCGCTTTGGGGTGTTTCCTGTCGCCGGCGCTAGGCCTACCCACGCAAGTGAGGTATCATTTTTATCGGGAGACTTGGGGGAACGCTGGGTGGAAGGAAATTTGTAGCTCCTCTCAGATTCCAGAACTTTCTGCCACAGAAATGTGAGGGACATGTGTTTTTTTAGCCAAATTTTGATGTTTGCAAAGGATTCTGGGTAACAGAACCTGGTCCGAGCCCCGCAAGTCACCCCTCCTTGGATTCCCCTAGGTCTCTAGTTTTCAGAAATGCACAGGTTTGGTAGGTTTCCCTAGGTGCCGGCTGAGCTAGAGGCTAAAATCTACAGGTAGGCACTTCGCAAAAAACACCTCTGTTTTTTTCAAAAATTTAGGATGTGTCCACGTTGCGCTTTGGGGTGTTTCCTGTCGCCGGCGCTAGGCCTACCCACGCAAGTGAGGTATCATTTTTATCGGGAGACTTGGGGGAACGCTGGGTAGAAGGGAATTTGTGGCTCCTCTCAGATTCCAGAACTTTCTGCCACAGAAATGTGAGTAACATGTGTATTTTTAGCCAAATTTTGAGGTATGCAAAGGATTCTGGGTAACAGAACCTGGTCCGAGCCCCGCAAGTCACCCCTCCTTGGATTCCCCTAGGTCTCTAGTTTTCAGAAATGCACAGGTTTGGTAGGTTTCCCTAGGTGCCGGCTGAGCTAGAGGCCAAAATCTACAGGTAGGCACTTTGCAAAAAACACCTCTGTTTTTTTCCAAAATTTAGGATGTGTCCACGTTGCGCTTTGGGGTGTTTCCTGTCGCCGGCGCTAGGCCTACCCACGCAAGTGAGGTATCATTTTTATCGGGAGACTTGGGGGAACGGTGGGTGGAAGGAAATTTGTAGCTCCTCTCAGATTCCAGAACTTTCTGCCACAGAAATGTGAGGGACATGTGTTTTTTTACCCACATTTTGAGGTTTGCAAAGGATTCTGGGTAACAGAACCTGGTCCGAGCCACACAAGTCACCCCTCCTTGGATTCCCCTAGGTCTCTAGTTTTCAGAAATGTACAGGTTTGGTAGGTTTCCCTAGGTGCCAGCTGAGCTAGAGGCCAAAATCTACAGGTAGTCACTTTGCTAAAAACAGCTCTGTTTTCTGTGATATGTCCACGTTGTGTTTTGGGGCATATCCTGTCGCGGGCGCTAGGCCTACCCACACAAGTGAGGTATCATTTTTATCGGGAGACGTGGGGGAACGCTGGGTGGAAGGAAATTTGTGGCTCCTCTCAGATTCCAGAACTTTCTGCCACAGAAATGTGAGGAACATGTGTTTTTTTAGCCAAATTTTGAGATTTGCAAAGGATTCTGGGTAACAGAACCTGGTCCGAGCCCCGCAAGTCACCCCTCCTTGGATTCCCCTAGGTCTCTAGTTTTCAGAAATGCACAGGTTTGGTAGGTTTCCCTAGGTGGCGGCTGAGCTAGAGGCCAAAATCTACAGGTAGTCACTTTGCTAAAAACAGCTCTGTTTTCTGTGATATGTCCACGTTGTGTTTTGGGGCATATCCTGTCGCGGGCGCTAGGCCTACCCACACAAGTGAGGTATCATTTTTATCGGGAGACGTGGGGGAACGCTGGGTGGAAGGAAATTTGTGGCTCCTCTCAGATTCCAGAACTTTCTGCCACAGAAATGTGAGGAACATGTGTTTTTTTAGCCAAATTTTGAGATTTGCAAAGGATTCTGGGTAACAGAACCTGGTCCGAGCCCCGCAAGTCACCCCTCCTTGGATTCCCCTAGGTCTGTAGTTTTCAGAAATGCACAGGTTTGGTAGGTTTCCCTAGGTGGCGGCTGAGCTAGAGGCCAAAATCTACAGGTAGTCACTTTGCTAAAAACAGCTCTGTTTTCTGTGATATGTCCACGTTGTGTTTTGGGGCATATCCTGTTGCGGGCGCTAGGCCTACCCACACAAGTGAGGTATCATTTTTATCGGGAGACATGGGGGAACGCTGGGTGGAAGGACATTTGTGGCTCCTCTCAGATTCCAGAACTTTCTGCCACAGAAATGTGAGGAACATGTGTTTTTTTAGCCAAATTTTGAGGTTTGCAAAGGATTCTGGGTAACAGAACCTGGCCCGAGCCCCGCAAGTCACCCCTCCTTGGATTCCCCTAGATCTCTAGTTTTCAGAAATGCACAGGTTTGGTAGGTTTCCCTAGGTGGCGGCTGAGCTAGAGGCCAAAATCTACAGGTAGTCACTTTGCTAAAAACAGCTCTGTTTTCTGTGATATGTCCACGTTGTGTTTTGGGGCATATCCTGTCGCGGGCGCTAGGCCTACCCACACAAGTGAGGTATCATTTTTATCGGGAGACGTGGGGGAACGCTGGGTGGAAGGAAATTTGTGGCTCCTCTCAGATTCCAGAACTTTCTGCCACAGAAATGTGAGGAACATGTGTTTTTTTAGCGAAATTTTGAGGTTTGCAAAGGATTCTGGGTAACAGAACCTGGTCCGAGCCCCGCAAGTCACCCCTCCTTCGATTCCCCTAGGTCTCTAGTTTACAGAAATGCACAGGTTTGGTAGGTTTCCCTAGCTGGCGGCTGAGCTAGAGGCCAAAATCTACAGGTAGTCACTTTGCTAAAAACAGCTCTGTTTTCTGTGATATGTCCACGTTGTGTTTTGGGGTATATCCTGTCGCGGGCGCTAGGCCTACCCACACAAGTGAGGTATCATTTTTATCGGGAGACGTGGGGGAACGCTGGGTGGAAGGAAATTTGTGGCTCCTCTCAGATTCCAGAACTTTCTGCCACAGAAATGTGAGGAACATGTGTTTTTTTAGCCAAATTTTGAGGTTTGCAAAGGATTCTGGGTAACAGAACCTGGTCCGAGCCACACAAGTCACCCCTCCTTGGATTCCCCTAGGTCTCTAGTTTTCAGAAATGCACAGGTTTGGTAGGTTTCCCTAGGTGGCGGCTGAGCTAGAGGCCAAAATCTACAGGTAGTCACTTTGCTAAAAACAGCTCTGTTTTCTGTGATGTGTCCACGTTGTGTTTTGGGGCATATCCTGTCGCGGGTGCTAGGCCTACCCACACAAGTGAGGTATCATTTTTATCGGGAGACGAGGGGGAACGCTGGGTGGAAGGAAATTTGTGGCTCCTCTCAGATTCCAGAACTTTCTGCCACAGAAATGTGAGGAACATGTGTTTTTTTAGCCAAATTTTGAGATTTGCAAAGGATTCTGGGTAACAGAACCTGGTCCGAGCCCCGCAAGTCACCCCTCCTTGGATTCCCCTAGGTCTCTAGTTTTCAGAAATGCACAGGTTTGGTAGGTTTCCCTAGGTGGCGGCTGAGCTAGAGGCCAAAATCTACAGGTAGTCACTTTGCTAAAAACAGCTCTGTTTTCTGTGATATGTCCACGTTGTGTTTTGGGGCATATCCTGTTGCGGGCGCTAGGCCTACCCACACAAGTGAGGTATCATTTTTATCGGGAGACATGGGGGAACGCTGGGTGGAAGGAAATTTGTGGCTCCTCTCAGATTCCAGAACTTTCTGCCACAGAAATGTGAGGAACATGTGTTTTTTTAGCCAAATTTTGAGGTTTGCAAAGGATTCTGGGTAACAGAACCTGGTCCGAGCCCCGCAAGTCACCCCTCCTTGGATTCCCCTAGGTCTCTAGTTTTCAGAAATGCACAGGTTTGGTAGGTTTCCCTAGGTGGCGGCTGAGCTAGAGGCCAAAATCTACAGGTAGTCACTTTGCTAAAAACAGCTCTGTTTTCTGTGATATGTCCACGTTGTGTTTTGGGGCATATCCTGTCGCGGGCGCTAGGCCTACCCACACAAGTGAGGTATCATTTTTATCGGGAGACGTGGGGGAACGCTGGGTGGAAGGAAATTTGTGGCTCCTCTCAGATTCCAGAACTTTCTGCCACAGAAATGTGAGGAACATGTGTTTTTTTAGCCAAATTTTGAGATTTGCAAAGGATTCTGGGTAACAGAACCTGGTCCGAGCCCCGCAAGTCACCCCTCCTTGGATTCCCCTAGGTCTGTAGTTTTCAGAAATGCACAGGTTTGGTAGGTTTCCCTAGGTGGCGGCTGAGCTAGAGGCCAAAATCTACAGGTAGTCACTTTGCTAAAAACAGCTCTGTTTTCTGTGATATGTCCACGTTGTGTTTTGGGGCATATCCTGTTGCGGGCGCTAGGCCTACCCACACAAGTGAGGTATCATTTTTATCGGGAGACATGGGGGAACGCTGGGTGGAAGGAAATTTGTGGCTCCTCTCAGATTCCAGAACTTTCTGCCACAGAAATGTGAGGAACATGTGTTTTTTTAGCCAAATTTTGAGGTTTGCAAAGGATTCTGGGTAACAGAACCTGGCCCGAGCCCCGCAAGTCACCCCTCCTTGGATTCCCCTAGGTCTGTAGTTTTCAGAAATGCACAGGTTTGGTAGGTTTCCCTAGGTGGCGGCTGAGCTAGAGGCCAAAATCTACAGGTAGTCACTTTGCTAAAAACAGCTCTGTTTTCTGTGATATGTCCACGTTGTGTTTTGGGGCATATCCTGTTGCGGGCGCTAGGCCTACCCACACAAGTGAGGTATCATTTTTATCGGGAGACATGGGGGAACGCTGGGTGGAAGGAAATTTGTGGCTCCTCTCAGATTCCAGAACTTTCTGCCACAGAAATGTGAGGAACATGTGTTTTTTTAGCCAAATTTTGAGGTTTGCAAAGGATTCTGGGTAACAGAACCTGGCCCGAGCCCCGCAAGTCACCCCTCCTTGGATTCCCCTAGATCTCTAGTTTTCAGAAATGCACAGGTTTGGTAGGTTTCCCTAGGTGGCGGCTGAGCTAGAGGCCAAAATCTACAGGTAGTCACTTTGCTAAAAACAGCTCTGTTTTCTGTGATATGTCCACGTTGTGTTTTGGGGCATATCCTGTCGCGGGCGCTAGGCCTACCCACACAAGTGAGGTATCATTTTTATCGGGAGACGTGGGGGAACGCTGGGTGGAAGGAAATTTGTGGCTCCTCTCAGATTCCAGAACTTTCTGCCACAGAAATGTGAGGAACATGTGTTTTTTTAGCGAAATTTTGAGGTTTGCAAAGGATTCTGGGTAACAGAACCTGGTCCGAGCCCCGCAAGTCACCCCTCCTTCGATTCCCCTAGGTCTCTAGTTTACAGAAATGCACAGGTTTGGTAGGTTTCCCTAGCTGGCGGCTGAGCTAGAGGCCAAAATCTACAGGTAGTCACTTTGCTAAAAACAGCTCTGTTTTCTGTGATATGTCCACGTTGTGTTTTGGGGTATATCCTGTCGCGGGCGCTAGGCCTACCCACACAAGTGAGGTATCATTTTTATCGGGAGACGTGGGGGAACGCTGGGTGGAAGGAAATTTGTGGCTCCTCTCAGATTCCAGAACTTTCTGCCACAGAAATGTGAGGAACATGTGTTTTTTTAGCCAAATTTTGAGGTTTGCAAAGGATTCTGGGTAACAGAACCGGGTCCGAGCCACACAAGTCACCCCTCCTTGGATTCCCCTAGGTCTCTAGTTTTCAGAAATGCACAGGTTTGGTAGGTTTCCCTAGGTGGCGGCTGAGCTAGAGGCCAAAATCTACAGGTAGTCACTTTGCTAAAAACAGCTCTGTTTTCTGTGATATGTCCACGTTGTGTTTTGGGGCATATCCTGTCGCGGGCGCTAGGCCTACCCACACAAGTGAGGTATCATTTTTATCGGGAGACGTGGGGGAACGCTGGGTGGAAGGAAATTTGTGGCTCCTCTCAGATTCCAGAACTTTCTGCCACAGAAATGTGAGGAACATGTGTTTTTTTAGCCAAATTTTGAGGTTTGCAAAGGATTCTGGGTAACAGAACCTGGTCCGAGCCCCGCAAGTCACCCCTCCTTCGATTCCCCTAGGTCTCTAGTTTACAGAAATGCACAGGTTTGGTAGGTTTCCCTAGCTGGCGGCTGAGCTAGAGGCCAAAATCTACAGGTAGTCACTTTGCTAAAAACAGCTCTGTTTTCTGTGATATGTCCACGTTGTGTTTTGGGGTATATCCTGTCGCGGGCGCTAGGCCTACCCACACAAGTGAGGTATCATTTTTATCGGGAGACGTGGGGGAACGCTGGGTGGAAGGAAATTTGTGGCTCCTCTCAGATTCCAGAACTTTCTGCCACAGAAATGTGAGGAACATGTGTTTTTTTAGCCAAATTTTGAGATTTGCAAAGGATTCTGGGTAACAGAACCTGGTCCGAGCCCCGCAAGTCACCCCTCCTTGGATTCCCCTAGGTCTCTAGTTTTCAGAAATGCACAGGTTTGGTAGGTTTCCCTAGGTGGCGGCTGAGCTAGAGGCCAAAATCTACAGGTAGTCACTTTGCTAAAAACAGCTCTGTTTTCTGTGATATGTCCACGTTGTGTTTTGGGGCATATCCTGTTGCGGGCGCTAGGCCTACCCACACAAGTGAGGTATCATTTTTATCGGGAGACATGGGGGAACGCTGGGTGGAAGGAAATTTGTGGCTCCTCTCAGATTCCAGAACTTTCTGCCACAGAAATGTGAGGAACATGTGTTTTTTTAGCCAAATTTTGAGGTTTGCAAAGGATTCTGGGTAACAGAACCTGGTCCGAGCCCCGCAAGTCACCCCTCCTTGGATTCCCCTAGGTCTCTAGTTTTCAGAAATGCACAGGTTTGGTAGGTTTCCCTAGGTGGCGGCTGAGCTAGAGGCCAAAATCTACAGGTAGTCACTTTGCTAAAAACAGCTCTGTTTTCTGTGATATGTCCACGTTGTGTTTTGGGGCATATCCTGTCGCGGGCGCTAGGCCTACCCACACAAGTGAGGTATCATTTTTATCGGGAGACGTGGGGGAACGCTGGGTGGAAGGAAATTTGTGGCTCCTCTCAGATTCCAGAACTTTCTGCCACAGAAATGTGAGGAACATGTGTTTTTTTAGCGAAATTTTGAGGTTTGCAAAGGATTCTGGGTAACAGAACCTGGTCCGAGCCCCGCAAGTCACCCCTCCTTCGATTCCCCTAGGTCTCTAGTTTACAGAAATGCACAGGTTTGGTAGGTTTCCCTAGCTGGCGGCTGAGCTAGAGGCCAAAATCTACAGGTAGTCACTTTGCTAAAAACAGCTCTGTTTTCTGTGATATGTCCACGTTGTGTTTTGGGGTATATCCTGTCGCGGGCGCTAGGCCTACCCACACAAGTGAGGTATCATTTTTATCGGGAGACGTGGGGGAACGCTGGGTGGAAGGAAATTTGTGGCTCCTCTCAGATTCCAGAACTTTCTGCCACAGAAATGTGAGGAACATGTGTTTTTTTAGCCAAATTTTGAGGTTTGCAAAGGATTCTGGGTAACAGAACCTGGTCCGAGCCACACAAGTCACCCCTCCTTGGATTCCCCTAGGTCTCTAGTTTTCAGAAATGCACTGGTTTGGTAGGTTTCCCTAGGTGGCGGCTGAGCTAGAGGCCAAAATCTACAGGTAGTCACTTTGCTAAAAACAGCTCTGTTTTCTGTGATGTGTCCACGTTGTGTTTTGGGGCATATCCTGTCGCGGGTGCTAGGCCTACCCACACAAGTGAGGTATCATTTTTATCGGGAGACGTGGGGGAACGCTGGGTGGAAGGAAATTTGTGGCTCCTCTCAGATTCCATAACTTTCTGCCACAGAAATGTGAGGAACATGTGTTTTTTTAGCCAAATTTTGAGGTTTGCAAAGGATTCTGGGTAACAGAACCTGGTCCGAGCCACACAAGTCACCCCTCCTTGGATTCCCCTAGGTCTCTAGTTTTCAGAAATGCACAGGTTTGGTAGGTTTCCCTAGGTGGCGGCTGAGCTAGAGGCCAAAATCTACAGGTAGTCACTTTGCTAAAAACAGCTCTGTTTTCTGTGATGTGTCCATGTTGTGTTTTGGGGCATATCCTGTCGCGGGTGCTAGGCCTACCCACACAAGTGAGGTACCATTTTTATCGGGAGACTTGGGGGAACATAGATTAGCAAAACAAGTACTATTGCCCCTTGTCTTTCTCTACATTTTTTCCTTCCAAATATAGGAGTGTGTGTAAAAAAGACATCTATTTGAGAAATTCCCTGTAATTCACGTGCTACTATGGTCACCCCGGAATTCAGAGATGTGCAAATAACCACTGCTCCTCAACACCTTATCTTGTGCCCTTTTTGGAAATGCAAAGGTTTTCTTGATAGCAATTTTTTACTCCTTATATTTCAGCAAATGAATTGCTGTATACCCGGTATAGAATGAAAACGCACTGCAGGGTGCAGCTCATTTATTGGCTCTGGGTTCCTCGGGTTCTTGATGAACCTACAAGCCCTATATATCCCCGCAACCAGAGGAGTCCAGCAGATGTAACGGTATATTGCTTTCGATAATCTGACATTGCAGGGAAAAGTTACAGAGTAAAACGTAGAGAAAAATTGATGGTTTTTTCACCTCAATTTCAATATTTTTCTTTTTCAGCTGTTATTTTCTGTAGGAAACCCTTGTAGGATCTACACAAATGACCCCTTGCTGAATTCAGAATTTTGGCTACTTTTCAGAAATATTTAGGTTTCTGGGATCCAGCATTGGTTTCATGACCATTCCTGTCACTTACTGGAAGGAGGCTGAAAGCACAAAAAATTGCACAAATGGGGTATGCCCCAGTAAAATGCCAAAATTGTGTTGAAAAATTGGGTTTTCCGATTCAAGTCTGCCTGTTCCTGAAAGCTGGGAAGCTGCTGAGTTTAGCACCGCAAACCCTTTGTTGATGCCATTTTCAGGGGAAAAACCACAAGCCTTCTTCTGCAGCCACTTTTTCCAATTGTTTTGAAAAAAACGAAATTTTCACTGTATTTTGGCCAATTTCTTGGCCTCCTTCAAGGGAACCCACAAAGTCTGGGTACCTCTAGAATCCCTACGATGTTGGAAAAAAAGGACGCAAATTTGGCTTGGTTAGCTTATGTGGACAAAAAGTTATGAGGGCCTAAGCGCGAACTGCCCCAAATAGGCAAAAAAGGCCCGGCACAGGAGGGGGAAAAGGCCTGGCAGCGAAGGGGTTAAAAAAGGCTGCAGAATTTTGACTTATGCATATGCAAATATGTTTGCGCATTAGCGTATATTCTTCATCACAATGGGCTATTAAGTCATGATTCATATGTGCACTGGAATGATGATTATGTGCACACATACATTATCTCATTTTTTTGGCTATTCTGCTGTGCATCCTTCTTTTTGACGACAGTAACCAGATTTTAACATTTTTTTAGGACCTGAGGGTTTTAGGCACATGTATTTTTGCATACACTGTTAGGAATATATTGTTTGCTAGAATTGCATGTAACTCTACAATAAAGAATATTACTATTACTGGAGTTAAAAATAAGATGATATAGGGCCACCATTAGTCCTCTTCAGACTACAAGAAGTGAAATTAAGGAACTCATTACAGCTAAAAGCAGACCACCAAAGCTGTGGGGAGAACTCCACCATGATACTGGTGGCGTCCAACCCAAACGTATTACAATGTTCCCTCCGGGCTGACCGGCGGGAACATTGAAATACACGCTCCCGCTGACCTGCAGGAACAGTGCTACGATATTGGCTACTTTAAGGAAGCAGAGACCAGTACCTTAGCATTCCAGCTGGCAGGGGGCCCCCGGCACTGGCATACCACCAGCCTTTTTATGGTAGGGTCCTTGCCATGAAAGGTCTGTAGAAAGTGAGGATGTAATCAGCCAAGCACCGCTGAGTTCAGCGCTGCCCTGGCGGGCTACAACCATCACCATGTCCAAGACCATGTTCCTGGCGGGGATGGCGATCCTCTGGAGGGTTTGCCCACCAGGGTTGTAATGTGGCAGTCGAACTGCCACAGTTGGGAGGACCACCAGCCTCGTAATGAGGGCCTAAGTGATGACGGACATGACATGAAATTTATGCAGAGCAAGAGGAAAATGATATAATGCATGACAAGCATGACGTCCACAGAGTCTAAGAGGGAATGTAAATGAGTGGTGCGTGGTCAGAATAATGTCAACTTAAACTGAAGGAAGTTAAAAATAAGATTATGCAAGCTTGCCAAGTGGGTGATGTAGACCAACAGGAGCAAAATGAGTGGATTCTGGAACATTAGGAGGTCCAGGCTGAGGGAAATAAATCTTAAGTTATGCAGGCTCAAAATGCAGACTTTTAAATGGAAGAGAATAAAAAATATATAATTTTCTGGTTTTTCATGAGGTGTGTGAAAACAGCCAAGAAAAATAAGTTGTGCAATAGAGAGGGAATAAGGTGATTTATGAGCACTATAGATCAGTGCGATCTACGAAAGTTAGAATTGTGTGGTGTAGGGTGATGACAACTTTTAATGGAATGCAGGAACACAAAAAATGAGCCGGTCACCTGACATTTTAAAGTTGGCAGTGTATTGCTGCAAAGGAATGCCAGTCAGCCTTAAGAGTGAGATGCCCAGTGGGATCAGTGGCGTAACATTATCCCCTGTAGCCCCCCCCCATGTAGAGGGCCCCAAGCTCCAAGGGGCCCCTCAACTCAGTACCGAGTGCATAGGTGACTGAGACTCTCCTACTGGGTAGATAGGTGTACTTTGCAGGGGGTCTCCTTCAAGTTTGTTACGCCACTGAGTGGGATTTCACTCAAATGGTGGCACACTGCTTGTCTGAAGCAAGATACTTATTTTCCCGGCATACAGGTGCCCTGATGCAAGAAAAAGTAAACAAATGCGTCATGACTGTGACAACATTATACTGCCTAATGTAGCAATCAACACACCACCAAAGCATGAAACTTCTAAATAGTAATGAACTCTCTTGTTTCACATTCACAACCCTTCTCTCTACTCAGTAGAGCAGACCTGATTGTGTTACCCCAGAGTGAATAGCTTGATTGCTATAGGTATTACTTATTTACTTGTGTGAATTCAGTCTGGGTCCTAAACTTGCCTTGAGATTTCCAGTTTTTATTCAGTATAGTAAACACAGCAGGTGTATGAAACAGGACACACACGCATTTAGTACTATACTTCTGAACTGACTAACACTATCTGAATAGTAATGTACATATGTTGACAGGTAGAGGTCAGCTGAGGTAAACTTAAAATATAACTGTGAGAAAACAGGGCTGATTGCAGAGGCACCCTAACTTTTTGCTCCCATTTTTCACTTGGTGTTTTCCTGACTCTGATGGTGCCCTGGGTACTGCTAACCAGTCCGAGGGCCTGTGCTATGTGTAAAAAGAGTATGCAAATTAGGCTAATTATAATTGGCTAAGTCAACCTACCTATAAGTCCTTAGAATATGGTAGGGCATGTAGGTTTAGGGACAACAGCATAGGTGGTGCACCCACAGGTGCACTGCTGAGGTGCTGAGTGTCATTTTAAAGGCAGGCCTGCCTTGCTGGCTGCTTTTAAACTAAAGTTATATGCAAATTCGACTTTGGAATTAAAAGTACTTCCAAAATCTTAAATTACCTTATTGTTACATATAAGTCTCCCTAAAGTGTGCCCTATGTGCCCCTAGGGTTGGGTGCCATGTAACTATAAGTAGGGACCCTATAAAAATAGTTTTATACGCTCCAGTAAGGTAAAATAGCCAAATTTGTTTTTCCTTCAATGTAGTGAATGGCCTTCATAGGCTAAAATGGGGAGACTTTATTTTAATTAACAAAGTCCCATTAAGTGTTGGATACCTCGAATTTCGTACCAAATTAATTGTCATAATAAAACCCGCAACTTACAATTGTTGGATTTAATATAACTAGTTCAAGTAAAGAGTTTTAAACTCTACCTAAAAAATTTCCAACTTCAGCTCTGTAGTACCCTTCTCTAATTGAGGTGTAAAGTGGCCTGGGCTGAACACAAAGGATGTGCCTGAGGGAGGAGAACTACCTCAGCAGATGGGGAAGCAGAAAGGGGGTAGAGGCTGCCAAACTGGTCTTCAAAGGCAGGAAAGGTCATTTGGAGCAACCCAGCACCTACCTCAAATCCTGCAACCCCAGACAATTAGGTGCCCTCTTGATTAGATTAGGAGAGGGCAGGATAGGGGGTTGTTTAGGATTTTTAGCCACACCAGTCGGTGGGCTCAGTGAGATGTAACTTCCAAAAATCTGTTTTAGCCATGATGGATTTTTGAAGAATGTTGTTCCCTGGGATTGATTTTTGCCACACTTCCCAGGAAGTCCCTGCATCTATTTGAAGAACCAGGACCCCCCTGTTTTTCACCCAGTAGCAAGGATAAATGTGGCAGAGCTCCACCCACACCTCAGATCCCTACAAGGAACAAGTCAAAGAAGAAGAAGGACTGCCCTGGTGGACCCCTGACCTGCACCTGGACACTGCACTCTGAAGGACTGCACCAGCTGCACACTTGGGCTCCACCACTAAAAGGACTCTGCCTGTCTTCTACTGCTTCATGAAGGGATTCTCTGTTTGCTAGATGGACAAAGGAGATGCCCAGAGTCCCCTGCATCAAGGCCTGCTAGCAGAGCCCAGCTGACCAGCGTCCAGTGGCCATTTGAGGATTCTGACCAGGTGCATTCTGGGAATTGAAGTTCCAACACCCAAGGAGCAACTCAGAACTTCTGGTACATCGGTTAAAATTATGAACACATCAAGGACCCAAGAAGAACCTCTGAAAGAAGATCCAGAAGTTTGAAAATGTTTGGAGCAACTCCATAAATTGAAGAGGTACATTGTGGGAGTTGTAGTCCCAGACCCCAAGAGGCAAACCAGAGCCTCTGAACCCTTGGCTGGCGTGCGTGGACCACTTTCCTGAATCAAGAAACACTTCTGAAAGTAAGTGTGACAGACGTTACCTCCTCGTGGGTGGCCTGAACTCTGGATTTTGTCCCTTTCCTGTGTGACCCTTTTTACCCTTTGAGCGCTAGTTGCTTCTATGCGGTAGAAAACATTAATTCTTCAAAAATTCATATCTCTGGTTCCCCCTATCCGATTTTATTTGTTTTGGTGTCATTTTAAAGATAAAAATATAATCTATTTTATAAATTGGTGATGGAATTTTATTTTGTTTAGTGTTTTACTTATTTTCTGTTTTGTGATTTTTAAATGCTTTATACACTAGTCTCCTAAGTTAAGCCTTGTCGCTTGTTGCCAAGCTACTAAGGATTGAGCTGGGTTTAAGTGGGGGTTTGTGGCCAGTTGCTAAGTGTAGGTACTTACCTTCCGTTACCAATAATCCACTTCCCAACAATAACTTGTTAGATACACTATGGAGTCCAGAGGCAACGTATTAGTAATGAAGGGAGAAAGTCACCCAGCAGGCAATGTAATTTTGCAAGACTGATGCTGTGAGACTTGTTGAATGCATTTCTTTAACACTTTCTTCACAGGCCCGTTTCTTAAAGTGTAAACAAAGGGATTCATCAAGGGCGAAATGATGGTACTGATCATGTGCACTGTTTTATAGACTTCCACTGAGGGATTGAATGCTGGGCTTGCTTCAATAAATATTGCACTTCCATATACTATTGTCACCATAGCCAGGTGAGAGCTGCAAGTGGAGAACACCCTTTGTCTTCCATCGGTGGAGGGGATTTTCAGAACAACAGAAATAATAAAGGCGTAAGATGCAGCAGTCAGCCCCAAAGAGCCTGGCAAAACAATAAATGCTAAAACTGCAATGATCAACTGTAATAACCTAGTGTCGGTACAGGCCAGTTCTATGATGGCCAAACTGTCACAAAAGAAATGGTTTATAATGTGGCTACAGAAAGGGAGCCTGGTCATTAGTAATGCAGGGATGAAAATAAAAATGCTCGGCCCCAGCCAGGAAGCGATGACTAGTTGAATGCACAGCCGTCTGCTCATGATGGCGGGGTACCGTAAAGGACTGCATATCGCCACATAACGGTCAAAGGACATGACAGCCAGGAGTAAAAAAGACATAGGTGGTCATTCTGACCCTGGCGGTCTTTGACCGCCAGGGCGGAGGACCGCGGGAGCACCGCCGACAGGCCGGCGGTGCTCCAATGGGGATTCCGACCGCGGCGGTAAAGCCGCGGTCGGACCGGCACCACTGGCGGGCTCCCGCCAGTGTACCGCGGCCCCATTGAATCCTCTGCGGCGGCGCAGCTTGCTGCACCGCCGCGGGGATTCCGACCCCCCCTACCGCCATCCAGATCCCGGCGGTCGGACCGCCGAGATCCGGATGGCGGTAGGGGGGGTCGCGGGGCCCCTGGGGGCCCCTGCAGTGCCCATGCCACTGGCATGGGCATTGCAGGGGCCCCCGTAAGAGGGCCCCTACAAGTATTTCACTGTCTGCTGCGCAGACAGTGAAATACGCGACGGGTGCAACTGCACCCGTCGCACAGCTTCCACTCCGCCGGCTCGATTCCGAGCCGGCTTCCTCGTGGAAGCCTCTTTCCCGCTGGGCTGGCTGGCGGTCTGAAGGCGACCGCCCGCCAGCCCAGCGGGAAAGTCAGAATTACCGCCGCGGTCTTTCGACCGCGGAACGGTAACCTGACGGCGGGACTTTGGCGGGCGGCCTCCGCCGCCCGCCAAGGTCAGAATGAGGGCCATAGTGACAAAGTAAAAATAGGAGAAACACTGTATAAAGCAATAAATCAGCGAAACTGACATGTGCATTAAGTAAATCTGCACCAGCATTAGAGGGACAACATTGGAGATATTCAAAGTCTCGAGCAGTGATAAGTTCCAGAGGAAGAGGTACATAGGGGTATGAAGCTGCTGGTGCGTGCATATTATAACAATCATGGCCGCATTTCCCACCAGTGTGACTGTGTAGATCACCAGCAGAATAATGAATAGTGAAATCTGGAACAAAGGACCACCAGTGAATCCCACTAGGATGAATTCCGTCAGCATGGTTTTATTCATCATTTCTAAATCTGCAAAATAAGTCGCCTAAAAGAATAACATTAATAAAAGATTGTAAGTACAGGATCACGGATGAAACGTCATGTTTATTGCAATAATGAAAAAAAGATAGCCCTTGTATACTTCCAATTATTACCATGGTTACTCATTTCAGTGAAAAAAGTATATCAAGCAAATAATGCATGCAAATATGTGTCAATAAATGGTTCAACTGTAATACATTGTTGCATATTTTGTAGAAGGAAAGAATTGTGCCTCCGAAAGCTCAAAGTGTATTGTCAACAAAGCGAAATCTTAAATTATCAGTGTTCATGCAACGGCAATTACATCATTTGAGGACGAGTTCTGGGGAAAACGGGGGTGGCGTACCAAATACTGCAAATGCATTTAAATTCGTCTTGACATTAAGTTTACCATGAAGGCATCATATGTAGTTTATCCAAACTAGTCACAGCTCCAACTTTTGACAGGAGTTACTCGACTAAGTACATTTTAAGGAAATTACATCACCATGGGCCCGAAGAACTAACATACTGGTCACGAAAAGTGGTCGCAAAGTGCTTACTGACTTTTTGGGACTAGTATTTTATTTTGAGAACCGATTTATGTACCAATAGGTCTATTTGTAATATGAGGACTCATAGAGAGTCGCAGAACGACATCTTTTGTAAATATGTATTAGCAGGGTCTCAATTTGTGACCCCTTGCACTTGCCTGTAATGACAATGATGGTGATCTGCAAGGGACAGCAGGTCTCCGATTCTGCATTGTATTTCAAAATGTAAAACTGTTTTTTAATGCTGCCCAATTTTTGTTTTAAAAAACCTTTCAATTTTGGAAAACTTCAGTGACAGATGGTAGTGGCCTCCTTGCCAATTCTTTTACAAGTTGCACAAATCTCTCAATGGGCTGATAGGAGAAGGCGGTAGCATGAACACAGGAACAGGACAAATGGCTCATATACTGTATACAGACGACTTATTTGTAAGCTTGGACGAACACCAGGAGAATTTTTGAGTGCTTCAGAGACTTGAACAATGTTGACTTTATAGTCAAACTTACCTGTAACAACGGCAATGCCCAATTTGTATTTCTAGACGCACTAGCTTATTTTGAAAATAATAAATAGGTGTCTACCCACCATAGGAAATAAAGTGAACCAATGATGTTCTCCACAACACCAGCTATCATGACACACAGCACAAATAGCTCAATATAGGCACATGATGAGACTAAAAAGAAACAGTTCAATGAATAAAACAGCATAAATAAATCTAGAAATACCAAATACAAA
This sequence comes from Pleurodeles waltl, assembly GCF_031143425.1. Taxonomy (NCBI): domain Eukaryota; kingdom Metazoa; phylum Chordata; class Amphibia; order Caudata; family Salamandridae; genus Pleurodeles; species Pleurodeles waltl. The sequence goes on from NC_090445.1 coordinate 676,279,009, forward strand.
TTTCTCAGAAAGGAGCATCCTCAAACAGGGGATAAAAAAAGCTCAGATTAAAGGAAAAAGGAGAGAGGATCTTTAAATCACACATAAGGAAAGGCTTGAGACCACCAAAGAGGATTTAAAAAAAACCTTTGACCGATTATCAAATATAATAAAGAAAAAAGGAACATCAAGAAAATCTTCCAAACATACTCGTATCTATTTGGAGAGTGTATGAAGCTGGCTCTGTATATACTGTATCAAAATGAGATATAGTGTGCACAGAGTCCAGGAGTTCCCCAGAGGCTTGACAGAGGCTAAGTAGTTAATACTAATATTCTCTTTTGTGGTAGTGTGATCGAGCAGTTAGGTTTATCAGAGGGCAGTGCAAAGCATTTGTTGTACACACACAGACAATAAAGGAAGCACACCCTCAATGACTATCTCCAGGCCAATGGTTTTTATATAGCAAAAATATATTTTGTTAATTTATTTCTAACCACAAGATGCAAGTTGCAGGCAAGATTCAAGTTGCAGGTAAGTACATGAGTAAGTAAGTAATTGTCATAGTTTGACTCTTGCTCTAGGCAAGACCTGTGGTTTAAGTATGACAGCACTTATGTGTGTACGCAACTATGGCAGTCCTACAACAAGTTGCAACTGTCGCCCCAATCCTTCCGGCTCACAAGCAGAACCTCACTAAATCCTAAACAGTAAAAGGTGATTTGTGGCAGCCTTTATGCATGGACTCAAGAGTGTGACATCTCAGGGAGTGTTGTGGTTAAACGGAGAGTACCTCTTTCTCACATGAACAACATGTCTCAATCAAACACAGGTAATAAAGGAGATGCAGTGAGGGTTTCAATAGGTTTTATTAACAAAACTGCAATCTACGATAAGTTGCATGGGCTGCAATGATTAGGATAATGAACAGTGCAAGGAACAGAACTGTGAAGACAAGAGTTATTAGTACAAAGTCCCCCACCATCTTGCAATACCATGAAATGACATAAGATGTGAAATATGTCCTAATACCCTAATATGATGTACCTAATCTCTAACCTGAAAGAGAACTAGGGGCCAGATGTAGGAAAATTGCAAATTGCGACTTGCAGTTTGCGAGTCCTTCCAACTCGCAAATTGCAAGTTGCAATTTGCAATGCAGAACGATGTCTCAGACAACGTCTGCGAGTCGGTATGGGGTCGCAGAGACCCACCTCATTAATATTAATGAGGTGGGTCGCAAATTGCGGCCCCATACCGACTATAGGCACTCGCAAACATGGAGGCCTGCTGTAGTCAGCAGACCTCCATGTTCGTGACTGCTTTTAAATAAAGCAGTTTTTTTTTTCAAATGTAGCCCGTTTTCCTTAAAGGAAAACGAGCTGTACTTAAAAAAAAAAAAGAAAACCTTTAGTTTCGGTATTTTTTCAGGGCAGGCAGTGGTCCCTTGGACCAATACCTGCCCTGAAAAAATTGTTTTGGGTCCATTCACAAAGTGGAAGGGGTCCCATCGGGACCCCTTCCAATTTGCGAGTGGGTTACCATCCACTTGAAGTGGATGGTAACTGTGACACCATTTGCGACCGCATATTGCATACCACTCCGAATCGCAAATAGGAAGGGAACACCCCTTCCTATTTGCGATTCTGAAATGCATATTGCGAGTCGGTCCCGACTCGCAATATGCATTTCTGCATAGGAAAATGCGATTTGCGAGTCGCAAACGGCAATTTTTGCCGTTTGCGACTCGCAAATCGTTTCCTGCATCTGGCCGTAGGTGTGTTAAACATAATCTGCCAATGCCATGTAAATGCGAAGAGCCCCCCAACCCTCGTTACCTTGGAATGCGGTCTCTAGCTGTCTCAGTGAGGCACATTCCTACAGATCTGCTCGAATCCCTGACTGTTCCCAAACAATAGATAACAAGACAGGCTTGGGATGGCAATTTATGTAAACAATTCACTCAAAGGCGTGAAGAGGGAAAGTACCTAATGTGAATACCTACAGTTTGTTTATCTCTGTTGCTTGATATTGACGCCTTAGTGCGGTGGCACTGATAATGTGGAACTAAAACATTGGCCTAACTAGAAACAATGCAACCATCTTGTAAACATATAATTAAATAATTTTGCTAAAACAGAGCAAGCTAATTAGGGTAAAAGTCAGTAGGTGACAGGGGCACTGGTCTGCAAGCCAGAAGGCTATGCCAACTCCTGTTTCCCATTAAAATGAGAGAGGATTCACCACACCTTCCCCATTGCCAGTACAAGTATGACGCCATAGGATGACGCCACTGAAGGTGAAAGAATCCTGCTAAAATTTTCTTGACTAAAAAAGGCTAAACCTGTGGAAAGCAGCTAAAAATTTTATTTTTAAAAAACATATAAAAACATACAAAGAGATGTAATGTCGACCATGACAAGCACAGCAGGCCAAAGTAAGGGCAATAATTTGAATTTGATAATATAAGCCAATCAACAATCCATTTAACAGTAGGCATAATCTTGAAGAGCATCTTCAAAGCCATTGAATGGAAAGGACCTTAGGAAAGAGGCCACATCATCAGATGTTAAATTGATGACAGGATAGGCAGACGGATCCACGGAGCAGTAGTGCGTAGTAGTCTCTTGCGCAGTTCCACCGACAGGAGTGGCAATCTCCACAGTGCCAAAAAGAGCCAGATCGTTCACCAAGGATGGCTCACAAGTGGCCTCGCGAATCAGCCTCAGTCTCAAGGGGCATGACCATGAATGAGCCCTTATCTGAGATATCAGCAGTGCTTGGTCCACAAGAGGCACTGGCGTAACAGCAAGACACACTGTAGGCAATTCTTCAAAGAGGCACCACACACAACAAAAGACTGGCTGCACGTACCATAGGAGTGGTCAGAATGACAATGACCAATCACGCTCCAATTATTCCAGCAACGGAGCATAAAGACCTGAACCATACGTTCATGGCACAGTTGAGCTGGTGGCAGTGGCTCAATTTCTTCACGTAGCTGGAAAGACAAAACCACTATGAATCAGAAGAAATAGCAACAGTATTCCGCTTATAAATGCCAAAATTATAGTAAAGCCTCCAAAAACACTGGAAAATAGTGAATGGATAGCCGATGGAATGACTCCAAAGACATTCTGGAAGATGGACACAAACCCAGACCCAACAGCCTTAGAGAAATAGACAGTCCCAGTAGAGCTCGAAGCGTTGAAAATTCTGGCCACCAGCTCTCCAAAGTGCTTCGGGAAGTTGGTATTTATTAGGGATTGTATCTTGGCTGATGATCTTGCTAACTGGAGAGCATACGTCTCTCTAGCCGATGTCAAAGCAACTTGTTCTTGAAACAGTAGTGCCTTTAGTCTGCTCACCTTGTCATAACTTACATTAACAGTATCAATGTGAGGCCACATTTCTGATACTTTTATCTCTCGTGAGTGTGTGGGGGGAATAAAACTTGTCCACAACACATAACGACCTTAGAGACTGAAATTACATTGACAAATCCTGGCCGCATGCCGCAACACCTTTGGTCGAAATGCTGGTCAAATCGAAGGGATGGGAGTACCCTTCAGAAAACAGGCCAAGTTTGCAACCCCCGCATTGTAAAGGCCGTGAAGGGACACCTGCTTGCAGATCATTGAATGACTAACAGTAGTCTTACATTCGCTTCCGCTGAGAAAGACCTCTGTTTCACTGTTCAAACATTTGTATTGAAAGGGCGACTCCCACTCTTCTTTAATATAGCTATTGCTTAGCCGCTTGTACCTGCCCACGGCAAGATGTTTTAGGCATTTCAAAAAACGAAAAGTGGAAATGGGCAGATTAATAATACCATGTAGGAGCCATACTGTTGATGGACTTTCTGCAACTGCGAAAGACAACTTTTCTAACCTTTCTATGTGAAGCATGGTGAAACTCGCTTCCCTTTTAGCCATTGTCTGTTGTTCCTTGGATAAATTAAAAGCAGCAAACAAGTCACTACCATTAATGTACTTCCTTGGAACGCAGACATTTTTCAAAGTCTGCAATATCCAACCTAACTGCATGATGGAACGCAGATGACTTTGTCAATGACATAAAAGGGACATGTCTGTCTGGATGATATCAATCGCAGACAACACTATGTTTGTCAGCGAATAAATCCTGTTGCACAGAGTGTTCATGCCATTGTTGACAACAGCTAAAGTTCTCTTTGTCTATCTGCCTTAAAAGTGCAGCAGCTTCTATCTGAGAAAGCTTCCAGATCTCATTATATATGGCATAGATTAATCTTTTAGAGCGTGACTTTCTAGGACCTGGAAGTCCTGCAAGTCTATATCTTCAGAAAGAGTGTTAAGACGTTCTTTAACTGCCGCTAATGTGTTAGCCAGTACTCACTGTTGGCACAGTTTACCCACACTGTATGTTGTAACTATACCCATGTGTTGACCCGAGACAAAGCAAGGGTCTGGCCAGCTAATCTTGAAACCCCCTGAGGAATTCACAAAACGTGCCTGACACCCACTTGTGTCTATTGGTCAAATGAACCACCTACTGGGACTGGAAAGTGAAGGGTTATAGGTACCTACCTGAACCTTTGCATCTAGTTCTTCCTCGGTGACATTCAGGAAGGATTGCCAATTATTAAACTTTGCCGGTGTGGGGATACTGGGCGTATTCATCTCTTTTATTTTTGCTAACCCCAGACAGGAAGTCTGCTGAATGGTGTCATTCAAAAAGATAATTTGCACAGGAATAAGGCATGCTCTAAATAAAGCTTCCCTACTCTGTATTTGCAAATCTTGTGTTCACAAATACATTCTTCAGTCAATAGTGTTCTTACAGTATTTGTAACCTTTAACTGCAAGACAGGAAACAAAGAAGTCTGAATAAATCAGTTTTGTGTCAGTTAGCAAAATGTTCCTAATTTTTGATGGAGGTAATTTGAAATAATATGACTGGATTTTTTGCTTCATGCCTAGAAGAATAAATTAATTTATCAAAATAATGTTTTGGGCTCCCCACTGGTGGAGTTGAGCAGTGTTCCCACTGTGTGTAGTTAAATACTGGTCTATGTCTGGTGGCACGGTGCAGGTGCCACCAAATGATGCCCCCATTTATTATAGCAGAACATTTCCCAATAATGCTTTGTATTTGTGGATACATAATCACTTTCAAATACTGAATAGTCTTTCAATTCAGTTAACATAGAATCAACTGTTTTTATATCCCAATCATCAGATACCACACCAGGTGTAATTACAACAGTCATAGAAATTTTGAAGACAAAGGGAATCTGAATGAGCTCAGTAGGCCCGTACATATCAAATGGAACATTGTCCCATTCAATCCCATCAGGAATAGATACAGCTGAAATGTTCACAAGGGACAAGTCTCTTTGAACCTTATGTGAGGAATGATATGGAGTTAAGACTTCATCCACAGGCTCAACAGAGGAGCATTCAGGAAGGCAATGACCATTTATAACTAAAACGAAAACAGTCACAAAACCAATCCATAAAAATAATGCAGAAAATATCAAGCAGCACCACAAATCGTTCCATGGGTGAATTAAGTAGTTATTTTTAAGCCATAAACACAACTTATGTGTCTTTGAAACATTCTCAATCACGGGATTGGATGAGTCTGAACAAAAGTCATCAATGTTGATGAAGTAACCAGAAGCAGTCTCTGCAAATGCAGGAACAAGTGCAGTACCGGTGGATGCATCCACTTCGCGTAGAGGTTCATGGTAGATGATGTCGTCAGTTTGTGTTGTGTTGGTGTAGAAAACAGCCAAGTCTTGGACAGATGTTGTCGTTGAAGTGGTGAGTGGAATCAGCAAGAGTTTATTCTTTGTCCTCCCCACAGTCGAGGAGGCATTTGTAGCATCATTGGACATTGTTGTGTAGTCCGAAGTAGTGTTGTTATTTTTATTTTGAAAAGGTTTGTCCTGTTGGGTAGTGAGAGGGGACCGGTAACTACCCGAGGGACCTCTGGGTCTACTTAGCAGAATCGGTCACATGGTGAAGTTTGACGTCATCAATGGAAATTAATCTGATTGCTTTGGAACCAGGCAGCAGTGGTAAAATTACAGTTCTGGTACCTTGTATTCCCAGGACTGGGACTGATGCCCTGTAGGATGGACCGAATTCCTTCTTCACAGCGATCTTCTCACAAACCAGATCCCCGACTTTAGGAATCCAGCCAGTGGAAGTTGGTAAATCCCTTATTCCTAAAGAGGCGGCACTGGCGCATGATTTATCATCACAAAATTGCTGAAGCTCCTGTAGAACAGTGAGACGTTCATTTATGTCAAAAGGTGTGTCTGCTGTCACCAAACCAGGGCCATCAAGATCTGGAACATACATAGGCATCCCAAAGAGAACCTCATAGGGAGGGTGTCCCCCCAAGGACCGTCTTGGCAGATTATTCAGTGCTCTTTGGACCCCATATAGGTTATGAAGCCAACTGCACCCAGAACCTAATACTCTAGCTGTGAAGGACTGCTTTAGATCACGATTCCTCCTCTCCATGACCAAATTTTACTCGGGATGGTATGGTGAGGAGTAATAGAGTTCAACGCCCATCGTCCCCATGGTGTCCCTGAATGCCTTAGAGGAAAAGGCAGGGTCCTGGTCTGAATTGAATGCTGCAACCGCATAGGTACCGCTAAAGTCTTTTATAACAGTTTGAGTGTCAGCCAACCGCTGAGGCCATACCCACAGGAATCTAGAACAAGAATCTACAATGACTAAAATGTATTTGAATGCACCGTCAGGTTGAAGGGGGCCGCAATGGTCCAGGTGCGCACATTGTAGTGGCCTATTAGACACGAAAAAGGGATGTCTGCGGTGGGCGTTTAATGTTGGAGCCTTTAATTTGCTGCCAAATGTCACTACAAAGAAAGTATTGCTTAGTCTGTTTGGATAGACCGGGCCACCAGGAGCGTTTCTGTAAGAGTGATACTGTGGCCAAAATACCAGCATGAGCAGAAGCAACACCCTCATGCGCTCGATCTCCAACTCCAGGAATTTTTGCATAAGCAACATTCTGTGCACTGTTGTGGGAGGAGTATTTTGTAGGGTATGCTTTTGAAAGAGGCTTGCCTTCAGCCGAAGCTTTCACAGAAGTCAGAATTTCATTATCTGGTCTCGTCTGAGAACGAGTCACTGCAGCCACAGAAACCGTAGCTACTGCAGATTTGGCTGCTTCATCAGATAAAGTATTGCTGATAACGTGTACTCCTACACGTTGGTGGCTCAATGTATGCACTACATGGGCACAAAGTAGCTTATCCTTGAGATCAACTACCCTCCCCCACGGTGTTCTGTATTTTATGGTGTTCCCTTTGGAATCTCTGAACCCATTCAATCGCCAATGATTAAGGTAATCATTGTAAGACTGGACACAGTAATATGAGTCACAGACAATTAAAGTCAGCACTCCTGGCTCTGTATGTTCTAGTGCTAAGAAAAGGGCTTTGAGTTCAGCCAGCTGAGCTGTGCAGTCCCTGAGTGTCTGAGTGTAGGTATTGTGAGGATGAAATACACCATACTTCATCCCTCCGCTCACCGCTGTGCAAGCAGCTGAGTATTGATGTTTGATACCTACAGCTGGTTGTGCTGAACCATCGGTGTAAATGACAGTATGGTATCTGTCAAGTGGCAATTATTCTGATGACCAAATTTGCTTTGTTGTCACAGTGCACAAGTGTTTTGCTTCTAGCATGTCCTGTTGCAATTCCCTAAAGATGCATGTGTGTTCAATTGTCCAGTGTCTGCTAGGAAAATCAGGGCTTATTAGGTCATAAAGCACCTTAATACGTTGTTCATAGTCAGGAATGCAAGTTTTGCAGAAAGCGTGGGGACAGGCTCTTGCCCTCATTTGATAGCTCATATCCCAGGAATAATACGCTGATAAAGGCTATTTTAGTTTTTCTAAAATTACATTTGTGGCCAAGGGCTGCCAATCCTAAAATGATCCAATCGACCCTGGCAAGATGAATGTGATAAGTTCTGGAAGGAAAAAAGTTGGAAATATCCAAGGTTGTTTTGGATTTTTTGCGCACTATATTATTAATTAGTTTTGTGCTATGTGAATTTTGTATAGCGTATGTTTGTGTATGACTGTTTAAGTGTCTGTAATCGAAGACTATTCTGTAGGAATGGTCTGGTTTTGCCATGGGGAATAATGGGTTATTCATTGCAGAGACACAGGGCTCAATTACTCCCTGGTACTCGAGCTGAGTGAGGATCTCCCTCACCGGAGCTTTTGCTTCATGTTTAACAGGATATTGTGGCTGCAGTTGGGGTATAGACCTGATAGGTATTACATGGCAAAGAGAATCCTTGTCCCAACCTACATGTTTGCGGTACTACGCAGGTGCCTGCGCTAAAGCCTAATTGACAGCGTAGGTTTGTTTTACTGCTTCTGGAACAAGATCAGAAAAAGAAGGCAAAATTACATCTTCCCCATGTGGGAGCTTACGGCTGTGGTAGGGAGGCCAGTCCCTTTTGGCCAGTAGTATATCACAACTAAGTTCATCCCAGAATATCACACCAATAGTGCGCTCCAAGACTCCCTCAATTTGGATATTTAAATCATAAACCCTGTCGGGTGGAAGAACGCACTTGTCTGCATTCTCAACTGCAATGTAATCACTAGTTGCTATCGCATCCAGATGATCTTTCAGACTCTGCCGTCATATCATGACCTCTGCTGCACTGTCTAACAGTGTCACTGCCCATGTCTTGTTCTTCAGCAATGTTCTCAAGTGTACTGCCATTTTTAATTGACAGTGCGGCCACCTTTTTATTTTTAAACTGTGGCTTTTGTTGTGGGGACTTGTCTTCTTTTTTGTCTGAAGACTGTGGTGAGTCTTTCTTCTGTTTCACGTATTCAGGACGTCGATCTGAACGGCTCCCTCTCTCACTACATCTATCCGGTGCATCCTGAAAGGAACGAGAGGGACATGAATCAGTATATCTGTCAGGAGCTTTTATATTTTCTCTATTTCTGAAAGTATATCTCCTGTCGGACTTCTCTGGCTGTGGAGAATCTGCTCTCTGATTTCGTCTATCTCTAAATTGTTTTTGTTTATCCCAGCGCTTCTCAGAACCCTCCTGTGCTTGTCTAGTACCTTCCTTAGGGGTTGTACAGTGTATTTTAAGCTTCTTCCACTTGGCTCCCAAACTATCCAGTCCTATACTAGTATAGGTGTTGGAAGTAATTTTTGGTAGCTGGTTCTCCTGGTCCAAGTGTGGAATCTCTCGGAGGCGCTGGCGTATAGCTTCTCCCTTAATGTTACTGAGTATGATTGAGGAGACTGCGTCGAAGTTACACATTAATTTCATCCCCAAATCTAGGGCTAGAGCAGCCCTGTGCTTACTTGTTTTAACACTTTCGGTAAATTGGCAAGTGTCGGCGTATCATGTGTGGTAGTATAAATTGCAGTGAAGAATGTTCCTCATGTGGCGCAGTCATCCACCAAGGAAACCATCCCGAAGGGCCAGCACATTGTGAGAATTCTATGGTTTTCCTGTGGTCCCGTATGGGGAAACAGAGCTTTGAGCTGATTTGTTTTCTGGGCAGGTGCTGGTGGTGCTGGATACGCTGGTGTAGTGTTTGGAGTTCGCATTACGAACTGAACAATCCGTCTATATGGTGTTACTATCTCAATGAATAAATTGCACAGATCTGCTGCCTGCATATTTTGTATGCCTGGGTGTCGTGTGTGTGTGGCAAACATAGGCCACGTTGGTCCGTCATTACCTAAGGGACCGAGTCTCACAGGTTATATTACGTGTGGTAGGGCGACATAAAATCAGTTCTGATGCTCCTGATAAGTGAGCAGTATTTCATGATACTGGTATGCTTGGTAGCGTTTAGGTACCTTTGCAATTCTATGTGTGTGGAATGTGAATATAGTGTTGTTTTCCTCAGGAAAATGAATCCAGGAATAAAATGTTTCTGTCTGATAAGCTTCATTAGTTTCCACTATGAATGTAACACCCCGCCCTCTTCTCACAAGTCATGCACTACTAAGTGTAGTGTTAATGCTTGTCTAGCATTCTCAGGAATGTCTATTGCATTAGCCATGTTGCGAAATGAGTAAAGAGATGGGACACCAAGTGGGGAGAAAAGTCCTTTTATGAGTTCTAGCTTGAACAACCTACAGCCTAATTAGGTACTCCCTGTTCAGCTGAGGAGGATCTTTCCCAAGACCACGGACATCACCGTATAAAGATACTTAGGGTACCTGTTGTATGTGAGACAGTGATAAACAGGGTATGCGTAAATTAGTGCCTAAACATCATTGTTGATGGCGCCATGTCATAGTTTGACTCTTGCTCTAGGCAAGACTGCTGGTGAAAGGATGACAGTACTTATGTTTGTAGGTGACTATGCCAGTCCTGCAACAAGTTGCAACTGTCGCCCCAATTCTCCCGACTCACAAGCAGCCCGTCACCAAAACCCAGACAGTAAAAGGTGATTTGTGGCAGCCTTTATGCATGGACTCAAGAGTGTGATATCTCAGGAAGTGTTGTGGTTAAACGGAGAGTACCCCTTTCTCACATGAACAACATGTCTCAGTCAAACACAGGTAATAAAGGAGATGCAGTGAGGTTTTCAATAGGTTTTATTAACAAAACTGCAATCTATGATAAGTTGCATTGGGTGCAATGGTTAGGATAAGGAACAGTGCAAATAACAGACTTGTAAAGACGAGAGTCATTAGTACAAAGACCACCACCATCTTGCAATAACATGAAATGACATAAGATGTGAAATATGTCCTAATTCCCTAATATGATGTACCTAATCTCTGACCTGAAAGAAAGCTTGGTGTGTTAAACCTAATCTGCCAATGCCATGTCCATTAGAAGAGTCCCCCAACCCTCCTTACCTTGGAATGAGGTCTCTAGCTCAGACTCCATAGGGACAAGAAGATTCTGTCAGCATCAAGGCGATGTGCAGCATCAATAGCAGCGATGGCATCTGGTCAGAATTCCTCTGGCTATCTGTCTAAGTGAGGTGCATTTATACAGATCTGCTCGAACCCCTGACATAGGTCTGTTCCCAAACAATAGATAACAAGACAGGCTTGGGACGGCAATTTTTGTAAACAATTCCCTCAAAGGCGTTAAGAGGGAAAGTACCTAATGTAAATACCTACAGTTTGTTTATCTTTGTTGCTTGATATTGACGCCTTAGCGCGGTGGCAATGATAACGTGAAAAACATTGGCCTAACTAGAAACAATGCAGCCATCTTGGAAAGTATAATTCGAATAATTGTTCTAAAACAGAGCAAACTAAGTAGGGTAAAACTCACTAGGTGACAGGGACACTGGTCCACAATCCAGAAGGCTAAACTAACTCCTTTTTCCCATTAAAACAAGATAGGATTCACTACATAATCAACATATGTATAAATACTACTTTGGTTAGAAATGAAAAGTAATACAGTTTTCAAATACATAGCAATAATAACAGTTTTAAAAGTTGACAGTGCAATTTTCAGAAACACTTCCTGGGGGAAAGAAAAGTTAGCACAGTTTTTCGAGGAAAGTACATGACTCATAGTTTCAGTCACTGGGGTTTAGGAAGTCCACTGGTGGGAGTTCAAGTTAACCCCTAACACCCACCACCAGCAACACGGGGACAGCCGGGTGCAGAGGACAAAGATGAGGCAAATTTAACATGGGCTCATATGGAGAATGCGGGTACTCTGAATGAGGCCCGCCTGCAGGGCGGCTGTGTGCAGGGTACAAACAGAGTGTTGGGCTCCCAATGTTCTCCCCTGGGGGGACCCCTGGGGTCACATAGATGCTACAGGCTGGGTCCAGGGGGTCGGTTTCAGGAAACCACGGGTTAGACAAGGAGGAGGATTGCCTGCTGGCTGTTGCTGCACTAGAGTTTGGCTGTGGGTGCAGAGTACCTTTTGGCAATGAGTATCTTCATCCGGTTCTGTTGCGGTCAGGGGGTTCCTCTGGATTCAGGCTGCAGGAGTCCTCGTGCTGGACAGGAGGGGTCAACCCAGAGTGGGCGCTTGGTCAGAATCACCTGGAAACCATCTCTAGTCAGTTGTGCCACCTGGACACGGGCCTTGGGCATCAGATGCAGAGTGGGCAGGATTCGTGAATCTGGGGCAGTTCTGAAGTCGTTAGATAGAGTTTCTTCTTGGACAGGGCCACTGTCCACGGGAATTCTTGGTCCTCTGTGATGCAAGCAGTCTTCTGGAGGCTTTTCAGAAGTCGCTGGTCCTGCAGGATGTGTTGCTCTCTTTTTTCAGGGCTTTTGAAGCTGGAGACAGGCCAGCTGGGCTGGGGCCAAGACATTTTGCATCATCAGTCTTCTCTGCTGGGGTTTCAGCTTAGCAGTCCTTCTTCTTTCTTCTTGTGAGGTCACCAGGAATCTGGAGAATTGGGTTCAGGGGAACCCTTTTTAGGGGCGTTACAGGGGTCATAGGGCAGTAGCCAACGGCTACTGTCCTTGAGGGTGGCTACAACCTTTCTGTGCCGACTCCCTTTGGGGAGGGGGGCACAGACCTAACCCTATTGGTCCCTGCCCTTCAAACTAAGATGTAATCTCCTGTTAATGAAAGCAACAGGCTGGTCATGGCTATCATCATTTGGTTTGGGACAGGAGTGCTCCCGTCCCATGTTCAGAGGCATCTGCACAATGAACTGCTTAGAATAATCTGGAGTTTTGAGAACTGGTGCTGAGCACATTGCCTCCTTCAAGGTCTCAAATGCCTTTTTACAGGCAAGAGTTCAGTTTACATTTCTGGGATTTTTTTTTTAGGTCAGTTCTGTGAGGGGAGTCACAGGGGACCCATTCCCCTTCACAAACCTCCTTTAGTAACCAGTTAAGAAAAGGAATGCCCTGACTTGGGTCTGGATTTTTGGAGATTCCCAGTCCAGAATTGTTTGGATCTTGGGTTGTAAGGATTGCACTTGGCCTCTCCCTACAAGGTGGCCCAAGTATACAACTGTATCCCCCTACCTTACTGGGACTTTGATGCCTTAATATTGAGGCCTGCTGATTGCAAGGCCTGCAAAACCTTCCCCAAGTAGATTAAGTGATCCTGCCAGGAGGAGCTAAAGACAGCAATATAATCTAGATGTGCAGAACTAAAGGACTCCAAGCCAGCAAGGACTTGAGTCGCCAACCTTTGGAAGGTGGTAGGGGCATTTTTTAAGCCAAAGGGCATAACAGTAAACTGATAATGCCCATAAGGTGTAGGGAATGCTGTATTTTCTTTTGCGCCAGGTGCCATTCTCATTTCCCAGTACCCTGCAGTTAAGTCAAAGGAATTCGGCTGCACCTAATTTGTCATTCAATTCGACAGCTCTTGGTATATAGTGAGCATCTGTCTTGGTGACAGAGCTGAGACCCCTATAGTTCACACAGAACCTCATTTCACTCTTGCCATCTTTGGAATGAGGTTTGGGGACTTAGACCAGTGGGCTAGCCTATGAACTGTCAGAGGGCTCAATAACCCCTAGAACCAGCATTGTGGAGACTTCCACTTTGATGCTTTCCTTGACTTGGTCAGACTGTCTGTATATTTTTGTTTTGACAGGTAAACTGCCTCCTGTGTCCACATCATGGGTACACAGGTGAGTTTGTAAAAGGATCAAAAAGAAGACCCCAGCATACTACTCACAGTCAGCTTGCTGTTGGGCACTGAGGGTGTCTGAATAGACAACTCCATCAACTGACCCATTCCTAGGGTTATTTGAGAGGAGGCCAGGGAAAAGTTCACTCTTTGCTTCCTGTTCCTCATCAGTAACCATCAGCATTGTTACATCTGCCCTATCACAATAGAGCTTAAGGCTGTTCACATGGATCACCCTTTTGGGTGTCCTGCTATGCCCAGGTCCACCAAGTAGGTGACCTCACTCTTATTCTCCAGGAGAGGGTAAGGGCCATTCCATCTGTCCTGAAGTGCCCTGGGAGCCATAGGCTCCAGAACCAATAGTTTTTGCCCGGGTTTGAATTCTACCAGTGCTGCCTTTTGGTCATACCACTGCATTTGGAGCTGTTGGCTGGCCTCAAGGTTTATGGATGCCTTTTCCATGTCATCAGCTATCCTTGAGCGGAGGCCAGGCACATAGTCCAGCACATCTTCTATAGGCTCATGGCGAGGTCTCTCCCAGCCTTCTTTTACAAGTGCCAGTTGCCCCCTTATAGGATGGCTGAAAAGAAGTTCAAAGGGGGAAAACCCTACTCCCTTCTGAGGCATCTCTCTGTAAGCGAAAGGCAGGCATGGCAAGAGGACATCCTATCTCCTTTTGAGTTTTTCAGGGAGCCCCATGATCATACCCTTCATTGTCTAGTTGAATCTCTGAACAAGTCCATTGGTTTGTGGATGGTCTGGTGTGGTGAATTTATAAGTCACCCTACACTCATTCCACATGTGTTTCAGGTAAGCTGACTTGAAGTTTGTACCTCTGTCAGAAACCACCTCCTTAGGAAACCCTGGCAAAAATACCAAGCAGGGCCTTGGCTACTGAAGGAGCTGTAGTAGACTGAAGGAGACATGTGTCAAGATATCTGGTAGCATGATCCACTATTCTCACAATGTGCTGATTCCCTGAGGCTGTGGGTGGCTCAAGTTGACCCACAATGTCCACACAAACCCTTTCAAAGGGAACCCCCACCACAGGAAATGGAATGAGGGGGGCATTTGGGTGGCCACCTGCCTTACAAATAGCTTGGCAGGTGACACAGAAGTTACAGAACCCTTTTACCTTCTGGGACATGTTGGGCCAATAGAAGTGGCTGGCAAGCCTACTCCAGGTTTTTGTTTGTTTCAGATGCCAAGCTAGGGGGATGTCAAGGGCCAAAGTTAGGATAAACTCCCTAAACTGCTGGGGCATTACTACTCTCCTGGTTGCATGAGGTTTGGGGTCTCTGGCCTCAGTGTAAAGGAGCCCATCTTCCCATTAGACCCTGTGGGAGCCACTGACATCTCCCTTTTCCTGTGCAGCTGCTTGCTGACACAGGCCTTTAAGAGTGGGACAAGTCGTTTGTCCCTGGCACAGCTGTTTCCTTGAGGGCCTCCCTGGCCCCAAGAGCTCTTCTTGGTAAGGGTCCAGTTCTATGGACTCGGTTCCCTCAGAGGATAGGCATCTTTCTGAGAAGAGATCTCTTATTTCTGTTGCCGTTCAGAAGCTGGCCCCCAGTCTTCTTACATTTTCTCTTGGAAGGTTTATCCATTATTCCAGGCTCCAACACTTATTTTTCACCTTGCGCTCTGCTCTGTGCTCTTGATTTCACACACACCAGTTCAGGGATTCTCAGCATGGCTGCTTGGGTTTTGAGCTCTACCTCAGCCCAAGCTGAGGACTCCAGATCATGTCCTACCAAGCATTCCACTGAGATTGCAGAAGAGACCACCACCTGTTTCAGGTCAGTAACCCCTCCCCATTCTAGTCACCATAGCCATGGGATGGTCCTTAGATACAATGTCAGCATTGGTGACTGGATACGTTTGTCCAGCTAAATGCTGTCCTGGGGAAACCAGTTTCTCTGTCACCATGGTGACACTGGCACCTGTATCCCTCAGGGCTTCTACCTTTGTCCCATTAATTAAGAGGTCTCGCCTGTATTTTTGCATGTTACGTGGCCAGACAGCAAGTGTGGCTACATCCACCCCACCCTCAGAGACTAAAGTAGCTTCAGAGTGAACCCTGATTTGCTCTGGGCACACTTTTGATCCCACCCGGAGACGGGCTACGCCAGTACTAACTGGAGCAGTGCTAGGGGGATACTTTTGGGACAGCCCAAGTCTCCAGGTTGGTGTCCATGCTGTTTACAGTTGTTACACCAGGCCTTCTTGGTATCAACGTTTTTACCCTTATACTCATTTGAGGACTGTGAAGAGGCTTGGGGCCCGCCCTCCTGTGCAGGTTTTTGGGGCCCTTCTGAAGACTCTTTGCTTTTGTCCTTAGGTGACCCCTTTCTTTTGGTCACCACCAGTGAAAGTCTTTGTCACCCTTGTCTTGACCCAAGGATCTGCATTCGTTCCCAATTCTTGGGGAGAAATTGGAGCTAGGTCTACCAGATATTGATGCAACTTGTCATTGAAGCAGTTACTTAAAAGCTGTTCTTTCATAAAAAAATTGTAAAGCTCCTGATAGTCATGCACTCCACTGCCATTTATCCAACCATATAATGTTTTCACTGAGTAGTCTACAAAATCAACCAAGGACTGGCTTGAGGTTTTGTGAGCCCCACTGAACCTAATTCTATATGCATCAGTGGTGAATCCAAAGCCCTCAATTAGGGTAGCCTTCATGTGGTCATAGGATTTGGCATCTGCACCAGTGAGTGTGAGGAGTCTATCCCTTCACTTACCAGTAAACAGTTCTCAAAGGAGTGCCTCCCCAATGATATCTGTTTACTTTTCTGGTTGCATGAGCTGTCTCAAAAGCTGTGACCCATTTGGTGATATCATCACCTTCTTCACATTTAGAGACAATCCCTTTGGGGATTTCTAGAACATCAGTATTCTCTCTGACCCTATTTTAGTTGCTGCCACCATTAATGGGTATTAAGCCCATGTCTGCTCTCGCCCTCTGAAGAACTAGGAGCTGTTGCTCCAAAGCTAAACTTTTGGCCATCCTTGCTAAAATGAAGTCCTCTTTATTGAGGCTGCCCTCAATGTTCCCAGAGGAACTGGACTCCCCAGTGGAAGATCCAGATCCTGTGACTAGTATCCTTGGAGATGTGGACCTTGGGACCCTGATCTCCCTAGTTAGGTGAGGAGGGGGGCGGTCATCCTCCTCATCGCTAACATCTTCCCTATCTGAGGGAAGGGCATCCTTCTCAGCAGGGAGGTCCCTTGTATTCCCTGCCGAGAGCTCCTGGAGTTCAACCTTGGTAGGGTAGGAACCTGTTTTAATCTTTTTCCCATCCCTAGATGGAGGCAAGGGATGAAGTTGAGTTCCACAACCATTTTCTCTGAGCTGCTTATTATGTTAAGTTGGGGATTACTTTTAGGAACTAAAAACGACTTCTAGTTACTAACCCCTAACTTACAATAACTTTTAAGTCTAAAAAGAAATGCTAAGGGGACTTAGCCAATACCATAGCAGAACGTTTTGAAAATTTAGAAAATATTGCCAAATTAAAAAATCTGTTTTGGAATTTAGTCATGTGTTTAGGTACTAGCTGAGTAATCCAGCAAATGCAAAGTCGTAGGCCCCACTGCTGTTCCACCAGTGTAGGAAGCTGGCTCTGTATATACTATATCAAAGTTAGATATAGTTGCATAGAGTCCAGGGATTCCCCAGAGGCAGTAAGTAAGTATTCAACATGTGCATCAGTACTACTTTGGTTAAAATTGGCAAGTTATATAGTTTTCTAATACATGTCAATAATCTGTTTTAAAAGTTGACAGCGCAATTTTCAGAAACAGTTCCTGGGGGAAGAAAAGTTAGCACAGTTTTCAAGGTAAGTACACAACTTACAGTTCCAATCTCCAGGGGTTAGGAAGGCCTCTGGTCAGGGTTCAAGTTAACCCCAAACACTCACCACCAGCTTCATGGGGCTAGCCGGGCGCAAAGATGAGGCAAATTTAACGTGGGCTTCTATGGAGACTGGGGGCACTCGGAATCAGGCCTGCCTGCAGGTAAGCACCCGTGTCTTCGGATGGCAGACCTGGGGGGTTTACAGGAGCACCGGGGCGGAACAGGTCAGCACCAAACACACACCCTCAGCGGTGCAGGGGCAGCTGGGCCCAGGGTGCAAACACAGTGTCAGTCTCCCAATGTTTTCCTATAAGGGGACCCCAGGGGGCATGTAGATGCTGCAGTCTCGATCCAGGGGATCAGTTCTGGAAAACCAGAGGTTATACAAGGAGGAGGGCCACCTGCTGGTCGTTGCTGCACCAGAGTTCAAATTCTCCAAGGCCGGGGGCTGCGAGTGCAGAGTACCTTTTGGTGACGGGTATCTTCGTCCGGTTCTGTCGCGGTCAGGGGGGCCCTCCAGATTCAGGCTGCAGGCGGCGTCGTGCTGGACAGGAGGGTCAACCCAGGGTGGGCACTTGCTCACAATCGCATAGGGACCAGCTCTAGTCAGTTGGGCCACCTGGACACGGACCATGGGCGTCAGGTGTAGAGTGAACAGGACTCGTGGATCCGGTGCGGTTCTGGAGTCCTGAGATGGAGTTTCTTCTTGGACAGAGACACTGTCCACAGAAGTTCTTGGTCCTCTGTGATGCAGGCAGTCCTCTGGAGGCTTTGCAGAGGTTGCTGGTCCTGCAGGATGTGTCGCTTTCTTTTTGCACGTCTTTTGAAGCTGGAGACAGGCCGGTAGGGTGGGTGCCAAGTCAGTTTGCATCTTAAGTCTTCTCTGCTGAGATTTCAGCTTAGCAGTCCTTCTTCTTTCCTCTTGTGAAGTCCCCAGGAATCTGCTGAACTGGGTTCAGGGGAGCCCTTGAATCCTGGATTTAGGGGTGTTACAGGAGACCGAGGGCGGTAGCCAATGGCTACTGTCCTTCAGGGTAGCTACACCCTTCCTGTGTCAACTCCCTTTGTGGAGGGGGACACAGACCTAACCCTATTGGTCCCTGCCCTCCAAACTAAGATGGAGGATTTTGTAAGGAGGGGGTCACCTCAGCGTTTGACACCTTAGGGGTGGTCCCAACTAAGGTGGTCACTCCTCCCTGCTTTCCCTAATTTTCCCACCGGACTTGCCACCAAAGGTGGGGATTTGTCCAGGGGACGGGCATCTCCACTAGCTGGAGTGCCCTGTAGCACTGTAACAGGAGCCTTTGAACTCAGCACCAGGTGTTACAGTTCCTGTAGGGGGGATGTGTGAAGCACCTTCACCCAGGACAGGCTTTGTTTCTGGCCACCAAGAGCACAAGGGCTCTCACTCCATGTGGTCAGAAACATCTCAAAGTGGCAGGCTGGCACAGACTGGTCAGTCCTGCTCTAGCAGTTTGGCTAACTTACAGGGGACATCTCTAAGATGCCCTAAGGGTGCATTTCTCAATAAATCTAACACTGGCATCAGTGTGGGTTGATTGTGCTGAGAAGTTTGATACCAAACTTCACAGTATTCAGTGAAGCCATTATGGAGCTGTGGAGTTCGTAATGACAAATTCCCAGACCACATACTCAATATGGCCACAGTGCACTTACAATTTCTAAGAAAGGACTTAGACATTGTAAGGGCATATTGCATACAGCTATGCCCTCACCTGTGGCATAGTGCACCCTCTCTTAGCCATGTAAGGCCTACTAAAGGGGTGATTTATCTATGCCACAGGCAGTGGCTTGTGGGCATGGCACTCTGAGAGGGGTAACATGTAGACTTTGCCTTTCTATCCCCACCAGAACACACAAGCTGCAATCGCAGTGTGCATTTGCTTGGCGAGGTGTCCCCCAAGGTGGAACATACATGCTGCAGCCCTTGAGGACCTTCCTTGGCCACAGGGCTCTTGGTACCAGGGGTACCTTTTATAAGGGACTTAACTGTGTGCTAGGGGTGTGCCAATTGTGGAAACAAAGGTACAGTTTTTGGGAATGTACACTGGTACTGGGGCCTGGGTATCAGGATCCCAGCACACTCTCAGTCAAGGTGGCATCAATATCAGGCAAACCGTGGTGGGTAACCATGCCAACAAGGACACTTTCCTACAGACAGAGGGAGACATTGCCAGTGAAGAAGGTAGATATCCAGTAATCACATATAGCTAACCATTAACAGTAGGGGACAGAGTCTCCTAGAGTCTCTTCAAACTTAAATAGTAAATCTGTCTGTCCTCACTATTAGGTGGTTTTTGGAGGTGTGAAAAGTGTTTGGCATGCAAAAGCTGAATGAATACTAAATAATGTATTAGGAGCTTCAAAAACATCTGCTATCAAAAAGCAATTACATGTAAAACATCTGGAGTATATATTCCTGAATACCACTGTAAAATTAAATATGTGCTCAGGTCCACATGTCCACTTACAAAAACCCATTATGGACCACCTCCGGGGCATCAAAAACAGAGATTTCACATACCCCCATTGCCAGACACTATGAGAGGGTCCATCATAGCGATCCTTCAATGAGTAGGCACTTTGGAAGCGCAGAGAGTTAGATGCAGTGCATGGCATCTCTGACCTAACCCTTTTAACTTAAAAAAAAAAACTTTTGGTATTATCGTACTAGATTGTACCTAAGGTACCAAATATGGGCCTCACTGGGTTTTGCAACTCGATCTGCTAGAACCATGCAACTGGCATTAATAATCACATTTTTGGTTTATCTTAATTTAACCACATGGGCTTGGTGGTCAGGGTGTGCTTATCCTGCCCTCCCCCCCATATTGCCCTCTCTAAACATTTCTCTGGACTCAGGGAAAAAGACCTCAAGTCTTGTAATGGAAGCCACAACATTTTCTTTCATGTTTTGGCCAGCCAGTTAGATCATTATTTTAACTCAGAACCTTCTTGTAGCATGCAGTTCACTTTTAATCCACAAAATACATGGTGCAAAAACTCATCTTTCAAAAGGAACTATGTAATATGGAAATATTTCACAGTTGCCTGTGAAATAGGGTTTTCATTCTGCAGAGATTTAGCAGTGTCAGGGCTACCGTGATTATGTGGTATGGAGAACAATATTGGTTGGCACATTTATCTAAATTATGAGGCTGAAATTCATATTAAGCAGCACATTCTCTATCAGTATTATTTTCATCTTTTTGAGATCGCAACAAGAATTTTAGAGAAATTTGCCAAATGTGTAAATTATGTAGTAAATGGAGTAAGTCCATAATTATGCGGTAGATTATGACGACACAGAATGCCTTAAATCCACTGACCCTCTCAAGTGTTAGTTGTTTTATTAACAATTTATTCAAGTATGGTAAGCGTAGCCTAAACATTCTAATTCCAGTCGGGGTCTGGTGTTAACTACACTTCAGCAAGTGCCCTTTTTTTGGTTAGCGACTTACTGGAATGTTTCAGGGTGATCTGAAAAAGGGGGTCCCAAAACACAAAACCTCCATGCATTTGCCATAGGTTTTTTTGGAATGAGATAACTCAGCCCCATCACCATTGTATTTCGATTTTTCCACCGGGCTGACTGGCGGAAACGTTGTATTATGACATATCTGATGGTAAGCCAGGTGGAAACAGTGTGGTGGCATTGGCCTCAGCTCCCTAAGGGAGACAAGCCAATGCTGCCGCACACAGCACCCTCGGAATGTGCACTGCTTACCATAGCAGACAGTGGGAATTCCAAGGGTGCTGACGGGGGGGCCTGCACTGCCCACAACATAGTCATGGGCAGTGCAGGGGCTCCCCCTGTGGCCCCCAATTCTGCCTTTCCGCCAGCCTTTTCATGGCGTGGACCCTGCTTTGGAAAGGCTGGAAGAAAACAAAGTTGTGATCAGCACGGCAACGACCCATCGGGATCCCTGATCCTGGTGGAGGTGGCAGTCTCCTGGCAGTCTGACTGCCAGGATCGTAAACTGGCAGTCGGACCGTCAGGAGTGCAGTGGTCTAACTACCACTGCATGTTTGGCAGTCCAATGACCACCAAACTTGTAATGAGGCCCTTACTTCCCAGTCCTGAAAATGTTCAAAACATGTGTACTCCTAGAGTCTCTTCAAACTTAAATAGTAAATCTGTCTGTCCTCACTTTTATGTGGTTTTTGGAGGTATGAAAATGTTCAAAACATGTGTATATGGGAGCAAAGTAAGGATAACCTGCCCACAGCCCTTGTGGGGAGGTCCGGGGGAACCGGCCACACCCAGGGCAAACATTTGAACAAAAAAAAAAAATTCCTGCAGGAGCACAGAAAAAAAGGCAACTGCAATTCTTTATTTAAATAACATGACCCCGGGGGAGGGCCAGGACCCAGGGGTCAAAATATTGTCAACATCTGGGCAGTGCGCGCTCTACACGCGACTGGAATGCAAAAACCCAGCACTTATGAGATGACGTAAATCATGCATTATGTTGATATGCTGTTGTTTAACCTTTTGCATTGCAGAGTTTAATCCTGAAGTCTTGTATTCAAGGTGCTTGTAAATACTGTTAATTTGTAATGTATTTCTGCAGGCTTTCAGAGTGTGTATGGGTGTG
The DNA here is from genome assembly GCF_031143425.1 of Pleurodeles waltl. Lineage (NCBI taxonomy): Eukaryota > Metazoa > Chordata > Amphibia > Caudata > Salamandridae > Pleurodeles > Pleurodeles waltl. The sequence goes on from NC_090445.1 coordinate 676,301,070, forward strand.
GTCCCTTTCCAGCGCCTTCTAGAAACTTCCTCTGCAGCAGGCCTGGGTGTGGTTTGTGGGCTGGGCCAAGACTCTATATAAGGGAGCCAGCCCAGCTCCACGTGCTCACTATTCAGAGGTCCCGGTGCAGAGCAGCAGCAACTTCCTGAGCTCCTGTTCCGGAGGCTTACTTTGATCTTCCAGGCCTCGCCCTTTCTCTTTGCTTGGTGATTCTTGATCAGGGCGGTAAGACAGAGGTCGGGCTGGGCCCCCGATTCCCGTTCTCGAAGGATTTCGAGTTCTTGGGCCTAATTAGCTTGATACATTTATTTTGCTCTTGTGCGTGTGAAAGTGCTCTTGATGTTTAATGGCATTTACATGCTGGCATTTGGACGGCTAGACGCGCAATTCTTTCCTCATATACAAATCTTGATATTCATTGTGCGCAACTATTTTATGACATTTACAAGGTTGCATTCGAATCGGCAAGACGCGCGATTCTTTACTCGCGTACAAAATCTAGATATTCATTGTGCGCAACCATTTTATGGCATTTACAAGGTTGCATTCGAATTGGCAAGACGCGCAATTCGTTTCCTGTGCTTAATTCATGTTACTCATTGTACGCTGCCATTTCTTGGCATTCACATGGTGGCCTTCGAATCAGCAAGAAGCGCGATTCATTTCTAGTGTCTAATTCATGATATTCATTGTGCGTTGCCATTTCATGGCATTCACATGGTGGTATTTGAATCGGCAAGACGCGCAATTCATTTCCTGTGCTTAATTCATGACATTCATTGTACGCTGCCATTTCTTGACATTGCCATGGTGGCCTTTGAATCGGCAAGCAGCAATTAATTTCTTGTGTCTAATTCACTATATTCATTGTGCGTTACCATTTCATGGCATTCACATGGTGGTATTTGAATCGGCAAGACGCGCAATTCATTTACTGTGCTTAATTTATGACATTCATTGTGCGTTACCATTTGACGGCATTCACACAGTGGCATTCGAATCGGCAAGACGCGCGATTCATTTCTTGTGTTTAATTCATGTTATTCATTGTGCACAACTATTTCATGGCATTTACAAACTCTTGTGGAAATCCGGAATGTGCGCAATTAATGTTCTTGCATTCTAAGAATCTACAGTGCTAGAATTCTGGATGTTATATCCTATGGGCATGGCCAAGGAATGTTTGGATAGCCTTTATCCTCATGTAATTGAGGCCATGTTTGTTCTGGGACATTGTTCTGGAAGGTTCTTGTACTCCTAGAACAGTATGTTTCAGTTCATGAAAATTCCATATGAAACATTGTACTAACCATTTTTGATTCTTATTCCAGGTACCTAGATTTAGTGAGGCCCAATTAGAGTTTAGTTTTAGGCCATTCATGTTTCCTTAGTTTAGGTATTATTTCATGTTCCGAGTATCACTGAACTCTAGACTCAACAGACTGTTATTTCATGTTCTGAGTATCTCTGAACTCTAGATTCAACAGAGTGCTATTTCATGTTTCAAGTATCACTGAACTCAAGACTCAACAGTGTGTTATTTCATGTTACGAGTATCACTGAACTCCAGGCTCAACAGAGTGTTATTTCATGTTCCGAGTATCACTGAACTCTAGACTCAACAGAGTGTTATTTCATGTTCTGAGTATCTCTGAGCTCTAGATTCAACAGAGTGTTATTTCATGTTCCGAGTGTCACAGAACTCTGGACTCCATAGAGTGTTATTTAATGTTCCAAGTATCATTGAACCCTAGATTCAACAGAGAGTTTTTATGAATCTAAATGTGGTTTTGAATCTGATGTTGTGTTGTTTAATCTTTTGCTTCTCACAGGTCTCCTTCCCAGCTGTTCCCTGAACTCTCTCAGCCTCTGTGATTCATCTATCAGAGTCTTGGAGCTGTTCCGTGGTGACGTGTTGGGAAAGTGCACAGACCCCGAGGATCTGGTGACTCTGACAAATATAAAATGATTTGGGTAGGAGGCCATAAGTGAAAGCCAATTTCACAATTTCAGCCCCAGGGACCCCATCCCCTGAGCCCAGTATGCAAAAACAAAGGAGAGGGGGCACGTAGCCCTCGTCTTCCCAGAGATCCTATTTCTGGGGTTGATTTTCATATGAGGCAGGGGGCATGCAGGCCTCTGCAGAGCCCTGCATTACCACCAACACCCAGCAAGGGCTAATTACTTTTTGTGGTTCACCCTGCGAAGGATTGTGGCTGTTGCACGACCAGGTTTCACACCCCAGTCAACCAAACACCCAATTCCTTGCAGTAAAAATGCAAATAACTAGCTAAACACTCAGGGGCATATTTATAGTCTGTTTGTGCTGAATTTGCGAAAAAAAATTGACGCAAATTCAGTGAAACTTAACTCAATTTTTATACTTTGGCGCTAGACCCATCTAGCGCCAAATTACTGGAGTGAGAGTCATTTTTTTACCGTGGAAACCTACCTTGCGTTAATGACATGCAAGGTAGGCGTTCCCGGGCAAAGAATTACTCAAAGGCATTTGCGCCTTATTTATACTCCTGTGCACAAATGATGCACGGGAGGCGGAAGGCCTTAAAAAATTATTCTAAACCGGTTTAGCGCCATTTTTTAACGCCTGGGTCAGGGCAGGCATTAAGGGGCCTGTGGGTTCATTTCAATGGTCTCTGAACATTGAAGCAGTCCACAGGTGCCCTTCCGTGCCCCCTGGGACACCCCCTGCCACCCTCGCCCACCCCTGGATGACACCCATGGATAGGGGGGACCCATATAAGGTAAGTAGAGGTAAGTATTTTCTTTTACGTAGAAGTGGCATGGGGGGCCTAACTTGGGATTTGAGCCCCCTACATGCCACTGTGCGTAATGGCCATGCCCAGGGGACAGGAGTCCCCTGGGCATGGCCATTGGGCAGGGGGACATGACTCCTGTCTTTGCTAAGACAGGAGTAATTTCCATGGGGGTTCTGCATCAAAAAATAACGCTAGTCAGATTAGAGCCAATATTTTTTACTCTAACCTGTCTTGCACTATTCTTTGGTGCACAAACCCCAGTCTTCACTTCGCCTCCGCTGCCCGGTTACCATAATTTATTTTGATGCTAACCAGGTCGCAGCGCCGGCTACTGTAATTCCATAAATAAGGCGCCCGGCTGGCGCTTTGGAATGGTGGTAGCCTGCATTAAACTTTTTGACGCAAATCTGCACGAGCGCATGTTTGCGCCAAAATTATGAATATGGGCCTCAGTTTTTATGTATCAATCAAACTCAGGGTACCACAAAAAGTACAAGGCATTCCACAAGTTACAAACCCACCAATAAAAGTCAACAAAAGGACATACATTGTAAGTAAAATCAGACCACATCTAAAAATCAGCTAAACTTTAGAAGTAAAAAAATAAAAATTAAATCCTTCAGTATCTACAAACTAACCCATACCTAATACAACTTCAACCACCAAAATATAATCATCTGATTAAAACTAGAAAATGGTCAACTGAAAACTGAAATAATTGAAATGCAATTATATTTGACAACACATAAAAAGTATAAAATGAAAAAAGATTTGCAACATATTTTATGTACATTTACTAATCAAAATTAAAATCATTACAATTGTTATTACAATTAAATGTATTAGTAAAATATTTTCAGACAGAATGAAAGAAAGAGAAAAATATCTTCTCAAAGCAAGGCAAACAATCACTCTTCCACAGGGGTTACACTTACATCCAAGAAATCACTAGCAGAGAGAAAGTTAATTTGAAATGTACAAAATACTACTGTAAGGCGTATTATGGAAGAGGTACTATGAAAATGAAGTTAATATTAATTTGAGAGAACACAAACACCCTCCAAATGTTACCAAAATCAACGCAGGGCATATACATCAAGATTTAAAAAAGGCAAGGACTACTTCCCAAGAGCCTACTAATAACATTCTAAGAGATATGCTCCTTAAAGTACCTGAACACATCACTGGTCAGCTACAAGCTATACCCAATTTAAAGTGATTAGGCCCATATTTATACTTTTTGATGCAAAACTGCACAGCCGCAGTTTTGCACCAAAAACATTACCACCGGCTAACGCCATTTCTGTGCGCCCTGCGGGCGTCAAATTTATACTTTGACGCACGGCGGCGCAAACCTGAGGTGTAAATCTTTTTTTTTTACGCACACCGCAGCGTGAAGTCGTAAAGCAAAACAACGTTAACGCAGCGGAAATGACTGTTGGTCGATTTACGACACCGCACACCGGATATGCTGTTTTTTTTTATGCAATAGCGTAAAAATTCCCCGCGAACACAGCCATTTCAGCAGAGGAGAGCCAAAATGGATCCCAGATGCCTGTACAGACCCCAGGAAGATGAAAACAGACCAGGAACCAGTCAGGAGGACCCACACAAGACCCAGGACAGGGAGAAGAAGAAAAGAAAGTGTCGCTTCAGTGCAGAGAAGCAGGAAATTCTGGTTAAAGAGGTGACGGAACACCAGCACCAACTGTTTGTCACCTCAAAGTTGCCAATCAGTAGGAGAGAGGCAATATAGCAACAAATTGTTGACAAGATTAACAGTGTGGCAGAAGTACGCAGAACAGTCATTGAGTGCAAGAAAAGCTGGCATGACTGTAAGCTCAGGACCAAGGAAAAGATGGCCAGAACAGGAAGGCAGCACTGCAGACTGGAGGTGGGAGTCCAGCACACCAGGAGGCCCTGGACCACATGGAGGAGATGGTCACAGCCATCATCCCTGAGGAGATCGTCAAAGGGATTCAAGGACAGGACAGCGCAGACTACCAGGAGGCAAAGCACATGCAGGGTAAGTCACATGGGGAATTAAAAAGCACTAATGACAACTGTAAGCGGGAGGGATACGGACCACAAAATGCATGGAAGTCATCATATACATGGAGTGGCATGGGTAAAGGGGTATGGCATGGGGGCATGGCCTGCACAGAGAGAAGCTGGGGCACACCATTACACTACACCAACAACAGTCCCATGGGGGCATGCTGCCATGCCAACGATGGAGCAAAGGTAAAGCCATGCCAGGAGGGAAGGGCACAACGTCAAAATGACATCCCGGCACACGTCAGCCACTATACCCCCTACATTAACTAGGGCCCAATTAACAACCTCTAGCCATACCGACAACTGGAATGTAACAGTGACAACAGTTGCCACTACCACCTCCGCTCTGTGTGCAGCTCAAGTAGCCAATGGCAGTAACGTCCCCATGGATCATACACACCTAAATTAGAGGGTGGAGGATGACAACTTTAACAATCCCCTGAAACAAGACAAAGGCTCCAGTCCTATCAAATGTGAATGCCCATAGTTGCCGCAAACATCAGCCAATGTCATCAACATTAGGAGCTATACAGCACTAAGGACACACCCATGCTGCATTTGTCAGGGTCCATCCTGTGCCTGGGTCACAATGCAACATCCCAAATGTCATACTGCTCAGACAACAGCATTGAGGGGGAGGACACATGTAACTGGTCACTGACATACACTTGCACAGTCAGAGGAGGAAATAGGACACTGCTACGACTATCAGGGCAATCCAATGTCCACACATTCCCCAACATCATCTGTACACATTACCAATGCTAACATCCATAGCGTGCTATAACAATGCTATGCATAGGATACGCTACACGTCAACTACATATAAGTGGATGTGAAAGATCAGAGACTCGGGCAGGTCCAGATTGTTAAGTGTGCTGCTAGTGCCATCAGAGCACCCACAGCCAGTGAAAGGCCTCACCATGAGAATGGAGGTAGACGGAGGCTTGAGAAGGACAAGAAGGTGGCAATTCACTATTTGGCCTAAAACAACACTAGAGGAGATGATGCCGAAAAGTCTGATAACTTAATACAATACATGTGACATGCAGGTGGGCCATAGGCCTGGGAGAATGCCCATCTGAAAGACTGGAGCAATGAACAGGAAACAAGATCACAATGTGAATTCATCACAAGGCAGGCATGTCACATCACAAATGCCACAACACAGACACACTAATTGTAACCTATTTCAGTGCAGAGGACGATGGATCTCCTGCAGACATGCCTGTCCAGGAATACCCTGATGCCATGGATGATGAGCTGATAAACATCACCGAGCAGACCATCCAAGATGTCCTTGGAACCCTCCAGACCCCACCTTCAGTCACAAGGAGGAGCTCAGAACAAGCAGCCATCACAGAGGACCCACCCACCACCCTAATTGCAAGACCTGCCAGCTCCAATACAGAGGACTCAGACGACACAGGCACCAGCTTTGAGAGAACTGTAGTCGGAGTACAGCGGGAGCTGGCCAATGAGGTACGGGTGGGGATGCAAACTATGGCAGCCAGCCTAGAGGGGGTGCGTTCGTGCATGATGTCATCTGCAGATCAGGCAGCAGCTATGCAAGGGTGAACAACTATCTTGCAGGAAGTAGAAAAAAGGCTGAAGGAAATCAGCATAGCTGTAATACAGTTGACTCAACACCTACAACAGCAATCCTGTCAACGCGTGCACAAATGCAACATTGAACCCCTCAGGGCCGACCTGGCTGCCTACCATCGTGATGTGGCTGCTATTCTTAAGAATCAGAAGATCCTCCTTGCAACAGTACTGCCCTTAAGACCTACACAGGTAGCAGCGACCAGAATGTCTGACTCCACATCTTCTAACACTGAGGTGTGAGTTGCCCCTTCACAACTACCACCTCCAAGAACAGAGGAGGCAACACACACATCAGAAGAAGAAGACGTGGAACAGATCACCTTCACAAGGAAAAGAACCCAGAAGCACTAGTCCCTGCCACATGGCCAACTATTACCAAGGTCCAGCGCTTTGCAACATGCCAGTCTTACAACAACTGTACTCAATGACTGTTCTGCAAACCACTGTTAATCTTGGCATCCTGCCCAGTGATTGTCTCTCACTTACTCATTGGCAAATCCTGTCCCTCTGCACTGTCTGACACATCACCCCAGCATGTCAAAAGCATTTTCCTTTACTACTTGTGTAGGATCACAATGGAAGATGTCACTATAATGGACTCACAATCATGGACAATGTACATATAGCACTACAGCACTTTTCAATAAATAGCACTTACACAACAAATTTGTCTCTGTGTAATGTGACACATCAACTGTGCAGTTGATAACTGAAATGTGCCTCCTGTCAAATTACGTAGCTTGTCAATACAACTGTCCTGAAATTATGTAGTCAGACAACTTTGCACAGTGGCCTGGATTGCATAATACTCTGCCCTTCCTGAGGGTAATATCTGATGAAGATAGAAAACATACACCATCATGCTGTGTTGGACAGAATAATGCTTCCTCAAGGGATATTTAAGTCATCAAATAGTGGCAGCTAACTGTTGTCACCATGCAATACTAACACATATAACAGTGCCCACAAATCTAAGCAGACACTCCAAAAAATGCATAAATGAAGGTATCTGAGTTTCCATCGAAATAAGTAATCATGCTGAACAGTGTCACAAATGATGTATGTGAGTCATGAAAACAATGCTACAAGAGTGCTTACGACCACTCACATTATAAGGGTTTCCTTGAACATCACACTGCAGTCAGACCTAAAACAGTTCCTCCAATACCAAATCTGGAAACACTGTTTGTGACTTTGAAAACATACTTATTGAAAAGAGCACGTTGGGATCCATATTAACTGTGATTGGTGGTTGCAATGAATGGTGGAATCTTTGCAGGGTAACTCTGGGGTAGCTGCCAATCTTACAGCTAAGTTGGGATTTGTTTGTAGCATAGGACACAAATGTAATAGAACAAAATTCATGTACACGTGTGCCAAGGCCCTGTTCAACAAGCATTTAACACATACTGTAAAGGGTTCACTATATATTTATGAAACAGTAATAACAGAAGAGGAAACTCGGGGAAAAGTCTTACCTACCCTAATCTACCCCAACTACTCATTACCCTAACTAACCTAAGCTAAACTTACTTATCACATGTAACGAAACGTTCTAAACATCAACCCCCAATACCCCTCATGAGACGGGACACATGGAGGACAACAGATACTAACCTAAACACATACTATCCTATACTAAACAAATATATATTTGTTTGTATTTTTTTATATATTTTTTTTTATGTTTTTTTTGTAAACACACAAGAACCCCAACATGACACCCCAACCATCCACCCACACACTCAAAAAGAAAAAATAGAAATAATCAGACCCCCACCCACTAACACTAACTAAACTAACAGCCTATACTAACCTAACACTAAGCCCCGTAAGCCCACCTAGTATAAGAACAAGGAAAGAGGGGGGGGGGAATCATGTCCATTTTAAAAGTCTAGAGGTTGGCCCTCCGGAGGGTCCGCTTTATGGACCGCACACGCCTGTTCATATGGCGAACATCCCGCTGCAGGTGACTAATTTTCCGTAGGACACAGTCCATTTTTCTTTGCATTTTCTGAAAAGCTGCAGGGTCAACTGTAGCAGCTGGGGTGGTCTGGGCACCAGCTGAGGATGTGTGTGGGCATGTAGAGTCTATGCCTGTGGGCTGCAATGAAGGTGTTCCACTGCTAGGGCCTAGAGCAACTGCAGGCGTTGGGACAACAGTCCCAACTGTGGGTGGTGCCACCTGGGTGGAAGTGGTTGTTGTGCTGGTGGTGGCTGTGGTGGGCAAAGTAGGGCCTCCCTGTGGGAAAGCCCTCTATGCTCCGGAGGCCCGTTCGTTCCGGTATCTTCGGGCCATCCGTCTGAACCCCGACTCTAAAAGCAGGATAGACTGGTAACGCATTGCCTGCCTCTGGAACTCACGGACCTGGATGGGTGTCATGTAAGCAGCTGTGAAGACAAAGGCAAAGAATTTACATTAGAACTGTATTGTGTGAAGTGGCACAAGATGTAAATCAGACAGTACATCTACTGTACTTGTAACAGCTCATATCATCATACAGATCATTGAATGTCCCTGAGGGAGTACATGGCAGGCCAGCCTACAAAGGTCGTATCACACATAGCACATCCAAAGCCTACAAGATGGGTAACAACTGGAATTAATTTGGCATCAGAGTTCTGCCAGTTGTCAGCTAACAATCATGCAGCACATCCTGCGCCAATGCCAGGGCTACAAATGTCAAAGTACTGGATGGAAATCTAGGGCCACATGATCTGCAAGTTGTAAATGGACTTGCTAGTATAGTACTCATGTGCTATACCTGAGTGTGTATACTAGGTTCAGACCAAACATTCACTGATTTACATGTCTGTGTAACATACTGGTATCATCAGTCCTAGGTACACTATTCACAAACCCATGCCTGTGTTTTTGAAACAACTAACAATTTCAAACAACATGGACACCCAGGAAGCTATAGAAAGCTGGACATGCGTTTGGCTCTAAACACACACACCACAGGTAAGGTCTAACAACAAATAGGAGACAGCAAACCCTTGACCAATCCTAGCGCCACACATGTCTGGAAATGCAGACCTTTGTCCACATCATATACTTCCAGTAAGGCATGACTTACAACAGACACAGAGTTTCAAGAACACCCATGGTCATGATTTGCATGCACACCTAGGCCATTGCACTCAAGTGCCACATACTTGTAGCACTACATGTGGAGCTACATGCTGCTAGGAAGTTCAACCTACAGTTTAATAAGTACTTTGGTGAATAGGGAAGCAGAAGTCTGTGGGTAAGCATTTTGCAGGCCCAATCTGGGAGAATGTGGGTCTGACAGGCAGACTAAATCGGAGATTAGTTCCGGTGCGACTCTTGTTGATACAAGTGTTATCCACATGACTCACCCCAGTTCACATTGCGGGGCCTACAGGAATGACCTAGAATCCCTAGATAAGACAGTAGGATAAGCATTGGCCAACGCTAAAATGGTGAGAAAATTAAATCCCACTCATGGAACAAGACAAATGATGGGCCAGCGCATCATACCTTGCTATGTGTTGAACACACAGGAGTCCATCACACATCACCAGCAAACACAACACACAACAGACATATCAACACTTACTGGAGTCGTCGGGGTCCTCAAATGAAGCCACCTCTCCCACAGTGTAGGGTGCCGGTCCACCTGTAAGGCATGGAAGGAAGAAATGTGCTCAAAATCTGTGCACTGACCAACAATTCCAAAGACATAAACTATGTGTAAGATGACATAAGTAATTAAAGCCACTCAGGCATGATGATAATGCATCTGATACAGCACAGCTAACATGTACGTAGCATGGGTCTCCTGTGACAATTACACACATATCTGCACACATGCAGTGGCCCTAACTATCATGTGGTGGCAAACATGCTCCTTCATTAGTGAGCAGAAATAATAATGGAGTGTATTCGTCTCATCATGTGCATCCAAGAGAGACATCCAAAGCCTGGTTACTTGAGGACTGCATTACCAGTCAAACAGCCTCTGTGGCCATGACACATTTATGACGCAAAGGTACAATGTACAGAGGGGCAGGGACTTTTGTAAGCCCTCATGTTGTTACAGTTTCTTCATTTAATGTGGCCCAGCTATGGTGATTTTTACCAACCATAGAGATATGAGCCCATGTGCATACTTTTGGCCTGCCATCCCTAATCGAAATGTGGCCCTACAAACTACCAGTCTAAGATGTTAGCTGAGGGCACCTTACACCTTTTCCCGATGTTTTCAAATCCAGATCTGACATGTATCCAAAATGATGAAGGTCCACAATAATCCCTAACATTCATAGAACTTCCAAAAACGCTTTCCTTACACACGCACCAGACACACATGAGACATATGTCTGGGCCACATTGCTATCATCAATTGACGTGTAGCCAGCACTCATGTTCTCCATCATATAGTGTATCTAAAGTCAGTCTAGCTATTGCGTCAACAAAGGTTGCCAATATTTTAGGAAAATATATACTTCACTGCCAAATGTGACATATATAGACATGATTGGCTCCTATTTTGTGTTGCTGTCTGACACAAAGGCGGCACCAAATTACATTAAGCAAAAGTATTCTGTAAGTTTGCAGAGCACGTGCTTCCTGACAGCTCGCAATTGTGGTCCTTCACGTAGTCCATCAATGACCCTGTATGCTTCCGCAGCATTCCATACAGTCAGCAACTTAGCCGGCAGATATTGTACAAATCGTCTGATGTCACTACAGAGCTTTTAATTGTGCAGATTTACATGATTTGTACTCACCAAGAGGGCCACCAATCACTATTCCCAGGTGGTCCAGCAGATCTTGCTCCCTGATGATGAGGTCAGCCCAGCGGTGCTTCAGCTGGTGGTCATTCCTCTGGCTCCCATACACGCACTGCAAGTGATGCAGCACCTTTCACCACCGGATTCGTCGCACCTCGGTGTGATACCCCTGTATCACCCTGCCCCATGCCTCGATCATCAGTGGGAGGAAATGGCACACCAGCCATATAAACCCCCCAAGCTCCTCCTCACCCTTCCTGCCAAGACGCGGCCTACCAACATCTCAGCACCGAAAAGGGGAATAGGGGATAAAGAAGAAGAAAGGAGAAAAGGGGAAAAGTAGAAGTACAAAAAAACGTAAACTTAAAAACTAAAAGAGCCCAACTATCCCCAAACTAGCACTACCCACAACAGACTCCCACAAACCTCAAATACAATACAATACTGGACAATTGTGCACAAAACACACTCAGACAGTATACAACAACAATATTTTTTTCACAAAGTAACAAGTAATGTAGCACACAGGACACAAAAGCACAATTTCACTGGACAACACTCAGAACACAGCCACACAGTCTAGAAGAATCACAGACTGCAAAGTGGAAGTGAAAGTACACCCACTGTACATAATCTGTAAACAGGATATCCTATTACATCACTTCCTGCACAAAATGGCCGCCGTTTTTATCGTTATGCGTCATATTTTTTCACGCATACAGTATGTGCGTCCGTTTTTTCGACACACAGGAGTGAAAATTAGGCCGCATCCAAATATTTGTAAATAATCTTAACACTTAAACAATTTTCAGGGCATTATACGTCGTTTTTCGGGCATAAGCGTAATTTTTTGACACTTGTGCGTCATTTTTTCTATTTTAATGTAATGTTACATTTGGGACACAACTGAGATAGGCTGATTGCACCCACTTTGGTGTTGATGGTGTATGTTCACATGTGAGACATCATACTGCAGCGGACCATGACCCGCTACTTCCTTCACAGGATTTGACGCTTGACTGACGCACTAGATGGCCATATGTGTGGCCTACATATATGTATTGCACAATTTGGGCATGTTTGGCGTCAGGAGAGGATAGTAAGGTGACGCACATGAGTACAATACCTTGATGCCTATGGCACAATGTGTGTGCAGTGGCTTCTAATGTATTAGTCGACCCAGTGTGTGTGCATCACAAGATGCATTATTGCAAATATGCTTGTATGAATGTGAAGTCAATGTGTCCAAACCTTAGATGCAAGTCATTGTGGAAATGAGAGAGGACATGTGCTAATCATACATGTAGCAACATCTGTTGTGTGCACTTCCAAGATTTTGGGTAACGTAGACACCACAAATGACAAAGCATGCACTAGATAGATGGCAGACGATTGTTCATGTCAATGGTCCACAAGTTGCCCATCCCATGTCCTAGAATTTTGGTAACTGCTTCCTAGGCACTTGTTGGTGAACACACAGTGAGTCAGGCACATGCATAGACGAAGTGGGTACCATGTCATTGGCCCAGACAGCCAAAGGTGAACCACAAGTGTAATATGACTCCAAGGTGGTGGTCATAAGACAGAGCCACAACTCTCCAATGGCAGTGGTGGACCAGCAGACGAGGCAGCATGTGTCCACATATTTACAGTGATCAATTGCACAAAGGTGTCTTGTTCATGTGTGTGGTCCAATGTTGATCCTTTATATTTTTAGGGGTGTATGTTGTCACAGTTACATCCAGGTCTCATCATGAGTCAGTGGCAGCTATTCCTGTATCTACTGAGTAACTTTTGGAGATCAATGTGAGTAAAGTCGATGAGGACATGAGAACCTACATGGGGATGGTCTCACCCTGTCACTGAAGGCGTGCAATGAGACTGTCAACAGGGCAACCTTGGTGTGCTGAGTGAGATAATGTCTCAGATGTCATGTTCCGGCAGGTGTCATTACAACATTTGTACCCAGGTTGGCCTGTGAAGTTCCCACTACATCTGGGAACATCATAGCCTCTGTGTTGATTAATGTAGCAGCTATTCAGCATGCACAGCCCATCAATATGTTGTGAGCAATGTGATTTAGCGTGTGAACTGTCAGGGTCCTAACATGTGTGGACTTTTCATGGACATTATCAGAGGTAGCTGGTTCTGCTGGAGGCACCATACCCAACCCCTGCATACGCCCATGGTACACTGTCACACTTTGTCGTTCATGCATACATGAGACCCAGACAAAGGATGGGCCATGATTTTGGTATTAAAAGACAATTTTACTAATATGGTACAATTAAAAAGCAGATTATGCTATACAATGTATTTGGGTATGCATTGATGAAGCATATGACAATATACCCTCTGAGGAATGTGAGGTTTGGTAAAGCAAGTGTGGTACATATGTAGCCACAAGGAACCTTTAGGGTAATGCAGAGACAGGTGCCAGGCAGGCTGACAGGATGCAGGGTATATCTCGATCCAGCAATTTCACAAGTTACATAATCAGTGGTCTGACTAAGACTGGTCGGAGGAAGAACAAGACAGTTGACATGGAAAACGGTGTATGTCCTGTGTTTTTGAAGGTGACACATGAACCCAAGGCTGTGTTACACGGCTTAATTACTAGCAATGCATAATGGTGTATTTGACAAAATGGAAACGTCTATGCTGTTCCAGGCATCAGCAGGGGCAGTGCATGTTCAAATGGGTGGTGTGCATGGAGGTGCTCACAGGTGTGTGCTGCATCTGTTTCTCACAAGTCCTTTATGTGAGAATTTAATTCAAATCGTCAACAGTGCCTTTCACATGGGAAGCAATCTACAGGTGATAACACGGCTTAGAAACTACAAGCCAGTGTATTAAAAGACCTGACGTCCATGCAGTCAGATGTACTATGACAATGGCATAACATAGGAAAGGGTGTAGCACACAGGATTACTATTGTTTGTCTGTGTGTGGAGGGAGGGAATATCGGGGTACACATATTACTATTCCAGGGACCTCTTCAGACAGGTGTGTTGTGACCAGGAGCATAGGTGTTTCAGGAGTTTGGAAATGGGCTGACATGTACATGGAATGGCATGTGCGCAATGCTTGTCATAGGTGTGGCACTTGTGCTGTCTATGTTCTGCTTATATTGAACTCTAGTCACAGATAGTCCTTGCAAAGATTGGATGCAGTTGGACTTACTGCTGTCAAGGGTCTGGTCATACATTCCTGTTACAAATGCAATAGCACATCAACTGCCTCATGTATGAGGCTTGTTTTCCCCTTATTGAGTGATGGTGTCTTAGTTGTGTGCCATATGCTGCGATGAACCATGTTGCCAACATGTATGTGTGAAATAGGTGTGGTCCTCTGCTATTGCCCTTCAAAGGTGAAATGTACAGGATATATGTCATTTACAGTGTGTGTGTATGTGACTGTTGTATGATATGCATCACGAATTCTCTGGGATTTTCTGTGTCCTGATCGGTATATCAGCAATGCTCCATGAGGCTACACTCTTATTCTGATAGTTAGAGATAAAGGTGAGCAAAAATGATTAACCAGACCATGGTATGGTAATCATTATCGGTGTTTATTTACATTAGTTAATACAGTGGTGATGGTGATTACTGTAGTTTTAAAAGAAATTGTTCACGATATGTTGGCGCATACGCAATCCAGCAGCCATGGTTTGTTGCTCCCCCTCTTGTTGCAGGCCACCATACTCCTCTTCCTCCTCTTCAGGCATGTGTGGCTCTGGTTCCAAGAGGGGGATGTTCCTTCTTATGCAAATGTTGTGCAGGATGGCACATGTTAGAATGATCTTACAGACCATTTCAGGGGAATATAGGAGGCTACCACCAGTGATGTTGAGGCACCTGAATCTCGACTTGAGGATGCCGAAGGTCCTCTCGACTATGCTGCGTGTCCTCCTATGTGCATCATTGTAGGCACGCTCTGCTGCAGTGCTTGGGTTGCCAAATGGTGTCATGATCCATGGCTGGATCCCATACCCGTGATCAGCTGAAAGAGAAAATGATTGGGATCATGTTGATGTAGCTTGCCCCATTAATATCACCTTGCATGGCAGTAGTTGTCTTGTGTTGTTTTTGACTCTTTTGTGTTGTTGTGTTGATTGCTAGGCTTCTAGGATGTACCATCTGCATTGTGTTGTTTCCTTGGCTGAACGAGTGTTTGCCTGCTGACCGGTTGTCAGCAGTATGTTTTGGGAGTTGCAGAACAGTGTGCACTCCCTAGCATTGTGACTTGTGATACAGGTCTCCCTGTGTCTTTACTGGGATTGAGATGATAGTTCCACACACAGATTCATTTTGACAGTGTTATTAACACATTCACATCTATGTACCCTGGACATCCCATACCCTTAGACTTATGCAATGGATTAATTTAAACATCATTGAGACGTTTACATTTTGCAAGGTGACAATTAGGCAAACCACTCCAAACGTTGTGATCATTGACGTCTTACCATTACATTGTACACCAATTTCAGATGTGTGACAGGTTCAAAGCAGACCTATGAAACATGGCTAGCGATGTCACAACCTCACTGTGTTCCTGTCAACATGTTGCTGTTGTGGTGTATGTGTTGTGTGTCCTAGAGGGTTGCTGTGCAGTGTGTATATAAGTAGGTTTTTGTACTTACCAACAAGTAGTCCATTGCCATACCGTCCATCCTGGAAGTGCTGATTGATGGTAGAGTGACGGAAGATGAATGAGTCATGGACACTCCCAGGACATTTTGCCACATTGTTGGTGATCAATCCTTGGTGATCGACAATGGCCTGCACATTGATGGAATGTGTGTGCTTCCTGTTGCGGTGTTCAGTTGCAGCAGGTGGCACAAGGCATACATGTGTGCAGTTGATTGCACCAAGGACGTGTGGGAAGCCACTAATGAGGTAAAACACCTGTTTTGTCCCCTGCTGCTTCTGCAGTGTGTTAGGGAAGCAGATGTGGCAGGGTGTGATTCCAATGATGGCATCCAGTACTTTGGGCAAAAAGGCAGAAAATTATTTCTGTGATATTCCAGCAACCAGGGCACCAGTTGTTTGAAAAGAGCCACTTGCCAGCATGTGAAGTACAGCTAGCAGCTGGTTTCTGTTGGGATGGTGAGGGGTGTCAGCAAGGTGGGTGCCAACTGTGGCTCTATGTTTCGCAGCAGCTGCTGAATGGCCTGCCAGTTCAACCTGTACCTCTGGATGATGTCATGTTCCCTGAGGCCATGAAGGGTTGTTCTTGTGTGGAATATTCTCTCCTGCCTTCTGCGCTGCCTTTGGGGTCCCTGCTGGTGTTGTGGTAGCTGCTGTTGTTGTTGCTGGGCTCTGCGTCTACGTGCACGCTGGATGAGAATCATCTCCATGTCTCCCTTTTGCTGCTCTGCTGTTGCTTCTGTGTGTTCTGATTAAATACAGGTGTGTTTGCCCCATTTTAACGCCTGCCCTGACCCAGGCGTTTATTTTTGACGCAAATCGGGCTGTACGTAATTTTTCGGCTCTGCCTCCCGGCCGTATATTTTTGCCCAGAAGCATAAATACGACGCACAGGTGTTTAAGTAATTTTTTGGACGGGAACGCCTACCTTGCATATGATTAACACGAGGCGGGTTGCTGCATATAAAAAATTACGCACACAGCGGTATTTTGACCTCCGCGGGCTCTGGCGTTAACCCACAAACTAAGAAAGCGACCAGTGACACTCCTGCTGTTCCTAGAAGATACAAATATATCCAAATACCTGACCACTTAGCCACCACATATCATGATGAGCTCTTCATCCTATATGACTATCCTTAAAGAGTGACAAACATATTATTATATTTGCTACAACAGAGTTTATTAGGATTAAGCCAATGTCAAACATGGATGATGGACAGAACATTCAAATAGTGCCCTAAACCATTCACTCAGATAGACACCATGCATGGTGAATTCTGCTTTAATCAAAGCATTTGCTGACATCACCAGCAATCTTCACTAGTGTAAAATATGCCACAATCAGGTTGCCTTTGAAATAAAAGACTAATGGAACTGGCCTATTGCCCTGTAACAGAGGTAGCCAACCACTACAACATATTTATAGAAAGTCCAATTTACCAGCAAACAACCACAAACTAAGTGCCCTGATGGACTACTTTGGCAGACCGCACTGCTCCAGACACAGATGCCAACCCAAATTTCATACATGATGGTGGAACATCTACAGCAGCACAATGGCTCAAAAAGCCAAAATCAGCAATGCAGTAGAAGGATGGCACGATGCCTTCCAAGCCACACTAGGTTGAAAACAACCTACTATCTAAAAATGTATCGAAGCCCCGGAAAAGGAACAAACCTACCAACAACTATGACTCAGGCAATCAGCAACACAAATTAAACCTACAATTAGTAAACAACTCAGTGGAATGTACAACAAGCTGCAATATAAAGTTAGAATCCTTATAAACAACAATGGAGTACACTACTTAGAATGAGTAGCAAAAATCCTATTATAAAACATATGGCTACCTACACACTAACCAACAAACCATAACAAAGGTACTCACAACCATAACAAAGGAATGTTTAAATACACATTGAACAATGTACTCCGATATATCAGGCAAAAACCAGACACATAGCAAAGAAAAGAAGACTGATAAACAAAAATATGTTTGATAATTAATAAAAAAGAATCACATCAACAACCATAAGTACAGTATCAGAAATAAACACAAAATAGAACCTAGTAACTCTAACACATACAAATGTAAAATAACACATTGTAATAACAAAGACACTAATAATAAATAAAATATACAATTTCCCACCCACAACCACAGGATGACTTCAGATCTGTACACCTATGACATTACAAGTTTAATAAATGCAAAATATAACATGACAATGTCAAAAATAACATTTGAGTACTACCAAAGCCTAAGAAGGCCTAACATAGAACACTACTAAACAATAGAACACAAACTATGGACTACAAGTCTGGCAGTCAGAAATCCTGACCGTCAGGCCCGTGATGAGCAGACTGCCACAAAGCTGGCGGTCTCCCCACCAGCCCTATTACAAGGTTTAAACTGTGTGGCGGCACTGGTCTCGGCTCCATATAGAGCTGAGGCCAATCTGTCACAGACTGGGGCCCCCCAACACCCTCAGAATGCGCAATGTCAGCTAAATATCAAATAACATAATATAGGGGGTCATTCTGACCCCGTCGGTCAAGGACCGCCGGGGCCAGGGTCGGCGGGAGCACCGGCAACAGTCTGGCGGTGCTCCGCAGGGCATTCTGACCGCGGCGTTATGGCCGCAGTCAGAACAGGAAAACCGGCGGTCTCCCGCCGGTTTTCCGCTGCCCTGCAGAATCCTCCATGGCGGCGCAGCTTGCTGCGCCGCCATGGGGATTCCGACACCCCATACCGCCATCCTGTTCCTGGCGGTTCGCCCGCCAGGAACAGGATGGCGGTATGGGGTGTCGTGGGGCCAATGGCATGGGCACTGCAGGGGCCCCCGTAAGAGGGCCCCACAAAGAATTTCAGTGTCTGCTTAGCAGACACTGAAATTCGCGACGGGTGCAAATGCACCCGTCGCACCTTACCCACTCCGGAGCCGGCTTCCTCGTGGGAAGGGGTTTCCCGCTGGGCTGGCGGGCGGCCTTCTGGCGGTCGCCCGCCAGCCCAGCGGGAAAGCCAGAATGGCCTCCGCGGTCTTTCGACCGCGGAGCGGCCATATGGCGGTCCCCGCCGGCCTCGGAATGAGGCCCATAGTGTTATTCTTAATATACTTTCAAGAATATCAAGCTTAATAATAATAATGTATGTGTAACAAATGTAAATGGTTAAAAAGTACCATATTTGCAAAAATGTTGAACATTAACACTATGTGATACAATGTTAAAAAAAAAGTTTTTTGTGTTTCAAAACGGCAGCCTTGGTTGTAATCAGCCAGGGCAGCCAGGAAGTCAGAGCTGCCCTGCTGATTTCATCCTTGCTCTCCGCCAGCCTTTTCATGGCGGTTTCACCACCATGAAAAGGCTGGCGGAGACAAATGCAGGAGGCAACAGGTGTGGGCCTGCACTGCCCCTGTCCATGGCATGGACAGTGCAGGGGTTCCCTTGCCCAACACCTTTGAAATGCCCACTGTCTGCTGTGAGCAGGTGGCAATGCTGCTGCACCTTTCCCACAGGGCTGACTGGCAGGAACCTTGGTTCCAGTCCATCAGCCCAGTGAGAAATTTCTAATGGGGTAGGCGAGGAGCCCACCAGCTCCGCAGAGGTCTCCTCAGCACGGGTCTGGTGGTCGGGTTTACCGACCACCAAACTCATAATCAGGCCCATAATGCTTATGTTTCAAAATATACGATTAAAACAATATAAACACATCCATTAAATAAAATATAAAAAATAAAGAAAAATAAAACTCAAAACCTGACATTTACTTTTTTCTAAAAAACGTAAATACTAATGATGTATTTGAAAAATGCAATACTCTAAATGGTACATGTAATGAGGACACTGCAATATAATTTGTTAGATCAAATATGTTGGGCCCAATTCACAAAGGTGAACATAGGGCTCATTATGACTTTGGCAGTTGGAATGATCCTACCGTCAAAGCCACGGGGAGGAGGTTGCCGTCATACCAGAGGCCTGCCTCCCAGTAATATTATGATGTTTCAAACTGGCTGACTGGTGGAAACATCATATTATGATGTTTCTGCCAGTCAGCCTGGCAGAAACAGTGCCAGGGCATTGGCCTTGGCTCTCTGAAGTGATCCAAGGTAAATTCCATGGCACAACAGCACCCTTGGAATGCACACTGTCTGCACAGCAGACAGTGCAAATTCCAAGGGTGCTGGTGGGTGGGCACCTGTACTTCCCATGCCATGGGCAGTTCAGGGGCCCCTCCATGGCCCCCAGCAATGCCTTTCTGCCAGCCTTTTCATGGCAGGGACCTTGCCATTAAAAGGCTGGTGGAGAGAGGACTCGTGATCAGCACGCCGTCACTGAACTCAGTGCCACCATGGTTGACCACAACTCCAACCACCGCCACCCCGCCGGGATCCATGATCGTGGCGGTGGTCCCCTGGTGGTCCGACTGCCAGGGTCGAGATCTGGCAGTCGGACCACCAGGAATCCTGCAGTCTGACCACCACCATGAGTTCAGCAGCCCTCAGACCACCAAACTCGTAATGGGAGCCTTAGGTCCGAAGGCCACCACCCTCATGTTGATGATCGGACCACTGCTCTCCAGGCAGAAAGCCAGTGGCGGGGGCCACAGAGGGTCTCTGTGCGGCCCTTGACAGTGCACATTCTGAGGGTGTTGAAGTGCTAGGATATTGGCTTCTGGTCCCTTAAAGGAGGCCAAGCGAATATCCTAGCACTGTTCCTGCCGGTCAGCCCGGCAGGAACATTGTAATGCGCTCATGGGGGACGTCACTGCCATAGTGGTGGTGTCATCCTCTTGAGTTTGCCAGTCCCTTGGTGGGTCCACCAAAGTTTAGACCAAAAACCTAAGTTTACGACTTTTTGGTATTCACAAAGGTAAGTTATGAGTAGTATCTTTATGTCTGGACTTGGGCGGAGATCTGTCCCGAATGCAGAGATTCCACTGCGGAGAGTACACTCTGGGTGCAGAGAGTCCACTCTGGGTGCAGAGTCGACTTTCTGCACCCAGTGCAGCGATTCTGCCCCCAATGCAGAGATTCTGCCCCAAGTGCTAACATAAAGATACTACTTCTAACTTTCCTTTTTGAATACCGAAAAGATATAAGAGTGGGGCCTCATCATGAGTATGGCGGTCAGAACACCCGACCGCCAGACTCGAGGTGAGGAAAATGCCACAGTGCCACTTACCTCATTATGAGCCGAGTCCAATGCTGTCACACAGGGGACCGGCCACCACCCTTGGAATGCATGGAGCTGAGCAGGGGGGGCCCTGCACTCCCTACAACATGGTTGTGGGCAGTGCAGGGGCCCCCTGTGGCCCTAAACACTGCCTTTCTACCAGCCTTTTCATGGCGGTCAGATCTCCATGAAAAGGTTGATTACAATCCCAACTGCCGTCACCCGATGGTGATCCTGGTGGAGACGGCGGTCTGTTGGTGGGTCTGCCCACCAACCTTGTAATGTAGCAGTTGAACCGCCACAGCGGTCCAACTGCCAATGCGAGTCTGGCAGTCTTGTGACTGAGAGACTCGTAATTAGGCCCTTGGACTTTTGGTCTAAATTTAGACTAAAAGTGTAAGTTTACATTTGTGAATGAGGCCTGTTATACCCTTACTACTCCCTCTGCTACTGAAACCATTTGAGTGGTAATGCTGTCCACTAATGGAATCACAATCTAATCCATTTAGGGGAAAGTATTGGACACTAAAGTGGTCACATTTACTATTTCCACTCCAATCTAACCCTTTTAGGGGAAGATGTTGGACACGGAAAGGGGAACATTTACTATTCCTACACCAAGCTAAGCCATTTAGGTGAAAATCTTGGACACTAAAGGGCTAACATTTACTATTCCTGCTCTATGTTAATCCATTTAGGGAAAGATGGTCCGATGCTAAAGTGGTGACATTTACTACACCGTTTCCAATCTAAGCTATCTAGGGTAAAGTGTTGGATATTATAGAAGTAAAGTTTATTATCCCCACTGCAATTTAATCTATTTAATGGAAGGTATTCAATACTAAAAGGGGGCATATATAATTCAAACTCCTCTCTAACCCATTTACGTGAAAGTGATGGACAATTAAAAGGGACACATTTACTATTTCTAATCAAATCTAAACCCTGTTGAAGAAGCTGTAATCTAACAAAGTAGGGGGAAGGTTTTGGACATGACTATTCTTACGCCAATCTTAAGGTCTCATTACAATCTCGGCGGTCTGACTGCCAATACGATGGTGGGTAGTCGATCGCCAAGCCTCCCCACCCCGTATTATGACTGTCTCTACCAGGCTGACAGGCCAAAACATTGTGACGGCATTGGCCTTGCCTCTCAGAGAGAGCCGAGGCCAATTCTGCTGCATGCAGCACACTCGGAATGTGGACTGTCTGCCATAGCACGCAGTGTGCATTCTGAGTGTGCTGACAGAGCCCCACCAGTGGCTCCAACTCTGCCTTTCCGCCAGACTTTTCATGAGGGTGACATCGCCATTAAAAGGCTGGTGGAAAGGAAAGTTGTGGCTGACCATAACATGCACCACCGCCAACCCGTTAGGGTCTCTGACCCTGGCGGTGGTGGTGTTTGCTGGTGGTCGTAATGTGGAGGTTAGACTGCCAAGGTTGCAGCGGTCCAGACGCCACTGCAGGTCTACCAGTCCATGGACCGCACTACTCGTAATTAGGCCCTAAACCATTTAGAAGAAGTTGTTTACATTAAAGTGGTCACATTTACTGTTACCACTCCAATGTAATCCATTGAAAGGAAGGCTTTGGACACTAAAGAAGTGACATCTACTATTCCCATTCCAATCAAAACCATTTGCAGAAGGAGTTGGGCACTAAAGGTATGACATTTAATATTCTCACTCCATACTAAACTAATCAGAGGAAGATTTTGGACACTAAAGTGCCCACATTACATATTTCCACTCCAATCTAAATGTTTGGAAGCATTGAGCACTACATTTAACACATTATATATTTAACGCTCCAAAAATGTTTTTGTATTACCAACTAAATAATTTTAATTTAAAGATGCATATATATACATATATATATATATATATAAATCATAAGAAAGAAAAACTTACAATAATATTAAATTATAGAATAAAATATACTGTTAGTTAAGAATTGTACTTAATCTTCATTTTGCATAACACGTAATAATACTTTGAAAACAAACCAAATAATTCAATACATAACAATCAACAATCAAACTATAGAAAGAAATGAATTTATACCAAACTATGACTAACCAAAATTATTTTTTCAACATTAAGCCTATCTATTTACACCAAAAACAATCATAATTACTATACTTTCCACACAGAAGCAATATTACTCAAGTAAACACACCATTTTTTTAAAATTGAATATAAGCATTTCAGCTAAAATGTAATAAATATTGAAAGATCAATATATTATCAATTAATGAATATACAATTTATAATTAATCTAAACCCAATATGTACAACTGGAAATAATAAATGTATACAACATTAAAAAGATTTATAGAAATATAGGACATTTAAAATACCTTAAATTCCTACATAATAAAATGAATAAATACATTCCAACATTAATCCATAAATATAACATTTCTTCCAAAATATAATAAAAATTCCACACACATTTTAAAATATTACATTTTATAAAAACGTGTAAATAAATGTTCAGTAATCTTAGTGCATTATTCATCAAATCAGTAAAAACAATGTAATGCATTTAAAAACAACTATCAATAGAACACAAAACATTTAATTGGAAAAACTTCCAAATGTTTAACAAGGATATTTTGTACTAATTTGAAACATTTTATTTTAAAAGTAGACTTTAAAATTAAAGAAAAGTATGAATTTAAAATAAATACATTTCATAAAACTGATGCAACAAATTTTACATAATCATTAATACAACTATACATTAAACATCTTCCCACCTTTCCCCTATAAACCCAAGCCAAACACACTCTTGTAACATTATAAAATGTAACAAATACAAAACTCCTCTAATTAATTCATATTATATGATATATAAATTGAAAACAATAAATGAACAAAATAAATAACATACAACACTCATTAAATACCACAAAAAAAATATTGACATAAACACCCATAGAACCGATATCATATACAACAATAATTTAGAAACAATATATTTTATAACAATATAAATACAACACAGACTGATATTCTTGTCTTCGATATTTCTGTCAACAATAATTTGGACATCAGAAATATATTTGACACAATATTTTAGTTTCATGATATTTTTAATTCAAATTCTGCTCAAACACTCAGTGCTAATGTGACGGTGCTCTCTCTTTTAAACTTGGGAACATTGGCTAACATTTGATTGCCATATTTAATTTGCTTATAAGTCCCTTGTAGAGTGGTATACTCTTGTAAAGTAAATACTGCTAGTGGGCCTGCAGCATATACTGTGCCATCCTCTTAGGTAACTCCTTAAACATGTCCCAGGTCTGCCATTACAGCCTGAATGCAGTTTTAAACTGCCAAATTGACTTAGCAATTCAATTTCCTTTTTATGCATTAAACTTCCTTTTTTGCATATGTCACCCTAAAGAAAACCCTAGGTAGCCCATAGGTGCACTGTAATTAAAATGTGGTGCATGTACTTCATAGTTTTACTTGTCCTGCTAGTGCTGGTAGTGAAAACTCCCACATTTATGTTTGACTAATGTGAGGCAGACCTCTTTAATAGGATAACTTTGGGTTACTTTATTACATTTTATAAGTGCCAATTCTTGTTTGGGAACAGGGAAAATGGCATGTTCGGTGTCTGAGAAATAGTAATTAAAAATCCTCTTAATGGTAAAGTCTGATTTTTCATTTAATTTTAATTGTGAAAATGCCACTTTTAGAAAATTAGTATTTTCTTGCCCTACCCACTTGGTGCCTGCATCCTGTTCCTCAGCCACATGACTGGGTGTAGTAGGAAGTTTGTCTTAGTCCTCCCAGAGAGCCTCACAGAAGTGGGCTTAGGGGTGCCTAGATCAGCCATCACTTGCAGGATGTGGGAAGCAGAGCTGGGCACTTCCCCACTAGCAAATGAATAGGCTGTGCGCTGCCTTCCCACAAAGGACTTGTCTGTCCTGCAATGTTTATGCAGTTACCTTGGAAACAGGGCACGGAAAGCATAATATTTCAGGCACCTCAAAGGGAATTCTCTAGAAAGTTCTCCTACTTCAAAGAAGGGAATCAGGTATAAAATTAGTAATGCCAAACCCACTCTTCAGTTCACTTACTGGACTAATGGAAAGATTTTCAGATATCTGCCTGCTACTATGGCTTTCGGTGTACTCTACAAGACTGCTTTGCTGCCTCTGAAAAGGATTGCTTTGGTGATTGGAGTCTGCCTTGAACCCTTAGAGGGCCTGCCCTGCTGCTTGAGCCGTGTACCACTGCTTGAACCCAGGACTACTGGAGTGACTCCAAGAGCTAGTTGGCTTGCCTCCTCATCAGAGCCTCAGGGACAGAAAAGGATCCAATCATCTTGAACCCACACCTGGCATTCCTCCAGTTCTGTACCCTTGGTTATGGTATTAAATGAGGCCAGAAAGCCAAATTCCAAAACTTGGTTAAAATAATTGCTCTGAGAAACATGAGAAGACCAGGACCAACCTGCTTGTCTATCTGCCCAAGGTACATTCTACATTCTTCTCTGCAGCAGCAAATCCTGTTCAGCGGTCCTTTGCCAAAGGGGTATCTGGCCATGTGGAACTCTTGTCAGCTACAGCCTTCAGTCTCATCCTACTGGAGGTTTTCGACATTGAAAAAGTAAACTAAGGGCCTCATTTCGAGTTCGGCGGACTGAAAGACATGTCCGCCGAACGTCTGATGGGAAGGTTGCTGTCATGCTGGCTACCTCCATGCCAGGCCCATTACGACTTTCCCACTGGGCTCATGGGTGAAAACCAAGGTTTCTGCCCGTCAGCCCAGCAGAAAAGTAGCAGCAGTATGGTCGCCAGCTGGTAATCGAGCCGGCAGAAATGGTACCACTGCAGGGGGCATCAGCACCCTGGTAATGCCCGGCAGACAGTTAGCGATGTGAGGGTGCTGTAAAGGGGGACCCCTGCACTGTCCATGCCAAGTGCATCAGCTCTGTCCATGCCAAGTGCATCAGCAGTGCAGGGGACCCCCTGTTGCCTCCTGCCCCTGTTATCCACTAGCCTTTTAATGGTGGTGATACAGCCATGAAAAGGCTAGTTGAGAACCAGGTCGTAACCAGGCTGATTCTGACCTCAGTCACTGTCAGGATCACAGTTCACGGCATTGATGGCAGTATCCTGGTGGTCGGACCTCCACTGCAGCAGTGGTCCTGACCACCACATCTTAATCAGGGCCTAAGTCAGAACGTAGAATTCTTCACCGTGACATCATCCAGCTTCTCCTTGATGAGTACGCCTTCTCCTCAGACAATGCCTGCAGCCTTGCCCCTCTGACCTTTACCTTTCTAAACAAAATTTTGGGGCTGTATACAAGTTTGGTGGTGCAGGGACTGCCATGGTGGAGTTGGCAGCCCAACTGCCGTCGGTCTGGCTGTCTGACCGCCGTATTACGAGTTTGGAGGTTGTACCAACAGAAAGACTTCCAGCAGGCTGCCCGCACCACCAGGCATCACAGATCACCACGGTCATTAGAAAGCACAACCAGTCTGGCGGAGCATGTGTTTCCACCAGTCTCATTACTAGGTGCCATGGTGGTTCAACCACCGTTTACAAGCTGGGGGAAATGGACAGAATAAAGGGAGACACTCACCTTCAGACAGCCTTACACTTCTGGTACTGCCATGGAGCCCTTCACAAACGTCATGCCGCTGCTGATGGTCATCGAGAGACAACAAAATCAATGCTGCCGTGGTGGCCACCAACCATAAGTACGCACACCTACCTGTATCATTAACCTAAAAAAACAGCCTGTAGCGCTGTCTCACACATCATAAGGAGGGCACGCCATGGGCATCAAGTACACATCTCAACCTATATATAGTTAGAAACATACATTAATATGGACACGTTCACACTCACAATACGTCCCCTTTGGGCAGCGTACTCACACTGCACTACAACACTACACAGATATACAGGGCCATACATCTCAGGCACAGGGGCACTAAAGGCTACACATCATTGTGACACACATCAACATCAACACACCTACAGCACATATACAAATATAACTCACACATTTACATTACACATTGGCCAGGGACTGTCCTCACATGCAACACATGTATGTATCGATGTGGCATGCAGCACAGACAACACCACCATTAAACAGCCCCGCAATGGACACACACATCACACACATTGTAACACAATGGAAGGACAATAGCATCCACAATATATACAGAGACAAACAGTCAACAGCACTATAATAACAATACCTGCATAACTGGGATGAGGACATCTGGGACACCCAGGTTAGGAGACTGCACTGGGACATATATCACTTTGAAGAGGCCCCTCAAACAACTATGTGCACAGGAAATGACCATGCCTGGGTACAAACAATACCAAGCCAAAATGTCATGCACATATGTACAATGAGGAAAGGCAAGTCATCGAAGCATATACAACTCCTACTGCATGGGACATACCTCTACAGGAACTATCTGCAAGGGACACACACCTAAATGGACAGATGCAGGGTCTAATGCAAACAAAGCTAGTAAAACTGAACACACTTCATGTCTGCACCAACAAAACTCAAGCTCACACAAATCACATGAATGCATAAACCATATCACAGGAACAACTCTAACATCATACATGCCCACATTGTACAACACAAAATGAAACACTTACCATCCCAAAGAGTACACAATGCCATGACACCACCATTGCATTTGCACACACATATCCATACGCTCAACATATACCCTTCTCTTGGGAGACACCAGCATTGCCTACAAAGTCACATGCTGCAAACAACACCACATGGAGCAGCAAGCAGGCTCAAACACACACAACTGGAGGCACAAAACACAAGTCACGCAAGAACAACCTAAAGGTAGAAAAGGAATTGCAGCAAAATGTGTACCCAAAAAACAGCAAGTGTATGGGTTTATTAAAAAATCCAACTTCAAATAGTCCAAGGCCATTGGTCTGTCCAAATATAGGCCCAGAATTGCACAATATTATGCTAACACTTGACTCCTAACTGCCAGGGAACCACCACAGGAAGGGGCATCAAGGAAGCAGGCAGGCACCTCAGGGATTATCTGGGGGTGGGGGTATGGAGGGGTCAGATTTTGGAGGGGGTCGGGCTTGGTAGGGGTGGGCTTCTTCTTGGGGGGAAAGGTATGGTTACTTGCAAGGGGGCAGGGGAGGCCTTGGAGGTGGAAGGGAAGGTCTGGGAGCTGGGTGGGGTCCTTCTGGGCTAGGGGCAGGTGGTAACAGGGCAATGGCCTAGGTCACACAAAAACAGTTTTTTAGACATAGGGGGATGGTCATCAACCTGGGGTCAAGATTTGGAGGTTGAGGGAGTGGTTGTAGGCTCTGTTGGTGTGGATGTTGTGGGTGCATGCTTCTATGAGGTATGCTTGTGCATGGTGGGTGTCTGTTGGGTGGGTGAGTGTGGGTGTGTGTCTTGAGGGGACAGAAGACAGAGGTGCCGGGAGATGTGGGAGTGGTGGATGTGTGCATCTGCTAGGGTGGTGAATGTGGGTTGGCTGGATGTGGTGAACGTATGTATGTCTGTAGTTGTGGTGTCTGCAGGTGTGGTGCTTGTGGTGGATGTCTGCTGGTCTGTTGGGGTGCTGTCTGCATGTTTGAGAGGTGTAGTGGGTGTGTCAGTGGCTGTTGGTGTGGTGCCTGTGGGTATGATTGATGTTGTGTCTGAGATGCTGGGGGTGGTGGGAGTGTCCAGGGAAGTAGTGAGTTTTGTTGTGTCTGTAGGTGGCTGTTTTTTTGAGTGTGTTTTCTGGTGCTTGTGTTTGTGTGAGCTACTCTTGGGTGTTGACGTGGATGTCTGCGGATCTACCTGTGTGCCTTTGGTAGGTAAGGGGAGGGGTGATTTGGATTGAGAAGAGGGAGTTGTAGGGGGGAATGGAAGGTGGGAGTGATTGGCTGCCGTTAATGAGGAGGCCAGAGCCTGAAAAGATCTCTGAGGGACAGCTATTGCCCCATGAATGCCTCCCAGAAATGCGTTGGTTTGTTGGAGTTGGGTGGCCAATCCCTGGATGGCTTTCACAGTGGCTGACTGACCCACAGAGATACCTCTCAGAAGGTCAATAGCTTCCTAACTGAGGGCAACCGGGGTCACAAGGGCTGGGGAAGAGGTCTCTGCTGCAAAGGAGACGCCCAACCTCTTAGGTGAGCGGGCACAGACAACTTTGTGGGGGGCAACAGGGAGGGCAGTGAAAGAACGGGGGTGGCGAACAATGATGGTGTGAGAAAGTTGCCTCTTTCTACCATGGTTACCCCCATTTTTGGCCTGTTTGTGAGTGTTTGTGAGTGTGTTTTTACTATCTCACTGGGATCCTGCTAGCCAGGACCCCAGTGCTCATAGTTAAAACCCTATTTGTCAGTGTGTTTTGCCTGTCTCACTGGGATCCTGCTAGCCAGGACCCCAGTGCTTATAGTTTGTGGCCTATGTCTGTGTTGTCAGTATGCTTAACTGTGTCACTGAAGTTCTGCTAACCAGAACTGCAGTGCTTATGCTCTCTCTACTTACCAAATTAGTCACTATAGTTTAGTGACTTCACATTCAAATTCCAATTGGCACACTGGACCCCTCTTATGAATCCCTAATATATGGTACCTGGGTACCCAGGGCATTGGGGTTCCAGGAGATCCTTAGGGCTGCAGCATTTCTTTTACCACCCATAAGGAGCTCAGACAAACCTTTCTTCAGGACTGCCACTGCAGCCTGAATGAAATAGTGCCAACACTATTTCACAGCCATTTTCACTGCAATTAAATAACTTATCTGTCACCTATATGTCTAACCTTCATTTACTGAAGGCTAGGTGCAAAGTTACTAAGTGTGAGGGCACCCTTGCACTGGAAAAGGTACCCCCACGCTGTCCAGGGCCAATTCCCAGGACTTCGTGAGTGCGGGAATACCATTACATGAGTGCACTACATATATGTCAGTACATATATGTAGCTTCACAATGGTAACTCCGAATATGGCCATGTGAGGTGTGTATAATCATGGAATTGTCCCCCATTCCAAATCTGGTATTTGAGGGGCCAATCCCATGCATCCTGGGGGCTCCACCATGGACCCCCAGTACTTCCAAAACAGCTCTCTGAGGTTTCCACAGCAGCCCCAGCTTCTGCCACTTCACAGACAGGTTTATGCCCTCCTGGGGACTGAGCAGCTCAATCCCAGGATGGCAGAACAATGTGTTTCCTTTGGGAGGAGGGTGTTACACTCTCTCCCTTTGGAAATAGGTGCTACAGGCTTGGGAGGGGTAGCCTCCCAGAGCCTCTGGAAATGCTTTATAGGGCACAGATGGTGCTCTCCTTGCATAATGAAGTCTACACCGGTTCAGGAACCCCCAGTCCCTGCTCTAGTGTGAAAATGGACAAAGGGAAGGGGAGTGACCACTCCTCTGTCCATCACCACCCCAGGGGTGGTGACCAGAGCTCCTCCAGTGTGTCCCTGGCATTAGCCATCTTGGATTCCAAGGTGTGGGGACACTCTGGAGACCTCTGAGTGGCCAGTGCCAGCAGGTGACGTCAGAGACCACTCCTGAGAGGTGCACACCTGGGCAGATAGCCAATACCCCTCTCAGGGCTATTTAGGGACACTCCTCTGGGTGTTTCCTCAGATTCAGCTTGCAAGACTACTCCAAGAATCTTATGCATCCTCTGCTTCAGCTTCTGACCATCGGATCAACCGCAGACTGCTGCAGGAACCTCTGTAACTGCAACAAAATATCCAGGACGGCTCCTGTGACCTGCAACTTCAGCTACAGCCAGCATTTGCAGCAGTTTCCAAGGTGTTCACGCTCGGAGGACTGCCTGTCTTCATCCTGTACCAGAAGAACAGAAGGACTCTTCCTTGGAGTGACGGAGTCACTTCCCTGCTTCTGCAGGCACCCTTCTGCGATGATGACCAGTACTCTGGGACTCCTCTCCTGACGACGAGCGTGCTCCCTGGAACACAGGTGGTGGACTGACGTGAGCCAGACTGTCCTGATTTGGTGGAGGTACGAGCTTGTACCCCTGTGCACTGCATCATCTCCAGCTCCTTGGGCTTCTCTGCACTTCTTCCAAGAATCCTTCATGCACAGTGTAGCCCAGGTCCCCAGCACTCCATCCTGTGATGCACAACTCACTGAGTTGTTCTCTGGCGGCGTGGGACGTCCTTTGTTGTGCTGCGATGACTGCACTTTGCATCTTCTTTATCCCTTTGTCCTGGGACTCCCGTGGATGCTGCCTGGTCTGCTGTGGGCTCTCTACAGTGCTGAGAGCCCCCTCCATCTCCTCAGTCTGAGTTGAGACCCCCAGGTCCCTCCTGGGTCCAGGCAGCTCCATTGTGACGCAAACCACAAACTTGCATGAACCAAGACTTGTTGCAGAATCCAGTGACGCAAAGAGCCTGTATCCAACAACTTGACATGGGACATCTCCTGCAACATGCTGGAACCCGCAGCCATCTTCTTTGGTGCTCTTCTGTACTCTTCTTCTTACCAGAGAATCTACTTTTAAACCATCTTCTAAGTTGGCAGGGGCTCCTGTCCTTCCTGGAATCTTCTGCGACTTCTGGACTTGGTCTCCTCTCTTCACAGGTCTTCAGGTCTAGGAATCCACCATTTGTTGATTGCAGTCTTGCTTGGTTCTTGCAAAATCTCTTATCATGACTTGTAGTGTGTCCTGAGGAAACTTGCAGTATTTTACACCTACTTTCCTGGGCTCTGGGGTGGGGTACACTACTTACCTTTGGTGTTTTCTTACACTCCCAACGTCCTTCTACACACTACACTTGCCTAGGGGGGAATTTGTGATTCACATTCCACTTTCTTGTATATGGTTTGTGTTGCCCCTAGGCCCATTACAATCTATTGTAATTTCTACTTTTTGCACTATTCTATGATTATTTACTTACCTGATTTTGGTTACTAGTGTATATTTTGTGTATAATACTTACCTCCAGAAGGAGTATTGCCTCTAATATGTCACTAAATAAAGTTCCTTGATTTTTGGTTACACTGAATATTGTCTTTTATTGTGTATAGGTACTGTGTAAATATAGTGGTATTGAAGGAGCTTTGCATGTCTCCTAGTCCAGCCTAAGCTGCTCTGCTACAGCTACCTCCAGGCAGCCTAAGCTGCTAGAACACTGCCTACATTTCACAAATAAGGGATAACTGTACCTGGTATAAGGTGTAAGTACCTTATGAACCCACTACAAATCAGGCCAGCCTCCTACAGATGGTACTGGGGGATGCCCCCATTGGTCCTTCACCACTAGGGAGTGGCTACTGGAGGAAGAATCAGACAAAAAAGATGACGTTCCGGTCTCCCTCGTGGCACTCTCTTCGCCCTCTGGGCCACTTGGTCCCTCTCTGTCAGTTGTGTCTCCAATGGCCAGATGTTTCCCTACTCAGCTTGGCCCCATCTCCTCTGCTTGCCAGTGCTGAAGCTGCAAAGACAAAGAGGGATAGGGTCATCACGAGTCCATGATAACACTTGAAACACAACTCTGATTGACAAATAATTCCATGATGTCAAGCAAGCCCCAACAATAACTTGCACCTAAGTGGCACATACACGTGCCATCACATATGCATGCATGCCATCTGATTTATCAATATTTGCCCACAGAAAATCCTGGATCTCCGACAACTACAATTGCATTGCTATAGTACTGCAACCACAATAACCATACAACAACTAGAAGCCCTCATCCCCATCAAAGCTGTACGCTATGCAGCAGACCTCAGTTATATGTTGACAAACATTAGTATCCCAATGTAAAGTCCATTCCCACATATCTCACACAAGGTCATGCACACATCTATTTGTGACATACATAATAACCCAACAATGTCAAATGATGCCCTAAAATCCTGCTATGTTGCTTACAAATAAGAAATATCCTGGAGAAGGTGACATGGATATACCCATGTCACACTGGAAACATATCAGCAATGCACACTTCACCAAGTGACATCTGTCCCAAGGAGGTTGCATCAATGTTACTCAGGCCTCATGTGGCTTTGAAAGGAACACTGTAGACATCATGTCCAATCTCTCAGGGAGAGATGTCCCCAGAATACACAACACAATGAATCAGCAAGCCTCAGGATAGTCACCACTACTGCCTGGCACACATTACAATGACATTATCTGAGTGCTTCTGTAGAAGCCATCTGTCCTTTGCATATTGGATAGACACTGAACTTGCAAGGACTTCTAGAAGGCCCTCAAACTGTTGCCCAATGAGACATAACATCACTATCCCCATCTTGGACATGTAAACACTCGTGTCTGTCTGTGAATGAATGCCTGTGATGTCAGCATCACTGCACATAACTCCATGACGCATGCCAACAGTCAGGGCACAATCCTTAACCATTCCACATGTGCAGTATACTTTTCAACATGATTACAAATCAAAGGCATAGATAAACACAAGATGGTTTCAAACGCTAGGCCTATCTGTCATGTCCCTCATTGCTACTGCAGTTCTACATGCCAAATGACATACTATGATGCATGAGGGTATCTTTCAGACAATAACCAACAGTGACACACTCCTGTATATCTCAAAACATGAAATGTACCCCTATTGCAAATGTACTATACCACAAACAGTTTGCCCTGCACATACATGTGAGGGAATACAGACATCACCCCATCTACATAAGTAGAACATGCATGAAACAGCAGCCTACAAATGTCTACTTAAGAGAAAGGGACACATGTTGACCTGTAGGCACAAGGAATGTTGGCAACAGTAATGACACATTATTCATGACAATGGACATTCCCCACTTCCCAAGAGAAATAAGTTTGCTACAGCTACAACTAAATTGTCATGTAAGCCATGTCACATGTGTGATGGACACCTACGAATCACTGACTGCAGTGATGCACCAACACACATCATACACTGAAGATAACTTGCTTCTGGGTGGCAGATGTCTACATACACATATACCCAGAAACATGGCAGAGGACAGTGATGCTTCACCTACTTACTTTTGGCCTGTAACATTTAGGAGTAGTGATCTGTTGGATAGAAATTACACCCTCTACAACAGCAAACAATACATGATTGTTCACTGTACACAGCCATATGTGAACCCTGCAGTTCAAGTAGTTTGAGGATTCATCCCAGTTTTGTCCTCGGTCTCAGGTCAAAAAGGCAAGGCAAATCTCTTTGATATATGACATGTCAACACAAACAATCTCCCATCTACTGTGTGACACATGGCTCATCCCCAATTGTCAGGGCAGCAGTCCCAGGGGAGCAACCTATCAATCACCTGGCAATGGGACAGGCAGGAATTTGCTATTTATTCACCCCCTTGAGGCTGCTGTGCTGCCCTTAAATGGCCATCAAGCTCCGGATAGGCCACTGTCAGAATGCAGTCCATTAGGGGGTTCATTGCCCGACAGGCACCCCACCCACATTGGGAAGACAGCCCAAGCTGGGCCGCCGTGATCTTCCAAGCCCAGCGTCTCAGGTCCTCCCACCTTTCCGACAGTGGGCGCTCAGCCAGCTGTGGACCCCCAGGGTCTGCACTTTCCTGGTGATGGCTCTCCATATCCCTTTCTTCTAATGGGCATTGACCTGCATGGATGCAAAAGACAAAACAAGAAATTATGTTGACAAGTTCCTTCCAAAATGTCACATGTATGTCAGTTCACCAAGCTAAGTACACTCTATTTTGCCCATACTGCCCACTTGTGGCACATATTAGCCATTGAGTACAGGGACATGCCTACAAACACTTCCCAATGTGCAGTCCAACCCACCACACTGCTCAGGCCCTGCAAAGACTAGGCAGGTCAACTGACGTCTTGCGGGACATGCTCTAGCATTCTGACTGAGATGTGAGCAACCATGGGAGGCATCACACCTCTGTGACTTCTGAAAGGTAGACTCCTTTGGTATTAATGCATCAAAACACTCACACTCTGTGAGAATGACCCTCTGCATACAGCACCTACAGGCTATTGTCAGAGTACAAACTCACACATTACACATGGGTAACAAAGAAGGGACTGGCTTCGTGGCTACAGGAAGAGCCTAGCCTGTCCATGTGTGGACATGTGCAAATACAAATGCAGACTCATGAAACTTCAAGGGGTGTGTTCTGTGTGAATTATCATTAACACAGAACACACCTTTGGACCTAAATGGCATTCAGAACAACAAAAGGCATCCATTGTGCATTTTCTGCTATGTGACTCAACTACTGAGTCACATATCATGGGTTCCCACGAAGCAACACACTGTTTGCATTCTGGAAATGGCTGTAATGTCACCTCACCTAGTTATGTGCATCCAACACAAATTGGATCAGGGAACACTTACAACATACAAAACACAATGTATGAGAACTCACCATCTGGCATTGAACATACAAACATGCACATTGACTCCCATTTATGCCAGACTGACTGCATCTACAGGGCCTTGAATTTATATTCTATCACACATGGGCACAATGTAGCCTTTGAAAAGGGAATGTATTGTAAAGTACACAGAAAACTGTGCACATGAGGCACTTACCTGCTCCTCTGGTGCACCATAGAGCTATCTATACCGGGTAGGACCTCAGACACCAGTCTCTCCAACTCCACTGTTGAGAAGGCAGGGGCCCTATCACCTGCTGGACGTGACATGATTGCTCCCAGAGGCGGTACACAGCAGCTCAGGTAGAGGAGGTCTTGATGGTAGCAGTATAAGGAGTCAAGTGAGGAATTTTGCAGAACATGGCAGTCACACCTGCCACTGTACGTGGTCATCACTGCTGGCGGACACAGCCATTGGCCTGTGACCACCACTGGCAACAATGTTACCCTATGACTGCATCTGCCGCAGTTGCAACCGCTTTCTGGAATTAAGACTTCCGTCGGCGGCCCGGGCTGTTGTCAAATGTCCAGTGGAATAGGTCACGGAGCTCCCATTTTAGAGGTCTGAAATGCATGATAGTGCTCCTAAAAATGTGTCACACCTCCGAAAATGTTGTTTTTAGCATTACAAACTGCTTATCTTGTCTTGTCATGTAGGTCTTACTACTCAAGCACCATTGGTGTACATTGCTGGGCATATATGGCAACTTGCAGTAGGGCACAGTCCATCCCTGTCAAAGGTCATTTGAATGCTTGGGGCATCTAGTCACATTCAGAGTGGCATTTGTAATGCATATTAGTGGTGACGCCCAGATACATGATGTGTACAAATGTGTGGCAAAGCAAGGGGGTAACATATGACCCATGTGTTATTATCAACTGTGATGTGTACTGTGTACGATGTCCACACCTTACTATATGACTTGTCACATGTTATCATTGCTGTACATCATGTATGCTGCAAGGGGCACACTGAATAATGTCAATACTCATTTATTATCATACATAGGTACCCAGGAAGGGAAAGATCAGACAACCTCCCATCTACTGTCCACTGACAGACCTTCGGACCATGGAAGAATGCCTCATCATCCAGATCTACCGTCTGAATCAGCAAACAATCATGGACCTTTGTCAGCCATTGGAGCCCAATCTGATACCTGCCATTAGCAATCCCAGAAGCATACCATCCATTGCAAAAGGAATGTCAGTATTGCACGTGCCACAAGGTCCTTCCAAAATACAGTGGCACTATCTGCTTGGATGTCCTAGACTATATTCCGTCTGGTGTTGAAGGATGTTCTCTGAGCAGTGTTGAAATACCTGAACAGCTATATCTAGTTTCCTCAACGTGAGCATTTCGCCCATGTGAGGGCTGACTTCTATGATTTTGGAATAGCAAAAATTGGTCCCCCCTGGGGGAAACTATAGCCCTTGACTTCACGGCAGTGTTCCTTTCACTGAACGCCTCCAACTCGGTAATGTTTATCAGGTATTTCAGCCATTTTATTAGATGTAAACAATTCCAAAATGATACAACTCAAACTCACCCTCTATATGGCAAAACATATTAATATTAGGTGCTCCTAATAAGTGACGATGGAGTGCAAGTTAATAAAGTGAAATGAAAGTGAATTGGTGTTATTTACAAGATAATATGTACAAAAGTGGCTAAAAATCATGTAGTCTTCTTTCCAACACCCCTGATACACGTGTCTAACCCCTTAGCTGCTGTCCCTTTCCCCCTCCAGTGCTGAGCCCTTATTTTGCTATTTGGGGTAGTTCGCACTTAGGCCCCCATAACTTTTTGTCCACATAAGCTATCCACACCAAATTTGCATCCTTTTTTTCCAAAATAATAGGGATTCTAAAATTACCCACAGTTTGTGGGTTCCCTTGGAGGAGACTGAGAAATTTGCCAAAAAACTAATCACATTTGTGTTTTTGGGGAAAAATTGGATAAAGGGCTGCAGAAAATATCATCTGGTTTTTCACTGCAAACGAGATCAACAAAGGATTGCAGTGATAAAATCACCATCTTCCCAGCTTTCAGGAACAGACAGACTTGAATCAGAAAACCAAATCTTTCAAATCTTTTTATCAAGGAAACCTATGTATTTCCAAAATGGACACAAAGCAAGGAGTTTAGAATTAGTGGTTATTTGCACATCACTGAATTCGGGGATACCCGTACTAACGTGAATTACAGGGCATTGCGCAAAATGACTTCTTTTTTACAAACTGTATTACATTTGGAAAGCAAAAATGTACAGAAAGAAAATTGCCAATCACACTTGTTCTTCTATTTTATGTTCCCTAAGTCTCCTGATAAAAATTGTACCTTACTTGTGTGGGTAGGCCTAGTGCCCGCAAGAGGAAATGCCCCAAAACACAACATGGAGACATCACATTTTTCCATTGAAAACTGACATGTTTTTTGTAAAGTGCCTAGCTGTGGATTTTGGGCTGTACCTCAGCCGGCACTTAGGGAATCCTACCAAACCTGTACGTTTTTGAAAACTAGACACCTAAGGAAAACCAGGATGGAGTGGCCTGTGGGACTCTCACCAGGTTCTGTTACCCAGAATCCTTTGCAAACCTCAACATTTGGCAAAAAAACACTTTTTCCTCACATTTCGGTGCTGCAAAGTTCTGGAATCTGAGGGGAGCCCCAAACTTCCTTCCACCCAGCATTCCCTCAAGTCTCCCGATATAAATGGTACCTCACTTGTGTGGGTTGGCCTAGTACCCAGGACATGAAATGCCCCAAAACACAAAACGTGGACACCACATTTTTCTAATGAAAACAGACGTGTCTAGCCTTTGATGTTGGCCTCTAGATCAGCCACCACTTAGGGAAACCTACCAAACCCACACATTTTTCAAAACTAGATACCTAGGGTAATCTAAAATGGGATGACTTGTTGGGCTCTCATCAGGTTCTGACACCCAGAATCCTTGGTAAAACTGAAAATTTGTCTAAAAAACCCTTTCCCCTCACATTTCAACAATGTGAATTTCTGGAATTGGACGGGAGCCACAAAATTCCTTCCACTCAGCATTTCCTTAACTCTCCCGATAAAAATGGTACCTCACTCGTGTGGGTAGGTCTACTCTCCGTGACAGGAAATGGACCAAAACACTTCGTGGACACATTTTTTCAATGAAAATGGATGTGATTTTTGAAAAGTGACTCGTTTTGGGCTCTAGCTCGGCCTACACATAAGAAAACCCAACAAACCTATATATTTCTATAAATCCAGAATGAGGGGACTTGTGGGGCTCCCAGGAGGGTCTGTCACCCAGAACCCTTTGCAAACCTAAAACTTTGGCTAAAAAACACTTTTTCCTCACATTTCAGCTCTGCGAAGTTCAGGAATCTGAGGGGAGCCACAAACCTGCTTCCAACCAGCATTCCCCCAGATCCCTCTGATAAAAATGTAACCTCACTAGTGTAGGTAAGCCAAGTACCCATGACAGGGAAGGTCCCAAAATGTATAGTGGCGATAATGATAACCAAGGTGAGTGTACTAATTAGTCCTGGGATAGGGAACCATTTAAGGAAACGTATCAAACCCAGACATTTCCGAAAAGTAGATATCAAGGGAAGTGCAGGGAGGTGTTGCTTGTGAGGATTTGCCAAAGTTTTTTTTCCCCAGAATGCCCTGCAGAGGTAAGCCATTGAATAAAAATACATTTCTGTGATGTAAACTACAGGAATATGCAGGGATCCACAAACTGCTTATTACCCAGAGCTCCCCGATTTGTCCCAATAAAAACGCTGACCCACTAGTGTGCCTAGAATTGTGTAGATCCCTGCATAGTCCTGTGGTTTGCATGACAGAAATGTGAGAAAAAAATTAGTTTTTATTTAATGTTTCACCTTTGCAGGGTATTCTGGGTAAGAAAACATTGAGGAATCCACACAAGCCACACCTCCATGGACTCCCTCGGGTGTCTAGTTTTCAGAAATGTCTGGGTTTGGTAGATTCCCCCATATGGCAATTGAGTCCAGGACCCAAAACGCAGTTGTCCACCTAACAAAACCAGGTTGTTTTTTGTGATAAATAATTTTGATGGCTTAACAATACGATTTGGGCCCTTCCCTGTTGTGACCCTGTGTGGCGATTGGGGTTACCCAAGCTGTGCAAGTCATTCAGCAGGATTGCAAGGTGGGTTTCTGTACTAACCCCATATTGAGCGTAAGGTCCAAAGCTATCTTCAACTCCACCAGCGAAGTCGGGGTCCACTGGTTTGCGGTGGAATGGGGCCCTAGAGTGCCTCCGTGCTTCCTCAGAAATTTTTTGAAACGCAAATTTGTTCGCTGCATAATTTGCTGAAGGAAGTCAACATCCAAAAAGGGATGGGCATAGTCAATTGGCAAAAAGTTGGCTGTATCTACTTTACATCCAGCGTTACCAGTAAAAGGTGGAATTTGGGGTTGAAATGAATGGGGGAGCTGCCAAGAGAGCACTCTGTCTGTGCTTGGAGCTGCACACACCTGCTCTCTGGTTTGGGCTAATTCACTGTTGTCCCGCCGCAGATTGTGCATGTGAAGGGACAGCACAACTGTCCCCATCGTCTCGCTCAGAATAACTGGAAGAGGTGTCATCATATGGGACTCTGCCGACAGAAAAATCACTAATAGATTCTTCTCCATTGCCCCTCCCTCAGATGCTTTCTCAATATCTGCTGTATCAGTCTCTGATCCTGCCTCAGAGCTGTCCACCATAACCTAAGTTACGGCTTCAGCAGCAGTCATCCAGCGAGATGCCATCTCCGCTACTGCCTAAACTGTTCCTCTAAAACACTAGCTTGAGTAGGTGTCAGATATGGTGACAAAATGGCTAGTGGGTGTATGTGTAATGTGTACAACAGTAAATGTCAGTCACCTTACAAAACAAAAAAGACTCACTATTACTTCACCTTGTTACATACCCATCATCACAGCCTTTAACACTGGTGGCGCCCAGTGCGACAAGCTTTTTTGCCGTCCCCCCTCCCATGACCTCCTTCTTGGATTCCCTCTCTACCACCCAGCAAAATTGCTCTTCATCTCTGCATGGCCCCCTTTGCACATATATATGTAATTTGTTTTAAAGCACAGGTAATGGCTGGCTTTGCTAATCAACTCAGCAATTCACATAGATAAAATACAGATCTGTTCTTTGCAGCAGACATTTAAACCTTCTGAGCTACTTTATGTCGTCAAAACTGGCACTAGACAAAAGTCCGATCTCTTTTTCTAGCAGCAGGAGCATAATCACAAAAGTTAATTTTTTTGCCACCTAACAGCTATATCTATATATATATACATTATATATATATATATATATATATATATATATATATATATATATACTATGCACATATGTAGGGAGAGAGTGTCTCTCTCTCCTTTTATATATATATATATATATATATATATATATATATATATATATATATATATATAAAAAGAGATCACGTTTATATGTGTTTGCAGCCCCCTGGGAAACCACAGATGCAACAACAAAAGTGATCTCTATATATATATATATATATACATATATATACATACATATTCATATATATATATATATATATAAGAGAGATTTCCCACCCCCTGTAGAGTCTCTCTCTCTCCATTTATATATATATGTATGTGCACTACTACTACCAGGATGCATTGTGTAAATCACCAGAGCATTTAATCAAGTAATAAGGTGCCTTCAATCATTTGCTCAACCCAAGCACTTGGCCTGTGACCAAGGACGAGATGTCTGAAATGCGCAAGGCCTGGAAAAGGTGTAAAGAATTGTTTGAATGTTACTGGCTTTGCTGCTGTCCAAAATAAACTGCAACCTATTGAGAGTGAGCTTTTGTCCAGAGGACAACTTTGTTTTGCATATATATATATATATATAGCTGTGTGGTTTCCTGGGGAGGGTGATTGTGGACCCCAAGGAAACCGCACATTTATCCAAAAAAGAATTACCCCTCCCCCAAGGGGATCAGCCCTGCTCATCGGCGACCCCCTGTCAATTTCATTAGTTTTTAAATGTAATTTGTATTTTTGAACCCCTGGTAGGGTGTGATTGCCCCAACCCCCAGAGGTAAACACACTTATTTAAAATGGCCCCAGATGGGAAAAGGGGCATCCCATTTCCTAAAGGGCAGACTCCCCTGGTCACTACTCTTTTAAAAAAAATATAAATATTTTAACCCCTGGGGGGAGTTGTGCTCCCCCTCAGGGGTAAACTACCTTTATTTTATTCTTTTATGCACCGAAGGGGGGGTCAGCCCATTTTCCAGGGGGCCGATCCCGTCTGATGGCATCTCTGGTGTCTAGTGGGGTTTCCTGGGCATGGATCGCAGCACAGCTGTGATGCATGCCCAGGAAACACTTTCAGGAAGGCCTCGTTTAAAGGGAGAGAATGTCTCCTTTCAAAGGAGGCCTTTCTGAAGGCTGGGAAGGCCCTTTTTGGCCCGTTTTCCCCCACCAGATCCAACAGCAGCCTTACCTCCACTTCCTGCTCTGGGTAGGAAATCAAACTGATGTCACAGATGGGTGGATGGTGGGTGAGGGGGATACACGGAAGCACTTTTGTGTCTTCTGAGGGGTATTCCATTTTTTAAAATTCCTCCCTGGTGTCTGCCATTGATCGTGGCCCGCACCAGGGATGGTGTGTGTGCGTCGGCCATTGCCCGACACACGCACCAATGGGGCTAGAATCTACAGACAGTTTCAAGACACAGTCCACATTTTAATTTATGTTGACATTTCAACCCAACCTATGAAACTCATTCAAAAAGTGTCATCATCAGGATGGAATGTTGTAGTAGGAAGCACCTAAAATGAGAGAATTATGCATCTGTCCCCAAGCATCGTAAATCCTTATCGCATGATTATAAAACAAATTAATATATTCATGCTGGTTGGCCTATTATATATAAATAGCATAATTATCGACCCATAATCTTAATGTACAAACATGTGCTAGTCCTTCCCCATGTGTGAGACAAGATCCTGAGTATGGTTTGAACCCCTGGACAAAGTTGGAGCAGTTATAAAAAGTGTGCTCAATGGATGAAATGGGATAACCACATTTCTAAAGCCAGCAAAGGTTCTTTCAAATTGTTCAAAACTGGGCCAAAAGTCCTCCTCAACTTTCAAATATCCCCAATTATGTCCCAGAGATGACTCATCATTGAGTCAAACCCAACTCTTAGAAAGTACAGCACACAAGTCTTACAATGAAGTACTTACCCATCAGTATTTCATGAGCGTACATCCATTAATAAATCTCCTCCTGGGTATAACATCGGACGGCTCAAGGTGCCATACGGACTCAACGTGGCCCTAGATATTAATCCTAATGCAAACCAAAATGTAAACATCATTGTATGTTCACTCTCCTTGGCTATCCTTAACTGATTGCAGAACGCAAGACGTATTATGGGAACTCCACCACTGTCAAACAACCTGAAATCAAGTACTGAACATTGTACATAGTCAAATGTAAACCATGTACCCTAGACTTGAAAATACCCCACTTGCTTGAGCAAGTACCCAGGACAAACCCTCAGTGTGTCATTATAAAAACATCTATCGTTTGGCACACATCCCAAATGTGGTGGAAGCTATTGATGACACAAATGTTGCCTTCGTCCATCACATGGCAATGAACAAGTGTACCTTAACAGAAAGAAATTCCATTCCATGAACTTCCAAGTTGTTTTTTTGATGGACCTCTACATTTCATAGGTCTGTTCCCGTTATCCGGGTTCAGTTCAGGATGCGTTCATTCTGCGAATCAGCACAATCCCCGAGCTGATGTCATGACTGTATCCAGAGAGTACCTGGCTGGTTGGTAAGTCACATCTGCCCTAATTGTGTGTGTGCAATGTGTGCTGCAACAATTCAGATGGGAGGGACTCATAGTTGCACATATGTTCCATTCATTATAGGGGACTCTGCGTATCCAAACCATCCATGGTTGTTGACACCACTGAGGAACCCAACTACGCTAGGGAAAGTCCACTTCAGCAAGGCCCACGGAAGAACACTGCATGTCGTGGAGCAGGCTTTTGGACTCCTGAAGGCCAGATTTAGGTGTGGACAAGACAGGTGGAGTCCTCCTCTACTCACCCGGAAAAGTGTGTAAGATCATTGTAGCCTTCTGCATGCTCCACAGCATTGCCCTGTGGAGGAAAATCCATACATTCCAGATGAGGGGGAGAAAGCAGTGCCACTGGGTGATAATCCTGAAATGCCAAATGAGGACGACAGTGATCAAGAGGAAGGTGAAGGCTTGCAGGCAGATCTCATCTATCACTACTTTATCTGAGTGTAAGTATATCATGTAATGTAATTACTTGTGACTGTGTGAGGAACTGTGGTTGTCATGATGTGTGGAGTCTGGTGTTTTGTTCAAAACACTGAGAGTGTAATGCTTTGCAGTATACAGCCAAAGGTTGCTTGATAAGTCAGACTTTAACACTTCCTTACCTTGATTAGCTGCTTTGTGTGTGTCAATCTCATTACAATGTGAGTGAATCCACTGATGTTTGAGATGAGATTTTGGTCATAGGTATCATTTTCAAGCCTAAAGTCTTTGTTTTGTTTTTATATAGCAACCCTCACCATGACATACTCAGGTGGGCATTTTAGAGTTGTGAAATTGGCAGGTATTTGATGTGGTTCTGACATAGGAAGTGGACATGGATTAATCCAGGTAATGTTTGTCACAGATTTGGGGTGTATGAGTCCTGTGCCAAGCAACTTAAATAGTGTTTGGGTGGAAGTCTGAAGTGCACAATACACCTGTTTGAATTGGTGTGTTGGGCCAGTTGTCTCATGAGTGTGATCATGTGGCTTTGGAATGTGTTGTCTCCAAGTATAATCCATGCATTCCCCCTTCAGATAGTGTTCACAAGGAGCTTGTCTGGCCTGTTTGTAGCTGTAGATGTGTTTCCTCATTGCTGGCCACAGTGCCTGTGCCACAACACCGACATAGGTTTGTGTCATACCACAAGATGCTTGGTTATTGTATTAGGATGGACCTATTATCAGGGACTGTTGTACTGTTCTCTGT
Organism: Pleurodeles waltl; assembly: GCF_031143425.1. Lineage (NCBI taxonomy): Eukaryota > Metazoa > Chordata > Amphibia > Caudata > Salamandridae > Pleurodeles > Pleurodeles waltl. Next base: position 676,345,580 of record NC_090445.1, read on the forward strand.
CTGTGCCATGGTTTATGTGATGTTTGAAAACCTGGTTTTGGTATTTGATAATGTCCAGGACAGTGCGCGCTCTACGGGCATCTAAAATGCAAAAACCCAACACTTGCAAGATAATGTAATTTATGCATTGTGATGATATGTTATTGTTTAACCTTTTGCATTGCAGAATTCCATCCAAAAGATACATTTTTAAGGTGCTTATAAATACTGTACATGCAGACATTCAGAGTGTGTTAGGGTGTGGTTCCTTTCCAGGGCCTTCTAGAGACTTTCCCTGCAACATGCCTGGGCGTGGTTCTAGGCTGGGCCAAGACTCTATAAAAGAGAGTCAGCCCAACTTCCAGTGCTCACTATTCAGAGGTCCCGGTGCAGAGCAGCAGCTTCTTCCTGAGCTCCTGTCCCAGCAGCCTATTTGGATTTTCCAGTCTTCTGCACTCATCTCTCATTAGTGATCACTGTTTCCAGGCGGTAAGACGGTGTTTGGACATTTCCCAACACCGTAATTAGGAATTTTCATATTCTTGATTTTAATTCTTAAATGAATGACAGATTACTTGTGCGCTGCCATTTTTTGACATTTGTATGGTGGTTTGCAAATAGGGAGGACGCACAATTTATTCCATAAAGATTTGACTTCGTTATTACATTGTTGTTCATTGCGCGCTGATATTTCTTGACATTTACATGATGTTTTACGAGTTGGCAAGACGTGCAACTCGTTTCATGAGCATTTAACTTTGTTGTTCATTGCACGCTACCTTTTCTTGACATTTACATGGTGGCATTCGAATCGGCGAAACGCGCGATTCACTTCTCGTGTGTAATTCACGCTGTTCATTATGCGCTATCATTTTCTGGCATTTACATGGTGGCATTCGAATCGGCAACACGCGCGATTCTTTTCCTTGAGTGTTTTTTCATGTTATTCATTGTGCGCTACCATTTCTTGGCATTTGTATGGTGGCATTTGAATCGGCAAGACACGCAATTCTTTCCTCGTGTATAAATAATGTAAACTACTGTGCGCTACTATTCGAAGACATTTTCTTGGTAGCATTTCAAGTTGACACGTCGCGTGATTTATTCCTTGAATCTACGTTGTGTGATTTCATGGTGCATAATCCTTTATGGTGTTTAATACTCATATAAAAATCTGCAATGTGCGCAATTCACTTCCCAATGTTTTTTCTGAGATAAACACAACAATACCAGAGTTCTAGATGTAATGCTGTGTGTTCCTGATCTGTATTCTTAAAAGGAGATTCATATGGTTGTGTGGAAATTGCTCAGAGTGTTTCCTGATTCTCATGCTAAAGAAAGTACTCGAATCTGAATGTCATATTTAACTTTTCCTGTTTCCTCCTCAGGTATTCGGTCATCTAAAGCCTAGTCAGTTTTAGGACTATTCTAGGGTTGTTCATGTTTTTCGGAAAAGACGAAGCTTAGAGTTGTAGCATGGTACTGATTTCATGAGATGTAATTTTGATGTTGTGTTTTAACCTTTTGCTTCCTACAGGTATCCTTCCCAGCTGTTCCCATCCTAATCCCCTTTTCCCCACTTGGACTCTCTTAGACTCTGTGATAAATCTAATCAGAGTATTGGAGCTGTCTTGTGGTGGAAGTGTTGGGAACGTGCACAGACCCCCAGGATCTGGTGACTCTGACAGATAAGGCTCAAGCTGGTGACAACAACCACTAATCTGTTAGCCAATTCTATAGGATGAGGTCTGACAAAGCCCTTTCTTCTGTGGTCTGAGGAACTGTACCTTGGTATATCTACCCTAACTCAATATGATTCAACCACTCTTAGCTATGACAGTCCAGGCATTTTGACGGCCTATGTGCTGTGCAGTGCAATAAAAAGTTTGGTGTGATTAGACACTTGCATCAATGTGTTTGTGTGTAATGCTAGTAATCCTCAGCATGACACTACCAGTGACCTGTCCCTCCTTCCATTACCATCTTGTGACTTCCTCATGTGTATCAGATTTGCTTACATCTCTACATTTCAAAATGTGGAACAGAAGCAAGCAGGCAATGATTTTCTGATAGGTGAATTTATTAACAGGTGCAGGAAATAAAAATGAGATACAACACAAAAGGAAAGTGAAGGGATCAGTCATGGTGGCTTAAATCATTTTATTAGATGCCACAACAGTTGTAGTCCAAAGTCCAGTGTCCTACTGCCAGGGAAAATGAAAGGTGGTTGCAGAACAGTCAAAAGAGTGAATATGTGGAGTTTCGTCAGGAAGAGGTTACTTGCTGGCAGTGGTTGGTGTCTTGCCATCTGATGCTCCTGGCTTCTTGGCTGGATGTGCCCACTTGCGGGGGGATCTGCTGCTACAGAGGCAGGGGTGTCTGAGGCAGATTCTTCCTCTGACAGGGCCTCCCTTCCTGTGGCTGCCACAGATGTTGAAGGGCCTGGTTTTGCTTGGCCAAAGGAAGGGGTGTGGTGTTGCTCATGGTCCATGATCAGGGTACTATTTACCTCTCAGCACACCCCGATAGGGAGGTCAGGATTATGTTGGAAGCCCCTCTGCTGCTGGATCATTTCTATGAGTTTGGCAAGTACCTGGCCCATCATGTCTTGGGATTCTTGACAGGCTCCCAAGACTTGGCTGATGGTGTCCTGGCCAGGATCATCCCCAGTAGCCTCTCCCGCTGGCCTACAATATCCCCCACACACACCCTACCCCACACAGGCCTGTGCCCTTGCCTCAGATTGCCCCCTACCACTCGTTCCAGGACTATCGTTGTCAGAGGTGTGTTGCTGTGACTCAGGATCCTGGACTGGGCCTTACAAGATTGTTGGAACTGTCCTCAGGAAAGGTTAGGGGGCAACTGGTTACCTGAGATGTTGATGCAACCGGGCTAGGAAGACTCGATGTGGTCACAGTGAGGCTCACTGGTGTCGTCTGACCAGGTTGCCCTGATGGACCAGAATCATCCTCAAAGTCCAGACATGCAGGAGTGTTGTCATCACTGAGGGCTTCATCAAGGGGGTAGTGGGAGTCTCTTCAGTGGGCTTGGTGTTCCCAGTGGCAGCTCCACCTGTTGATATGAGAGATACAATGTCCCTGGTTGTATTGTGACATCTACCTCTAGTATTTTACAGCGACATTTTGCAAAGGGTGTGTGCATATTGGATTAGCAAGTTTTCCTTTTGTGATAGGTACCCATGCTATCTGACCTAACATTTGTGAAACATGCCAATTCCATTTCAGTCAAGCAGCTGCTGAATTTAAGAGTTCATTAGCAGTTGGGAGGATGGGCAAAGAGTTACATCTTGCCACCAGTGCAGGCAAAACAGTGGCTGGGCAGGCTGTAGCTTTGAACATTTTAAGGCCTAGTTGAATGTTATGCAGACAGACCCATGACTTTGCTGTATATGTGGTTGGAGTCATCATGAGGTCAGTGCTTTGTGAATGTGTCTGCTGCCAACACCATTCAGGTGATGCATCTTGAGACCTTGGGGTCTTTTTTTGTTGCACACTGGTTGATCTATCTTTCATGCCCACAATATTTTCAGCTTGGCTTAGATGCTCAAGATGGATCTAGGTGGTTAGCCACATCACAGATTGGACCACAATATGCCTCTTGGTCCCTCCCAGGTGAGTAAACTTCATCTGTGAGTTCACAAACAGATGCATTATGGAATATGGACACTAGTCTGGTAACTGAAATTACAGGGACTGTCCCCCTGCGAGTTGCAGTCATGGTACTCCCTGTACTACACACAGTATACATAAGTTATCCTCCCAGGTGAGTACACTTCCATTGCGAACTAATGAACAAGGGTAGCTGGACAGATGCATACTGTACTTGGGTTTGGAGTTGGTGAGAAAGAGCCTCCTGCACTTACTTACTTACCCTCTACTTCATACACTTGATAAATGTCACCCTCTTGGTGCGAAAACTTCATTTTTTAATTCTCCTAGAAGGGTATTTTGGCAAGTGTACACTGGACTGGTGGATGGGTTGACAGTAAGGGAGTCTCCTGTGAGTTGCAGCCATGCAACTCCCTGTACTACACACTATACAAATGGTTTCCTCCCAGGTGAGTACACTTCAATGATGAGTTGATACGCAGGTGTATTGTGAGGTGAGAACACTGTTTTTTTTGTTTGGAGTTGGGGGAACAGTGCCTGCTGTGAGTTGCAGTACTGTTACTCTCATTGCTCCACAACACCTGAAAGATGCCACCTCCATCCGCGAGTACACATCATTTGTGATTTAAAATACTGTGGTCTTCTGAGAATAGGACACTGCTCTAATGTTTAGAGTAACAGTACCATTGCCCCCTAGCCTTATCAGTCCTGCCAGTCCCTGTACTACACACACTTTACAAATGTTATCCTTCCAGGTGAATACCCTTCAATTGTGAGTTCAGGGACAGGGGTAATTGGAGCAGAGGACACTGTGCTGGCTGAGTGAAGTGACAGTACCAGTGCCTCCTGGCCTTAGCAGTCCTGCCAGTCCACTATACAAATGTTATACTCTCAGGTGGTGGCACTTCAATGGGGAGTTGACAAACAAGGGAATTTGTAGCAGAGGCCATTCTGCTGGCTGAGTGGGGTGACAGTACCATTGCTTTCTGGCCTTTTGCAGTCCTGCCAGTGTCTGTATTACACATACTATACAAATGTGATACTCTATGTTGGGTACATTTCAATGGGGAGTTGACAAATGAGGAAATGTATAGCAGAGGTCATTCTGCTGGCTGAGTGAAGTGACAGTACCAGTGCTTTCTGGCCATAGCATTCCTGCCAGTCCTGTAGTATACACACTATACAAATGTTATCCTTTAAGGTGAGTACCCTTCAATTGGGAGTGCAGGGACAGGAGTAATTGGAGCTGACTGAGTGTGGTGACAGTACCAGTGTTTCCTGGCCTTAGCATTCCTGTCAGTGCCTGTACTACACACACTATAGAAATGTTATACACTCAGGTGGGTACCCTTCAATGGGGAGTTGACAAACAAGGGAATTTGGAGAAGGATATATTGTTCTAGTTTTTGGAGTTGTGGAACAGTGTCTGTTGGGAGTTGTAGTGCTATCAGTCCCTGCACTTCACACACTATACACAGATGTTATTCCCCCAGATGAGTCAACTTCACATGTGAGATGTCATGCAGGGGTCTTTGGACAGGGAAGCACTGGGCCAGTGAGTGTGGTGACAATGAAGGTGGCAAACAGTTAGCAGTGAGCATGCATGACAAAATATTTTGGTGACATCTTTATTATTGGGACTTACCAGACTGCACTCCCCCAAGTATTCCTGTCAAGTCCTCATTATGCAGGATGGCCAAAACCTTTGCCTCCCAGGATGTGAGTTGTAAGGGAGGAGGGGGAGGGACCACTGCCTGTCTTCTGGACCTGCAGTTGGTACCTGGATACCACAGAACCAACATTCCCCCTGAGGTCGTTCCAGCTCTTCCTGATGTCCTCCCTCGTGCGCAGGGTGGTGCCTACAACATTCACTCTGTCGACTATCCTTTGCCACATTTCCATTTTCCTGGCGATAGTAGTGTGCTGAACTTGACCTCCAAATAGATGTGGCGCTACTCTTATGATTTCTTTCACCATGACTCTTAACTCATCTTTAGTGAAACAGGGGTTTTTCAGAGGTGACATGGTGGTAATAACAGAATAGGAAATTAACATGTGACAGTGACTTTATGAAGCTGGGAAGTGCAAATGGATGTGATTGTATATAAAAGTGTGTTGAGGTTGTAGGATATGAAGTAAGAGAAAATTGAATGGGCTCCTATTCTATACTTAATTTTTTAATAATGCCTCCGGCTTAAGTGCGTGGCATTGGTGATGCAGAGGTGTGTGAAGGGGTGTGTTTTATAGAGTGCTTTGAAGTTGTGTCGGTGTGGCAGTGTGTGTCAGCTGTGTTGTTTTCAAAGCCATCCAATGTGCAGTTGTGTATTACTTTGGTGACCGCGGACTGTCGTGGTTCAGACTGCCATTGGCAGACCACCATGGATGTCCACCACTGCGACTTTTAACTTGTAATAGGTCAGTGGTTGGTTGTTGGGCTGTCAGTGCTGGAGGTAAGACCACCTATTCCACGCCCTCCATGGTACTGGCAGTCTGCCTTTTTTGGCCGGCGGTCCTGCCTGTGTAACTCGTAATACAGTGGTCTGAAAGACTGCCAATATGGCAGTCTTTGGCAACCGCCCTTAGTCTAAATTTCTTCTAACTCGGGAAGTAAGCGCAGGCCTGGCAGAATCCACTTTTTGTATCCGATTTGTGCTCCATCGTGGTCTACCATATTTTTTTACTATGACCCAGTGTTTCGCGACTAGAAGTCTGCAGTTAGTGCTTGGTCTTTTAGGTGCTAGTTTTTACCTTAATATTTAAAAATTAATAACTCCTGCTCTATTGTTTTTTTGTTGTTTTGGTGTCAAATAAGTTATCAACATTTACTTCAGTTTTCTGAATTGGTGTGGGATTTTTCACTTTATTACTTTTTGTGTGCTGCACAAATACATTACACATTGCCTCAAAGTTAAGCCTGACAGCTTTAGTACAAAGCTACCAGAGGGTTAGGCACAGGTTAAGTCAGTGACGTTTGTAGTTCACCCTAAAAAGGTATTGTATCTGTTGCTTGAACAGGATACACACCCTATTCAACCAACACCCCAATTTCTCACATTCACTATGTAGAGCTCCCATCTAAAGTTCCTCATAAATTTCAGCTGTTTGCTCCACAATTTGATAAGCACAAATCAAGCAAAAACAAGGTTGAAGGAACAAGCTGATAAAGAAAAACACAGAACTGTCAGTCCTACCAATACAAAGAAGACCGTGGTTTTTCCTACTAAAGATCTAAAAGATAGGATTATGATATGGTGAAATGTGAATACTAAAGCTGGTCAATCATAGTCTGAAATGATTTGGAACACATTAGAAGTCAGTTTGTTAAGACAGACCATGAGCCAAAGTAGACCATTCAAGGTCCCTGGTTCCTTGCAACACTTGTCTATACCCTTGAGACTATGGAAGACACTCCTGCTAGATTTCATCACCAGCTCACCTGAATATCACCTTATGATCATGGTGGGTCATCAATAGTTTGGTTAAAGCAGCCCACTTCACCCCTGTGAATAGATGCCAGCACAGATACATTTACAATGTATAGTTTGACTGCATGGGCAACCGACAACTATTGTCTCTGATTGTGGCCCCTAGTTCACAAGAGTGGTGTTCAGTCTTTTGGGTATCATCAGCTATGTACACAAACGTTCACCCTCAATCTGACCGAGAAGCCAAATAAGTAAACCAAGGGTCATATTAAAAAGAAATGATGCATCACTGAGCTGTGTCAGCAATGCATCCAAATAACTTATGCTTTGGTACGACAGAATAACACACCATGGATGCGTCGTATTTACAATACGGCACACCATATTATAAGGATCCTTCCTGCATAAAACAAAATGATGCATCCATGTGTGCCATGTTGTAAGGAAAACTGGTGCTACTGCTGAAAAAGTGACACAGGGCTGACTTGTGGCATGTAAAGTGACGCTGCATCTCTTTTGTGTGTGGATTGTGTAAAACAAAAATTACAAAAAAGTCTCCTTCATTTGAATAAAAGGCACACTGCCCAGAAGGCAGCTATTGAGCAGGCAGTAGAAGCAAGGACAACAATCCTAGCACTAGCCAGGATGTCCAAACAGACATCCAGGGGAAGAGGAAGTGCAACTTCAGTGAGGAAGAGAATGACATCTTCATCACTGAGGTGACAGAGCACCAACATCAGCTCTTTGTCACCTCTAAATTCCCAACAGGGAGGAAAGAGGCTATTTGGCAGTTCATAGTGGAGAAGGTCAACAGTGTGGGACAAGCGAAGAAGACCGTCACTGACTGCAAGAAGCGCTGGCATGAATGCCAGACAAAGGAGAAACTGGCCAACAACCTCAAGACAGACATGCAGACTGGAGGAGGAATCCCTGCACCCCAGGAGGAGCTGTATGCCCTGGAGGAGCAGGTGGCAGCTGTCATTCCAGACAAGTTAGTGGCTAGAGTCCCAGGACATGACACTGCAGCACACGAGGAACAACCACAGACACAGGGTAAATATTAACAAGGGGCAATATGGGCAAAAAGGTCATGTTGTACAGAGTAGCTAGCTTTGTCCCAGTGATCCAGTGTGCTGTCAGCAGGGCAAAGGGCAGGAATCTGGATCATGTCCTGTTAAATGGCATAGAAATGTCAGTCACACACCCCAGTTACATGTTGCACAGCTGTCAGGCTCTGTCATGTTGATCCATTACAAGTATGAAGTGCAACACCAGTCTAGGTTCTCCTTTGTATACTGAGATGTGCAGTGTAATGTACAACATGAGTCACCAGACCTACAAGTCCCACAATACAAAGTAAAAAACAAACATGGAGGCCCAAACACAAGGTTAGTGGTGCAGTGCAGCACTGCTAGTCAACTTGCTGCACTGCCCTGTGCCACAGGGAAAGGAGAGAAATGGCCTGTATCTACAAGATAACATGCATTCCTGTCCTCTCCCGCTGGTGCACACTGGAATGCCTAGCGCTAACACAGGCATCCTTGCGCCATGTTGCAAGGATGCCTGTGTCAGGATTCTACCTGTGCAGGAAGACATACCTTCCTAAACAAAAGCAATCACATCAGCCTTTGTCCTCTTACTATGTTTGCTGCAAAAGGCAGCACACATAGAAAGAGAAGAAAACAAGGATTAAATAAATTACTTCTTCTTACGGCTCTCCTGGTGATGTGTAAAAATATGTTGCATTCCCCAGTTCACAGATTCTTGTACATCAGGAAATGCAACAAAACCCATGTATTTTGCATTTGAAAACCCACTGAAAGCTCATGGTATGCCCCCCGATGCAGAGTAAGACAACACAGCAACTTACATTCCCTTGCCTAACTCCACATCTACAAGGCCAGTAAAAGCCAGGCAAGCTGGATTTGTGTGGTCTTGAAGATATGGATCTGCAGCCTGGTCCTCTAGTGTGTCACAAAAAGTGACACAGTGGTGGTGTAAGCTGCATGGAAATATGCCCCATGGACTGGAACAGCACATCATGCATGGAGACCTGAACCCTATACAACCTGACGGTGATAATGCAGGCCACCCTGCACCATGAGGCCACTGTGTGGTACATGGGCTCATAAACAAAAATATGCATTGTAAAGGAAACAAAGAGCATGTGCTTGTCAGTGGAGAAACAGCTCACCTGAGGGGTGTCAGGTGTTGGACATATGAAGTATCAAGACATGGTAATATGCCAAGAGCCATGTGTATATTAACTGGCATGACAATACATGGCACACAGCTGTTATGATGTGCTTGGTGAGACTGCATAGGGGTGAATTGCCATGGTAGGAGTCACCAGAACCCATGCTATGTACTACATTTGACTGGGTCAGGGTTAATGGAAGTGATGCGCACCAGAGGATAATGTGTTTTGAAACCAAAGTTGTTGTGTGGCCCTGGTGGACCCATGATTGTGCAGGGCATTGTCAGTGCTGATTGAGTATGGTGAACTGCCATTATGTCTGAAAGGGGAGACATTGCCTAGTAAGTAGTTCAGAATGGATATTGGTATTGCAGGGTTAGCTAGCCCAATACACATGCACTGCTGTGTCTGACATTGTCACACTTGTGTTGTAGCTGGGAAGGGATGCCATAGAAGAGCCCATTGGGATACAACATCCTACATGTGATGTGGTCCTGGGTGAAGATGTAGCATGTGACAGGAGGGAGTCTGAAGGAAATTGTTTTGCCATGCTACTTTTGTCTCAGTAGGAGGATATTAAATAGGGATCTGTCAAGGTACAGGAAGAACTAGTCAGCCAGCACAAAGAGCAGGAGTCAGCAAAGGGTTGAGACTTAGGTGGATGTGCCCAGTCATGTTGCAAACACAGGTAGATACATGTCACCAGTTCCAGCAATGCTATCATGTGGGGTACAGCCTGGCCCAGGCCCCTCAATAACAGCCAGACATGTCAGTACATTGGATAAGGTCACACATATTGTTTGTGTCATAGGCAAGTGAGAGTCAATCACTGATCTTGGTTATATCACTGTGGGGAAGTAAGTTGAGTCACTGGCACAAAAAAATAATGGCAGAGGAGGCATGTACATGTAGAAGTGAGTGAGCCTGAGTCAAAGGATGTGCTATATTATGCAGACACCCAATTATCAACGGGGCTGAGTGTCTGCTAGCAAGCTACCTAGTCTGACAGTGCCTATAACCTCAGATTTGGTACACAGTGCCCATTGTCCACAATGATGAAACCAAAAGTGTATTCAATCAAATCAAATGAGGAGACAGAAATAGGAAATACATGGTAAGTACATGCCCACACACATTCCTGCAGTGTAGGAAGGTTTTTGGGTGTGCAGAGTTATTCGGGATAAGTGTTACAAAATCAACCCTTGATCACATGAAAGGCCTAGGGCTCATTATAACACTTAAATTAGATGTGGGAGTAATGCTAATTCCTAACTCCATTCTCACATTTTAGTATTAAGAGTGGAAACCATATTAACAATGTTACTTAGTTTTATGTGTAGATAAGTAGTGATCCCTACCCTATATTGCCCCTTTAGAGAAAGTCCATGGAGTGGGAGACAGTTCAGACTCCATGGCACTGAACACTAGTGGCAGAGGAGGAAATAGTTGAAGTGGGGTAGAATTAAATTCTCATGGATACAGTTGGATTGTTGCAAAACCATTGATCTGATGTAACAATCCTCCAGTTGTTGAGAAAGAGGGTGAGTCTGGCATGCAGGTTTCTCTGGAAAAAAGATTTAAGAGAACATGACGTACCTGTGTTGGCCCTGGATCTACTTCTGCCTCTTTGAAAACTGCCTAAGAAGGTATTTCCTTTCTGTGGGTAGCAGAGTGTACCCTGGTTTATCGCTGAATCCAGAAGTATGACTGCCTTTGGGTGCGTAGAAGAATAGTCAATAGGAGCTTTGCTGGGATTTGCTGGAGCAGTGAGATCCTCCTTGCCTGGCCTTGTGAAACACACAAGGTTAAAAGAACTTAATTAGATTCTGCTGTGCCTTGTCCAGAGAGGTAAAAGGTTGGACGTAAGCAGATACGTCTTTGACAAAATGATCTCCAAATAGATGACCTTCTTCTTCATAACACAGTTCGTTATCTGACATCTCAGCCACTTTAGGCTTGATTCTCATTAGGACAGTCTTTCTCTTCTCCGCTGATAATGCAATGATCGCATTGCCCAGGAGGCAAATAGCTCATTGACTCCAATCTCTGAGAACTGGCAAATTAACCGGACTTCCAGTAAGAGCTACATCTTCAGAAATCTCCATAATCTGAGTCAAAGGGTCCAGGACCCCTAGGAGTTTTGTCCTGGCTTTGCCGAAGAGCTTGACAATCCCTTTATTGGGATACTTTCCTGTCTTTGAAAGGAAAGAGGCCATTGCTGGTTCTATGTCTGGTGTAGAGTACAACATGTGAGGAATAATGAGGTCTGGAGTTTATGACGGTTTCACTTGTCCATTGGTCTCCTAATCCAATGGGATAAAAATGGGGGCCCACTAACCTGATCTGAGGTGAGAGATTATGGGCCATATTTATACTTTTTGACGCAAAACTGCGCTAACGCAGTTTTGCGCTAAACAAATTAGCGCCGGCTAACGCCATTCTGAAGCACCATGCGGGCGCCGTATTTATTGAATGGCGTTAGCCGGCGTTAGCCGCCGGCGCTGTCTGGTGTGCGTTAAAAAAAACGACGTACACCAGGCAGCGCCGGCGTAGGGGGAAAATGGCGTATGGGCGTCCACAAATGGTGCAAGTCAGGCTGAGGCAAAAAAATCGCCTCAACTCGATTTGCGCCATTTTTTTACGACGCCCAACCCCCATTGAAATGACTCCTGTCTTAGCAAAGACAGGAATCATGCCCCCTTGCCCAATGGCCATGCCCAGGGGACTTCTGTCCCCTGGGCATGGTCATTGGGCATAGTGGCATGTAGGGGGGCACAAATCAGGCCCCCCTATACCACAAAAAAATAAAAAATAAAAACTTACCTGAACTTACCTTAATGTCCCTGGGGTGGGTCCCTCCATCCTTGGGTGTCCTCCTGGGGTGGGCAAGGGTGGTAGGGGGTGTCCCTGGGGGCAGGGGAGGGCACCTCTGGGCTCATTCTGAGCCCACAGGTCCCTTAACGCCTGCCCTGACCCAGGCGCTAAAATCCGGCGCTAATGCGGGTTTTTTAGTCCCGCCCACTCCCGGGCGTCATTTTTGTCCGGGAGTATAAATATGACACATATGCATCAGAGTCATTTTTTAAGACGGGAACGCCTACCTTGCATATCATTAACGCAAGGAAGGTGTTCACGCAAAAAAATGACGCTAACTCCATGAACTTTGGCGCTAGACGCGTCTAACGCCAAAGTATAAATATGGAGTTAGTTTTGCGTCGAATTTGCGTCGAAAAAAACGACGCAAATTCGGCGCAAACGGAGTATAAATATGCCCCTCTATGTGGGTCAAAATATGGAGAGCCCACTGTCACAAGATGTGGGAGGATGAAGACCTACCGAACTCTTTCCTGTGGCTGGCAGCACCAACAGTCACATCCGTTCCTCTTTCTATGTGCTTGACCTGGAAGGAGCTCACATTGGAAGACAGGCATTGGAGAGTGGGATAGATATTTAAGACACCTGGAATTAGGAGGAGGAGCCCAGGACATTCTAAAATGATAATAGCTGATGGAGGAGGTGCATAATCCACCTGAAGATGGATTGGAAGCAGGAGAGCAACCCTGAGCTGTTTGTGAGATGCAGAGCGGGGAAGTGAAAGGACCACTGCTGCTTGAAAATCACTGGCAGGACGCATATTCCTGCCACCTTCCCAGTCTGTACCTGGTTTCTGGCTCAAACAGGGAAGAAGGAAGTTGTGCACTGGAGAGAGTTGGTTGGGCCTGAACACAGGGAGGGAACAATTTAATGGGTCTGAATGTTGGGGAATGAGTCACTGTGTGACCCCACCATCTTTCTCATGGGTGGTGCCTTATATATAGGTAGGAATTAGCTCTGAGAAAGTACATCATTGGTCCATGCAATTTTCTTTAATATTTCCTTTGGGCACTTGATTGTCTGAATTTAACAAAAATACCACAAAACAGTGGGTGAGAATCAGTGGGTTTTCCTTTCTTTGCTTTGGTTCTTTTCTGGCTAGAGACTGTTTTCTTTTAATTTCTTCTCTATTAACCCCACAGATCCTAATAAAGGGAAATGCTTCTTCATGCTGCTGTTTATATTTTACTTCCTTACTGTGTAACCTTTTTACTTTGTTGCTAGAGTCAAAGTAGAATAGAACAAGTCAAAATTGAGTCTCCAGTCTTATAACAGAATTATTGTGCCACATTATCATTATATGGAATAATTGTTTAAACTGCATTTTTAAGTTAGCTGAGCCACATTTTTTGATATTGCATGAACGAGAATGTAATGGAGAGGTAATCTACTAATTACGCGTTCTTTATGATTTGCTTTGGTGGTATACTGGGGAGACCAATCCAGCCAATTTTAAGTGGTCTGGTGTTTTCAGAATCAAATTTGCTTGGTCCAGAACCAGCAGACCGGTTCTCCTAGTGTCCGTCTGCACCTGACAATACCAGGGCATGGGCTGCATAGGTATAGCCCACTCCTACCCAAGCATGGAGGGATCAGACAAGCCCCCTGACAGCTTATAACCTCTCCACCCCCCAGATGCCTTTCCTGCATCTCCTACCCACTCCCCATACACAACTGCTCCACATTCACTGATACTAACCACCTGCTTACAGCTAGACATTCTCTGAATTGTAATCAGGGAAAACTGGAGAAAAAGACCCAGTAATTCTCAATCCAGCCAGTATTCTCCCATTTCAGGGAATTAAACCTGTTTTCCCTGTTATCTGTAGGTGAGTTGCTGCCCAGAATCCTTAATTATGACCCCAATATCTGAGGTGATAACAGGAACTTGCAATGCAAGTCTTGTGACTGAAACCGGTAGACTGGAGGAACTCTTGCAGGAGAGCTTGATCTACTCTTCTTTGAATTTGTGAATGCATACTCAGAATTATGTGTATTTTCGAGTCTTCCTTGAAAACCTTTTCAGGAGTTTTTCCTTGAAAATTCACAAAAAAGTTGTTCACAAAGAAGCATATGTTAAGCTTTATTGACACTTCTTAGTCCTGGGGACCCTGTTGTATTGTCAATAATGATAAATGATTTGACCTATGTCAACAGAGACACACTCCTGAGAAACTTGTTTAAGTCTCTAGTGACACCTCACAAGACACACAGTTGTCATGTTGCTCCTCCGTCTGGCATATACCACTGAAGGCAATTTATCACTACATAAGTCATACACCCAAAAAAACTATCAGCAATGTATTTTATGTGCACTCTTTTGATAGATAGTTTTCTGTGGCAGACAGAGTGCCTCCTTGCAGTGTGCATAGCTAAATTTTGGCCATGAAGTTATGCATAATTTTAGTGTACTCATGCAGGTATTCCATTACGTTGTGTGATTAGAGATACATAATCTAGAAGATATATTCCTTCATTTTAGACCATACAGAGAACAAACAGCAGCAACCACTTATATGTTGCTGTGGCCAAAACCACCAGCACTAAAAAATGGCTAAAATGACAACCAAGAAGGTCACCAAACTCATCTCTGTAAAGGCTGAAATAGGCAAGAAGTAGGTTTATGTTAACTTCTCTCAACTTAATAGGAAGTCATGTATGCAGTGGAACAAATCAAAAAGGCACATCTGGAAGAACATCGCCAGAAGTGTAGTTCATTGAGCAGCCAACAAAGAGAAGTGATAGCAGATAAACAAATAGGATGATTTTTGATTCTGGGATAAACTTCAGTTGTTGATAAGGTTCATGCACTAGCAGAAAGTGTTTCTTGGCTCATATAGGGTATCTTGGTGAAGATCTTCCCATTACACATATATTCTGGATATAGAACTGTAGTGATCCAAGCCAAAAAGTGACTTAAACACACAGTGAGTCAAGATGACAACAATCTCAGGTATAGAATACATAGGCCCTCATTATGACATTGGCAGTAAGTCCCGCTTACCGCCATGCTGACTGCTGCCAACATATTGCCGCCGCAGCGGAATACCGCCACCCATATTACGACACAAACATAGCAATCCGTCACTATGCAACCAGACACACAAGTCCGCCATCCCAAAGGTCAGTGCTAAACTGGCAGTACCAAAACCCACACCGTTACGGCAACAGAATTACGCCCACAGCATTATGACCCATGAATCACCGCAGCGGACATTCAGTGGCACTAAACCATTGGCGGTACATACCGCTGCGCTCTAAATACACACACACATACAAAGCAACACTACATTGGACAATTCAAACTACACACACCTGACACATATAGCCGGACCACACACACACACACACACACACACACACACACCACTATAAAACACACACCCACATTACCCACAACCCTTCATGACTACAAACAATTGCCAACTGAGAGAGATAGACCAAAAGCACCCACAGAACCAGAGCTACAGAACACCATCACCCATACACCACCCACGCACCTTACAGCACACATCCCAACATATCACCCCACACACCCTCACACACACCACTCACACTGCACCTATGGAACCACAAAGACACCCCAGGTTCTTAGAGGAGGAGCTAAGGGTCATGGTGAAGGAAATCATCAGGGTAGAGCCACAGCTATTCGGATCATAGGTGCAGCAGACATCCATTGCCAGGAAGATGGAGCCATGGTGGAGAATTGTGGACAGGGTTAACGCCGTGGGACAGCACCCCAGAACAAGGGATGACATCAGGTCACACTGCACCTATGGAACCACAAAGACACCCCAGGTTCTTAGAGGAAGAGCTAAGGGTCATGGTGAAGGAAATCATCAGGGTAGAGCCACAGCTATTCGGATAACAGGTGCAGCAGACATCCATTGCCAGGAAGATGGAGCCATGGTAGAGAATTGTGGACAGGGTTAACGCTGTGGGACAGCACCCCAGAACAAGGGATGACATCAGGAAGAGGTGTTCTGTGGTAGGAAGACACCATATAGCTTTACAGAGGACTGGCAGTGGACCTTCACCTCCTCCCCCACAACGTGGGAGGAGCAAGTCTTGGCAATCATGCATCCTGAGGGCCTGGTAGGAGTAGCAGGAGGACTGGACTCTGGTAAGTCAAATATCTATTACTAACAACCCCCCCTACCTGCATGCCATCACAAACCCCCACCTGTACCTTTACTCATATCACTCCACCACCTCACACACACCTCACCATCACAACCCACCCATCCCAACGCCAAGCCCTGCATGTAACACCAATGCACGGACCCCCATCACAGACCTGCATGGACACCCATCACTAAAGCATGCACACAAGAGACAATCACGTAGTCCACCAAATAACTACTCACACAAGCCTAAGCTGCCAGGGCAATAACAACCATGGAGGGAAACACACCCATGTATAAGATGTCACACACTGAAACAATAACAATGCATTTACATCCCCACAGGTACCCCACACAACGTCACAGGAGAGGAGGTTCCAGCAACATCCAGCACCCCCCAGAAGAGGCCCACAGTGATGACTGCAGCTCTGGACGCCTGGATCTGGATGACCAACCTGGCCCATCAGGGACCTCCGGACAGTCGGTTACCCAGGCACAGTCCCATACTACCACAGAGCCTCCCCCCACGGGGAACACCAGCACAGTACCCACCCAGCAGGGTCCATACCTCTGTTCCCAGGACACGTCAATCAGCAGTGTGTCCACCACTACAAGGACCCCAGGACACCCCACAAACACAGGACAATCAGGGACCTGGGGTCAGTGGCAGTGGGCACATGGTTCAGAGGACAGAGGCACAGGACAACAGGGAAGCTGGGAGGACTGCTGTACGACAGGGGGAGGACAGGCCCAGGGAACCAACTCTACAAGAGGCACTTGCAGGGATCCTGGGAGCATACCACATTCCCAGGAGATGATGGGCCAGATACTGGACAAGTTGCAGGAGACCCAGCGGTTGCAGGAGGGACAGTACCTGGGGATCAGGGAGGACTTGAAGGACATCAACACCACCCTGGTCACAATTGCAGGGATGCTGGCAGACATGGCCAACACCATGAAGGAGGCAGTGGCATACCACCAAGCCCCTACCATTAGCCACACGAAGAACAGCCCTCCACCTCTACTGCCGCTAGTGGACAGGAGGCCCTGCCACAGGACCAACAGGCCACCAGAACCCCTCCCCCTGCAGAAGGAGAACCACCCCGCAAACGGTCCCTGCGATCCATGCAGAAGCCAGAGACTATTGCCAAGACCCCGCCAACTAATAAGAGTCTTCTGATTGTCACCCTTGTATCAAACTCTGTCACCCTGTCCACCTTAACTGCCATTGCTCCACTTCCTAAGCCCCCTTGGACAATGCACCTGTGATAGAGATAGACTGGACTCTATCCTGGACTTTCCTCCACCATCACCCCAGCTCATTGCATATCCCCCTCTACTTATTGGCACTTAAATAAACACCATTTGAAAAAATACAAGTATGGAGTCTGGCAAATGATTGAACGATGTATTTGTTTAACAAGCTTTAAACGCTGCAATACAACTGTTCAGTAATGTATACATAGGAATGACCTGTAGTTGGCTGCAGTCAACACACAAGGAGTCAGAGTGGAGCACAGATATCTGTAAATTGAGATGCCAAAATGTATAGTAAGTGGCAATAGAAGTGGGAAAATCATCCTGCCATGTACAATGTCAAACACAAAACTGTCATTGTAAAGTGAAGTTACAGTGTCTATTGCACTTCTGTTGTCCTCATCCTCTTCCTCTGCTTCCTCATCTTCACTGTCCACAGGGTCCACTGCTGCCACACAGCCTTCTCCAGCCTCATCCTCCTGCAGAATAGGCAACTGGTGACGTAAGGCAAGGTTGTGCAACATACAGCATGCCACGATGAGCTGGCAGACCTTGTTGGGTGAGTAGTACAGGGATCCACCAGTTAGATGGAGACAACGAAACCTGGCCTTCAGGAGGCCAAAGGTCCTCTCGATAATCCTTCTTGTCCGCTCATGTGCCTCATTGTAACGTTCCTCTGCCCTTGTCCTGAGATTCCTCACAGGGGTCAGTAGCCATGAGAGGTTGGGGTACCCAGAGTCACCTGCAAATATCAAGGGACAACTGTTAGACACACACTAACCCTTAGGGCCCACACCATACCCATACACCAGCCCCTACTGGGTGGGAACCAGGGCTCACCTATTAGCCACACCTGGTGCCTCTGGAGTTGAGCCATCACATATGGGATGCTGATATTCCTCAGGATAAAGGCATCATGCACAGACCCAGGATACTTTGCATTGACATGGGAGGTGTACTGGTCCGCCAGGTACACTATCTGCACATTCATCGAGTGAAAGCTCTTTTGATTCCTGAACACCTGTTCATTTCTCCGCGATGGGGGGGCAACTGCAATATGTGTACCATCAATAACCCCAATAATGTTGGGGATATGTCCCATTGCATAGAAGTCAGCTTTCACTGTGGCCAAATCCTCCACCTGGGGGAATACGATGTAGCTGCGCATGTGTTTTATCAGGGCAGACAACACTCTGGTCAGCACTATTGAAAACACTGGGTGTGACATTCCTGCTGCCAAGTCCACTGTCACTTGGAAGAAGCCAGTTGCTATGAAATGGAGCACAGATAGGACTTGCACTAGAGGGGGGATCCCGGTGGGGTGACAGATAGCAGATATCAGGTCAGGCTCCAATTGGGCACACAGCTCTGTGATTGTGGCGCTGTCAAGTCTATAGGTGAGGATGATGTGCCTATCCTATATAGTTGGCAAGTCCACCAGGGGTCTGTACACAGGGGGATGTCTCCATCTCCTATTCATCTGCAGCGGTTGCAATCTAGGGGGCAAAACGATGAGTAGCTGGTCATTCCATATTTCCAATCACTACACTGCATTGCATGTTGTGACTGTAACATTGCTGTATAGACCCAAATGGTGCATATGTGTACTGTGACGCAGTTAGGTGCCATGGTCTGCCCCCCCCTGAAATGGCATCCACCTGTAGTGCATGGACGGTCATGTGGAAATCAGGTAATTCTGCTGACGTTCTGTGCCATTGCGGGAGGCAGTCGAGTACCGCCGTGCAACTCCTCATTGGTTAACATTGGGCCCTCTGGGTTACAGTGGCCAATGGTGATGTACGCGGGTGGTGACGGTATGCGCCACCACGGACATAACCACAATTTTTATCTGTTCACTCACATGCTACCTGACCTTCAACAGGAGAGGACCTACACTGCAAGTGCTGCTGTGACCTGTGTCTGGAACCGACCATGGCTCGTGTCACTGGGGAAAGGGCCCCTGCCTTCACCGCTGCAGACTTGGAGAGACTGGTGGATGGGGTCCCACCCAAGTACCGAATGCTGTATGGGCCTCCAGACCAACAGGTGAGTACACTGTGATGACGATGCATGGGGCATGAATGCATGGAGTGCTGTGTGTGAGGGCCTTGTGTGGGGGGGTTGGTGGAAGGGTCCTGGGCAGCGTGCTGCATGTATGGTGGGCAATGTCTGTGCGTAAGAGGATGTGGGGGCTATGGTGGAACATGAGTGTAACAGGCCGGACGGTCTGACTGATACCTTTTTCTATCTGTATTTCTGTGCAGGTCAGTGCCCATCAGAAAAAGGGTATATGGCGTGCCATCGCCAAGGACATGCGGACCCTGGGGGTCTATGGCAGGCAGAGCACCCACTGTCGGAAACGGTGGGAGGACCTGATACACTGGGCATGAAAGACAGCGAAGGCCCAGCTGGGGATGGCCACTCAACGAGGAAGGGGTTACCGTCAAACCCTGACCCCCCTGATGTCCTGCATACTGGTGGTGGCCTATCGGAGCTGGATGGGCGCTTGAGGGCATCACACCAGCCACAAGGGGGTGAGTACAGTTCCACAATATACTACTTGCGCGTGGTGGGGTGGTCTCTCCGGGTGGGGGATGTGGGCCTGTGGGTGCCCCTAGGCCAGGCCAGACAGGGTAGGTCCCATGTTGGGCAGGGTGTGATGTGAACTACCTCCAACCAAGCTAGTAGGCATCCACTACTAGGCAGGGGACTGTGGGTCTCAGGTATGCTGCTATTGGTGTTAGGTATTCCTGTCCATGGCCGGGTGACTAGCATTGTGACTGTTAGTGCATTGCCTAATGCGTAGGGCTGTTCCCTGTGTGTGTGTGTGGCGTGTACGCTCACAGTGGTGTTGGTGCCGCTATTGACCAAGTGTATCCTTTGTCTCTCCCCTCCTTTTTGTTTTGTCACCCTGTCCTTCTGCGCATTAGCATTATCTGATGGAGGAACAGAGTCACCGGGGACAGAGGGAGCAGCATCCCACAGGGCCCAGGAGGCCGAATTCACAGATGGTGAGGGCACCAGTGGGATGGAGGCCGGGGGGAGCACCACGGCGGAGACAGGAGGGGACAGCTCGGACAGTGATACCTCCTCCGATGAAAGCTCACTGGTGGTGGCGGACACCTCTGTGCCTACCCCAACTACAAGTACAGCCACCTCCCCCGTACTAGCAACGCCCTCCCAGAAGCCCCTCAGTGTGTTTCCCGTGCCCGCTCACCCAGGAGGGTGGGCACCTCCTTCACCCCAGGCACCTCAGGCCCTGCCCCTGTTAGCCCTGCTGCACTGAGTGAGGAGACTATTTACCTCCTGTGATCCATCTCTGTTGGGCAGTCAACCATTGTGAATGCCATCCAGGGGCTGGCAGCCCATTTGCAACAAACAAATGCATTCCTGGAGGGCATTCACTCTGGCATGGCAGCCCAAAAGAGATCAATCCAGGCACTGGCCTCCTCTCTGATGGCAGCCATTGTCCCTGTTTTTAGCCTCACCCCTCCAACTTCCTCTACCCAGTCCCATTCCCCTCAACCCCAACCTATCCCAAGCACACAGGCAGACCAGCATGCACACAGGACAACACACAGGAGTGGCTCAGGCAAACAGAAGAACCACACATCATCTCACAGACACACACAAACTTCATCCAGATGCAGACATCCAACATCCACTCCCTCCACTGTGTCCCTCTCCTCCTCGTCGTTCACCTCCCTCCCAGTACCGTCTACACTCACACCTGCATGCACTACATCCTCATCCACTACCTCTATCACCAGCACGCCTATCACTACATACCCCTCACTGGCAGTCACCACCCCCACATCCATGCACACGTCCCCTGTGTCCTCTCCCACTGTGTCTTTGCCCCCTCCTCCCAAAGTACACAAATGCAAGCACTCAGACACCCAACAGCCACTCACCTCACAATAGCAGCCAGCCCATGCACCTGCACACAAACACAGCAGACTGACACCTCCTCCATCCACTTTCTCTTCCTCCACTCCCAAACCTTCACCCTCTTCCCACCCCAATGTAAAAGCTTTTCCTCTCCACCATTGACCACTTCCCTGCCACCATCTTCCGGCTGAGGGGCCCCCCATTCCCCATCCCCCTGAGGTGCCTGTGTATTTTCGAACTCATGCCTCAGCAGTGTTCTCTCTGTGTTGCTGCATGTGACAGGTGGGGCCTTGGATTTTGGCCTGTGGCCCCGTGGCCCACGTACAATGAGGACTGGGCAGTGTCCCTTGAACTGTACATATGTAAATACCAGTTGCATTGCATTTTCATGTTTTTACTGTATTGATATTAGTACACTCACTTTTTCACATTCCTGTTGTCCTTGCATTATTCCTCAGTGGTACGGGGTAAATATGTGTTATTACTGCAGCTGTATGTGTGTATGGTGTTGGGGGTGGGGATGTGTGTTTTGTGTGTGTGTGTTACTCTCTTTTTCCTCCCCCTCCCTTGTGTTGCAAGAGCGAGATTGGGCCTTGGCCTATGTTATGTGGTTGTGTGGCCCATGGACATTGAGGACTGGGCAATGTCCCTACATTTGTAAATATATATATAAGTTTGTATTTGGATGCACTTATTTATAGTATTTTATCGTATTACACTCACTTTCTTCCAATCATTTTGTCCTTGCATTATTCCTGAGGGGTACAGCTGGATATGTAATGTTTGTGCATCTGGTTGTGTGTATGGTGTTGGGTGTGGGGGTGTTGCATGTTGCTTGTGAGTGTCACTCTCTTATTCTTCCCCCCTCCCTTGTGTGCTAGGTGGCAGTACTCACCATGATCGTCTTTGCCGGCGTTGGTGATCATGATGCAGGAAAAGGTAGACGAGCATCGGAAATACGTGCACTCGGGCTCCATGGTGTTGTGGTTGTTCCCTGAGTCTCCAGAGGTGAGTCCTTTGACTTCTGTGCAGTGCTTATGCTGTGCTTTTGATGTCATTGGTACTGCCCCGGAAAAGGTGGCGGATAGGCCTGTTGTACTAGTGTGGGTGGTATATTGTCTTCCGCCTGGCTGTTGGCGGTTACCGCCGTTGTGCTTGTTGATACCGCCATGGCGATCGGTGTGTTAAAGTGGTTGTCTATCTGAGCGGTTTCTGCCGTGGTCATAATTCCATTTTTGTTACTCCGGCCTGTTCTCGGTATTACCACCACTTTATCTCTGACTGGCAGGGTTTTAATGAGGGCCATAGTGCCTCGAAAGCTTAGGTATGCTTGCAGCCAACCATATGATCCTTAACATTCAAGTCACCTAATTGGGCTCAAACGGCATGGCACTTTATAAACACACACTTACTGAGGTGCCCTTCATCCTTACATAACCATCCATCTATTGGATGAGGTCCAGAGGATCAGACTCCACAGACTAGAACAGAGGCAGGATGTTAATTATGAACACCACTATGACCCACAGCACTCATTGAAGGACAATCTCATTTTCCAGGTCCTTAATTTGTGAGACAAATAAATACATAAATAATTGTTGGTGACTAATATTTTTTTTTCAGGAGGTCAGATCCACATTTTTTATTTGCAAAATTGTAGTTTTTTAATTCTGTCAAGAGAGTGCAAGGCTCTTGTTGATCATTCGGTACAGTCTCTTTATCTGAATTGTCTCCTGCGAAACAAATATAAAGTGGCCTAGTCCCTCAAATAAGTGGTGGTGATGCCAAGTAACAATTATCATTCCAAATGATGTACTGTCTCTCTGCAACAACCACTTCTATCTCTATTCCACTCGTAACACCAGGCAATCACTCAAACCTGGTACCACTTATTGAGCTCCTTTGGATGAAAATACATCTCTTTATCTCCTGACCTCTTCCTTGCTGCATGATAGGTGTTCTTCTGAAAGATAAATGTGCTGTGTGCTGATCAGTAGGTAAGGTTGTGATTATTGTTACTACAGGTCTTTGTGATTGGTGTATGTGCCACTATCATACTATTCTTTGATTGTAACCACAGCTTGCTGACCAGCACAGCATTCCTTCTTACCTTCACTATTGCAGTAATGGTCTGTCTATAGCTGCATTGCAACTTCTCTACTGTTGACATATCCAGCCCTATATTTTCCTCTGTTCATCCCCACCTCATGATAAAGGTATGAAATCAACACATATCTATCACCCTCTAGCTTGATAGCACTGGAAAGCAGCCTGGGAAATCTATTTCCCACTTTTGAGTAAAAAATTACCTATTTTTGCGTGGCCACCTCCATTTTTCGATGACTTTTATTTTTTGTCAACGCTCTGCAAGCTGGAGCACTCCTGCCCAGTGCCCTGTGTAGGTGCCATGACCCCTAAAATATGTAAAATTGGCAAACTTGTGATAGGCTTATTTAATTCTCCTTTAAGGCCATAGTATATGGTGTTGAAATTACACCCAACGCATGGAAAGTTACATGACACCTATTGACTCTAACACTTACTGCACCATCCAGTAGTAATGCAAGGAAAACATGGCTTCAGGCATACCAATATGTAGCTTGACTGCTGAAGGTAAATTGTGATGTCCAACCTGTCAAAATAACATTTTTGAAAAAGAAAAAGCCTCCCTTAGATATTAAGAAGGTAACCTCTATTTAGGCCTGTTAGCCGACAGGGTACACTGCACAGTATTTAAAAGTGGGGCATGTAGAAATTTAATGTCAACACCTACCAAGGAATAGCTCAGTTATATGAATTGCATCAGCCATTCAGCCGTCAAACAACTCACAAATTGGCACTGCTCAACATTTACCATGCTGAAGAAACCTCAGGCATCAGTGATATCAATTGCCACCGAGTGGTCCCATCACCATCTACATATCAGCAAAACATAACAATATACTTATTGTGTTCAACATTCCCTTTTGTGGTACATAGTGCAGCACACATTGAAATACAACCTCACAATCAATGAAAGATCATGTGCAGGAATGGACACCTCACAGCACACCAACAGTCATACCTGAAAATCCCACATCTCCATACCATGATACAAGGGTACCAACAGTGGGCTGCGGCAGATGAACTACTGTCAATGTAAAGGGAGAGGCCAGAAACGTATATGAATGAGGATACATGGGACTTAGCAAGGCTGGACCTTGATGCAGGGCAGTAGTGAAAAGCAAAGCATGCCCTGTCCTGTCCTACACCTTTCTAAAAACTCTTGCATACATCACAATACATTCCATACAACTGTGCCACACTGGGCATATGAAACTCATGCACATACGTAGGCCAGCAATTGGCAAGAACAACTTTTTGTGCAAGGGGGTATTTCAAGGGCAAAGGGGTGGGATACACATGCAACACACAGGGCCCTCCACCTGTTACATGGCATACAACACACAAAATAGGTACACATTTCAATAACATCACTCTTCTGCAGGTCTAAAGTAAAGACACTAAGGGCCACACCACATGTCTCTGAAAAGTGGCACAACATCTAAAGCAGTGCCACTTTACTTGCTCCCCTTACCGCCCCCCAACACCTAAATGTGTGTGCTGTATTCAATATATGGAACACCACGGCGCAGAGTAGGTGCAATAGTGTCAAGATAACAGATGCCATAGATGGACCGTGTAGGATTACTGCCAAATTTATGGTACAAATCCTGCACAGTACATAGGGGCCCATTGAAAGTAATGATGTGCCCCCTACTAACGCCTGCTCTGTGCAGGTGTTAAAAGTATCTGATAAAAATGACGCATTGGAACCTCTTATTTTCCTCTGCACCATTTTTCATTTCTCCTAAAGGGGGAACACACCCCTTGCAGGCATGATGCCTTGCACAGGCATAATGTGATGCACAGGGTCACTAAGTGTTGCACTGCATGGGTAATGCCACCTTGTAAACATGGCACTGTGTTGTTGGCCTTGCCGGACCACAATAATGTCAATGAAAATGAGGCTAATGTTGTGCAAGGAGGTGCTAGGTCATTTTAAATATTGGCTTCAGGCTAAAATATAGACAACACCGCACATTTTTGGCATGGGTGAAGTCTCAGACCAGAAAGTCAATTACAATCACCAGGTACCTGAGGCACAACCCATGATAGGAAAGTGCACCACCACACACCAATGCAATCATCCATCCAAACAGGAAAACACACAATACCAGATGCAAGTCTGATTCACTACTCCACTCAAAACAAATATGTGCCATGGCACCTAGCAAATTACAAATATGCATGATTGACACATGTTCTCACATTCCTTTGCAGCAGACTAAGGTTACAGCATCCAGCCATGAGTCATGACAACTTTTGAAAATCCTACAACTGATGCAGAGCGGGTGTACAATGAAGGCCACAGAAAGACCAGAAAGACCAGAAAGACCAGAAATGTGGCGGAGGGGACATTTGGCCTCTGTACATCAAGATTCAGGTGTCCACATCTAACAGGAGGAGGACAGTCATATGCACCACCCCCTGTATACAAAATGATTCTTGTGTGTGCCATTTTGCATAACATTTGTTTACGCACCAATGTCCCCTTCCAATGGACAAGTAGATGCCCCCAATGAGGAGGATGACAACAATGGTGTACAACAGGAGGAGGGGGAACAACAAAACACTGCTGCTGGAGAACGCAGAAGAGAACTAATTGCGCACAACTCTTTCACATAGACACTGTACTCCAAGATTCGCCATGTAAATAATTAAATCAAATCAAGTAAACTCAGAATGATCATAGCATACTAATTTTCACCATCACATACCAGTTGTCACATGCCCATATCTCAGAGAGCATGACTACACCACAACAGTTGTAAGCAACTCTTGAATAGTCGCAGTGGGCAAAACTCACTTTTTTTCTAGCCCAGAAGCTGGACGGGGTTGGCTGGATGGATGGCAGGATGGTCAAGGCACTGCGACTGCCCCAAAAGGCGCTGGGGTGGCGGCACCACAATGAAGAATTGTGATACACATGAAATAGAGACGTAGGCTAAAAATAAATTGCCTAGCCAGCTGCATCGCCCTGATCCCCAGGATTCAGTTTGGGACCCATGGGAAGATGAGACAGTCCTGTGGGATAGTAAATAAGGCAGTGGAGATGCACCCAGAACTTCTTGTGGGTTGGCTGGGAACACCTTTAAATGGTCCTAAATTGATTATTGGGGGCAAGATAGAGACTGAGGATATGAGAAACCAACTTGGTAAAGACATTCCAGTAAAGGGTCAAGTGGGAGCCAGAAGGCAGTCATGACGCTTCCTGGTTAGCAGTACGTTTAGTTGGGGCAACATGCACTCTGCGCAGTTGGGGAGGTGGGCAGTTTGGATTCCACAGCGCAGTGTAGCAGGGAGGAGGGATTCATGATTGAAGAGGGTTATTGGATTATAGTTGTTGTTTATTTTCAGGCAAGATACATACAGCCAGTCAACATAGCTAAAATACACAGGACAGTTACTCTCACAGTCTGAACCCCACCCAGAGTTGGCCTGGCAACCCCCGGCTGTGGTCCGTTAACAAAACAGTTAGATAGGAAAAGTTAGTATATCAACCCTAATTATTGTCTCCAGGAACATCAATGTCCTAGGCAACAAATTCAAATGGGGAGTGGTGCTCCAGTACAACGAACAAGACTCCCTTGTAATAGTTCTCCTACAAGAGACTCACGTCCTGGGTAATAGGGGTCATGCCTCAGACCGTTGGGAATATAAAAAGCCTGCTCATGAGGGCCATACCACCTCCTCTAGAGGAGTGGTAATCTTGGTGAGGAGAACGCTACCCCTGGTCATTCAGCAAATATGCCCCCATCACCTGGGTTGCTATGCGGTACTCTCTGAGAAATGGGAGGGGGGGTCTCTTGAACATACTTTCAGTACATAACCCAATATTACTTCACAATTCGGAACTACCAGCCCTGACTGCTCTACTACACAGCCTTCCATTTGGGGAATTGAATATGTGAGGGGACTTTAATGCAATGTTGAGTGATAGCATTCACCAACATCCCACAGGCCCCTGGACTCAGTTAGACAACCATTTGCAGACTTCCTGACTTCCCAGGGACTGGCAGATGTATGGTGCATCCTTAAGACAATGACACAGCACTTTACCTTTTACTTTGGGGCGCATGATAGTCTGTCCTGAATCGATCACTTTCTCAGCTGGTTCTCCAACTGTTAAAAGTCAGGGAGATTATTAACTTAGCCAGAGGGATTTCTGACCATTCTCCCCTGTGGCTGGTGTATGGTCATGGCGAGAGGCCAAACACCAGCAGCATTACATTGAGCCCTTGGTACCTTAAAGTGCCAAAAATTAGAAATGGATAATAGCTGAAACAGATGATTATTTTCAGGGAAACAGCACTTCATTCGAGTCTGCACTCACGTTTTGGGCGGCCAATAATACAGTAGTCAAGGAGGTGGGTTTCTCCATGATGGTGCAAGGGAAAAAACTCAAAAGGGCCAAATTTGAGGCTCTTGAATGTGGGTTATTGTCCTTTGAGGCCAGCTTTCCAGACGAGGAGAGATCAGAGGGTGCCAACATCCTAGCCCTTAAGCAAAAGGAATACCGAGACGTAGCCCAGGAAGCTGCTAAAATGCACCATAGGGCAACACAGCACCACATCAATGAAATGGGGTATAAGGCAGGAAAATGATTGGCCTGGCTAAACAGGAAGGAGACAGTGGATAGATGGGTTCCTGGGATCCAGAAGGAGTCACTGGAATTTGCTAGTAGTCGAAAATCCATAGAAGAAATGTTTGCCCACTGCTATATGCTAAAATGCATTCAGCAAGGTGTTTCTCCACAAAAGCAAAGAAGCCGTGCTCTGGGGTGACATCCCCCACCTAACCCTCCCTACAGAGGATAGGGAAACCTTAGAAGAAGAACTTTCTCAGGAGGAAATAGTAGGAGCCATCAGGGATTTGAAGCCAGGCAAAGCGTCAGGGCCCACAGGGGTACCAATAGAACTGTATAAGGTGACAGACACTGAAGCAGATGCATGAGGAGAGACAGAAGCGGGGAGTACTCCCATTAGACCAGTGCCAGGCTTTCATCGTGGTCATCCACGGGAAGCCCAGGGATGACAGTGGACCCTACAGGCCTATCTCATGCTGAACGCCAAGCTGAAAATATTAGCCAAATTGCTGGCCTTGCGGTTGACCACTGTAGTCCACAACTTGATCAGCCTGGACCAGTCAGGGTTCATGCCACAATGCAATATGGCTCTTAAGCTCCGTAGATTGCACAGGGTACCAGGCCATACAGACACCATTCAGGAAGGCACCATGATGTTGTCCCTAGACATGCGCGTGGCCTTTGACAGTGTGGAATGGCCGTACCTGTTTGCAGTGCTGGAGAGGTTGGCCTTTGGCCCCCACTTTATTAGATGGATGCAACTCCTATATACAGCCCCCAGGCCCACTTAGTAGTGACCGGCACTTGGTCTGAATCATTTGCCCTTCACCGGGGCATGAGGCAATGGTGCCAACTCTCCCCCTCCTGTTTGCCTTGGTCCTAGAACCTCTGGCAGCTTGGGTGCATCATGACCCCTTAATCCATGGCCTCAGCTGTGCAGACTAATGGGAAGACAGAATATCACTGTATGCTGATGATATTTAGCTATATGTGGCATACCCTACCAGGACCCTAGACTTAGGGGGTTATTCTAACTTTGGAGGAGGTGTTAATCCGTCCCAAAAGTGATGGAAAAGTGACGGATTTACCACCAGCCGTATTACGAGTCCATTATATCCTATGGAACTCGTAATACGGCTGGTGGTATATCTGTCACTTTACCGTCACTTTTGGGACGGATTAACACTCCTCCAAAGTTAGAATAACCCCCTTAGTGCTCATAGTGACTGAATTTGGCCAGTACCCAGGCTATACGATTAACTAGACCAAATCTACTATCTACATTCTCAAAGGAGCTCTCTCCAGACTGCCGTCGACTGAGGAGCCGAGGTGGTGACTGAGGGCTTCGAATACCTTGGCATATGTATATAACTAAAGACCCAATAGGCTTCTACTCCTATGATCACCTTCCACTACTGACCCGCTTTAGATAAGATGTTCAACAATGGAGGGCTCTCCCCTTGACATTGCTGGGCAAGGCCACTCTTTTCAAGATGATGTCCCTCCCACGCTTTTCATTTGTATTACATTATGCCCCCTTCCCTGTACCCTCATATACCATAGCACTATAGATAACAAACTCAGAAATATATTATGAGATGGAGGCACAGCAAGAGTAGCTCTGACCAAGCTGACTAAGAGCTGGTATGATGGTGAGGTTTCCATCCCTGATATGAGAAAATATCCTTGGGCAGAGCAATTCACAACCATAAAATATTGGATGCACGCATCCCCAGATGACCCGGCCTACCGGATGGATAGGTGGCTGATGCAATCAGTTGGGTAATTAAGAGCCCTATATGCCACCCCCAAAAAGATGCACACTAGTGAACCAACGGCGACAACACTCACACATTGGCACACCACACTTCTCACCCTGGGCAGGGCTGGGATAATTACACAGGCCACCCCTATGGTATTCTGTTGCACTTGGTAACTTGAGAGATTTGGCCAGGTTTGATAAATGGGATATAATAGGCATATCAACGGTGGGAGACCTATGGTCAAAGGCTCAGGTTATTCCCTTTCTAGGTCTACAGGACGAGTATGCCTTGGCTCCAACCGAATACTACCGTTATCTTCAGGTGCATCACGCTCTTTGGTTGGTGCTTCTAGGGGGAGTAGACCTGTCTGAGCTGACACCCCCCCAGAGAATAGACTTCTGGAAGAACACCTGCATACAAAAGCAATATCCCTACCTTATCACAAGCTAATCAATAATACGCCACACCCACTTACATGCTTCAAGGGAAGATGGAAGAGGGATATGGGAAGTCTTGATGAGGACAATTGGTAAGTGGTGCTGGCTTCCCCATGGGAGGTAGTGTAGGAAAGTACCATCTTTCTTGGCATGTGACCTCTAATTTTTGCTTGTTTGTCACTGTGTTTTTACTGTCTCACTGGGATCCTGCTAGTTAGGACCCCAGTGCTCATAGTTTGTGGCCAATATGTCAGTATGATTTACTGTGTTGTCAGTGTGCTTGACTGTGTCACTGGAGTCCTTCTAACCAGAACTCCAGTGCTCATGCTCTCTCTGTCGCTAAATTTGTCACTGTAGTCTAGTGACTCCATATTCTACTCCAGATTGGCATACTGGACCCCCCTTATAAGTCCCTAGCATATGGTACCTAGGTACCCAGGGCATTGGGGTTCCAGGAGATCCTTATGGGCTGCAGCATTTCTTTTGCCACTAATAAGGAGCTCATACAAACACTTCTTCAGGACTGCCATTGCAGCCTGAGTGAAATAGTGTAAGCACTATTTCACAGCTATTTTCACTGCACTAGGTAACTTATAAGTCACCTATATGTCTAACCTTCAGTCCATGAAGGCTAGGTGCAACGTTACTGTGTATGAGGGCACCCCTGCACTAGCAGAGGTGCCCCTATGTTGTCCAGGAACAATTTCCCGGACTTCGTGAGTGCGGGGACGCCGTTCTTAGTGTGCACTACAAATAGATCAATACATAGATGTAGCTTCAGAATGGTAACCCCGAATATGGGCCATGTAAGGTGTCTAGGATTGAGAAATTGTGCCCCCAATCCGATTCCGGTATTGGGGGGCCAATTCCATGCAACCTGGGGGCTCCACCATGGACCCCCAGTACTACTAACCCAACTCTATGAGGTTTCCACTGCTGCCACAGCTGCTGACACCTCACAGATAGGCTTCTGCCCTCCTGGGGCTTGGGCAGCCCAATCCCAGGAAGGCAGAACAAAGCATTTCCTTTAGGACAGGGGTGCTACACCCTCTCCCTTTGGAAATAGGTGTTACAGGCATGGGAGGGGTATCCTCCCAGAGCCTCTGAAAATGCTTTGAAGGGCACAAACGGTGCTCTCCTTGCATAATCCAGTCTACACCGGTTCAGGGACCCCCAGCCCCTGCTCTGGGGCGAAACTGGACAAAGGAAAGGGGAGTGACCACCCACCTGTCCATCACCACCCAAGGAGTAGTGCCCAGAGCTCCTGCAGTGTGTCCCTGGGTTCTGCTATCTTGTTTTCAGGATGGTCAGGGAACTCTAGGAGCATCTGAGTGGCCAGTGCCAGCATGTCAGAGACTCCTCCTGATAGGTGCTTACCTGGGTAGGTGACCAATCCCCCTCTCAGGGCTATTTAGGGTCAAGAGTATTAAGAAGGCTCAGAATTAAAGAAGATAACAGAATTTACTCAGAGGGAGGTGGTACTGTACTCAAGGCTGCTCACCCAGCTCAGCAAGCAGGTGGTAGCGAGTACGCTCCGAGCACCAGGAAGTGCCAGGAAAATGCAGGAGCGCATCCAACGACCTCTGACCGCTGCCGACCAAAGCCCTTGCACCATTGTCAGAGAGCCCGGCATCGCATTGTGCTGGGCTGAGGGGGTGGGGAGCAGGAAAGACCTGGACAGAGCAGAGCAGTGCAGGTGCAGCATGGAGATACGGAGGTCATAACGGTGAGGGGGACAGTAAAATCAGAGAACCGATCCGACAAGAAGCAGTGAGTTCCTGGCATGTGCAATTAGCTCTGCTTACTCCAGCATATTTCTTCCTGCCTGCGCACCTGTCAGTCTGCTTTGCCTTACCTTGCCTGCTTTGCCTGCCAGCTTGTCCATTTGTCTGTTTCTGGAAATGAACCTTGGAAAAGACTTTGAAAATCTGAAAAGAGATTGAATCATTGGCAAGCAGGAGCCTGTCAGTCTGATCCTAAAAAGACCTCATTAGCCCAGTGTGACCCACAGGCCGGGGGAAGGGTCCCTGCACAATCCCCTAGCCCCCTGCCATTTACAACTTGACATTACAAGGAGTGCAGTCAAGGGCAGTAATTATTAGTGATAGCAGAGACCTAGAACCTGCGATCAACGTCAAGTTTGTGGCTGAGACTGCGGCCTAGGCAAAGGGCGCAGAGCACAAAATTGGGAAAAACAGCAAGCAACAACGGGTAGGAATGGGTAGCGTGTTCTTGCCCTCCCCCACCAGGGTGGGTGTGGTGGCACCCAACCCACCCCACCACACGTCCAGTGCAGTTCACGCCGTTTGATCAAGTGGCATCCCCCTTCAGTTCCTGAGTTCTACTAAGCGTACTGCGAACACTGCAGCATGAATAGGAATGAAGCACCACGAAGGAGATGACAAAGAACAAAGCACTATGGCAGGCCAGCGACTAGTAGATGAGAACAAAACTCTGATGGTTCGCAAGACTGCCCTTATGCCGAAGGCTTCAGCTCTAAGAAAATCTACACCCATAACTACTTTACAAGAGTAAGAAGCAGGGTAGGAGAAGGAGACGAAGAAGGAGAACCTGTTTCACCCATGGATGACCCGGCTCCACAGGCTCCACTTATTCTTCCATCCCCAATACTGGAGCGCAACCCAGTACCAAGGCCAACATGAACAGAGCACAAATGTGAACAAGGACAGGAGCAAGAGCAGGACTCCATCACCTGTGCGACAAGCTTGGGAAGCACCCAGAACAACGACTCCTAAACCACGAAGTCGTGGAAAACGAAAGTGAAACAACAGTTTCGTTTTCCACGACTTCCTGGTTTTGGAGCCTTAACCACGCATGTGTGAACCACGTACATGCGTGGTTAAGGCACAGAAGAAGGGAGTCAACGCAGTGAAGGAGGAGGTAAGTTGGGCTGGGACTGGGGCTGTTTTTTAGGGACGGGGTGGGGGCTCGGGCGATTAGGGTTTGGGGGAGGGGTTTAGGTTTTAGGGGTGGGTTGGGGGTTGGAGCGCTTTAGGTTTTAGAGACGGGGTGGGGACTCGGGTATTTTTAGTTTCTGGGGGTGGGGTGGGGGCTTGGGGTGATTAGGGTTTGGGGGTGGGGAGTCAGGGTTTAGGTTTAAGGGGTGGGTTGGGGGTTGGGGGCTTTAGGTTTTAGGGGAGGGTGTTGGGGCTGTGGAATTTTTGGGGGTGGGGGTTGGGGTGGTTGTGGGGGTGGGGGAGGTCACGGTAATTTTTAGGGGTAGTGGCTAGGGGGGAAGCATGCTGGAACTGTGCATGCTGATTACTAATGCCTTTACCAGGAATGCCTTTACAACGAAAAATCGTTGTAAAGGCATTCGTGGTAAAGGCATTAGTGATACCAACGAGTTTGTTGTTCTGAACTCGTTCTTGAGCTATAGGTGCTTGAAGCACTCGTGGTTTCAACATATAACCGACAAGCTTTGGTATGGGCTGCTCAATAATTAGAGAGTTGGTTGAATTGGCAGACACTGCCTTGGAAGACAGCTGGAATTGCCTCAATGGTAAAAACAACAATAAAGACAATGGCAAAAACACGTCTTGTGGGGGAGCTAAAAGAAGCAAGATGCACCCGGTGAGTTCTGAGTATGAGTCTGAGGCATCAGGACCAGCATCTACCAGAGTGAGCGTCAATCCGGAACTGGGAAAAAGGAGATGGAGCCTCCAAGTGAAAACAACCGGGAAACTGTGGTTGAGATCCACCAGCAGACTCAACCACAAACAGAGGTGGTTCAGGCAAGTGAACCCACAGAAAATGGTTGAGCTTGCTCCACCCCACTACAAGGTTTATTGAAAGCTTCATAGGAATGGCCAACCATAATAGAGCAAGATGATTGGCCACTGCGAGAAACAAACATGGGAGCACCAAGCACCGGGAAAGGGACCTTGAGTCCCCAGGAGGAAAATTCACCCCAAAAACTCCCCAATTTGGAAAAGAGAAATGTGGTTAGATCAGGTTACATCATAGAGACCAATAATGCTTCCCTCTTAGCTGCAGTCAAAGCTTTAACCTGGCAGTCACATAAAATGGAGATCCATCCAGAATTAACCCACATGTTAGTCCAAAGCGTATTAACCTTAGACAACAAACTGAACTCGCTTTGTGGGAAACTAGATAACTGGGATCATAGCTGGAGAGAAGATAAGGTGGTTGTGGGGTCACGAAATGATTAAATAATAGATAAACTAGCAACCCTGACAGATTTACTAACTAGTATTATTCAGCACTGCAAAACAGCCACCGGAAACTATGAATAAATACTGGCAAAGGATTAGTGGAAAACCAGCAAGAGCCTGGGACTTCTGAGTTACCCTCTAAAGAGGGTCTAACAGCGCTTACAGAAGGGGAAAATGGAAGCAGGGAGATGGAACAAACAATATGCAACAAACAGCAAAACCTCTAGAATTGCAGCCCTCTGTAGATACCAATGCTCCATCAAACAGTATAGAAGAGCAATAAGGTGGACCTTCCTGTTTGTAACACAAGATGGTTCATTGTTATGTTGTTATGTTATGTTGTGTGGTGCATGATGCCGAATACATGACTCTACGGGCCAGATTTACAAGGCCCTATCACCACCGGAGATTCACTTTTTGTGATGCTCCAGTGGTGCTTTTTACTGCTCCATGTTTACAAGGAGGTGTTACACCACTTTTTGTGGTGTTACACCTCCTTGTAAAAATGGGCCCTTCCGACGCAGTTTTCTGCAATAGAAGGGCGTGCAATGGGTGTTGCAGTGGCCGTTCCACCACAACGTCCATTGCTTTTGATACTGCCCCAGATTTACGAGACATGGTAAATCTTTGGCAACGGCAAATACTGATGCCACCCCATGGGGGGCGCTAGCATGGTAAAATGAGGAGGAATGCTTTCACTTCTCCTCATCTCATGCTTTTTCTATATGTGCTGCAGAAGAATCAAATGCCATGGATGATTGTTTATGAACAGGAAGGTGTCCCCTCCCGCAAACAAACAATCTATCACCTGAACACAGACACTCTTGCACAATGGGGCAAGGATGCCTGTGTTGGCACATGCAGCCTAATTCAGCGCTAATGCAGGGGGAAATGCAGAGGCATGCCATATTGCTGTAAATACGGTGCATCCCTGCATTTCAAAAGTGGCGCAGAGCGCCACTTTGTCATAAATCTGGGCCATAGGTGGCAAGGGGGATGCATGTGGAAAGCCCAACCACTTCCATCACTCTGTCAACACATGTGAGGTGGTAAGCAGACCTGATACATTTTGAGGCTTGTTGGTGTGTGGATGCATCATGTTGGGACACCTCATCAGGGGTGACGTAATTGTGGTACTAAGGACTGACATTGTGGTAATCCTATTGAGGACTACTTTCAGTGTGTGTTGCAATCATTGTCAAGCATTGTAAGTGGCAGGCAGCATTTCTGTTAGTAGATTTAGCAGGATGTGTTCCTTCTTGCATATGTGCGTTAGGACCGGCAAGAGGGACAACCCTACACCATGCAGATTGTGTGACAATGTTGGTAATGTCCGTCATATATGTAGGCATTACCAAGGTTAGTAGAGGGATGCATTGACTTTCTGTGACAAGTACATATCCCTGCACATTTGAATTGATGCTGCACAGCGGAGCAAGCTGAGCTGTTGCACTGTGTGTTTCTTCATAAATGGGTAATTATGTGCCAGTATATCCAGACACAGACATCACAGTGCTGTACCCAATCATATTCTTTTTTTTACTTCTACTCCAGTGGCGGATAGTGATAGGTCATACTTAACATGCCAAAGTGAGGCACCTTGCATACCTTATCCTGGCATATTTTCCATCTACCCATCTCACACCTGACACTACATGTAATGGGCATTCCATATGTATATTTGCAACACATGTGTGAGCCACCCAGCTTCTGATGCCTTTGAAAAGGTCTGCACATCTGGATTTGGTTAAGTGTAGTCCAATAACTCAGGGTGATGTGGGACTGACATGTTCTACAGATTGTAGTTGCTTATTGTCTGTTGCATTGTGCTTCATACATAGGGCAAACTTTCAAAGTACTTGGTGTATTGATCCCACACCACCATTGTCCTTGCAGGCCCCAGCCACCAACGAGTTTTGTCACCATAGTGATGATTTACTGCACTGGCACCATAAGTGATGGCACTAGTGCAGCAAAGCACAGGGAGGTCCATTGCTTACAATGCTTGCTTCACTTTGTATTAGATAGCACAGTGCAAGCTTTATGGATTGTCAGCCCCATTAGTTCTTCCCTTCCTGTGCGAGGTATATTTCCTTGCATTCATGATATCTGCCACAGGCATATAAAGGTGGAAGGATGTACAAAGTGTATAAATGCATGCATTGTGTGATTTTGTTACTGTAGCACAAGGGGAATGGGCAGCTTGTATCCACATTAGCAAAATTTTTATGATGCTGATGTTGCATTACAGGCTTGTAGAATTGAGCCCCTAGTGCGACAATGATACCACTTGCAGCTGTTGTTATGAATGAAGTGTCCCTTTGTGCATGACATCAACCATTCTCATTATACACGCAACCTTGCGACATGGTGAAATGGAAGCTACTTGTACAACAGCACAAATGATGATCACAGACATGCCCCATATGTTATATATGTTTACTTTTGTACCCTTTCCCAAATTGTCCGTAGAGGTGTGTGGCAGTTCTTGTAGGGCCACCCTGTGCAACGAGCATAGTATATGTTGTTGACTGAGTGTTACACATGAGCAGGTGGATCAGGGGCAACAGTAAAGCAATTGTTGGGATGGTAGAGAAATAGTCAGCGCATATAGGGGAAAGGTGTAGGTACATTTGAAGTGTTTGGCCATTGTGGCCCAGGTTTCAAGGAAAATGACAGAGTGCAATGCTGCACCACATTTTCAGCACAGCACTCTGTCATTTGCAATAGGCAGGGTTTTAACCCCTTCGCTGCCAGGCCTTTTCCCTCTCCTGTGCCAGGCCTTTTTTTGGCTATTTGGGGCAGTTCGCGCTTAGGCCCTCATAACTTTTTGTCCACATAAGCTAGCCAAGCCAAATGTGCATCCTTTTTTTCCAACATCCTAGGGATTCTAGAGGTACTCAGACTTTGTTGGTTCCCCTGAAGGAGGCCAAGAAATTAGCCAAAATACAGTGAACATTTCATTTTTTTCAAAAAAATGGGAAAAAGTGGCTGCAGAAGAAGGCTTGTGGTTTTTTCCCTGAAAATTGCATCAACAAAGGGTTTGTGGTGCTAAAATCACCAGCTTCCCAGCTTTCAGAAACAGGCCGACTTGAATCAGAAAACCCAATTTTTCAACACAAATTTGGCATTTTACTGGGATATACCCCATTTTTACGATGTTTTTGTGCTTTCAGCCTCCTTCCAGTCAGTGACAGAAATGGGCATGAACGCAATGCTGGATCCCAGAAACCTAAACTTTTGTGAAAAGTAGACAAAATTCATAATTCAGCAAGGGGTCATTTGTGTAGATCCTACAAGGGTTTCCTACAGAAAATAACAACTGAGAAAGAAAAGTATTAAAATTGAGGTGAAAAAAACAGCAATTTTTCTCTATGTTTTACTCTGTAACTTTTTCCTGCAATGTCAGATTTTTTAAAGCAATATATTGTTACATCTGCTGGACTCTTCTAGTTGCGGGGATATATAGGGCTCGTAGGTTCATCAAGAACCCTAGGTACCCAGAGCCAATAAATGATCTGCACCCTGCAGTGCTTTTTCATTGTATACCGGGTATACAGCAATTCATTTGCTGAAATATAAAGAGTGAAAAATAGCTATCAAGAAAACCTTTGTATTTCCAAAATGGGCACAAGATAAGGTGTTGAGGAGCAGTGGTTATTTGCACATCTCTGAATTCCGGGGTGACCGTACTAGCATGTGAATGACAGGGCATTTCTCAAATAGACGTCTTTTTTACACACTCTCTTATATTTGGAAGGAGAAAATGTAGAGAAAGACTAGGGGCAATAACACTTGTTTTGCTATTCTATGTTCCCCCAAGTCTCCCGATAAAAATGATACCTCACTTGTGTGGGTAGGCCTAGCGCCCGTGACAGGAAATGCCCCAAAACACAACGTGGACACATCACCATTTTTGACAGAAAACAGGTGTTTTTTGCAAAGTGCCTACCTGTAGATTTTGGCCTCTAGCTCAGCCTGCATCTAGGGAAACCTACCAAACCTGTGCATTTTTCAAATCTAGAGACCTAGCCTAATCCAATATGGGGTGACTTGTGGGGCTCTGACCAGGTTCTGTTACCCAGAATCCTTTGCAAACCTCAAAATTTGGCTAAAAAACACATTTTCCACTCATTTCGGTGACAGAAAGTTCTGGAATCTGAGAGGAGCCACAAATGTCCTTCCACCCAGCGTTCCCCCAAGTCTCCTGATAAAAATGGTACCTCACTTGTGTGGGTAGGCCTAGCGCCCACGAAAGGAAATGGCCCAAAACACAACGTGGACACATCAATTTTTTTCATAGAAAACAGTGCCTACCTGTGGATTTTGGCCTCTAGCTCAGCCGGCACCTGGGGAAACCTAGCAAACCAGTGCATTTTTGAAAACTAGAACCCTAGGGGAATCCAAGATGGGGTGACTTGTGGGGTTCTGACCAGATTCTGTTACCCAGAATCCTTTGCAAACATCAAAATCTGTCCAAAAAAACACTTTTTCCTCTCATTTCGGTGAAAGAAAGTTCTGGAATCTGAGAGGAGCCACAAATTTCCTTCTACCCAGCGTTCCCCCAAGTCTCCCGATAAAAATGGTGTCTCACTTGTGTGGGTAGGCCTAGCGCCCACGAAAAGAAATGGCCCAAAACACAACGTGGACACATCACATTTTTTCACAGAAAACAGAGGTGTTTTTTGCAAAATGCCTACCTGTGGATTTTGGCCTCTAGCTCAGTCGGCCCCAGGGGGGGCAGAAATGGCCTAAAATAAATTTAATCCCCTCCCCCCAACCCCTACCCGGGAGCGACCCTTGCCTACGGGGCCACTCCCCTTGTGTGACATTGGCGGAAAAAACAAATCCCCGGTGCCGAGTGGTTTCTGCCCCCGTGGGGGCAGATTGACCTAAAACCGGC
The DNA here is from genome assembly GCF_031143425.1 of Pleurodeles waltl. Taxonomy (NCBI): domain Eukaryota; kingdom Metazoa; phylum Chordata; class Amphibia; order Caudata; family Salamandridae; genus Pleurodeles; species Pleurodeles waltl. The sequence goes on from NC_090445.1 coordinate 676,384,943, forward strand.
CGATCTGCCCCCAAGGGGGGCAGAAATGGTCTAAATACAATTTGCCCCCCAGGAGAGTGACCCTTGCCTAATGGGTCGCTCCCCATCTCTAAAAAAACAAACTAACAAAAAATAAAACACAAAAATAAAATTTGCCCTGGCGCCTAGAGGTTTCTGCCCCCCCTAATAATAATAGGCCTAAAATAAATTTGCTCCCCCCAACCCCCCCACGGGAGCGACCCTTGCCTACGGGGTCACTCCACCTGCGTGATATTGGCGCAAAAAAAAAATCCCCGTTGCCTAGTGGTTTCTGCCCCCCTTGGGGGCAGATTGGCGTAGCAAAAATCGGCCGATCTGCCCCTTCCATCCCTGCCTTTTGAGCACATGGGGGGAGCGCTAGTTCCCGGGTGCAGGACGAGGTGATCTTGTCTAAGGCACCCGGGAACCGGTGCCTTGGACGAGATCACCTCGTCCAGGGCGCCGTAGGGGTTAAAGGGTTTATGGTGCACCCCTGTGTTGGCCCCTGAACCAGTGCTATGTTTGTGGCTGAGCGGCAATACAGACTCCCTTGCACCACAGTGCAAGGATAGCTGCGCTGCAGGGGCGATCGTTTTTGTGCAGGGAGGGACCAACAACAGATTCAGCAGGCCCTCATCCATTGGCTATCTGGCTTTGAGAGGAATTCAGTTAATGAAGCCTGCATCCTTGCCTTGCTGGACAACTTTGACTTTCATTTCAGAGTCTAAGGACCTCATTAGGAGTTTGGTGGTCCGATGAGCTGTCCGCCAAACTTGCAGGGAGGACGCCACTGTCATGCTGGTGGTGTCCCACCCAAGCATATTACAATGTGCCCACTGGGCTGACCAGCTGGAACATTGTATTTCGCATTCCTGCCTGGCTGACTGGCATGAACACTGCTATGATATTGGCCATAGGTCCTTTAAGGGAGTCAAGTCCAATACCATAGCACACCAGCACCATCGGAATGTGCACTATCTGCTATATCAGAGCGACTCACAATTCGCGAGTCGCAAATCGGAATGTAGGGCAGTGTCCTTGACACTAATTGCGATTCGCAAGGGGGTCACAAATGCCCACCTCATGAATATTCATGAGGCAGGTCGCAATTTGCGACCCCCTTGGGAATGGTGGCCCTCACAGGGACGGTGGCCCTCTGGAGACAGCAGACCACCATGTCTGTGACTGCTTTTCAATAAAGCAGTTTTTTTTTTTTGTAATGCAGTCCATTTTCCTTAATGGAAAACGAGATGCATTAAAAAAAACAAAAAATGAAACGTTTTTGTTTTATTTTTTTCAGAGCAGGCAGTGGTCCGGAGGACCACTACCTGCTCTGGAAAAATGTTTTCTGTGACATTCACAAAGGGGAAGGGGTCCCAGGGGGACCCCTTCCCATTTGCGAATGTGTTACCACCAGTGTGACACTGGTGGTAACTGCGATTGCTTTGCAACCGCGTTCGCAGTCACAAAGCAATCCTACATCGCACTGCGAGTCGCAATTAGGAAGGGAACACCCCTTCCTAATTGCGAGTCGTAAACCCGTTTTGCGATTCGGTAACAATGTTACAGAATTGCAAAACTGGGTTTGTGCATCGGGAAGTGCTTTTTGCACGTCACAAACAGCCAGATTCACTGTTTGCTAAGCGCAAAAAGCTTCGTACATGTGGCCCTAAATCTCCTCCTCTGTTAGATGAAAAGTTGTGAATTTTTAGATAATCATTAGACAGACACAAAGGCCACATTAGCGTAATTTTTTATGATGCTAATGTGGCCCAACGAGGCCAAATTCGTAGCATGATATTTACATTGCACCACTTTGTAACCCCTTGCACCACATTATGGCCCTCATTCTGACCCTGGCGGTCGGTGATAAAGCGGCGGCCAACCCACCAACAGGCCGGCGGTCCCAAATATGCAATTCTGACCCTGGCGGGAACCGCCAACACAGCCCGCCGCATTAACACTCCGACCGCCACGGCGGAACAAACAAACAGCGCGGCGGTCACCGCCAACAGCCAGGCGGCAGACAATGTACCGCCCACCCTATCACGACCCACCAATCCGCCACCTTTTCCGGGGCGGGAGCACCGCCGATAAAAACACGGCGGAAACAGACTACGAACGGGAAAACGCTCACCTCCACATACACCACGCGAGATTCCGGCAGTATGGAACCCGAGTTGCAGGTCATCCCCGCACTCCTATACCTGCTCCTGTACCAGGAGCACGCCCGGCGGCGCGGAAGACATCGGTGAGTACTGCACCTACGACACAGGGGAGGGAAAAGATTACCAGCACACACCCACCCACCCACACCCACTACAACACACACATCAATGCATTCCCACAGATCACTGTCACAACCCACAAACCCCCCCCTTCCGAAATAATGCAAAGACCAAAAGAAGAGATCTCAAACGGGCAGATATATTGAAAAATGGACAGCAGTAATCCAAATAAATAAATAAACTATGTACAAAATATATACAGCTACTAAATGTAGTCCAACCACTGTCCGTGGACCACAGGGGTCCTGAGCAAAGGGGCAAGGCCCAGTCCCACGACAAGAACTCCACGGAGAGAACACTGCAGGGGCATCAGAAAGAAAAAAGGACAGGCACCTCAGGGGGAAGGGAAGGGGGGGCACCTCAGCCACTTGAGTACACGACGCCAGATCCACGAGGGGACTCCATGACCACTGGCCCATCCTGGGGAGAGCAAAGCCACAGTCCAAACAGTCCATACAGTGGGTGGCCTGCCCACTGGGCCATCCTGGGGAGAGCAAAGCCACAGTCCAAACAGTCCATACAGTGGGTGGCCTGCCCACTGGGCCATCCTGGGGAGAGCAAAGCCACAGTCCAAACAGTCCATACAGTGGGTGGCCTGCCCACTGGGCCATCCTGGGGAGAGCAAAGCCACAGTCCATACAGTCCATACAGTGGGTGGCCTGCCCACTGGGCCATCCTGGGGAGAGCAAAGCCACAGTCCAAACAGTCCATAACAGACTCCACTGCCACTGGAGGAGGCATGTTGGCCAGAGGACATCCTGCAGCCCTGCCCGAGACAGATCCTGTCCTGCCACGTCTGCCAAAGGGCCAGCGGTTCCTGCCTGGAAGGGCCCAGTTCAGCGGTTCTTGCCTTGTAGGGCCCAGTTCAGCGGTTCTTGCCTTGAAGGGCCCAGTTCAGCGGTTCTTGCCTTGAAGGGCCCAGTTCAGCGGTTCTTGCCTTGAAGGGCCCAGTTCAGCGGTTCTTGCCTTGAAGGTCCCAGTTCAGCGGTTCTTGCCTTGAAGGGCCCAGTTCAGCGGTTCTTGCCTTGAAGGGCCCAGTTCAGCGGTTCTTGCCTTGAAGGGCCCAGTTCAGCGGTTCTTGCCTTGAAGGGCCCAGTTCAGCGGTTCTTGAGACGGCGGTCCCCAGCGGAGCGGTGCTGGAGACGGCGGGGCCCAGTTCAGCGGTTCTTGCCTTGAAGGGCCCAGTTCAGCGGTTCTTGCCTTGAAGGGCCCAGTTCAGCGGTTCTTGAGACGGCGGTCCCCAGCGGAGCGGTGCTGGAGACGGCGGGGCCCAGTTCAGCGATCCTTGCCTTGAAGGGCCCAGTTCAGCGGTTCTTGCCTTGAAGGGCCCAGTTCAGCGGTTCTTGAGACGGCGGTCCCCAGCGGAGCGGTGCTGGAGACGGCGGGGCCCAGTTCAGCGGTTCTTGCCTTGAAGGGCCCAGTTCAGCGGTTCTTGCCTTGAAGGGCCCAGTTCAGCGGTTCTTGAGATGGCGGTCCCCAGCGGAGCGGTGCTGGAGACGGCGGGGCCCAGTTCAGCGGTTCTTGCCTTGAAGGGCCCAGTTCAGCGGTTCTTGCCTTGAAGGGCCCAGTTCAGCGGTTCTTGAGACGGCGGTCCCCAGCGGAGCGGTGCTGGAGACGGCGGGGCCCAGTTCAGCGGTTCTTGCCTTGAAGGGCCCAGTTCAGCGGTTCTTGAGACGGCGGTCCCCAGCGGAGCGGTGCTGGAGACGGCGGCCATTCTATGGCCAACTGCTCATTGCCTGGTGGTGCCCTCCTGGGCAGCGGGGATGGTGCTCCTTCAATGCCCACCTGGGCTGTGGGTGGTGGGGCCCTCCTGGCCAGCTGGGCTGGGTCCTCCCTGGGCAGCGGCTATGGGGGTGGTGGGCTCTCCCGGGGCAGCTGTGCCGGTTCCTCCCGGGGCAGCGGCTATGGGGGTTGCGGGCTCCTCCTGGGCAGCTGTGACGGGTCCTCCATGGGCAGCAGGCCTGCTGCCTGACTTCTCCGCCTTGCTGCCCTTGCCCTCCTTAGTCGGGAGTCTGTGGCCCTTTCCTCCCTTTGGAGCTGTGGCTGTTGACGGTGGCTGGCTAGTGTCCTGGGGGGATATCGAATCCGGGCTCCGGCGGCGGCCCTTCTGCCTTCTGCTCCTCTTCCCAGGGGGTGGGCTGGCTGTCCCCTTGCTGCTGGGCGAAGATCCAGACCTGCGGGCTGGTGGGCTCCAATACCCCTGCACCCTTGTCAAGGGGGCTGCAGGGCTGGTGGTGGCTGAGGTGCTCTTTTTACCCCGACGAGAAGGAGGGGGGGGGCTCAGGGTCAGGAAAGAAGGTAGCAGTAGAGAGATAGATTTTCTTGGGACAATGGAGAGTGGTAGGTACAGTGGGTATGGGAGTGGAGGGAGAGGATGTGGTTGTAGGCGAGACAAGTTTGCTGTCTTTGGGTGCAGGTGCAGGAGCGGGAGGCTGTCGTGAGGTGGATGGCTGTTGGGTGGGAGGGTGGCTGCGTTTGTGTGGTGTGGAAGAGGGGGTGACAGACACAGTGGGAGAGGACACAGGGGACGTGTAAATGGCAGTGGGGGTGGTGACTGCACGTGTGCGGACTGGAGTGGAGGGTATGCTGGTGATGGAAACACTGGCTGATGGTGAGGTGAATGAAGGTGTGAGTGTAGATGTCACAGGGAGGGAGGAGGGAGACGAGGAGGTGGGGGTCACAGAGGTGGTAGTGACTGTTGGCATGTCTGCATCGGAATGTTGCTTGTGTGAATGTCTGCGTGATCTGTGGTGCTTATGTTTGGATGAGCGGCTCTTGGGTGTTGAGGTGTGTGCAGGCTGGTCTGATGGTGTGGGTGGGACAGGCAGAGGAACAGGAGACTGGGAGGAGGGAGTTAGTAGAGGGAGGCAGGAGACAGGGACAATGGCTGCCGTCAGTGCTGAGGCCAGAGCCTGGAACGATCGCTGATGGGCAGCCTGACCCGAATGAATGCCCTCCAGGTACGCATTGCTGCGATGAACCTCCCTTTCCACCCCCTGGATGGCATTCAAAAGGGTAGTCTGCCCAACAATGAGCGTTCGGAGGAGGTCAATGACCTCCTCACTGAGGGCAGCGGGGGTAACAGGGGCAGGGCCTGAGGTGCCTGGGGCGAAGGAGATGCCCGGCTTCCTGGCAGAGCGGGCACGGGGCGAACGCTGAGGGGCTGCTGGGAGGGCGGAGATGGTGCGCTGGGTGGCGGCTGTACCTGTAATGGCGGGGGGCACGGATGGTGCCACCCCCGCAAGGGAGCTCCCTTCCGAGGACGTGTCCGTGTCGCTGCAGGCTCCAGTCGTCCCCGTTGTGGAGCTCCCCTCGCCCTCCGTCTCACTGGTCCAGTCAGACTCTGTGGCATGGCCCTCCTGGGCCATGTGAGATGCAGCTCCCTCCTGCCCCGATGCCACTTCTCCTCCGCCTGATGATGCTGATGCACACAAGCACAGAAAGACAAACAAAAAGGGGGGGGGGGAGAGAGAAATAAAGAGATTTTGAGTACATGGATCACCGGTACAGTTAGCGGACATGACAGACACAGATGCCCCCTGCACTAAGTTGCGCACTTGGGGTCCGCTACGCATTCCGTGGAACATGCCCTACACGCCTAGAGTTGACAACTGCACCCATGGATGACACGGCCCAGGGATGGCTGTACTGACACACTACTGAGGGTGGTGGCTGGGGACACAGGGGCTTACGGGGGTGCCCAGCCTACAGATATCGCCCTGGCCTAGGGGGACCCACAGCCCTCCTCCCCCACCCAGACACCTCCACTGCGCGACAACAGAGTAGATGATGCTTGTACTCACCCCCTTGTGTCTGCTGTGCTGCCCTCACGCGCCCATCCAAATCAGGGTAGGCCACCGCCAGGATCCGGAACATCAGGGGGGTCAGTTGACGGCAGGCACCCCGCCTACGTTGGGAGGCCATCCCCAGCAGAGACTCAGCGGTCTTCTTGGTCCCGCGGCGGATGTCCTCCCACCTCTTGCGGCAGTGGGTGCCCCGTCGATGGTGGACCCCCAGGGTCCGGACTTCCTTGGCGATGGCACGCCAAATCCCGATCTTCTCATGGGCGCGGACCTATGTGACACGTACAGGGAGGGAGAAATACCACGTTCAAGTTTGTCTGCATTTTCGTTGCCAGTGGCCCAACGCCCCCCATCCCCGCCAGGCCCCCGCCAGGCCCCCCGCCAGGCCCAACATGCCCCCCATCCCCGCCAGGCCCCCCGCCAGGCCCCCCGCCAGGCCCAACATGCCCCCCATCCCCGCCAGGCCCCCCGCCAGGCCCCCCGCCAGGCCCAACATGCCCCCCATCCCCGCCAGGCCCCCCGCCAGGCCCCCCGCCAGCCCCAACATGCCCCCCATCCCCGCCAGGCCCCCCGCCAGGCCCAACATGCCCCCCATCCCCGCCAGGCCCCCCGCCAGGCCCCCCGCCAGGCCCAACATGCCACCCATCCCCGCCAGGCCCCCCGCCAGGCCCCCCGCCAGCCCCAACATGCCCCCCATCCCCGCCAGGCCCCCCGCCAGGCCCCCAAGCGAGCCAGTGGCCCCAAATCCATATTGAATTAAACTCACTTGTTGGTCTGGAGGACCGTAGAGTAGCGCATACTGGGGGAGGACCCCATCCACAAGTTTCTCCAACTCCTCTCCAGTGAAGGCAGGGGCCCTTTCCCCAGTCGCAACAGCCATTGTCCCTTCCAGACCGAGGTCACAGCAACACTTGCAGTATAGGTCCTCTCCTGTGAAAGTTCAAGTCGCAAGTGGATAAGTAGATAGGAAATGGCGGTCACGTCCGCGGCGGTGCGTACCGCGGCGGGGCGTACCGCCACCGCCGGCGCCCTTCGCCATTGGCTCCTGAAACCCATAGGCTTCAATGTTAACCAATGCGGCTTCGCGCCGCGGTCTTCGACCGCCGACCGCCGCGGTGTGCCACGCCAGCGCATTGACCTAACATCCCATTGTCACACTTCACAGGTCAGGCAGCTGCCATTTCGAGGGTCCACATGGCTCAATTTCAACTGCGTCACACAGGCCTAGGCCTTGCATAGCCACTCAGACACGCCATTCACTGCATAGAGAATCGTTTACTGTGCAAGCTGTGAGTACGTACCTGTGGGTTTCTTGACTCTGTGCTCCATGTTGTCCTTCCTAGGCACCGTCCGCTGGGTTTGGCGAGGAGACGGATGAATCCTCGCGTGTACCGACCGCTGGTGGACCTGTCGACAATGGAAGAACGCCACATTATCCTGACCTACCGGCTTGACCGTGCCACTATACAGGAACTGTGTGCCCAGCTGGAGCCCGACCTGATGTCCCCCATCCGCCAACCCACAGGGATTCCCCCTCTGGTGCAGGTCCTGTCAGTACTCCATTTCCTGGCAAGTGGGTCATTTGAGACAACAGTGGGAATTGCTTCTGGGATGTCTCAGCCCATGTTTTCGAAGGTGTTCTCCAGAGTGTTGTCTGCCCTGATGAAATACGTGAGGAGCTACATCATTTTCCCTGAGGTGGGCGAATTGGCTACAGTGAAGGGTGATTTCTACGCCCTTGGACATATTCCCAACGTCATTGGTGCCATTGATGGGACCCATGTGGCTTTGGTTCCCCCAAGAGACAGGGAGCAGGTGTACAGGAACAGAAAAAGTTACCATTCCATGAACATCCAGGTGGTGTGTTTGGCTGACCAGTACATCTCGCATGTAAATGCCAAGTTCCCTGGGTCAGTGCATGACGCCTACATCCTGAGGAATAGCAGCATCCCTTACGTGATGGAACAGCTAGAGAGACACCGTGTATGGCTATTGGGGGACTCTGGGTACCCCAACCTGTCGTGGCTACTGACCCCAGTAAGGAATCCCCGGACCAGGGCAGAGGAACGGTACAATGAGGCCCATGGGCGTACTAGGAGGGTGATCGAACGCACCTTTGGCCTCCTAAAGGCCAGGTTTAGGTGCCTACATATGACAGGTGGATCCCTAATGTACTCACCTAAGAAGGTGTGTCACATCATCGTGGCCTGCTGCATGCTTCACAACCTGGCTTTGCGCCGCCAGGTGCCTTTCCTGCAGGAGGATGGTCGAGACGGTGGTGTTGTGGCAGCTGTGGAACCTGTGGAGAGTGACGAGGAGGAAGACGACGGGGCTGAAACAGACAACAGGGACAGAATCATTGAACAGTACTTCCAATAGGACACAGGTAACAATTCAAACATAATTTAGTGAATGTGAACTACTCTCCTGCATCTCTGCTGCCTGTCTATTTGCCCCAGTGTATGATGACTGAGTTGTGGCTTTTCCCTCCCTATTTCAGATCTGGGGTCCCCACTACGAGTCCTGTGCTTCGTTTCCCCATGGACTACAGCTTTGTGGCAGCTGTTTGTTGACTTCACTATGTACAAGGACATATTTGCACTGTCATGTCAATTACAATATTTTGAAATCACAGCCAGACTCCAGATAGTTTTGTGCTAAATGGGTGTTTATTTCAGTGCTCAAAATGGGATGGGTGGTTTCAAGTGGGTGGGGGCTATGGTGAAGGAATGTCCATGGCAGAGTCCAGAGTAACAGTCACACAGGTGCATTGTCCAGAGGCCTGTGGAGAGATGGAGCATGGGCAGTTCAAGGATGGACAGGGTGACAATGTGGGACAGTGGGATGACATCAGGTGGTATCCTTTGCTGGCGGGGGTCTTGACATCCTACTCTGTCTTCTTGCGAGATCTCAGGGCCCTCTTGCGAGGTGGTTCTTCTCCTGCAGGAGGTGGGGGTCTGGTGGGCTGCTGTTGTGCGGGGGCCTCCTGTCCACTAGCGCCGGCGGAGGTGGTTGGCTGTTCTTGGTCCAGGCTAGTGGCAGGGGCCCTTTGTTGTTGTTGAGTGTCCGTCCTGGTGTTGATGAGGTCCTGCAGCAGCCCTACCATGGTAACCAGGGTGGAGGTGAGGGCTCTGATGTCCTCCCTGTACCCCCGATAGTGTTCCTCCTGCAGTACCTGGATCTCCTGGAACCGGGCCAGTACCGTCGCCATCGTCTCCTGGGAGCGGTTGTATGCTCCCATGATGGTGGTGAGGGCCTCGTGGAGAGTGGGTTCCCTGGGCCCGTCCCCCCCCTGTCGCACAGCTGCCCTCCGAGTTGCCCTGTTTCCCTGGGCCTCTGCCCCCTGGCCGGTGTGCCCACTACCACTGCCCCCAGGTCCCTGTTGTTGTTGGGGTGGTGGGTTATCCTGGGTGCCCTGTAGTGGTAGACACACCGCAGATTGACGCGCCCTGGAGACAGAGGCATGGGCCCGCTGGGTGGGAGCTGTGCTGGTGTTCCCAGAGGGGTTTGGGTCTGTAGTGGCCTGGGCCTGTGTGAGGGGAACCGACTGTCCAGAGGTCCCCGATGGTCCGGGCTGGTCATCGGTGTCCAGGTCGACAGAGCTGCTGTCATCGCTGACGGCCTCTTGGGTGGGGGGTGTGGAGAATTCTGGGCCCTCCGTGGCGGTGTGTTGACGGTCGGGTCCTGCAGGGGTATAGAGGTATGGTTATAGTTTCGATGTGTGGCATATGGGTGTATCTGTGGGTTCCCATGTCCCCAAGTGCTGGCATTCATGTGTGGGGGCTTTGGTGAGGGTGGCTTGTGGGGGGGATGTGTATATGCATTGGGCATGCTTTGGTGATGGGTGTCCATGCTTAGTGGACGCATGCAGGCCTAGGTTTTGGGATGTGTGGGTTGTGATGGTGAGACATTGGCAGGGAATAGGTGTGCTGGGGGTGGGGGTGAGGATGGTGGTGGGGGTGAGGATGGTGGTGGGGGTGAGGGTGAGGGTGGGGGTGAGGATGGGGGTGGGGGTGAGGGTGGGGTTCGAGGATGGGGGTGAGGGTTGGGGTATGATTTGGCATGCAGGTGGGGGGGAAGCAGTAGTGAAGCTTCAACTTACCAGTGTCCATTCCTCCGCCGACTCCTGCGAGGCCGTCAGGGTGCAGGATGTTCAAGACTTCCTCCTCCCATGTTGTAAATTGTGGGGGTTGAGGTGGGGGTCCTCCGCCAGTCTTCTGCACGGCGATGTTGTGCCTGGATACCATGGAACGCACCTTCCCCCGTAGGTCGTTCCATCGCTTCCTGATGTCTTCCCGATTTCTGGGGTGCTGTCCCACAGCGTTGACCCTGTCGACAATCCTCTGCCATAGCTCCGTCCTCCGGGCAATGCTGGTGTATTGGACCTGTGTGCCGAAGAGCTGGGGTTCTACCCGAACGATTTCCTCCACCATGACCCTGAGTTCTTCGTCTGAGAAGCGGGGCTGTCTTTGGGGTGCCATGGAGTGGTGTGTATGATGTGTGGGGTGGAGTATGTGTAGTTAAGTGTGTTGAGTGTGGTGGTGTGTGTTGTTTTGTGTGTGGATATTGTGTGGGTGATGGTGTAGTGTGCCTCTGTGTGATGGTATTCTGTGATCGCTGATGTGTCTCTCAGTGCTTCTTTCTGAATTTTTTGTCGTAGGGGTTTGTGGGTGATGTGGGTGTGTGTTTTATATTGTATTGTGTGTGTGGGAGTGGTGTGTGTATGTGTATCAGGTGTGTGGAATTCAAATCGGCCAATGTGGCTGAGTTTTGTTCGTTTGTGTGTATTCTGACCGCGGCGGTGTGTACCGCCAATGGTAAACCGCGTTTGAAAGACCGCCGCGTGGATTCGTGGGTCGTAATGGCATGGGCGTATTTCTGTTGGCGTGACGGTGGAGGTTTGGTCACCTCCACTTTTCCGCTGACCGCTGGTCTGGCGGTCTGTTGTGGCTGTCGGATTTTCGGAGGTTTGGCTGCTGCGGGTCAGAATGACCGTGGCGGGTTACCGCGACCGCGGCGGAATTATGGAGGATTTCTGACCGGCGGTAGGCGCCTTTTACCGCCGAGGTCAGAATGACCACCTATGTCTGCGCCAGGCATAATGTGTGCAAGGTGGGGTGTTGCCCTGTTAGGGGGACCACAAAAATGGCGCAATGAATTTCCACTGTGCCATTTTTAGCTGCTATTTGTTACGTCTGCACAGCGCAGGCATTAAAAGGGGGTATACCATTGTTTTCAATGGGCCCCTATGTACTCTTCAGGATTAGCTCCAAAATTAATTGTGTCACTAATCCTGCACAGTACATCAATAGTGTAAAAAATGTTGATGCTATTGCCCCTAACCTGCGCCATGGTGCGCAGTATATTAAATACCGAGGACACATGGGGGTGGTGGGGGGGCAGGCTAAGGGGCAAAAAAAAAGTGGAGCTGCATTGGATGCAGAGCCACTTTTCTTAAATTCCGGCCAAAATCTTTATACGCAGAAACAAGTACAACTATATCTCTTCATTTAGTCTTCTTGACGCTTTGATTTGTCAACCTAAAATGGTTACTGGAAGCTGTAAACTGTCATCTTCGAAGTTGGAAATTGCCAATGATGGTACGGAATCAGCAACAGTCACTGAGTTTTCACAATCATTCTTTCTTTCACCATCTCGAGCTAAAGACCGATGAAGCACAGGCCTGAAGTGAGAAGAGTGTCTGGTAAGTGACTTCCCTTGTTGGCAGGCAGTCACCATGTGTCCTTTGGTACACACTACTTGAAAATGTTCGGCATCGTAAGGAGCATCAGATTTTCTTTTCCGTAGCTGTTGAGCGATAACCAAATCTAATTTTCAGAATGAGAGGTCATTTGCATGTTGCCTCCTTTCTGCATACATTTTATTTTCTGGTTCTGAACCAGGTCCCTCATATGAATCAAGTTTCATTAGTATCACTTTCTGTGGTCCATTGGGGTATCTTGGTTGCCATTGCTCTCCCAAACATCAAAGTTTCAGGACTTTCACCTGTGATTGAGTGCAATGTCGGATGATAAGCTCGAAGAGTAGAGATCAGCACTGTTTTTAAACTGAGCTTCTCAAGGGTCGAATGCTTCAGTGCTTTCTCTAGTATACCCATAAAATGCTCAACAAGTCCATTGGCCTGTGGACACAAGAGTGTGATCTTTAGATGTTTTATGTACAGATGCTCCAGAAATTCCTTAAATTCTTTGCTGTTACAGGGTGTACCAACTTCACAATGGCTGGAAAACCAGAAGAAAGCTTATTGACCCTGAGTGGTACGAGTAACCTGTTGACCTAATTTAGTCACAGATGTTAAGTGTAATTTTACCCATTTAATATTGCACATTTTTTATCCCAGCCAAGGGACCTTGTTAGTAAATAGAGTTTAGGATCCTGAAGGCTTTTTAATCTTCACTTAAGGAAGAGATCTGCTTACAAACACCTTTGAGCCCACACACCTACAATAGGTGCAGTGGGTGAGGACCCGATGATGAAGCATGCCACTGGTGGTACTAGTGGGTAAGGTTCCTACTAATATATCCAAGAAGTGGAAGGGATACACCATTTCACCTGAGTGCTGTTTACTTCCTACTTTGGTGTGTATTAACACCAGCTGCATTCTGACCCTCATAGATGGCAGGGATCTGTTAGATATGAGGCTTTCTCTCTCATTGTGTTATTTTATTATAAATCAGGGAAGCTGAGGGTTGCCCCTAACTAGCTTCTCACACCCCCATAGTTTTTTGTACCTATATACACATCATGTGAGCAAAGGGTGGTTAGAGGGGTCCTTCCGGTGAGGAATTTACATCTATGCAGCACGCTATTTTGCAGAAGAGCTCAATCTTGTCTCTAAAGCAAAATCAGGAGTCGGAGGGCAGACCCTTGCGCCAAGGTAACAGGAGTGGGTGCGTCTCTAATGGATTCTGTGCAGACAGATTGGGCTAACACTGACATGCTCTCTCTAAAAGCTAGAGATTAAGTGTTAGGTAGGAATCATGTATCCGTGTTTATTGCAATATGTCAGGATTGTTCATTTTCACATCACTGATATTCACAATCCTAATTCTGTTATGTCTCATTTTCCTCATTATTGTAGCTAATGCATTTTAATATAGATTGCAGTCCTTTCAATAAATCTATTGACAACCATTCTGCATCTCCTTCTTTGCCTGTGTGTGTACAAGACTTGTTGCTGATGAGAAAAACGTTTATGGCTCATTCACTGCGACTCCCCTGAGAAGTCACTAGGGTGTCATGTGCTAGACTGCCAAAAATCACCTCCACACTTTGTGTCTGGATGAGGTACCGCTAGCAAGCTGGTAGGGTTGGGCCAACAGTTGCCAAACTGGGGTGGCAGAGACTCTGTCACCTGCAAGTGGTGGTGCTGCCACCCCCAGTCCAGCAGTCTCATGGAAGCACGAGAGTCACACGACAAAGCGCCACCAACCATGGCTCGGCACTGATTATATGGTTTTCCTGAGTATCTCAGCCTCACACACACAAAAGGTAACCCAAGTACTATTATATGGAGACTTCCATGGTCTTAGGGAAGATCCTCTTCAGCTGGATAGGGAATACCTATCAATACTGTAGGTTGTTCAAGATTGAACCGCAAAACGATTTCCCCCATTGGTGTTCTCAATTCTGATACCTACTGTTAAAATGACACAACCAGTAAATATGCAGGAAATCTGTAGACAACTGGTCACACAGTTTCTTTTAGCTAATAGCTTAACAAATGAGGGCAGGGATGTTTTATTCACTGTAGAATCTCACAATGCCCATAGAACAGAAATATTTGATTCTTGGATCACTTTTCCTGAAGTAAATGCAGGTTCAAATACATTTTACTGATGCAGAATTGCAAATGTACCACAACAGTACAGAGCATACCAATACTTACAAATACCTCTGACTTGTCAAGAACACCATAATTGTTTAATGGTGACCTTCCACATGAAGTACAATCTGTTAGATTAGGTACTTCAAGTAATGATGGACCAACGTGGCCATCATTTGCCACGTATACACCACATCCAATGTGCAGGCTATGCAAATAGCTACTGTACACTCATTTTATAATGAGCTAGTAGCAATAAATAGACAAGTAATACAATTTGTGAAGAGGTCTTTAAACACCACCCAGCGAGGGCGGCTCCAGCAACCCAAATTTGTTATGGGTAAAGCACCCACCAAGCTGGAGAGAATTCCGTTCTGGAAGCAGTGTTTCCCCATGCAGAATCCCAAGATGATCATAGAATTCTCACAATGTGCTTGCCATTTGGAATTGTTCCCTCAATAGAGGAGTGTGCCACTTGAGGCTCAGTCTTTGTTGCAATTTGTACCACTACACATGGTACACAGACACTTGTAAATTTACCGTAATTGTTAAAACAAATTCAAAATGAACATGGGCAGTTCTGGCCCTAGACTTGGGGATGAAAGTGATGCACAAGTTTGACACAGTGTCCTCAACTATTTTAAGTAGCATTAAAGGGAAAGCAGCAGCATTGGCGATTCACCAATGGCTTCCTGAGATTCCTCAACAGGTACAGAAGCATGAGCTGTCAAAGATTAAATCCGAGACCTACACTACTATAGGTTGGGAGAGTCTGGGGTTCAAACCAACAAAACCACAAATTCATAGTACCTCCGCTAGGGAAGGTACTAACCAAGTATAAGAGGGTTCGAAAGAATGCTGAGATAAATAAACACAGAAGAAAGGCAGAAGAAGTGAAAGAGGAGAATCTCTGCAACTGAAAACCTCAGAAAGAAGACATAGGGGTTCATTACAACCCTGGCGGTCGGTGTTAAAGTGGCGGTAAAACCGCCAACAGGCCGTCGGAAAAAGAATTGGAATCACGACCGTGGCGGAAACTGCCAACATAGACAGCCACTTTAACACTCCGACCACCAAGGCGGTACAAACCAACACTGTGGCGGTAACCGCCAACAGACAGGCGGAGGACAATGTACCGCCCACAGAATTACAACAGTCCAATCTGCCACCTTTTCCGGGGCGGATTCAACGTGAACAAAAACACGTCGGACACCGGACTTGGAAGGGAAAACGCTCACCTCTACACACCCCACGAGGAATCAGGACGCCATGGAACCCGAGCTCCAGATTCTTCCAGCCTTTATCTTCCTGCTCCCCTACCAGGAGCACGAACGCCGGCGGCGAAGACCATGGTGAGTACTGCACCTACGACACAGGGGAGGGGGGAGGGAAAAGACACACACTAATATATCATGATACATTACAGTTACACCCCCAAAACCCCCTGGAGGAATGCACGGACAAAAGGAAATGAGTCAAATGATTGTAATATATTCAAATACATGAATCAAAAATATATACATATATAAAGTTATTCACGCTATAAACAAATATATACACCAAGAATACAAGTCAAAGGGATTCCGCTATCATAGTCCGTGGACCACTGGGCCCAACATGCATGGGCGAGGCCCACACTCAATACCCTGACAAGATGGAGAGAACACTGCTGGGGCATCAGATAGAAATAAAACAGGCACCTCAGGGGGAAGGGAAGGAGGGGCACCTCCGCCGGATGAGTGCACGACGCCAGATCCACCAGGGGGCTCCATGCCCACTGCTTTATCCTGGGGAGTGCAAAGCCACAGTCTCTCAAGACTCTCCAGTGGGTGGGCTGCCCACTGCTTTATCCTGGGGAGTGCAAAGCCCCAGTCTCTCAAGTCTCTCCAGTGGGTGGGTTGCTCACTGCTTTATCCTGGGGAATGCAATGCCACAGTCTCTCAAGTCTCTCCAGTGGGTGGGTTGCCCACTGCTTCATCCTGGGGAGTGCAAAGCCACTGTCTCTCAAGTGGATAACATTCTCCACTGGTTCTGGAGGGGGCTTTGAGCCCAGAGTGCTTCATCCTGCCAAGGACTGAGGTAGTGGATGTCATTCTCCACTGGTTCTGGAGGGGGCTTTGTGCCCAGAGTGCTTCATCCTGCTCGTGGCGGCCTCAGTAGCATCAGAACCTTTGGCGCTCACTGGCCTGCGGTGCTTGTTGCGGCGGTGTCCTATTCAGCGGTGCTTGCTGCGGAGGTGTCCGGTTCAGCGGTGCTGGCGGTGTCCCGTTCAGCGGTGCTTGTTGCGGTGGTGTCCTGTTAAGCGGTGCTGGTGGTGGCGGTGTCCTGATCAGCGGTGCTGGTGGCGGCGGTGTCCTGTTCAGCGGTGCTGGTGGCGGCGGTGTCCTGTTCAGCGGTGCTGGTGGCAGCTGTGTCCTTGGCAGTGGTGCTTGTGGTGGCGGTGTCCTTGGCAGCAGTGCTGGTGGCGGCGGTGTCCTTGTCAGCGGTGCTGGTGGAGGCGGTGTCCTTGGCAGCGGTGCTGGTGGCGGCGGTGTCCTGTTCAGCGGTGCTGGTGGCGGCAGTGTCCTTGGCAGTGGAGCTTGTTGCGGTCTTGTCCGTCGTGCAGGTTTTTCCAGACTTGCCGGTTTTACTGTGCCCCTTCCCCACCTTGGATGGTGGCGCAGCTGTCTCCACACTCCCAACTGTTCCCCTGGGAGCAGCTTTGGTGGCGGATTTTTTTCCTCTCTCCCGCCGAGCACTGGACAACTTTTTGTGCTTTTGAGGTGGGGGACTGTCCGTGCTCTGGCTCCTTGGCACCCTGGCTGCCCTGCTGCCTGGCGCACTCCAGAAGCCGGTTACTTCTGGCATCACTGTTCCTGCAGATGTTGTGGCTGAGGCACTGGGTTGGGACCTGGAGAGGCGGGCCCTAGGAGACTGAAGGGGTGGGGGAGGTGAGGGGAAAGAGGTCAAGGTTGGACAGGAAAAGTTTTTTAGGCACACTGGGACGGGTAGATGGAGGGGATTTGGGAGTGGAGGAAGAGGTAGTGGTTGTAGGAGGTGTACGTTTGCTGACTTTGGGTGAAGGTGCATGGGATGGAGGCTGTCGTGAGGTGGATGGCTGTTGGGCGGGTGTGTGGCTGCATTTGTGTACTTTGGGAGGTGGGCTCACAGACACACTGGGAGAGGACACAGGGGATGTGTGAATGGTAGTGGGGGTGGTGAGTGCACGTGAGCGGGGTGTGGTGGTGGGTGTGCTGGTGATGGAGGTAGTGGCTGACGATGTAGAGGAAGCAGGTGTGAGTGGAGACGAGACAGGGAGGGAGGAGGGAGATGAGGAGGAGGGGAACACAGTGGAGGCAGTGGCTGTTGGTATGTCTGCATGTGTATGATGCTTGCGTGAGTGCCTGTGGGATGTGTGGTGCTTATGTTTGCCTAAGCTTCCCTTGTGTGTTGACGTGTGTGCATGCTGGTCTGATGGTGTGCTTGGGATAGGCTGAGGTACAGGGGTTTGGGTCTGGGTGGAGGAAGTTGGAGGGGGAGGCTAGAGACAGGGACAATGGTTGCCATCAGTGCTGAGGCCAGAGTCTGATAAGCTCACTGTTGGGCTGCCTGACCAGAATGAATGCCCTCAATGCATGCATTGGTTTGTTGCAACTGCCTCTCTACACCCTGGATGGCATTCAAAATGGTAGACTGGCCAACAGTGAGGGACATGAGGAGGTCAATGGCCTCCTCACTGAGGGCAGCAGGGGTGACAGGGGCAGGGCCTGAGGTGCCTGGGGCGAAGGAGATGCCCACCCTCCTGGGTGAGCGGCCACGGGGCAAACGCTGAGGGGCTGGTGGGGGGGTGGCAGCTGTACCTGTAGGTGCGGGGGCACAGATGGGCCCGCCACCGCAAGGGAGCTCCCGTCAGAGGAGGAGTCCATATCGCTGGTCTCAGCTCCTGTCCCTGTCGTGGCGCTCCCCTTGCCCTCCGTCCCACTGGTGAATTCAGACTACGTTGTGTCGCCTTCCAGGGCCATGTGGGATGCAGCTCCCTCCTGCTCCGGTGCCACTGCTCCTCCGCCTGATGATGCTAATGCACACAAGAACAGGGAGACCACAAAAAGGGGGAGGAAGACAGAAGAAAGACATGTTGAGTGCATGCAATACCGCTACCGTTGGCGGACACTACAGACACAGAAGCCCCCTGCACTACGCCCTGCACTTGGAGTCCCCTAATCAATCGCAGGGACATGGGTTACAAGGCTATGCCCGATTGCTGCACACATGGATGTCACAGGAGCCTGACTAGGTGTAGTTTGCTCTGTACATAGGTGGGGTGGGGTGCCAAAGGGCCTGCCTTAAGAAGGGACCTTGCCTACTAAACTCGCCCTGGCCTAAGTGAACCCACAACCCACCTACCCCACCCACCTAAAATGCGCGCTGAATCAGCTGACTGAGAGTGTACTCACCCCCTTGTGGCTGCTGTGATGCCCTCAAGCGCCCATCCAACTCCGGGTACGGTAACGCCATGGATCCTGAACATCAGGGGGGTCATGGTGCGATGGGCACCCCTCCAATGTTGGGAGGCCATCCCCAGCTGGGCCTCCGCCGTCTTCTTGCTCCAGCGGCGAATGTCCTCCCATGTTTTACGGCAGTGGGTGCTCCGTCTGTGGTAGACCCCCAGGGTCCGGACTTCCTTGGCGATGGCACCCCAAATATCCTTCTTCTGGTGGGCGCTGACCTACAGGAATAGTACAGGGGAAAAGGAGAAGATATAACCGTCCGCACCGTCACAGTCAGTGGCCCGCATCCCTACCCTTGCCACGACGCACATGTACTCACCGTCGTTTCATGCACGCCTCATTCTCACCCCCCCCATCTTTCATCCACACCACTCCAAACAGCCATTGCCCATTCAGCATGCTCACAGTGTACTCACCTGTTTGTCTGGAGGACCGTAGAGTAGCATGTACTGGGGGAGGACCCCATCCACTAGTTTCTCCCACTCCTCCGTGCTGAAGGCAGGGGCCCTTTCCCCAGAAACACGAGCCATTGTCTCTTCTATACTGAGGTCACAGCAGCACTTGCAGTGTAGTTCCTCTCCTGTCGAAGATCAGGTATCAAGTGATTTAACAGAGAGAAAATGGTGGTGACGTCGGCAGCAGTGCGTACCGTCACCACCGGCTTACATCGTCATTGGCTCCTGGGACCCATAAGGTCCAATGTTAACCAATGCAGGATTGTGCCACGGTCTTCGACTGCCTACCGTGACGGTGTACAACGCCAGCGCAGTTACCTCATATCCCCTTGTCCCACTTTACAGGTCAGGCAGCTGCCATTTCAGGGGCCCACATTGCATTATTTTTGACTGCGTCACGCATATCTAGGCCTTGCATAAACACTAATACAGCCATATGTCGATTTGCAAACATTTTCCGATTAAGTTGGTTGACTCTCTGCTCGCTGTTCCCCTCCATAGGCAACGTCCGCTGGGGCAGGTGAGGAGATGGCGGCATCCTCCGGTGTACAGACCGCTGGTGGACCTGTCGACAATGGAGGAGCGACATGTGATCATCACCTTCAGACTTGATCATACCACAATCCTGGAACTGTGTGCCCAGTTGGAGCCAGACCTGATGTCAGATCTCCGCCATCCCACAGAAATCCCCCCTCAAGTGCAGGTGCTGTCAGTACTCCATTTCCTAGCAAGTGGGTCTTTTCAAATAACAGTGGCCATAGCATCAGGGATGTCCCAGCCTATGTTTTCCAATGTGTTGTCCAGAGTGTTGTCTGCCCTGCTGAAACACATGCGGAGCTACATCGTTTTCCCTCAGGTGGAGGATTTGCCCACAGTGAAAGGTGACTTCTATGCCCTGAGACATATCCCCAACATCATAGGTGCCATTGATGGGACACATGTGGCCTTGGTCCCCCCACGCAGGAGTGAACAGGTGTACAGAAACCGGAAGAGTTACCATTTGATGAATGTGCAGATGGTGTGTTTGGCCGACCAGTACATCACCCATGTGAATGCCAAATTTCCTGGCTCAGTGCATGACACTTATATTCTGCGGAATAGCAGCATCCCTTATGTGATGGGGCGACTCCAGAGGCACCGTGTGTGGCTATTAGGTGAGGACATGGACCTTATACAGTGTGACTAGGTGTCTGGGTCTGGGGATGTCCCTATGAGTTAGTGTGTGTCTAACAGTTGTCCCTCGCCATTTGCAGGTGACTCTGGTGACCCCAACCTGTCATGGCTACTGACCCCTGTGAGGAATCCCAGGACAAGGGCAGAGGAACGCTACAATGAGGCCCATGGGCAAACTAGGAGGATTATAGATGCGGACCTTCGGCCTCCTGAAGGCCAGGTTCTGGTGCCTCCATATGACAGGTGGTTCACTATTCTACTCACCAAAGAAGGTATGCCAGATCATCGTGGCCTGCTGTATGCTTCACAACTTGGCTTTGCGACAACAAGCGCCTTTTCTGCAGGAGGATGGTCCAGATGGAGGTGTTGTGGCAGCTGTGGAGCCTGTGGACAGTGAAGACGAGGAAGCAGAAGAAGAGGACATAGACAACTGGAACACAGTGATCCACCAATACTTCAAGTGAGACACAGGTAAGAAGACAACATTGCCTGCTACATCTGATTTAATTCTACTACCTCTCATCTGTCTGTCATTTTCACCCAGTGTGTGGCCACTGAGTTGTCACTTTCCATTACGATTTCACAGATGTGGGTCCCACTGTGTGACAGCTGCTTTGTTTCCACATGGACTAGAGCTGTGTGACATAGGTATGTTGACATTACATTGGATATAGAATTTTGCCACTGTTATTGCTAATACACATTTTCGAAAGCACAGACTGACTCCAGATTGTTTTGTGATTTAAGGGTGTTTATTTAAGTGCTAAATAGTGGAGGAGGTTGTAAAATGGTCAGGGGTGATGGTGGAGGAATGTCCATGGCAGAGTCCAGTCTATTAGTCTCACAGGTGCATTGTCCAAAGGGGCATAGGAAGTGGAGCTGGGGCAGTTTAAGGATGGACAGGGTGACAAAGTGGGACAGAAGGATGACATTCAGGGAGGTCTCATTTCTTGGTAGGGGTCTTGGCATTGTTCTCTGTCTTTGTCCTGGATCTCAGGAACCGCTTGCGGGGTAGTTCTCCATCTGTCGGGGTTGGGGTGCTGGTGTCGTGGTCCTGTGGCGGTGCCTCCTGTCCACTAGCGCCGGCAGAGGTGGTGGGCAGTTCATTGTCCAGGCTGGTGTCAGGGGCCACTTGTTGTGCCACAGTGTCCCTCCTCGTGTTGATGAGTTCCTTCAGCACCCCTACAATGGTGCCCAGGGTGGAATTGATGGATTTGAGTTCCTCCCTGAAGCCCAAATACTGTTCCTCCTGCAGCCGCTGGGTCTCCTGAAACTTGGCCAGTACCTTTGCCATCGTCTCCTGGGAATGGTGGTAGGCTCCCATGATGTTGGAGAGGTCCTCGTGGAGAGTGGGTTCCCTGGGCCTGTCCTCCCCCTGTCGCACAGCAGCCCTCCCAGTTCCCCTGTGTTCTTGGGCCTCTGTCCCCTGAACCGTGTACCCACTGCCACTGCCCCCAGGTCCCTGGTGTTGTTGGGGTGGTGGGTTAGCCTGGGTTCCCTGTAGTGGTGGACACACTGCTGATTGACCCTGGGGACAGAGGTATGAGCCGGCTGGGTGGGTGCTGTGCTGGTGTTTCCAGAGGGGGGGAGCTCTGTAGTGGCCTGTGCCAGTGTGAGGGGAACCGACTGTCCAGAGGTCCCAGATGGGCCGGGCTGATCATCTAGACCCAGTTGGACAGAGCTGCTGTCATCACTGTGGGCCTCTTCTGTGGGTGGAGTGGACATGTCTGGACCCTCCTGTCCGGTGACGTTGGGTAGAGGTCCTGCAGGGGTGTAAAGGCATGATTATTGCATGTGTGTGTGCCATGGTGTGCAATGGGTGGGTGACCCTGTACCCCAGTGCTTGCATTTCTGTGTAGGACCTTGTGTGATAATGGTTTAGGGGAGGCGTATGGGTATGTGTAGTGGACATGCTTTGGTGATGGTTGTCCATGCTTTGGTGTAACATGCAGGTCTTGGGTTTGGGATGTGTGGTTTGTGATATTGGGACATACGTGAGGAGTTGGAGTTATGGGGTGAGGGCGAGGGTGGGGGTATGTGATAGCATGCAGGTGGGTGGGGGATGAAGTAGTGAAAGATTTGCCTTACCAGAGTCCATTCCTCCAGCTACTCCTGCAAGGCCCTCAGGATGCAGTATAGCCAAAACCTGCTCCTCCCAAGTAGTGAGTTCTGGGGGAGGAGGTGGGGGTCTGCCGCCAGTCCTCTGAACTGCAAGGTGGTGTCTTGAGACCACGGAACGCACCTTCCCCTGTAGGTTGTTCCACCTCTTCCTGATGTCATCCCTAGTTCTTGGGTGCTGTCCTACTGCGTTGACCCTGTCCACGATTCTTCGCCATAGCTCCTTCTTCCTAGCTATGGTGGTGTGCTGCACCTGTGATCCGAACAGCTGTGGCTCTACCCGGATGATTTCCTCCACCATGACCCTGAGCTCCTCCTCGGAGAACCTGGGGTGTCTTTGCGGGGCCATGGAGTGGTGTGGATGATGTGTGGGGTGGTGTGTGTTGTGATGCGTGGGGTGATATTTAGAGGTATGTTGTGTGAGGTGCTTGGATGTTGTGTGAGTGATGGTGTTGGATGCCTGTGGATGCTATTGTTCTTTCTGGTGGTGTCTCTCTCCGGCCTTCTGTCGCAATTGTTGACGTAAGGGTTTGTGGGTGATGTGGGTGTGTGTTTTATATTGTATTGGATGTGTGGTAGTGGTGTGTGTATCAGGTGTGTGTATTTGGAATTGTCCAATGTGGTTGTGTTTTCTAAGAGTGTGTGTATTTTGAGCGCGGCGGTGTGTACCGCCAATGGAATACCGCGGTTGAAAGACCGCCGCGTGGATTCGTGTGTCATGATAGTGTGGGCGTATTCCTGTTGGCGTGACGGGGGAGGTTTTGTTATCGCCAGTTTATCACTGACCTTTGGTGTGGCGGACTTGTGTGGGTGTCTGGATTTTGGCTGATTCCAAGCTGTGGGTCATAATGACTGTGGTGGAATTCCGCGGCGGCGGCGGTGTGTTGGCGGACTTCTGCACAGCAATAAGCGGCTTTTACCGCCAATGTTGTAATGACCCCCATAATCTAAGAAATAGAAAAACTATCAAATCCCCTGTCATATACCAATATACTGACACATGCCCATTTGGTTCCTTTCAGGACACACCAGACAAACAGAGTGAAAGAGTGGGACAGTCCGAACACCAAGATGTCTACGTGAAGACAAAAAAGAACTCACAAAGTTCCTCAGAAACATATGTTGAAAAGGAGGACAAGGCTCCTCAACAAAAGCCCAAATTTAAAAACAAAAAGGTGGCTGCAATCACAGTCAAAGATGCCACTCATATTGAAAACCTTATTGAAGAACAGGATGCAAGAGGTGACTGCTTGACAGAGCGGCAAAGATCACAATATGTTGCCAATATCTTATAGATCTTCTGGATGTGACAGTAACTAATGACTTTCTTGAAGTCGAGACAGCGCACAGGCATGCCTCCCCACCCTATAGAATTTACAAGCAAAATATCCAAATTGAGGGGGACAAAGAATGCACCATTAAAGTTATTTTGTAGAGAAAAGTAACACTAAATTATGATACTTTATTGGTAGAAATAAGCTTCCACAAGGAGAAGATGCCATTTTGCCTTCTTTCTCATTCCTAGTTCCAGGTGCTGTAAAGGAAGTCTAGGCTGCTGATTGGGCTTTGGAGCAGCCTCCCTCACTGTACTATAACCACAAAGGGTGGGATAAGGATTCCCCTTACCAGATCATGCCTATAACGTCCAAACCACAGCCTCAACTTCAATACCCAATTAAGCATGAAGTAAAAGCTCTAGTGAGAGACATTCTCACACAACTTGAGTACCAGATGGGTTATATAACTCCGTGTCTCTGCAATGAATAACCTGTTATTCCCTGTTGCTGAACAAGACCATTCATACAGAATAGTCTTAGATGACAGACATTTGAACAGTAATTCATGCACATATGCAATACAATATGCACACAGTATAGCACCAATAAACAATATAGTGCACAAAAATAAACCGATGCTGGATATCCCCAATGGTTTCTTGTGCCAAAATCTAGCAACTGAAAGTCAGGATCTTTTAGTGCTCTTGGCTTGCAGAGGCACTTTTTCTATTTGCATCAAGGTATAAGAACAGCCCAGGGTTGTTTTCAGCCCGTGTAACATCAACACTACATGATGTTGACCCCGAGGCATTGTCCTATGTGGATGACATCTATCTCATGAATGACAATCTCGATATACGCTTAGCCAAGGTGGACTGGATCGTGCTCGGTTTTAGTAACCAGGGCTATGAGTTTAATTTCAAAAAAACAAAAATGGTCTTTTTCAGTGTCCTATTTTTGAAATACGAGCTATCAGATGAAGGCAAAAGCCTGTCCCTGCCCTTTCTAGAGACATGCGCTCAAATGAAAACTCTAAACACCATTAAGAAGCTACAGTCACTGCTGGGTTTCTTTAACTTTGATAGACCATCCATACCTGATTATGCACAACGCATGAAACCCCTTTATGATCTAATTTGTCCAAACTTTTTCAAGTAAACACTGGAGAGCAGAACACACATGCATTCTCAGAGAATAGCAACAGGACATGTTAGAAACAAAACACGTACACACACAAAACCACAAAACAAACTTGGTCATCAGAATAAGTGCTGGTGCCATTGGAATCACCAACGTCTCATTCAATGAGGGTGACACGGTACCCATAACATAGAAATTGCATTTGTACTCTAATACAGACCAACATTTTGCAACAACAGAAAACTTTTTGACAGCTGCACAGATGGCTGTCAATAAAGAAAGGCCACTTGCCCAAGGGAAACACATTATTGTCATTACCCTGGTGCCAGCCCTTGAGGTGGGTACCAAAGCCATTATTACAAATGCCAAAGCATTACATTCACAATGGATTCAATGGGCAACCTCCCTGTCTGCCACTGATGTAGATTACATCTTTGACCCAAAACTCCAGAAACTAGAATTCCTCCAATATGAACAGGAATACCCTACACCTACTAACATACTACTGCTTAATCAATATCAAACTGTCATTTACACTGGTGGTTCAGCACAACCAGCTATAGGTACCGAATATCAATACTCAGCTGCTTGCGCAGTCAGAAGCGGAGTGATGAGGAATGGTATTTTCAATCCTCAAATACCTATATACAGAACCTAAAGGACTGTACTACACAGTTGACACAGCCTAGATCTCTTGTCTTGGCACAGTAACATAGGATCCCGAACATTCAACACTGAGGCCCTCATTCTGACCTTGGCGGGCGGCGGAGGCCGCCCGCCAAAGTCCCGCCGTCAGGTTACCGTTCCGCGGTCGAAAGACCGCGGCGGTAATTCTGACATTCCCGCTGGGCTGGCGGGCGGCCGCCTTCAGGCCGCCCGCCAGCCCAGCGGGAAAGAGGCTTCCACGATGAAGCCGGCTCGGAATCGAGCCGGCGTAGTGGAAGCTGTGCGACGGGTGCAGTTGCACCCGTCGCGTATTTCACTGTCTGCGCAGCAGACAGTGAAATACATTTAGGGGCCCTCTTACGGGGGCCCCTGCAGTGCCCATGCCAGTGGCATGGGCACTGCAGGGGCCCCCAGGGGCCCCGCGACCCCCCATACCGCCATCCTGTTCCTGGCGGGCGAACCGCCGGGAACTGGATGGCGGTAGGGGGGGTCGGAATCCCCTCGGCGGCGCAGCTAGCTGCGCCGCCTTGGAGGATTCCAATGGGCGGCGGTACACTGGCGGGAGCCCGCCAGTGTTGCCGGTCCGACCGCGGCTTTACCGCCGCGGTCGGAATGCCCATTGGAGCACCGCCGGCCTGTCGGCGGTGCTCCCGCGGTCCTCCAACCCGGCGGTCATGGACCGCCAGGGTTGGAATGACCACCTGAGTGTGTGTGTAATTCCTACTACTGTGTCCAGTCCTATGATTATTTACACCACTGTCACCTGAATGGATTCAGAGATTCCAAAGGGAACACCACAAAAACACAAAAACTTGTGGAGGAGGGTAGTTGATCATAATGACAGACTACCAAAAGCTCATGTATTACATACATTGGGCCACCAATGTGTAAGAGTACACGTGGTAGGGAACACTTTGGTTGTTGAAGCTGCCAAATTTGCTGTAACTGTGGCTTCTGTTGCTAGTTTTACTTATTCTCATACAAGATTGGATAATGAGACACTGGCAGTTGTAAAAGCCTCAGCTGATGACAAGCCTTTACCAAACTCATATCTGGCAAAGTATTCCTACCAGCTTACTGCCCAAAACATTACATTTACAATGATTCCAGAGGTGGGAGATCATCTGATCCCCAAATAGGCCCAGAGATTAGATATCATTAAAGCAGCGCATGATGGTGTTGCGTCTGTCCAATGCTGGTGTGGCGGCCACAACTGCTTTATTGCAAAAACACTTTTGGAGGTCATGTCTATATAAACAGGCCAAGAAGAATGTCCTTTGTTGTGATGTTTGCCAGCAATTTAAGGGGTCCTCCTTCAAATGCCCACCGCAGACATTCCTCTTAATTTCAGACCACTACAATTTGTGTACCTGACCACTGTGGTCCCTTACAACCTGATGGTGCACACAAATGCATCTTAGTCGCAATTGACTCATGTTCTAGATTCTTGTGGGTATGGCCACAGCAGTCAGATGACGCTCAGATGGTTATTAAAGATTTGCAAGTCTTTATCCGGATATATGCAGTTGCAGCATTCCATTCCGGCCAGGGTCCTGCTTTTGCCTCTAAGACATTACGGGACACCATGGGGAAGATGGGTGTCTAGCTCCATTATTCCTCTCTCTACCATCTCGAGGGTGATAGTGTTGTGGAGCGGAGGAACCGAGACTTGAAGCAATGCTTAACAGCAAGAGTATTAGGTTCAGGCCATAGCTGGCTTTACCACCAATATGGGGTCTAGAGAGCACTAAATAATATGCCAAGAAGTTGTTTAGGAGGACACACCCCTTATGAGGTCCTATTTGGGATACTTATGTACGTCCCAGACCTTGATGGTCCTGGCACGGTGGTGGCAGACACACCGATTGACATAAATTAACATGTTGCAGTTTTACAGGAGTTACAGCAATTTTGTGATGATAATTCATATGCCCATGCCACCACCTTGGGAATGAGGGATTTACCAACAGGCTGGATTCCCAAAATGGGGGATGTAGTTTGAGAAAAGATTGCTGTGAAAAAGGAGTTTGGCCCATCTTGCAGAGCACCGGTTCCAGTCCTTGGAATACACAGTACCAGAACTGTCATTCTACCACCACTGGCTGGTTCCAAGGAGAAAAGATTTTCTTCAATTGACAATATCAAATTGCACCATATGGCCGATCCTGCACAGCAGACGACGAGGACTGGTGGGCACTTCCTGGTCCCCTCTCACTGCCCAATGGGAGGGCTAATGCTACAATTGCCCACAGGAGCATGGGGAGGGTGGAAAATTAACATTTGTTAATTCCTGTTAGTACTTCTTTGAAAAACAAGTAGGTCCATTCACCAGCTCTGCTCTGATTCCTGTGTTTACACAGATTGCTTCTGGTTATTTTATCGACAGTGGTGATTTTTCTTCAAACTCATCTGCTTCTGCAACAGAAACTGAATGAAAAACAAGTAATATGTTCATGTGGCTTAAAAACAATTACTTGATTTATCCATGGTATCATCTGTGGATCCTGATGACATTGTTTGTTTTTCTTCTCTGGCATGGTTTTGTCATTGTTTTCTTTGTTTTAATAAATGGTCACTGTTAGACCTGACAGCCTTAGGGTGGTCACCCCTAACTTTTTGCCTGACTCTCTCCACTTTTTGGACACTGTTTTTGCTGGTTTTAGAACTCTGCGCACTTTACCACTGCTAACCAGTACTGAAGTGCATATGCTTTCTCCCTTAAAACATGTTGACATTGGTTTATACCCAATTGGCTTATTTAATCCACTTGTAAGAACCTAGTAACGTGCAATACATGTACCCAGGGCCTGTAGATCAAATGTTACTAGTGGGCCTGCAGCACTGATTGTGCCACCCACATTACTAGCCTCTCAACCATGCCTCCGGCCTGCCAATGCAAGGCCTGTGTGTGCAGTTTCACTGCCACTTCAGCATGTAAAAGTACTTGCCAAGCCTTAAATTCCCCGTTTTCTACATATAAGTCACCCCTAAGGTAGGCCCTAGGTCGCCCATAGGGCAGGGTGCTATGTAGATAAAAGGCAGGACATGCACCTGTGCAGGTCATATGTCCTGGTAGTATAAAACGCCTAAGTTCATTTTTACACTGCTGTGAGGCCTGCTCCTTTCATAGGCTAACATTAGGGCTACCCTCATATACTGTCTGAGTGGTAGGTTCTGATCTGAAAGTAGTAACAAGGTCATTATTTAGTATGGCCAGAATGGTAATACGAAATCCTTCTGACAGGTGAAGTTGTATTTAATACTACTATTTTAGAAATGCCACTTTTAGAACGTGAGCATTTCTCTGCACTTAAATCTTTTTGTGCCTCACAATCAACATCTGGCTAGGTTTAGTTGACAGCTCCCTTGTGCATTCACTCAGACAGTCCCAAACTCAGGATGCTCAGTCACACTTGCACACATTTGCATATTGAATGGGTCTTCCTGGGCTGGGAGGGTGGAGGGCATGACACTTACATGTCAAAGGACAGTAGCCTGCCCTCACACAAAGGACTGCCACACCCCCTACTGGGACCCTCGCAGACAGGATGGAACTGAAAGGGGACCTTGTGAACTTCTAAGCCACTCTTTGAAGTCTCCCCCACTTCAAAGGCACATTTGGGTATTTAAGCAGGGTCTCTGACCCTACCAACCCAGACACTTCTGGACAAGATACTACCAGAGAAGAACCCTGAGCCAAAACCTGCAACCTGCCAAGAGGAACTGCCTGGCTGCCCACAGGACTCACCTGACTGCTTTTCTGCAAAGGACTGCTGCCCTGCTGTTGTCCTGCTGCCTTGCTGTCCTCTGGCTCTGCTGAGAAGTGCTCTCCAAGGGCTTGGATAGAGCTTGCCTCTTGTTCCCTGAAGTCTCAGGACCAAAAAGACTTCATTTCTGCAAAAGAACTCCTTGTGCGGCGAAAATCGATGCACAGCCTCCAAAAAATGACGCACAGCCTGCATCGCGGTGAGAAAATCATGGCACACCAAACCGGATCGTCACAGTCCGACTTCCTGAAAGGAATGAACGCAGCGTCTGCTGTGCAGCAGAAATTTCTACGCATCACCCACCAGATCGATGCAGCCCCTGTGACTTTGTCTTGCACGCCTAGGATTTCAACGCATCATCCCCGGGGCGTCTTCAAACCCCGAAACCCGAAGAGGATCCCAGTATACGCGCCGGAAACCGAAGCAAGGCCTGCCCTGCATGAAAATTCAATTACGCATCATCTGTGTGCGCCTGAAAAATCGACGCACACCTCCCCATTTTCCACTCAACTCTTTCTCTGCGGTCCCTTGCAGAGAATTTCAACGCAAACCAGATACATTGTGCTTGCAAGAGACAGTTGTTGCTTTTTAAGAACTAAAGACTCTATATCATTTTCTAAGTGATATTTCAACGTGTACTTATTGAATCTTAATAGTTTTTGACCTGCATTTAACCAGATAAATATTATATATTTTTCTAAACACTGTGAGGAGTATATTTTTGTGGTGTTATACTGTGTTATTGCATGATTTATTGCACATACACTTTACACATTGCCTTCTAAGTTAAGCCTGACTGCTCAGTGCCAAGCTACCAGAGGGTGGGCACAAGATAATTTGGATTGTGTGTGACTTACCCTGACTAGAGTGATGGTCCTTGCTTGGACAGGGGGTAACCTGCCTGCCAACCAAAGACCCCATTTCTAACATTGGTGATCAGCGGTGAGGATAGGACTTGTATTTGTGCAGTGACATACAATAGCTAAGTGTTCACTACCTACCCACAGTTGAAGGTCAACTTGATTTTTATCTTTTTCTGCAACTTTATTCTCTTCCTGATTTTTAACTAAATCCTCATTCAACATGTCTCTGGCTGGGTCTCAAGCAGGAGCTGAAGATTTTGACCTAGCCAAGCTGGAGACATACACTGTCAAAGAGCTGAAGGGGTCCTGCAAGGGGTTGGGAGTACCCACCCAGGGTGCCTCCAAGAAGGAGGAGTACCAAATGGCGCTGAAAGCCTGAGGAGAAGCCCATTCAGAGGAGGATGTTGAGGAGGAGGAGCAAGAGGATGGCCCCACAGAGGATTTCTTGCCATTAGTGCGAGATGTTACCCCTGGATTTGTGCCCCCTAGTAGACCAATGAGCAGTGTCTCTAGCCACAGCCTGACCACAGAGGAAAGGAGAGAGGAGAGAGAATTTCAACTACAAATTGCAAAGTTAAACCTGGAAGCAGAGGAGAGGAAAGCAGAGAGAGAGGCTGAGAGAGCAGCCAAACAAGCTGAAGCTGAGAGAGCCTTGGCTGAAAAGAAATGTTTGTTGGCTCATGAACTGAGTCTCAAGGAGCTGGCTATTAAGGTGAGACAGTCTCAGTCCAGCAGTGATGGCAGCAGCATACATGCAGGACTTGCTGGGGAAAGGAAGGTTCGTACACCCAAAAATGGAGTGCCAAGTTTTGTTTTGGGAGATAATATTGACAAGTGGTTGGCTGCTTATGAAGTTGCACTAAGGGCTCACGGGGTCTCTGAAGAGCAATGGTGGGTGGCCTTGTGCTGGTATGTACCAGTAGTGGGGAGGGACACCCTCCTTGCATTGGATCCTTAGGATCAAAACAGATACACACCCTTGAAAGCTGTTTTGCTTGCCAAGTTTGGGCTGACACCTAAGAAGTACCGTCAGAGGATCAGAGACAGCACCAAACTCTCCATACAGAACTGGGTGGACTTTTTTGATTTTCCCAGTAAGGCACTGAATAGATGGGTGCAGGGCAGTAAAGTAGATGACTATTTGGGGTTATAGAATTGGAGCATATGTTCAGTGTTTGCTTTACAGAGTTGCACCTAGTGGACAGTGACAGTAAGCTGACTGATCCTAGAAAGCTTGCTAAGGAGGCGGACCTCTGGGTTAGCACCAGAGTTTCCAAGAAGGTACCTGGTGGGGGAGTGGGGCCCACAAAGGTGGTCAGGGTTCCCACCAGAAGAAAGAGGGGGGGAGAAAAACTTAAATAGAGGAGTTCTTAAAAGGCCCCAAAAACAATTTCCAGGTGGGGGTTGGTAACCAGTCCCCACCTGAAACTGACAGAAAGCCATGGTACTTTGACAAGAAGAGAGAGAAGTTTATCTCCTGATGCTTAGAGTGCTTCAAATTGGGGCACTACAAGGGCGACCCCCCCCATGCCCCAAGAGGGCACAGCCCCCCACTGGAGGGCAAACCCATGGGTTGCCTAGTCTAGTGCTCGGGGGGCAGGGGGGAGGTAGTCCCAGTTAGGTTTGGGGAGCAACAGAGGTGTCACAAGTATCCCTGGGAGATAAGGAAATGGTGCCAAAAGCCCACATGCCTGCCAATACTTCCAAGTATAGGCAGTGGGTCACCATTGATGGTCAAAGGGTGGAGGCTCTGCGTGACACAGGAGCCAGTATGACTACTGTCAGGGGTTAGCTGATGTCAGCAGAGCAAATCATCCCTAATACATTCCACCAGGTCATAGTCACTGACAATCGCGAAAGCCTCCTCCCGGTGGCTCTGGTTCCCTTTGAGTGTGGGGGGTCTCTGGTACTCTGAAAATAGCTGTGAGTCCTGCCATGCCTGTAGATTGTCTGTTAGGCAATGATCTTGAGCACACTGCCTGGAAAGAGGTAGAGCTCAGATCCCACCTGGAGATGTTAGGTTTGCCTGAGTGGGTCTGCATAACCACACAGTCCATGGCTGCCCGGGAAGGGAGTCAAGGGCGTCTGAAGCCTGGAACAATGGCTCAGACAGCTTCACAGAGGAAGGGCAAGGGGTGCAGGAAACCGGCCCCAGATATTGCCACGGTGGTGGATTGGGTCCTAGGGGAGGAAGCCCCTGAGCCAACTGGGGAGGATATTGCCGACCTGGGTAACCTGCCTGAACATGCTGGCTGGCAAATAGAGGTGGGATAACCAGGGAGGAATTCTGCAAAGCGCAGAAGGAGTGCCCCACTCTTGAAGGTCTGAGGCAACAGGCCTCAGCCCAAGCAGCAGGTGAAGCCTCTGACGATCACCACATCTATTGGGAGAATTATCTCCTATTCAGTAAGCCTAAGGTACTGGCCACTGGGGCAGTACATGTGCTAATAGTCCCCCAGTGTTACCGGGCCTTCCTACTGGGTCTGGCTCATGACATCCCCCTGGCAGGACATCTGGGACAAGACAAGACCTTTGCCAGGGTTGTCACCCACTTCCATCGGCCTAGAATGCGGGTAGTCTCAGATCATTTCTGTAGGGTCTGCCCAACCTGCCAGGCTAGTGGAAAGACAGAGAAAAGGCTTAAGGCCCCCTGATCCCACTCCCCGTTGTTGGCACCCCCTTTGAAAGGGTGGGCATCAACATTGTTGGTCCCTTGAACCCCAAAACCACCCTAGGCAATTGGTTTATCCTGGTTTTGGTGGACCATGCCACCTGCTATCCAGAGGCAATCCTCTAAGGACAGTGACTGCACCGGTGGTGACCAGAGCTCTGATGGGGATATGTACCCGTGTGGGGTTCCCAATGAGGTTGTGTCTGACAGAGACACAAACTTCATGTCAGCGTACATGAAGTCCATGTGTGATGAGTGTGGGGTAACCTACCGGTTTACCACCACTTACCATCCTCAAACCAATGGGCTTGTTGAGGGATGCAACAAGACCCCAAAAGGTATGATTACTTGCCTACCTGAGGCCATGAGGCATAGGTGTGACTCCTCTTGCCATGCCTTCTCTTTGCTTATAGACAGGTGCCCCAGAAAGGGGTGGGGTTCAGCCCCTTTGAACTTCTCTATTGTTACCCTGTCAGGGGACCATTAAGCATAGTCAAGGAGGGATGGGAGAAAGCTCTCAAGAAACCTCCCCAGAATGTGGTCAGTTACATGCTGCCCCTCCGCAACCAGACACAGTGTTTCTGGAAACAGGCCAAGAGTAACCTTGAGGCCAGTCAAGAGGAGATGAAGGAGTGGTATGGCCAGAAGGCCACTCTGGTAGAATTCTCACCTGGCAACAAAGTATGGGTGATGGAGCCAGTAGAGCCTAGAGCTCTCCAGGACCACTGGACTGGCCCATTTGAAGTGAAGGAGCGAAAGGGTGAGGCCACTTACCTAATGGACCTCAAGACCCCTAGAAACACCCTAAGGGTTCTCCACCGCAACCGACTGAAGCCTCATTTTGAGAGGTGTGATGTCAGTTTGCTCCGTGTGACAGATGAGGGCCTGGAAGAGGAGAGTGAGCCTCTCCCCGACCTCCTCTCTGTCAAAGAAAGTGATGGGTCATTGGAGGGTGTTGATCTCTCTGACTCCCTGACTCTAGAGCAGAGAGGAGAATGCTGTGGATTATTGGAGCAGCTCTCGTCTCTGTTTTCACTCAGTCCTAGACTCACCCACTTGTGTGTCCACGATATTGACAGGGGAGACAGCCCCCCTGTAAAGAACAACAATTACAGGCTGTCAGACTAAGTGAAGGCCAGCATCAAGGAGGAAGAGGCCAGGATGCTGGCCCTAGGGGTTATTGAGAAGTCAAGTAGTCCCTGGGCCAGCCCTGTGGTGCTGGTACCCAAGGCTGCTACACCCTGTGCCAAGCCAGAACTCTGGCTATGCGTGGAATACCGGGGTCTCAACTCAGTCACACGGACTGACGCTCACCACATCCCCCCAAACTGATGAGCTCGTAGACAGACTAGGCGCTGCCAAATTCCTAGTACTTTTGATCTCACATCAGGGTACTGGCAGATTGCCTTGACTGAGGGGGCTAAAGAGAGATCTGCATTTTCCACACCTGAGGGCCATTACCAATTCTGGGTGGTGCCTTTTGGGTTGAAAAATGCCCCCACTACCTTTGAATGGTTGGTTAACGGGGTCCTAGCTGGCAAGGATGCCTTATGCGCAGCCTACCTAAACAACATTGCCATCCATAGTTCCAGCAGGGAGGAGCATCTGCTCCACCTCAAGGAGATGCTTCAGGCCCTGCAACAGGCAGGCCTGACCATTAAAGCCAGAAAATGCCAAACTGGGGAGGGTTCCGTGGTGTACTTGGGACACCTAGAAGGTGGTAGCAAGGTGCAACCCCTCCATTCCATGATTAAAACTATCAAGGCCTGGCAACCACCCAGAACCTAAACCGAGGTGAGGGCCCTCTTGGGCCTCACTGGTTATTACTGTAGGTTCGTCAATGGCTATGGAACCACTGTGTCACCCTTGACAGCAGTCACATCCAAAAAGAAACCTAGGTTGGTGAACTGGACAGAGGCTTGTCAGAAAGCCTTTGACTCCCTGGAGGAAGCCATGTGCATGGCCCCCGTCCTCAAGGCACCTGACTACTCCCAGGATTTTTTTGTGCAGACAGACGCTTCAGAGCATGGCATAAGGGCAGTTCTAGCACAGCTAAATGAGGAGGGCCTAGACCAACCAGTAGTCTTTATTAGCAGAAGACGTTTACCACAGGAGCAGAGGTGGTGTGCTTTTGAGAGAGAAGCATTTGCTGTGGTCTGGGAACTGAAGAAGCTGAGACCATACATGTTTGGGACTCACTTCCGGGTTCAGACAGACCACAGGCCCCTCAGATGGCTCATGCAGACGAAGGGCGAGAATCCTAAACTCTTGAGGTAGTCCATTTCCCTACAGGGAATGAACTTTACGGTGGAGCATTGCCTGTGGATTGACCACGCCAATGCTGATGGTCTCTCCAGATACTTCTGCCTTAGCGATGAGAGCTCCCAGGAGGTTGGGTAGCTCTCCCCACTTTCAGCTGGGCGGGACATGTTAGACCTGACATCCTTAGGGTGGTCACCCCTAACTTTTTGCCTGCCTCTCTCCACTTTTTGGACACTGTTTTTGCTGGTTTTAGGACTCTGAGCACTTTACCACTGCTAAGCAGTGCTAAAGTGCGTATGCTCTCTCCCTTAAAACATGTTGACATTGGTTTATACCCAATTGGCTTATTTAATCTACTTGTAAGACCCCAGTAAAGTGCACTACATGTGCCCAAGGCCTGTAGATCAAATGCTACTAGTGGGCCTGCAGCACTGATTATGCCACTCACATAAGTAGCCTCTTAACCATGCCTCAGGCCTGCCATTGCAAGGCCTGTGTGTGCAGTTTCACTGCCACTTCGACTTGGCTTTTAAAACTACTTGCCAAGCCTTAAGCTCCCCTTTTTCTACATATAAGTCACCCCTAAGCTAGGCCCAAGGTAACCCATAGGGCAGGGTGCTATGTAGATAAAAGGCAGGACATGTACCTGTGCAGTTTATATGTCCTGGTAGTGTAAAACTCCTAAGTTCGTTTTTACACTGCTGTGAGGCCTGCTCCTTTCATAGGCTAACATTAGGGATACCCTCATATACTGTTTGAGTGGTAGATTCCGATATGAAATGAGTAACAGGGTCTGATTTAGTTTGGCTATAATGGTAATACAAAATCCTGCTTAATGGTGAAGTTAGATTTAATATTACTATTTTAGAAATGCCACTTTTAGAAAGTGAGCATTTCTCTCCACTTATATCATTCTGTGCCACACAATCCACTGGAGAAGAACCCTGAACCAGAACCTGCAACATGCCAAGAAGAACTGCCTGGCTGCCCAAAGGACTCACCTGATTGCTTTTCTCCAAAGGCCTGCTGCCCTGCTGTTGCCCTGCTGCCTTGCCGTCCTCTGGCTCTGCTGATAAGTGCTCTCCAAGGGCTTGGATCGAGCTTGCCTCGATGCAGCGCCTGCTGTGCGGCAGAAATTTCCTTGCATTGCCCACCAGATAGATCCAGTCCCTGTGACTTCGTCCTGCAGGCATAGGGTTTTAGTGCAGTGTCCCCGGGGCATCCGAAAACCCTGAAACCCGAAGAGGATCCCAGTCTACGCGCCGGAAACCGACGTAAAGCCTGCCCTGCGTGCAAACTCAATGACACATCATCTGTGGGCGCTGGAAAAATCTACGCACACCTCTCCGTTTTTCACGCAACTCCTTCTCTGCGGTCTCTTGCAGAGAATTTGAACGCAAACCAGGTACTTTGTGCTTGCCAGAGACATTTGTTGCTTTTTAAGAACTAAAGATTCTTTACATCATTTTCTAAGTGATATTTCAACGTGTACTTATTGAATCTTAATCGTTTTTGACCTGTATTTAACCAGATAAATATTATATATTTTTCTAAACACTGTGACCCTTATAATGACACTGGCGGTAAATCCCAATTACTGCCACGCTGTCTGCCGCCAACATACCGCCGCCATGGCGGATATCTGTTCACCATATTATGACACTCATACACAAATCCATCACTATTCAGCCACAGACACAAGTCCGCCACACCAAAGGTCAGTGATAAACTGGCGGTATCAAAACCTACGCTGTTACGCCAACAGAAGAACGCCCATCACATTATGACCCACGAATCACACAGAGTAAAGTAAACCTTTGGCTGTACATACGGCCGCACTCAAAATACACACACACAAACAAAATAACACCACATTGGATCATTTAAACAACACACACCTGCCACCCGTACACACACCATACCCACACACCCAGACCACTATAAAACACACACCCATTACCCACAACCCCTTACAACTACAAACCATTGGTATGAGACAGACACCACAACCACAGCCAAAATCAGAGCCACGCACCACCATCACCTATACACCACCCGCGCACCCCACATCACACACCCCAACACATCACCCTACACACCCTCAACTTCAAACCTCACAAAACACCCATGGCACCACAAAGACACCCCAAATTCTCAGAGGAGGAGCTAAGGGTCATGGTGGAGGAAATCATCAGGGTAGAACCTCGGCTATTTGGAGCACAGGTGCAGCAGATATCCATTGCTAGGAAGATTGAGCTATGGCGGAGGATCGTGGACAGGGTCAACGATGTGGGACAGCGCTCCAGAACAAGGGACAACATCAGGAAGAGGTGGAACGACCTACAGGGGAAAGTACGTTCCATTGCAGCAAGACACCAACTCGCTGTACAGAGGATTGGCGGTGGACACTTCCTCCTCCCCCACAACTAACAACATGGGAGGAGCAAGTTTTGGCAATCATGCATCCTGAGGGCCTGGCCGGAGTAGGAGGAGGAGTGGACTCTGGTAAGTCAACTCTTTACTACTATCACCCCCCCACCTGCATGCCATCCAAAACCCCCACCCTCACTCCCATCACTCCACCACCTCCCACACACCCCACCATCACATCCCACCCATCCCAAAGGCAAGCCCTGCATGCACCACCAATGCATGGACATCACTTGAGAGAATCAGCTAGCCCACCACATTCCAGCCTACACAAGTTAAAGCTGCCAGGGCAAACACAAACAAATAAGGCAACCCACTGATGCACAATATGTCACAAACAGAAATATTAACACAGCATTTACATCCCCACAGGTATCCCAGCCAATATCAGCAGAGAAGAGGTGCCAGCATTATCCAGTCCCCCAACTGAAGAAGCCCACAGCGATCACAGCAACTCTGGTCGCCTGGATCTGGATGACCAACCTGGCCCATCTGGGACCTCTGGACAGTCGGCTACCCAGTCACAGTCATACACCACCACAGAGCCTCCCCCTCAGGAAACACCACCACAGCACCCACCCAGCATACCCATACCTCTGTCCCCAGGACACATCAATCAGCAGTGTGTCCACCACTTCAGGGACCCCAGGGCGCACCTCAGACAATCAGGGACCTGGGGTCAGTGGCAGTGGGCACATGGTTCAGGGGACAGAGGCACAGGACAACAGGGATACTTGGAGGACTGGTATGCGCAAGGGGGAGGACAGGCCCAGGGAACCGACTCTTTAGGAGGCTTTTGCAGAGATCCTGGGAGCATACCAACATTCCCAGGATACGCTGGGCCAGATCATGGACAACATGTAGGAGAACAGGCGGCTGCAGGAGGGACAGTACAAGGGGATCAGGGAGGACTTGCAGGACATTAACACCACCCTGGTCTCCATTGCAGGGGTGTTGGCAGACCTGGCAAACATTATGAGGGAGGCAGTCTCACACCAGCAGGCCCCTGCCACTAGCCAGACATCTGAACTGCCTACCACTTCCACTGCCGCTAGTGGCCAGGAGGCCCCGCCACAGGACCAACAGGCCACCAGCACCCCTCCCCCTGCAGAATGTGAACCACCCTGCAAACGTTCCCTGTGATCCAGGCAGAAGGCAGAGTCTATTGCCAAGACCCCCAACAGGAAATGAGACTCTCCTGATTGTCACCCTTGTGTCCCACTCAGTCACCCTGTCCACCTTTAACTGCCACTGCTCCCTTTTCTATGTCCCCTGGGACAATGCATCTGTGCTACAAATAGACTAGAACAATACCCTGGACTTTCCTCCATCATCACCCCATCACAATGCAATTGTCCCTCTTCTTCTTAGCACTTTAATAAACACCCTTTGAAAAAATACAAGTATGGAATATGTCATATTTTTAAAGTATGTATTTGTTTAACCAGGTACAAACCTTGCTATTCAACTGTACAGTAATGTTCACATAGGAAAAACCTGTAGGTTCCTGCAGTGATCACACGAGGAGCGATAGGGGGGGGCACCAACATCTGCAAAATGAAGTCTTAAAGGGTACAGTGAGTGGGCATGGAAGTGGGAAATATCAGCATTCCAGTACCAAAGATAATAAAATTAATGAAAATTAAATGTGAAGTAACACTGTCTTACCTGTGTGTCATTGGAACTATTGTCTGATCACTGTTTTTCTGTTGTCCTCATCCTCATCCTCTGCCTCCTCATCCTCACTGTCCACAGAGTCTACTGCTGCCACATGGCCATCTCCAGCCTCCTCCTCCTGCAGAAAAGGCACATGGCGTCTCAAGGTAAGGTTGTGCAACATACAGCATGCCACGATTATCTGGCAGACCTTCTTGGGTGAGTAGCACAGGGATCCACCTGTTAGATAGAGGCACCTGAACCTGGACTTCGTTCGATTATCCTTGTTGTTCGCCTGTGTGCCTCATGGTTACATTTGTCTGCCCTTGTACTGGTATTCCTCACAGGGGTCTGTAGCCATGATAGGTTGGGGTAACCCGAGCCACCTGCAAATATTGAGGGACAACATTTAGCCACACACTATCCTATAATCGTATGAGTTTCCAATCCATGAATGTCCAGATGGTGTGCTTGGCGGAGCAGTACATCTCCCATGTCAATGCAAAGTATCCTGGGTTGGTGCATGATGCCTTTATCCTGAGGAATAGCAGCATCCCAAATGTGATGGGCCAACTACAGAGGCACCGGGTATGGCTAATAGGTGAGCCCTGGTTCCCACCCAGTATATGTTGTTGTATGGGTGTGGTGTTGACCATTCTGAACAGCTGTTCATTTCAAAGGGGGGACATATGCAATAAGAGTTCCATCAATCACCCCAGTTATGTTGGGGATATGTCCCATTACATAGAAGTCAGCCTTCACTGTGGCCAAATCCTCCGCTTGAGGAACAATGTAGCTGCACATGGGTTTAATCAGGGCAGACAACACTCTGGTCAGCACTATTGGAACATTGGCTGTGACATTCCTGCTGCCAAGCACACTGTCACTTGAAAAGAATAAGTTGTCAGGAAATATAGCACAGAAGGACTTGTACAAGAGGAGGGGTCCCAGTGGGGTGACAGATAGCAGATATCAGGTCATGCTCCAGTTCGGCACACTGCCCTGTGATTGTGGACTTGTCAAGTCTATAGGTGAAGATGATGTGCCTGTCCTCCATTGTTTCAAAGTCCACCAGAGGTCTATACACGGGGGTATGTCACCACCTCCTATTCATCTGCAGTGGTTGCAATCTATGGGTGCAAAAGAGTGAGGAGCCGTTCACAAACTGAACATTGGAGCCACAATAGTACAATACATGATGTTACATTTGAATGGTTAAGTATGATTGTCCTGTATGTCCAATTTTAACTGTGATACAGTTTTTATCCAGGGCCTCCCCACCCCTGAAATAGTGTCCACCTGTTCTGTGTGGAGGGACAGATGGAAGAGAGGTAGTTCCGCTGACGGTGTGTGCCGTTGCGGTAGGTGGTCGGGAACCGCCGTGCAACTCCTCATTAGTTAATATTGGGCCCTATGGAGTACAGTGGCCAATGATGATGTACGCCGGCGGTGACGGTATGCACCTCTGCGGACGTAACTGCCATCTTCTATCTGATCCCTCACTTGCTACCTGACCTTCAACAGGAGAGGATCTACACTGCATGTGCTGCTATGACCTGTGTCTGGAACCTACCATTGCCCGTGTGACTGGGGAAAGGGTCCCTGCCTTCACCTCGGCGGAGTTCGAGCGACTGGTGGATGGGGTCCTACCCCAATACAGACTACTATATGGGCCTCCAGACACTGTGGGCACGATGCATGTGGCATGGATGCATGGGGTGGTGGGTGTGAAGGCATCATGCAACGGGGGTGGGTGGATGTCTCCTGAGCAGCGTACAGCATGTGTGCTGGGCCATGTTGTGAAGGGGTATGGTGGGCCACATGTGTAACAGGCAGGATGCTCTGACTGATACTATTTCCTGTGTGTATTTCCTCTGCAGGTCAGCGCAC
The DNA here is from genome assembly GCF_031143425.1 of Pleurodeles waltl. Taxonomy (NCBI): domain Eukaryota; kingdom Metazoa; phylum Chordata; class Amphibia; order Caudata; family Salamandridae; genus Pleurodeles; species Pleurodeles waltl. Next base: position 676,425,732 of record NC_090445.1, read on the forward strand.
ATCAAAAGAAGGGATTTTGGCATGCCATCACTAAGGACGTGCGGACCCTGGGGTCTACGGCAGGCTGAGCACCCACTGTCTGAAACAGTGGGAGGACCTGAGATGCTGGGCACAGAAGACAGCAGAGGCCCACCTGGGGATGGCCTTCCAACGAGGAAGGGGTGCCCGTCGAACCTAGGCACAATGGCTGCCATCAGAGAGGAGGCCAGAGCCGGGATTGATCTCTGTTGGGCCGCCAAGCCAGTGTGAATGCCCTCCAGTAATGCATTAGTCTGTTGCATCTGGGATGCCAGCCCCTGGATTGCACTCACAATGGTTGACTGCCCTACAGAGATGGCTCGCAGGAGGTCAATAGACTCCTCACTCAGGGCAGCAGAGCTAACTGGGGCAGGCCCTGAGGTGCCTGGGGCAAAGGAGATGCCCACCCTCCTGGGTGAGCGGGCACAGACAACTCGATGAGGTTATGGTAGATGGCTGCTAGCCAGGACCCCAGTGCTCATAGTTTGTGGCCTAATGTGTATGGCTGTGTAGTGCCTAACTGTGTCACTGAGGCTCTGCTAATCAGAACCTCAGTGCTTATGCTCTCTCTGCATTTAAATTTGTCACCGTAGGCCAGTGACTTCATTTAACAATTTCATTTGGCACACTGGACCCCCCCTTATAAGTCCCTAGTATATGGTACCTAGGTACCCAGGGCATTGGGGTTCCAGGAGATCGATATGGGCTTCAGCATTTCTTTTGCCACCCATAGGGAGCTCAGACAAACCCTTACACAGGACTGCCATTGCAGCATGGGTGAAATAACACACATTATTTCACAGCCATTTTCACTGCACTTAAGTAACTTATAAGTCACCTATATGTCTAACCTTCACTTGATGAAGGTTAGGTGCAAAGTTACTAAGTGTGAGGGCACCCTTGCACTAGCAAAGGTGCCCCCATATAGTTCAGGGCCATTTCCCCGTACTTTGTAAGTGTGGCGTGCCATTACACGCGTGCACTACATATAGGTCAATACCGATATGTAGCTTCACAATGGTCCCCCCATTCCAAATCTGGTATTAGAGAGCCAATTCCATGCATCCTGGGGACTTCACCATGGTCCCCCAGTACTGCCAAACCAGCTCTCTGAGGCTTGCACTGCAGCTACAGCTGCTGCCACCTCACAGACAGGGTTCTGCACTTCTGGGGTCTGGGCAGCCCACTCCCAGGAAGGCAGAACAAAGCATTTCCTCTGAGAGAGGGTGTTACAACCTCTCCCTTTGGAAATAGGTGTCACAGGCTGGGAGGGGTAGCCTCCCTCAGCCTCTGGAAATGCTTTGAAGGGCACAGATTGCATAAACCAGTCTACACTGGTCCAGGGACCCCTTCTCGCTGCTCTGGCGGGAAAATTGGCAAAGGAAAGGGAAATGACCTCTCCCCTGTTAATCACCACCCCAGGGTTGGTGCCCAGAGCTCCTCCAGTGTGCCCCAGACTTCAGCCATCTTGCTTTGCAAGGTGTGTGGGCACTCTGGAGGCCTCTGAGTGGCCAGTGCCAGCAGGTGACATCAGAGACCCCTCCTGATAGGTCCTTAGCTGATAAGGTAGCCAATCCCCCTCTCAGGGCTATTTAGGGTCTCTCCTGTGAGTTTTCTTCAGATTCTGCTTGCACATTACCTTCTGGAATCCTCTGCAACAACTTCAGACTCTTCTGACCGTGGATCAACCGCAGCCTGCTCCAAGAAACGCTGTAACTGCAACAAAGTGTCTACAAGTGACACTTTTCTTCAGCAACCTTAGCTCCAAGTCAGTAACTGCAACAGTTTCCACAGTGTGCATGCTCTGGGGACTCCCTGTCTTCATCCTGCACTAGAAGGACCAAAGAAATCTCCTGTGGAGTGACAGAGTCACTCCTCTGCTCCAAGCAGGTACCTTCCAAGGCAATGACCGGTACCCTGAGACTCCTCTCACGGCGACGACCGTGCTCCTGGCGACACAGAGGGTTGACATCATCAACATAGACTGTCCTGAGGTCCGGCTGATGCAATTTGGAGGAGGTAAGACCTTGCCTTCCCCGAGAACAACAGTACCCCTGTGTATTGTGTCTTCTTCACCTCCTGAGGCCTCTGTGCACTCTTTGCAAAATTCCTTTGTGCACAGCCTGGCCCAGGTCCTCAGCACTCCACCCTGTGACGCTCAACTCATTGAGTTGTTCTCCGGCAGCGTCGGACTTTCTTTTGTTGTGCTGCATCAACCGCATTTTGCACCTCCTTTGAACCCAGATCGGTTTCTATGGGTGCTGGCTGGCATCCTGAAGGCTCTCTAAAGTGCTGAAACCCCCCTCTTCCTCTTCACACAGAGTTGAGGCCCCCAGGTCCCTCCTGGGTCCATCCAGCGCCATTTTGATGAAAAACACACCTTTGCCGTAGCCAAGGCTTGTTGGTGCCTTTCAACACAAAATCTCATCTGCAACGATCTTCACGTTGTGGGACATCTTTTTTCACTATGCAGGAACCAGCTGGCATCTTCCTAGGGTGCATTTCTGCAGTCTTCATCTAACCGGGGACTCTTCTTCTGCACCCTCTTCTGGGTTTGCAGGGGCTCCTGTCCATCCCGGAACTTCTTTTTACTTCTTGACTTATTAATCATGCAGTTGTTCTTTGCAGACTTAGTTGGCTGCAGCAAAATCCCCAAAACTAGGTGTAGTGTATCCTAAGGAAACTTGCAGTACTATACTCCTGCTTTTCTGGGCTCTGGGGTGGGGTAATTTACTTACCTTTATGTATTCTTACTCTCCCAGTGATTCTGCACACAGTACAGTTGTCTAGGGGGGAATCTGTGATTTACATTACACTTTTTTAGTATGTGGTTTGTGTTGCCCCTAGGCCTATTTTCTCCCATTGCATTCAATGGAATTTCCTACTGTTTGCATTGTTCTATGACTATTTACTTGTCTCATTTTGGTGTCTAGTGTATATATTGTGTATAATACTTACCTCCAGAAGGAGCATTGCCTCTAAGATATTTTTGGTTGTTTGTCACCCAAATAAATACCTTTATTTTTGGTAACACTGAGTATTACCTTTACTTGTGTATAAGTACTGTGTAACTATAAGTGGTATTGCATGAGCTTTGCATGTCTCCTAGTTCAGCCTAAGATGCTCTGCTATAGCTACCTCTACCAGCCTAAGCTGCTAGAACACTACTACTTTACTAATAAGGGATAACTGGACCTGGTATAAGGTGTGAGTACCCAAGGTACCCAATACAAACCAAGCCGTCCTACTACACACTGTAACCCATAGGGCCCAATGTTAACCAATGAGGAGTTGCACAGCGGTTCTTGACCGCCTCCTACTGCGTGCCCAACGTCAGCGGAATTACCTCACTTCCACCTGTCCCTCCACACAGGACAGGCAGATGCCATTTCGGGGGGGGAGGGCAGGCCCTGGAAAATATCTGCTTCACTGATGAAATTAGGACATACTGGACAAATCACACTGACCCATCACAAGTTAACAGCATGCAAAGTTCTGTTGTAGCTCCATTGTTAAGTTTGAGACCGGCTCCTCACTCTTATGTCCATTAGATACCTACTGCTGCGGATGAATAGGAGATGGAGACATACCCCTGTGTACAGAACCCTGGTGGATTTGGCAACACTGGTGGACAGGCACATAATAATCACCTATAGACTTGACAGGGCCACAATCACTGAGCTGTGTGCCCAGTTGGAGCCTGACCTGATATCTGCTATCCGTCACCCCACTGGGATCCTCCCTCTTGTGAAGTTCTGCAAGGAATGTCACAGCCAATGTTCTCAATAGTGCTGACAAGAGTGTTGTCTGCCCTGATTAAACACATGTGCAGCTACAATGTTTTCCCCAGGTCTAAGATTTGGCCACAGTGAAGGCCGAGTTCTATGCAATGGGACATATCCCCAACACAATTGGGCCGATTAAGGGAACACATATTGCATTTGTTCCCCTCCCTGCCAGAATGAGCAGGTGTTCAGAAATTGGAAGAGTTTCCACTCTATGAATGTACAGATGGTGTGCTTGGCGGACTAGTACATCTCCCATGTTAATGCTCAGTATCCTGGGTCGGTGCATGATGCCTTTGTCCTGAGGAATAGCAGGATCTCAAATGTGATGGCTCAGCTACAGAGGCGCAGGGTGTAGCTAATAGGTGAGCCCTGGTTCCCACCCAGTAGGTGTTGGTGTATGGGTATGGTGTGGGCCATATGGGATAGTGTGTGGCTAAATGTTGTCCCTCAATATTTCAGGCGACTCTGGTTACCCCAACCTCTCATGGCTGCTTACCCCTGTGAGGAATGCCAGGACAAGGGCTGAAGAACGTCATAATGAGGCCCATGGGCGCGCCAGAAGGATAATTGAAAGGTTTTGATGCCGGTATGCGAGAGCCCGTTTACACGATGGAACGCTAATGGACTAGTCACAAAGATAATACACACTCTGTATTTTTGACTGCTTCTTGGCAATACAGGTTACCTTCATCACTACAAACACCTAACAAAAACTGAACTATTTACTCCATTGAAGACTAATATAGCACAGACTCGTGGTGGTTTTGCAAGAAATTTGGGAATTCCAATTTGAATTGAACCTAACGATCTTAAAAGTAACAAGCCTTGATAAAGTCCTTCAGAGGACGAAACACATGTCGGCTGAATTTGGTTGAATTTCAAGATCAAATTTCCCATTTGGATGGAAAGACAAAAGATGAAATATCTTACCAACTGAACTGGGTTGGATTCTCAAGATCAATGATTTAGTTTGTATGGAAAGGATAAAGATGTAGGGGGTCATTCTGACCTCGGCGGTAAAAGCCGCTTACCGCCGGTCAGAAGGCCGCCACAATACCGCTGCGGCCGCGGTCAGCCGCCACGGACATTCTGAGCCACAACTGCAAAACCTCCGAAAATCCGCCCTCCACTGCAGTCCGCCACATCAGCGGCCAGCGGTAAACTGGAGAAGACCAAACCTCCACCGCCACGCCAACAGAAATACGCCCATCCCATTATGACCCGCAAATCCACGCGGCGGTCATTCAACCGCGGTATTCCATTGGCGGTACACACCGCCGCGCTCAAAATACACACACCTTTACAAACCCCTACCACATTCGACAATTTGAAAGGCACACACCTGAAACACATACACACACCACTCCCACACATCCAATACCATATAAAACACACACCCACATCACCCACAAACCCCTACCAACAAAAACCAGAGACGAAGGAGAGAGAGAGACACATCAGAGAATAGAGAGCCAGACACACAGAGGCACACCGCAACATCACACACACCACATAGAAGCACAAAGCACCACACACCAACACACACATCATCACATACACCACCCCACACCTCATACACACCCCCCCATGGCACCACAAAGGCACCCACGCTTTTCGGACCAAGAACTCCGGGTCATGGTGGAGGAGATCATAAGAGTGGAACCCCAGCTCTTCGGCTCACAGGTCCAGCACACCACCATAGCAAGGAAGGCGGAGCTCTGGCAGCGGATCGTGGACAGGGTCAACGCGGTGGGACAGCATCCCAGAAATCGAGAGGACATCCGCAAACGATGGAACGACCTACGGGGGAAGGTGCGCTCGATGGTCTCGCGACACAACATCGCAGTGCAGAAGACTGGCGGGGGACCCCCACCCACTCCACCCGAATTCACAACATGGGAGAAAGAGGTACTCAACATCCTGCATCCTGATGGCCTCGCTGGAGTACACAGAGGAATGGACTCTGGTAAGTACAAGGCCAACCACTTCACCCCCCCCCCCAGCATGCTAACCCCCACCCTCACCCCCAACCCCCCAGCACACATCCTCCCTGAGAATGTCTCCCCAGCACAACCCACCCAACACCAACCCCTGCATGCCACCCCCAAACTATGGACACCCATCACCTAAGCATGACCACTGCACATACCCATCACCCCCCCCCCACAAAACACCCTCACAACACCTCCCCCAAGGGAATGCCAGTACTGGGGGACAAGGGCACCCATAAAACGCAAGCTAATGCACACACAGAAACAATAACCATACCCTCTTACCCCATGCAGGACCCAAACGACAACACACCGGTCAGGAGGGACCAGAAATGTCCATCCCACCCCCGGAACAGGCCCCTAGTGATGACAGCAGCTCTGTCGACCTGGAACCTGACGACCAGCCCGGACCATCGGGGACCTCTGGGCAGTCGGTTCCCCTCACCCAGACACAGGCCACTGCAGACCCAACCCCCTCTGGGAACAACAGCACAGCTCCCACCCAGCGGGCCCATGCCTCTGTCTCTAGGACAGGTCAAGCAGCGGTGTGTCTACCACTACAGGGCCCCCAGGGTAACCCACCAACCCAACAACAACAGGGACCTGGGGGCAGTGGGAGTGGGCACACCGTCCAGGGGACAGAGGCCCAGGGAAACAGGGCAACTTGGAGGGCTGCTGTGCGACAGGGGGGGGGGGAGAGGCCCAGGGAACCCACTCTCCAAGAGGCCCTCACCACCATCATGGCAGCCTACCACCACTCACAAGAGACGATGGCGACGGTACTGGCCAGGTTCCAGGAGATCCAGGCACAGCAGGAGCAACGCTACATGGGGTTCAGCGACCAACTCAGCAACATCTCAACCGCTATGGGGAGCATAGTCCAGGCCCTGAACCGCATAGAGGACACGTTTCGGGACCATGTGGCATCACACAGGGCCCCTGTCACTAGCCAGGAACAGGAACAGCCTACCACCTCCGCCGGCGCTAGTGGACAGGAGGCCCCACCACAACGACAGCCCACCAGAACCCCACCTCCTGCTGAACAACAACCGCCCGCAAAAGGAGCCTGAGATAAAAAAAAACGACAGAGTAGGATGTCAAGTCCCCCGCCAGCATCACATACCCCCTGAAGTCCTCCCACTGTTCCACATTGCCACCCTGTCAAACCTTGAACTGCCCCTGCTCCATCCTGCCACAGGCATATGGACAATGCACCTGTGAGACTGAGAACTGGACTCCGCCATGGACATTACTCCACCCCCACCCATCACTGTTTCACTATCATGTACCAATATCTATGCACTAATAATAAATCACACATTGCACTGAAATCAATCAGGACTCAGCCTGTCTTATTTACAAATGTATGACACATTACATATCAATTACGTATTGTTAACATTGTGAATTACACATACCGAGGTAACTTAGCATTAGTCCATGGGCCAACCAAGCCGAGGTCACGCAGTGGCTCATACAGCACAGAAAAGGGAAAGGGAAAATCAAACATCATGTTCATAGGTCTGGGGGGAAACCGACAAAGTTGAGATGCAGGAGGCTTTCAGGAAATGTAAAATGGCATGGGTGATTATTACCTGTGTGCTACTGGAAATACTGTTCTATTACTCTGTCCCTGTTGTCTGTGTCGTCCTCTGAGTCTTCCTCCTCTTCACTCTCCGCAGGCTCCACAGCTGCTTCAACACCACCATCTGCACCATCCTCCTGCAGGAAAGGAACCTGACGTCGCAATGCCAGATTGTGAAGCATACAGCAGGCCACGATGATGTGGCACACCTTCTTTGGTGAGTACATCAGGGATCCCCCAGTCATATGCAGGCACCTAAACCTGGCCTTCAGGAGGCCAAAGGTCCTTTCGATGATCCTCCTAGTTCGCCCATGGGCCTCATTGTACCGTTCCTCTGCCCTGGTCCGGGGATTCCTTACTGGGGTCAGTAGCCAAGGCAGGTTGGGGTAACCAGAGTCACCTATTAGCCACACACGTTGTCTCTGTAGCTGCTCCATCACATAGGGGATGCTGCTATTTCGCATCACATACGCGTCATGCACTGACCATGGGAACTTGCCATTTACATGGGAGATGTACTGGTCAGCCAAACAGACCACCTGGACATTCATCGAATGATAACCTTTTCTGTTTCGGTACACCTGCTCATCGTCTTTTGGGGGTACCAAAGCCACATGGGTCCCATCAATGGCACCAATGATGTTGGGGATATGTCCAAGGGCATAGAAATCACCCTTCACTGTAGGCAAGTCACCCTCCTCTGGGAAAATGATGTAGCTCCGCATGAGTTTCATCAGGGCAGACAACACTCTGCTCAAAATCTTTGAAAACATAGGCTGAGACATTCCAGATGACATGGCCACTGTGGTCTGGAATGACCCAGTTGCCAAAAAATGGAGGACTGACAAAACCTGCACCAGAGGGGGAATCCCTGTGGGTTGGCGGATGGGGGACATCAGGGCTGGCTCCAGCTGGGCACACAGTTCATGGATAGTGGCACGGTCAAGTCTGTATCGAAGTATTATATGGCGTTCTTCCATTGTCGACAGGTCCACCAGCGGTCGGTACACGCGAGGATTCCTCCTTCTCATCGCAAGTCCCAGCGGACGGTGCCTAGGAAGGACAACATGGAGCACAGAGTCAGCCAAACCACAGGTACGTACAGACAGCTTGAACAGTTAAAGAATGCCAATGGGTTGAAAGGCGTGTATGTGTGGCAATGCAAGGCCTAGGCCTGTGTGTCGCAGTCAAAATTAAGCCATGCAGGCCCTTGAAATGGCGGCTGCCTGACCTGTGAAGTGGGACAATGGGATGTGAGGTCAATGCGCTGGCGGGGCAAAGCCGCATTGGTTAACATTGAAGCCTATGGGTTTCAGGAGCCAATGACGATGTGCGCCGGCGGTCGCGGTACGCACCGCAGCGGGCGTGACCGCCATTTTCTATCTGATTAATCACTCGAGACCTGATCATCCACAGGAGAGGACCTATACTGCAAGTGCTGCTGTGACCTCGGTCTGGAAGATACAATGGCTGCTGCGACTGGGGAAAGGGCCCCTGCCTTCACGTCTGAAGAGTTGGAGAAGCTCGTGGATGGGGTCCTCCCCCAGTATGCGCTACTCTACGGTCCTCCAGACCAACAAGTGAGTACACCGGGTGCACATGGAATGGGCTATGCCTGTGTGGATTGGGGTGGATGTAAGTTGGTGGGGTGGGGGGCGAATGAGGAGTGCAACGCCCGACAGATGAGAGCATGTGCCATATGGCAAAGTTGGAGGGGGGGGCCAATCACATCTAACATGCAGGTCATTGATGATTTCCTCCTTTCCACCCTGTACATGTCAAATAGGTCAGCGCCCATCAGAAGATCGAGATTTGGCGAGCCATCGCCAAGGAAGTCCGGAACTTGGGGGTCCACAACAGACGGGGCACCCACTGCCGCAAGAGGTGGGAGGACATCCGCCGCGGAACAAGGAAGACCGCAGAAACACTGCTGGGGATGGCCTCCCAACCTAGGAGGGGTGCCAGTCGCACCATGACCCCCCTGATGTCCCGGATCCTGGCGGTGGCCTACCCAGAATTGGATGGGCGCTTTAAGACATCACAGCAGACACAAGGGGGTGAGTATCAGCACATTCTCCTATCTTTCTGCGCAGTGGAGGCGTCTGGGTGGGGGAGGAGGGCTGTGGGTGACATTAGGCCAGGGCGCTTTCTGTAGTGTAGTCCTCTCCCTTAGGCATGGCCCTGTGCCCCTGGCCCCCACCTCTGTAGGGTGACAAGTACAGCCATTGAAGGTCCAGCATCTCCCATGTGCACGTTTGACGTCTCTTGGCCTGTTGTCCTAGTCAGTAGTACTGAGTAGTGTACCCCGAATGCGCGGCTTAGTGCATTAGGCTCCTGTGTCTGCCCTCTCCGCCAACGGTGTTGACATTGCATGCACTCAACCTGGTCTTCTTTTTTCTCCCCCCACCCTTTCTCTTCATCTTCTTGTGCATGTGTGCATTAGCATCATCAGGCGGAGGAGATTTGGCATCGGAGCACGAGGGAGCTGCAGGACACAAGGCCCCGGTGGGCCCAGGAACAGACACCGAGGGCACCAGTGATCCGGAGGGCGAGGGGAGCACCACGATGGGGACCGCTGGTGAGAGCAGCGACAGCGACACGTCCTCGGATGGGAGCTCCCTAGCGGTGGCGGCAACATCCGTGCCCCCCGCCTCTACAGGTACAGCCGCCACCCAGCGCACCAGCCCCGCCCTCCCAGCAGCCCCTCAGTCTTCGCTCCGTGCCCGTTCGCCCAGGAAGGCGCGCGTCTCCTTCGCCCCAGGCACCTCAGCCCCTGCCCCTGTTGCCCCTGCTGCCCTCAGTGCGGAGCTCATTGACCTGGTAAGGACGCTCATTGTTGGGCAGACGACCCTTTTGAATGCCATCCAGGGTGTGCAAAGGGAGGAGCAACAGAGCAATGCGTACCTGGAGGGCATTCATTCGGGTCAGGCTGCCCATCAACGAGCGTTCACTGCTCTGGCCTCAGCACTGACGGCAGCCATTGTCCCTGTTTCCAGCCTCCCTCTTCTTACTGCCTCCAGCCTTTCTCTGTCTCCTGTTCCTCAGCCTATCCCATCCACACCATCAGACCAGCCTGCACACACCTCAACACCCAAGAGCAGCTCATCCAAACACAAGCACCACAGATCCCACAAACACTCACCCAAGCAACACCCAGATGCAGACATGCCAACAGCCACTGCCACCCCTGTGTCCCCCTCCTCCTCGTCTCCCTCCTCCCTCCCTGTGACGTCTACACTCACACCTGCATGCACCCCAACATCAGCCAGTGCTTCCATCACCACCTCACCCTCCAGTACAGTCCACACTCGTGCAGTCACCACCCCCACTGCCATTTACACGTCCCCTGTGTCCTCTCCCACTGTGTCTGTCACCCCCTCTTCCAAGACACACAAACGCAGGCAGCCACCCACCCAACAGCCAACCACCTCACGACAGCCTACAGCACCAGCACCTTCACCCAATGACAGCACACCTGACTCTCCTACAACCACCTCCTCTACCTCCACTTCCATCTCCACTTCTCCTACCCTTTACCTTGGCCCTAAAAAACTTTTCACGGCTAACCTTGACCTCTTTCCCCCCGATGAGCTCCCCCCTCCATCTTCAAAGAGTCCCAAGAGCACCGCAGCCACCACCAGCCCAGCTTCGGGTGTCACTATTGTGCATGGGTTCTGGAGCCCACCCTTTGCCAGCAGTGACACATCGATCAGCAGCAAGGACACGTCCAGCCCCCCCCCCTGGCAAGAGGACCTGCAAAAACAAGGGCCGCCGTGCGAGGACCAACAGGGCTGCCCCCAAGGAGCAATGTGCGGCCACTTCACCACCCACACCATCTAGGGGAGGCAAGGGCCCGAGAGCCCCATCAAAGGAGCGGAAGGGCAGCAGGAGCGCGGAGAAGGTGGACCCCACATGTCACATCCCAGCTGGGAAGGAGGACACTAAGGAGGCCAGGAGTCGTCCCCGAAGGGTCCAGAAACGTCACGGTCCGAGGGCGACTGAGCAGGGAGTCCAGGCCAGGTCTGGCTCCCTTGACCTGCTGGATGAGCACCGCTGAACAGGGCCCGCGGGGCAGAAGAGCACCGCTGAACAGGGCCCCGCCGTGAAGATAGGCACCGCTGAACAGGGCCCGCGGTGCAGAAGAGCACCGCTGAACAGGGCCCGCGGTGCAGAAGAGCACCGCTGAACAGGGCCCCGCCGTGAAGATAGGCACCGCTCAACAGGGCCCGCGGTGCAGAAGAGCACCGCTGAACAGGGTCCGCGGTGCAGAAGAGCACCGCTGAACAGGGCCCCGCCGTGAAGATAGGCACCGCTGAACAGGGCCCGCGGTGCAGAAGAGCACCGCTGAACAGGGCCCGCGGTGCAGAAGAGCACCGCTGAACAGGGCCCCGCCGTGAAGATAGGCACCGCTGAACAGGGCCCGCGGTGCAGAAGAGCACCGCTGAACAGGGCCCGCGGTGCAGAAGAGCACCGCTGAACAGGGCCCCGCCGTGAAGATAGGCACCGCTGAACAGGGCCCGCCGTGGAGAAGAGCACCGCTGAACAGGGCCCGCGGTGCAGAAGAGCACCGCTGAACAGGGCCCGCGGTGCAGAAGAGCACCGCTGAACAGGGCCCCGCCGTGAAGATAGGCACCGCTGAACAGGGCCCGCCGTGGAGAAGAGCACCGCTGAACAGGGCCCCGCCGTGAAGATAGGCACCGCTGAACAGGGCCCGCCGTGGAGAAGAGCACCGCTGAACAGGGCCTGCCGTGGAGAAGAGCACCGCTGAACAGGGCCCCGCCGTGAAGATAGGCACCGCTGAACAGGGCCCGCCGTGGAGAAGAGCACCGCTGAACAGGGCCCGCGGTGCAGAAGAGCACCGCTGAACAGGGCCCCGCCGTGAAGATAGGCACCGCTGAACAGGGCCCGCGGTGCAGAAGAGCACCGCTGAACAGGGCCCCGCCGTGAGGATAGGCACCGCTGAAGAGGGCCCCGCCGCCTCAAGCACCGCTCCGCTGGGCCCTTCTTCTCAAGCACCGCTCCGCTGGGCCCCGCCGTCTCAAGCACCGCTCCGCTGGGCCCTTCATCTCAAGCACCGCTCCGCTGGGCCCCGCTGTCTCTCCACCTCTCCGCTGGGCCCTTCCTCTCAAGCACCGCTCCGCTGGACCCTTCCTGTCAAGCACCGCTCCGCTGGGCCCCGCTGTCTCAAGCACCGCTCCGCTGGGCCCTTCTTGTCAAGCACCGCTCCGCTGGGCCCTTCATCTCAAGCACCGCTCCGCTGGGCCCTTCATCTCAAGCACCGCTCCGCTGGGCCCTGCCGTCTCAAGCACCGCTCCGCTGGGCCCTTCATCTCAAGCACCGCTCCGCTGGGCCCCGCCGTCTCAAGCACCTCTCCGCTGGGCCCTTCCTCTCAAGCACCGCTCCGCTGGGCCCTTCCTGTCAAGCACCGCTCCGCTGGGCCCCGCCGTCTAAAGCACCGCTCCGCTGGGCCCTTCTTCTCAAGCACCGCTCCGCTGGGCCCTTCATCTCAAGCACCGCTCCGCTGGGCACCGCCGTCTCAAGGACCGCTCCGCTGGGCCCTTCCTCTCAAGCACCGCTCCGCTGGGCCCTTCCTCTCAAGCACCGCTTCGCTGGGCCCCGCCGTCTCAAGCACCGCTCCGCTGGGCCCTTCCTCTCAAGCACCGCTCCGCTGGGCCCTTCATCTCAAGCACCGCTCCGCTGGGCCCCGCCGTCTCAAGCACCGCTCCGCTGGGCCCTTCATCTCAAGCACCCCTCCGCTGGGCCCCGCCGTCTCAAGCACCGCTCCGCTGGGCCCTTCATCTCAAGCACCGCTCCGCTGGGCACCGCCGTCTCAAGGACCGCTCCGCTGGGCCCTTCCTCTCAAGCACCGCTCCGCTGGGCCCCGCTGTCTCTCCACCTCTCCGCTGGGCCCTTCTTCTCAAGCACTGCTCCGCTGGGCCCTTCATCTCAAGCACCGCTCCGCTGGGCCCTTCCTCTCAAGCAGCACTCCGCTGGGCCCTTCCTCTCAAGCACCGCTCCGCTGGGCCCTTCATCTCAAGCACCGCTCCGCTGGGCCCCGCCGTCTCAAGCACCGCTCCGCTGGGCCCTTCTTCTCAAGCACCGCTCCGCTGGGCCCTTCCTCTCAAGCACCGCTCCGCTGGGCCCTTCCTGTCAAGCACCGCTCCGCTGGGCACCGCCGTCTCAATCACTGTTTATGGTTCACTGTGCCCACCATGCCTCCTCCTTGACCAGTGGAGACTGTCATCCACCTGATGGACTGTGGCTTTGCACTCCCCAGGATGGTACAGTGGGCAGCCCACCCACTGTAGAGACATTGAGAGACTGTGGCTTTGCACTCCCCAGGATGGTACAGTGGGCAGCCCACCCACTGTAGTGATATTGAGAGACTGTGGCTTTGCACTCCCCAGGATGGTACAGTGGGCAGCCCACCCACTGTAGTGACATTGAGAGACTGTGGCTTTGCACTCCCCAGGATGGTACAGTGGGCAGCCCAGCCACTGTAGAGACATTGAGAGACTGTGGCTTTGCACTCCCCAGGATGGTACAGTGGGCAGCCCAGCCACTGTAGAGACATTGAGAGACTGTGGCTTTGCACTCCCCAGGATGGTACAGTGGGCAGCCCAGCCACTGTAGAGACATTGAGAGACTGTGGCTTTGCACTCCCCAGGATGGTACAGTGGGCAGCCCAGCCACTGTAGAGACATTGAGAGACTGTGGCTTTGCACTCCCCAGGATGGTACAGTGGGCATGGTGGCTCCTCGTGGATCTGGTGTCGTGGACTCATGTGGCTGTGGTGCCCTCCCTTCCCTTCCCCCTGAGGTGCCTGTAGTTTTTACATCTGATGCCCCTGCAGTGTTCTCTCCAAAGGACTCAGGTCTCCTGCGTGGGCTTTGCCCTTGTTTCTCAAAACTTTGGCCCACGGACATGATGAATTCGTAGGATGTGCAGGACTTGTTACTTCAGTTATACACTGATGTGTATGTCATTTGCTTTCTTGTGAATATCTTTCATGGTTGTACGATAATTTTCAGGAGCTTTTTGGTACATAAATATTTATTCCAAATTTGATTATGTCCTAGCATTTTTCTGGGGTGTTTGGGTGGTGTCACTGTGACTTGTTGCTCTGCATTGGTGTGTACATAGTTGGGGGGGGGTCGCATATGTGTGTGCCCGTAACCTTTTGTCTTCCCCCCTCCCGTGTGTCGTAGGTGCAGTACTCACCGTTGTCGTCTGCGCCGGACTTCGTACTCGTGGTAGATGAGAAGGTAGACGAGAGCAGGTAGGATGTTTAATTCGGGTTCCATGCTGTCCTCCTTCCTCCTGGAGTGCGTAGTGGTGAGCGTTTTCCCGTTCGTAGTCTGTTTCCGCCGTGTTTTTATCAGCGGTGCTCCCGCCCCGGAAAAGGTGGCGGATTGGTGAGTTGTGATAGTGTGGGCGGTACATTGTCTGCCGCCTGGCTGTTGGCGGTGACCGCCGCGCTGTTTGTTTGTACCGCCGTGGCGGTCGGAGTGTTAAAGTGGCTGTCTGTGTTGGCGGTTCCCGCCAGGGTCAGAATTCCATATTTTTTACCGCCAGCCTGTTGGCGGGTTGGCCGCCGCTTTAACACCGACCGCCAGGGTTAGAATCACCCCCGTAATGTTTTATCATTGATTTAGACATACAATGTGTGAGTAAACACTTCTTAGATTAGGTGCAACACTAGTTTTGTATAATATTAGTTTTATCACAACTATTTGTATATTGTTTCGTTAAATTGTGTTATATTTGTATTTTGTATATTAAAATTCTGTTAATGAAACAACACACATATATATCGTTTGTGTACCTATCACTTGCTAGATAGATGCCACATTTTACTTTATTTATGTTTGATTGCATAAATTTAAGGATCCATCAATAGAACTGAAAATTTATGAACTTTGGTCATGTGTGCTCCATTCTCATCATAGACACAAAGGATAATTGAAAGGACCTTTGGCCTCCTTGAGGCCAGGTTCCGGTGCCTCCATCTGACAGGTGGATCCCTGTGCTACTCACCCAAGATGGTCTACCAGATATTGGTGGCATGCTGCATGTCACATAACCTGGCCCTCAGATGCCATGTCCCATTCCTGCAGGAGGAGGAGGCTGGAGATGCCAGTGTGCCAGCAGTAAACCCTGTTGACAGTGAGGATGAGGAGGCAGAGGATGAGGAGGAGGGCAACAGAACATTAGTGATCAGACAATACTTCCAATGACACACAGGTAGGACAGTGTTACCTCACATTTCAATGACATTTGTTTGGATTTCTGTAGCACTGGCATGCTGTTATTTCCTACCTCTATGCCCTCTTACTGTTCCCTCTCGCAATTCATTTTGTAGATGTTGGTGACCTCACATATACTCCTGGTATGATCACTGCAGCCAGCTACAGGTCATTAATCTATGCTTATTTTCTGTAAAGTTGAATTGCAATGTTTATACCTGTTTCAATGAATACATAATTGATGTACATGACATACTCTAAAGTTCTTCTTTTCCCAAGGGTGTTCATTGAAGTGTTATAATATAGAGGGGCAAGTGCACTGGGATGAGGTGATGATGGAGGAAAGTCCAGGGTATTGTTCCAGTCTGTTTGTAGCACAGGTTCATTGTCCAAGGGGACATAGAGAGGGGAGCAAAGGCAGTTCAGGGTGGACAGGGTGACTGAGTGGGACACAAGGGTGACAATCAGGAGAGTCTTATTTCCTGGTGGGGGTCTTGGCAAGTGTCTCTGGCTTCTGTCTGGATCGTAGGGAACATGGGTGGGGTGGTTCTCATTCTGCAGGGGGAGGGGTGCTGGTGGCCTTTGAGTCCTGTGGGGGGGCCTCCTGTCCACTAGGGGTGGTGGAGGTGGAAGGCTGTTCAGATGTCTGGCTAGTGGCAGGGACCCGCTGGTGTGACACTGCCTCCCTCATAATGTTGGCCATGTCTGCCAGCACCCCTGCTATGGAGATCAGGGTGCAGTTTATGGCCTGCAAGTCCTCCCTGATCCAGTGGTACTGCCCCTCCTGCAGACACCTGTTCTCCTGCACATTGTCGATGATCTGGCCCATCGTGTCCTGGGAATGTTGATAAGCTCCCAGGATCTCTGCAAGCACATCCTGGAGAGTCGGTTCCCTGGGCCTGTCCTCTCCCTGGTGCGCAGCAGTCCTCCTAGTTTCACTGTTGGCCTGTGACTCTGTCCCCGGAACTGTGTGCCCACCGCCACTGACCCCAGGTCCCTGATTATCTTGGGTATGAGGTGTGGCCTGGGGTCCCTGTAGTGGTGGACACACTGCTGATTGACGTGTCTTGGGGACAGAGGTGTGGGTACTCTGGGTGGCTGCTGTTGTCGTGTTTCCTGATGGGGGAGTCTCTGTGGTGGTGTGTGACTGGGCCTGGGTAAACAGCTGTCCAGAGGTCCTTGATGGGCTAGGTAGGTCATCCAGATCCTGTAGACCAGAGTTGCTGTCATCACTGTGGGCCTCTTCTGCTGGGGGACTGGATATTGCTCGTACCTCCTCTCCGCTGACATTGGCTGGGGTACCTGTGTGGATGTAAATGATATGTTATTGTTTCTGTGTCTGACATACTGTGCATCTGTGGCTTCCCCTCTTTGGTTGTATTTGCCCTGTCAGCTTTCACTTGTGTACGTTGGTGTATGGTGGGATGATTAGTTCTCTATAGTGTGCATGCTTTAGTGATGAGTGTCCATGCAGGGCTGTGAGGGGTGTCCATGCATTAGTAGAGCATGCAGGGCTTGGCCTTGGGATGCTTGAGATGTGATTGTTGGGTGTGTGGGAAGTGGCGGAGTGATGGGAGTGAGGGTGACGGTAGGTAATGGCATGCAGGTGGGGGGGTGATAGAAGTAGAAAGATGACTTACCAGAGTCCAGTCCTCCTCCTACTGTGGCCAGGCCCTCAGGATACACTATTGCAAAGACTTGCTCTTTCCATGCTGTGAGTTGTGGGGGAGGAGGAGGGGGTACACCGCCAGTCCTCTATACAGCGATCTGGTGTCTTGCTGCAATGGAATGTACCTTCCTTTGTAGGTCATCCCACCTCTTCCTGATATCATCCGTAGTTCTTGGGTGCTGTCCCACGGTGTTGACCCTGTCCACGATTCTCTGCCATAGCGTCATCTTCCTAGCTGATGATTTTTTCCACCATGATCCTTAGCTCCTCCTCTGTGAAACGAGGGTGTCTTTGTGGTGCCATGGGTGTTGTGTGAGGTGTGTAGGTGAGGGTATGTTGGGTAATGTGGTGTGGTGTGTGATATGAGGTGCGTGAGTGTTGTACATAGGTGTGTATAGTGTGTGACCCTGGTTGTGTCTGTGGTCTTGATGTCTCTCTGCTGGCAATGGTTTGGAATGATAAAGGTTTGTGGGTAATGTGGTTGTGTGTTTTATAGTGGTGTGGGTGTGTGGGTGCGGTGTGTGTATGGGTGTCAGCTGCGTGTAGTTTGAATTGTCCAATGTGGTATTGTTTTGTATGTGGGTGTCCATTTTGAGCGCGGCGGTATGTACCGCCAATGGATTACTGCCGTTGAATCTCCACCATGATGATTCAGGGATCATAATGTGATGGCCGTAGTTCTGTTGGTGTAACGGTGTGGGCTTTGATACCACCACCTCATCACTGACCTTTGGTGTGGCGGATTTGTGTCTGTGGCTGTATACTGACAGAGTGGTGTGTTTGTGTTATAATATGGTGAACAGATATCCGCGGCGGCAGTCAGCTGGGCGGTAAGTGGGATTTACCACCAATGTCATAATGAGGGCCATAGTGTGGGTAAACTGTGCCAACAATGGTTACATTCCTCCAGTTTAGCAGCTGTTAAAGAACACCTTAGTCTCCTTTCAGAGGAAGTAGGGTTGTAAGATTTGTTGCTAGGACCAAGAAAGCCACGCTCCAATGTTTCACGTATGCTTTACATAATGAGTTCTTGAAGGTTTCCCAGATGAAGGCTGCTGCACGTTTAAGACAAATTGATAAGGAAACCATGAAAAAGCCTTTAACTGTTGTAGATAATGGTATGAACACATTTTCAAACAGAATTTATACCTTAACCGCTTCTGTGCCACGGACGTAACGGTTACGTCCCGTGCTCACAGTGCTCATGTGCTGAGGACGCAACCATAGCGTACTCAGCACTGAGCTCAGAGGGAGTGCTAGCGTCAATGCAGGGATGGAAGGGGAAGCCCTTCCCCTTCAACACCCGTCCCCCACCCCCTGTAATGACGTCGGCGCGCAATCGAGAAGGAGAAGGAGGTGTGTTTCTCCTCCGGTGGGGGGGGGGTTGTAAACAAAAAGGCACTGGGGAAAGGAAAGGGTTTTCCTTTCCCCCGGTGTCTCTTTGAGCATTCCTGCTGCCCGATCACATTGCGATCGGGCAGCAGGAATGCCCACAAGACGCCAGTGATTTTTTTGTTTTGTTTTTTTATTGTGCTGTGTGCGTCGGGAGCGGCCCCTTGGGCAAGGGTCGCTCCCATTTGGGGGGCATGTTTGTTGTGGCCATTTCTGACCCCTTGGGGGCAGATCGGCCTGTTACTTTTCGGCTGATCTGCCCCAAAGGGGGGCAGAAAGCACTTGAACACCAGGGATTTATTTTTATATGTTTATTTATGTGGGGGGGACGTCCCGTTGGGCAAGGGGCGCTCCTTAAAGGGGGGCATTGAACTGTTGGCCATTTCTGCCCCGGTGGGCCTATTTTTTTTAGGCCCATCTTCCTCCAAGGGGGGCAGAAGCCACTTAGACACCAGGGATAGTGTGTGTGTTAGTGGAGGGGGGGCAGCCCCTTGGACAAGGGTCGCCCCCCTTTGGGGGCATGTGTACCAAGGCCATTTCTGCCCCCTTTGGGGAAGGATCGGCCTATTATTTTTAGGCTGATCTGCCCCCAAGGGGGGCAGAAACCACTAGAACGCCAGGGATTTTTTTATATGTTTATTTATGTGGGGGGCGTCCTCTTGGGTAAGGGGCACCCCCAAGGGGGGCACTGAACTGTTGGCCATTTCTGCCCCCAAGAGGGGCAGTTGTGCCTATTTATTTTAGGCCCATCTGCCCCCAAGGGGGGCAGAAGCTACTTAGACACCAGGGATAGTGTGTGTTAGTGGATGGTAGGGTGGCCCCTTGGGCAAGGGTCGCCCCCCTTTGGGGGCACGTGTTCCAAGGCCATTTCTGCCCCCCTTGGGGACAGATCGGCCTATTATTTTTCGGCTGATCTGCCCCCACTAGAACGCCAGGGATTTTTTAATATGTTTATTTATGTGGGGAGGCGTCCCCTTGGGCAAGGGGGCCATTGAACTGTGAGCTTATTTTTTTTTTAGGCCCATTGTCCCCCAGGGGGCAGAAGCCACTTAGGCACCAGGGATAGTGTGTGTGTTTTTTTGTTTTTTTTGTGTTTTCTGCCCTCCTTGGGGCAGATAAGCCTACTTTTTAGTAGGCCCATCTGCCCCTATGGCAGAATCCACTTAGGCACCAATTTCTAAATGCTTGATGGTGGGATGTTTGTCAACTGACGAAGTATTTGCATTTGTGATCATTTCTTTTCCTCCTTTTTGTTCTAGTTCAAAGCTTTTGCTTTCTTTGCTGTGGCTCCTTGCGGTTTTGGTGGTGGTTGACCTGCGGTTTGCTTGTTGCATGTTTTAGGTAAGTAAAAACAATTTTCTCCAAAGGAGTGTTGTTGCCATTTATGAATGACATGTTTGTAGGTGGTGTACTAAATGCAGGTTTGTGTGAAATTGGCCTTAGATTTGCACACAATCATATTTGTGTTGTCTTATTTCTAATTTGCTTTTCTTTCTTTCTTTTTAGTGGGATATCATTGGTGATTGCTGTGTCTGTGCAGACTATGGACCACTGCCTACTCTGAAAAAAACAAAACCAACTGGTTTCGGTTTAGTTTTCATTTTGCAGCTTGTTTTCTTTTAAGGAAAACGGGCTGCAAAATGAAAAAAAACACTGCTTTATTTACAAAGCAGTCACAGACATGGAGGTCTGCTGACTACAGCAAGCCACCATCCCTGTGAGTGCAGGGACTCGCTATGGAGTCGCAAACTGCGACCCACCTCATGAATATTGATGAGGTGGGTCTTTGCGACCCCATAGCGAGTCGCAGAAGGTGTCTGAGACACCTTTCTGCATACAATTTTGCAAGTTGCAAATTGCGAGTCGGTCAGACTCGCAATTGGCAAGTCGCAAAATTGTAGTTTCCTACATCTGGCCCTAAGTACCATCCATGATGAGAGTACTTCCCCCATGACTGTTTGGGGCCAGGTTGCTGAAGTGCGCAAACCTGTGTGCATTTTAGATTATAATAAGCACATGGGAGGTGTAGATAGAGTTGATCAAAGGTTGGAACCTTATACTGCTATTCGTAAGTCATACGTTTGGTATAAGAAGTTAGCAATTCACCTCTTCCACTTAGCAACTTTTAATGCTTTTATTGTGTTTAAGGATAGATCTCCAGAGTCAAAGATGACATTTGTGAAATTTCAGGAGTCAGTGATAGAGAGCCTTATTGTGGTGGAATAGGCCAGAGTTCCTAGAGAAGCAGTGGTGGAGGATGTGGCTAGATTGAAAGATCGCCACTTTGCTGAGCACATTCCTCCCACACCCAAAAAAGACTTTCCAGCTAAGAAATGTAGAGTGTGTTTTTGAAGAGGCATCCGGAGGGAGACTCAAATGTACTGCCCAGATTGTCCTTCAAAGCCTGGGCTGTGTGTGGGTGGTTGTTTTAAGAATTAACACACTCAGAAGAATTACTGGGAACAACCATGAGTGTAAACTGCTTGTTTTGTATTTTCATGTGTTCATTTTCATGGTTGGCATTTCTGTCATGTACTTAGTTAGAGCTTTTGTGTTTGTAGTTTTGTAATTATTTCTAATTAGTTAGTGGTTTCTTTATTTTAAAAAAAAGTGACGCCATTGTGTGTGGAGTGGCGCTTGGCTGACTGTGTACATATTGACTTGCTGTTGGCTACTGCAACACACTGCCAGCCAAACACCAGTCCACATACTCCCATCCGCTGATGTGATTGCTGTATCAGGCATGTGGGCGTATGTAAGTGATGGGCCCTTGAGAGGCGCTGTCTGTCGATGCGAGTGTTGTAATGTGCTGGGCCCGTGGCTTGCGGCGTGAATGGTCTTGTGCATGTCATGTATGAAAGGTGTGTGAATGGACTGTAAAGCGGTTGGTGCCTTGCCGTGGATGGAGCTACCTCTAGCCCAGCTGGGTCTTTATCGCATGATAAATTACTATGGAGCTTCTTTGTTTGAGGAGCAGGAGCTGAATTGGTCATTGTCATTCCGACCGGTTCTCACCTGTGTGCAACAGGTTTTCCATTGCATGTGGTGCTTCTTCGAATGTGCACCAAAGGTGTGTCTTGCTGTACAGCCTGTGCCTTCTTTGGACAAGAACTTGTTAATGGTCTTGATAAGGGTTCATTTACACACATGCCCATGAGACTGAGGTTGACATACAAGGCATTTTATGAGCTTCCACTTGTGGATTTGCTGGCTCCAAGAACATCTGGCACAATGGTGATTCTGTGGCTGAGGCTTCTTCAGTTTTACTTTGTAGATCCTTCTGCTAACATGCTCATCAACTTTTCACCTGCTGAAGTGAAATCTCCATTGTTGAAATAGGAGATTTTCTGTAGGTTCATAATTATTGTTAATTTGTTTTTCAAACTCTAAACTATGATTTCAAACTGCCTTTTAATTTGGCCTGTCTATTGGCTTGCTTTGCTTGTCAACTTAGACATTATGGGCCTCACTACGAGTGTGGCAGTCTTACGACCACCACACTTGCGGTGGCGGCCTGGACCACCGCAAGTGCAGCTGTGCGACTGCCGGATACCAACCCTGGCATTCCAACCGCCAGCTCTGCCAGAATCTTGGATCCCATCGTTCTGGCGGTGGCAGAGATCCTAATCTACTTGGGCAGAGCTGCCCTGAGGATTACAACCTCATTCTAATTTGCAGACAGTGAACATTGCGAGGGTGCTGGTGCACCCTGCTGGCTACAGCATTGCCGCTGGCTCGATTATGAGCTGAAGACAATGCTGTAGCCTGTTTCCCGCTAGGTCAGTTGGCATAAACTTGGTTTACGGCCCGCCGACCTACCGGGAAACTTTTAATGACTCTGGCGGGGAGGTTGCTGCGTATGCGATGGCCACCCTATCGGGAGTTTGGAAGATGGAGTTTTCTGCCAGACAAATTCAAATTGAGGCCCTTTATCTCTTTCAGATATGTTTTAGTTAAGAACATTTTTAGGTTTTAGGTTTGGACTTAGCACTTTTGTTCGGGCAATTAGGAGGTTGTCATGGGTCCTTTTTAGACTTGTTTGGGCATGTTTATTTTAGCTCAGCTGATGCCTATGTCCTGTGCCCTTTTACGTAGATACACTGTTCTGTTTTCGTTTATTCATTTTAGAATGGCCTGATTTTCAGCAGTGATGTATTATTTTCATTATCATGTGTAATTTAGCAAAAGTGTTTTTATCATTGTTACACATTACATTTTCTATTGTGTTCCTTGCCCTAAGGTTGACAAGAACAAAATGAGAATGGTACAAGATGATGTTGGGTATTTTCAGGAAGGTAGCCTCTTTCTAGACTTGTTACCCCCACTTTTGGCCTGTTTGTGAGTATATGTCAGGGTGTTTTTACTGTCTCACTGGGATCCTGCTAGCCAGGACCCCAGTGCTCATAGTGGAAACCCTATGTTGTCAGTGTGTTTGATATGTGTCACTGGGATCCTGCTAGCCTGGACCCCAATGCTCATACATTTGTGGCCTGTATGTGTTCCCTGTGTGGTGCCTAACTGTATCGCTGAGGCTCTGCTAACCAGAACCTCAGTGTTTATGATCTCTCTGCTTTGATAATTGTCACTGCAGGCTAATGACTAATTTTACCAATTCTGATTGGCACACTGGAACACCCTTTTAATTCCCTAGTATATGGTACCTAGGTACCCATGGTATTGGGGTTCCAGGAGATCCCTATGGGCTGCAGCATTTCTTTTGCCACCCATAGGGAGCTCAGACAATTCTTACACAGGACTGCCACTGCGGCCTGAGTAAAATAACGTCCACGTTATTTCACATCCATTTTACACTGCACTTAAGTAACTTATAAGTCACCTATATGTCTAACCCTCACTTAGTGAAGCTTAGGTGCAAAGTTACTTAGTGTGAGGGCACCCTGGCACTAGTCAGGGCAATTTCCCCGGACTTTGTGAGTTCGGGGACACCATTACATGAGTGCACGATATATAGGACAATACTTATATGGTAACTCTGAACATGGCCATGTAACATGTCTAGCATCATAGAATTGCCCCCCCAATACCATTTTGGTATTGGGGGGACAATTCCATGCATCCCCGGGGCTCCAGCATAGAGCCCGGGTACTACCAAACTAACTTTCCGGGGTTTCCTCTGCAGCTACCGCTGCTGCCAACCCTCAGAGAGGTTTCTGCCCCCCCGGGGCCTGGGCAGCCCAGTCCCAGGAAGACAGAACAAAGGATTTCCTCTGAGAGAGGGTGTTACACCATCTCCCTTTGGAAATAGGTGTGAAGGGCCTGAGAGGAGTAGCCTCTCCTGGCCTCTGAAAATGCTTTGGAGGGCACAGATAGTGCCCTCCTTGCATAAGCCAGTCTACACCAGTTCAGGGATCTCCCCAGCCCTGCTCTGGCACGAAACTGGACAAAGGAAAGGGGAGTGACCACTCCCCTGACCAGCACCTCCCAGGTGAGGTGCCCAGAGCTCCTCCAGTGTGTCCCAGACCTTTGCCATCTAGGATGGAGAGGTGTGAGGGCACAATGGACACCTCTGAGTGGCCAGTGCCAGCAGGTGACGTCAGAGACCCCTCCTGATAGGTGCTTACTTTTCTCTGTAGCCAATCCTCCTCTGACGTCCTCCTATTTAGGATCTCTCCTGTGGGTATCTCACCAGATAACGAATGCAAGAGCTCACCAGAGTTCCTCTGCACTTCCCTCTTTGACTTCTGCCAAAGATTGACCGCTGACTGCTCCAGGACGCTTGCAAAACCACAACAAAGTAGCAAGAAGATTACTGGCAACACTGTAGCACCTCATCCTGCCGGCTTTCTCAACTGTTTCCTGGTAGTGCATGCTCTGAGGGCTGTCTGCCTTCACCCTGCACTGGAAGCCAAGAAGAAATCTCCTGTGGGTCGACTGAATCTTCCCCCTGCCAACCAAACTTCTGAATCTTCGGACCTCTGGGTCCCCTCCCATCTTGACAAGCATGGTCCCTGGAACACAGGAGCTGGATCCAAGTGTTCCCGATAGTCCAGTGGCCCTTCTGTCCAAATTTGGTGGAGGTAAGTCCTTGCCTCCCCACGCCAGGCAGTAATCCTGTGTACTGCGTAAACTGTAACTGCTAGGGCTTCTGTTCACTTTTGCAAGACTTCCTTCATGCGCAGCCTAGCCTAGGTCCCCAGCACTCCGTCCTGCATTGCCCAACTCGCTGAATTGGACTCCAACTTCGTGGGACTCCCTTTTGTTGTGCTGAGTCGACCGTTGTGCTCAGGTCTTCTGAACGCCTGTTCAGGTGCTTCTACGGGAGCTGCCTGCTTCTGCGTGGGCTCTCCATGTTGCTGAGCGCTCCCTCTGTCTCCTCCTCCAAGGGGCAACCTCCTGGTCCTTCCTGGGCTCAGGCAGCACCCAAAACCTTCAAAGCGACTCTTGCAGCTAGCAAGGCTTGTTTGCGGTCTTTCTGCATGGAAACAACTCTGCATCCTCCAGCACGCCATGGGACATCTTCTGACCAAAGGAGAAGTTTCTGGCACCTTCCATTGTTGCAGAATCTTTGGCTTCTTCCACCCGGAGGCAGCCCTTTTGCACCTTCATCCGGGGTTTAGTGGGCTCCTGCCCCCCGGACACTTGCATGACTCTTGGACTTGTTCCCCTTCCTTTGCAGGTCCTCAGGTCCAGGAATCCGTCTTCAGTGCTTTGCAGTCAGTTGTTGTCCTTGCAGAATCCCCTATCTCGACTTTACTGTCTTTCTGGGGTAGTAGGGTAACTTTACTCCTACTTTTCAGGGTCTTGGGGTGGGGTATCTTGGACACCCTTAGTGTTTTCTTACACTCCCAGCGACCCTCTACACACTACACTAGGCCTGGGGTCCATTCGTGGTTCGCATTCCACTTTTGGAGTATATGGTTTATGTTGCCCCTAGGCCTGTTGTCTCCTATTGCATTCTATTGTGTTCTACAGTGTTTGCACTACTTTTCTAACTGTTTTCTTACCTGATTTTGGTTTGTGTGTATATTTTGTGTATATTACTTACCTCCTAAGGGAGTATATCCTCTGAGATACTTTTGTCATATTGTCACTAAAATAAAGTACCTTTATTTTTAGTAACTCTGAGTATTGTGTTTCTTATGATATAGTGCTATATGATATAAGTGGAATGGTAGGAGCTTTGCATGTCTCCTAGTTCAGCCTAAGCTGCTCTGCTATAGCTACCTCTATCAGCCTAAGCTGCTAGAACACTTCTAATCTACTAATAAGGGATAACTGGACCTGGCACAAGGTGTAAGTACCACAAGGTACCCACTATAAGCCAGGCCAGCCTCCTACATTGGTGGTGCAGCGGTGGGATAATACTTGTACCTGCTTTACCACTTTGTCATTGGTGCTTTTCATAAGAAAAACATACACCAAATACTTCAGAATATACACAGTAACCTAACAGTTTAACATTCATTCTCTAAAACTCTCTAAAAAGTTTCTGAAAACTTTTAAAAGTTTTCAAAAGTTTTTCTCTGTTCTTTTAAAAGTTCTAAAAACGTTTTTCTCTCTCTGTCCTAAACCTTTTCTGTCATGTCTGCAGTAGAGCTTATTCCCACAGTTGTCCAGGAAACATATGGGAATCTAAACTTTAAAAGTTTGAGGGGTCTCTGCATTGAAAGAGGTTTAGCAATTGGAAAGAATCCTACAAAAGATCTTCTCCTCATCCTTCTCCTAGAAAGTGACCAGAACCAGTCTGGCCCATCCCAGGATCAGGAGGTAGAGGAGAGGGGTACCCAGTCAGACTCAGTGGAGTCCCCTGAGGTTGCTGTGGAGTGTTCTTCCAAGGACCTGTCAGCTAGCAGGCCACCTAGTGACACTGGTAGTGGGAGGGGGTCACACATTAGTAGGGCACCTTTCACTCCTAAAGGCCAGGTTACTAGGGTCCAGTCAGTTAGGGACAGGTCCAACTCTGCCAATTCCCACATAACTTCTTTGTCTCACAATTCCCAAGCCTCCCACCCTGAGGATGACTTAATGGAAAGGGAACTCAGAAAGCTGAGGTTGGAAGAGGCCAGGCTGAAGCTTAAACAGCAGCAGCTGGCCTTAGACAGGGAATCTATGGATGTGGAAAGGGAAAGGCAGAGGTTGGGGTGAGTTCCCCATGGTGGCAGCAGCAGTGTTTTTGATAATAATCCTGTTAGAGAGCAAGATTCCAGAAACATGTATAAGATAGTCCCCCCTTAAAAGGAGGGGGATGACATTAACAAGTGATTTGCTGCACTTGAGAGGGCCTGTATGGTACAATTGGTCCCTCAAAGGCAGTGGGCTGCTATCTTGTGGCTATCTTTCACTGGTAAGGGTAGGGATAGGCTCGTTACTGTCAGAGAAAGTGATGCTAATAACTACAAAATTTTGAAGGATGCACTCTTGGATGGATTTGGCTTAACCACTGAACAAGACAGGATTAAATTCAGAGACACCAGAAAAGAGTCCTCTCAAGACTGGACAGACTTTGTAGACTGTTCAGTGAAGGCCTTGGAGGGTTGGTTACATGGCAGTAAGGTGACTGACTATGAAAGCCTGTATAATCTAATCCTGAGAGAGCATATTTTGAACACTTGTGTGTCTGATTTGTTGCACCAGTACTTGGTAGACTCAGATCTGACCTCTCCCCAAGAATTGGGAAAGAAGGCAGACAAATGGGTCAGAACAAGAGTGAACATAAAAGTTCATAGAGGAGGTGACACGGATGGCAAGAACAAAGATGGTGAGAAATCTCAAGGTAAGCATGGGGATAAAGATAAAACCAAAGATCCTTCTTCAAATCCTACACACTCTTCAGGGGATGGGGATAAATGACCTTCTTCCTCTTCTTCACAACCCACACACATTAAAAAACCTTGGTTTTATGTGTGTAAAAATAAAGGCCATAGGCCAGGGGATAAATCCTGCCCAGGTAAACACCCTGAGCCTACCACCACTAATACATCAAACTCTAGTGCCCCTAGCAGTAGTGATAATAGTGGTGGAACTGCTGGAAACAGTCAAAATAAGGGTGTAGTGGGGTTCACTTATGGGTCCATCATAGAAACTGGGGTAGTCAGTCCCAAGACAGTTTCTGTCACACCTGGTGGCATTGGCCTTGCCACACTGGCTGCTTGTCCTCTTACAATGGATAAGTACAGGCAGACAGTTTCAATAAATGGTGTTGAGGCCCAGGCCTACAGGGACACAGGTGCCAGTATCACTTTGGTGACTGAAAACCTAGTGTCTCCTGCACAACACATCATCAGACAACAATACAAGATTATTGATGTCCATAACTCCACTAAGTTCCTTCCCTGAGCTATAATTCAGTTTAGTTGGGGTGGAGTTGCTGGCCCTAAGCAGGTGGTAGTATCATGTAGCTTACCTGTAGACTGTCTCTTAGGTAATGACCTAGAGGCCTCAGGTTGGGTTGAGGTAGAGTTTAATACCCATGTAGCCATGCTGGGTATCCCTGAGGAATTGCTTACTCTCATTTCAGCTGAAATGAAAAAGCAAAAGAGAGAAAAAGGCCTGAAAACTCAGGATCCTTCTCCCACAACAGGTGAAAAGGGCATCAAAGTATCCCCTGCCCACCCTGCCATTCAGGATACCATTCCTGTGGTGGGAGAAACCTCTCCTGGGGTGGCACCTGTGCCAAGGGAACCATCAGCGGGCACAGCTGCACTCCCTGAGGTGGAAGTACCTCTCTGTGGGATAACTAATATTGGTGAGAAAAAGTGCACCATTTTAGTTAACATGGAGCATCCCTCCAACCCTCCCAGAGATACGTTAGTGCATCAACCCTGCACTGCCTCACAACACTTAGGACAGCAGCCCTGCCCTAGTGTGGAGCTCATAGGACACCATCCTTGCCCTGCTCCAACTCAAGAGAAACAGCAGCCCTGTTCTCTCTTACAGCCATATGGACAACGTTTTTGCCCAGCTATGGCTTTACTGTCTGGCATTCTCATCATTTGATATAGGTCCAGTGGACACTTCCATAACAAGTGGCCTATCTCTAAACAAGGCAGCCATCTTAGAAGAAATAAATAATTGAATGTGCTAAGACAGAGCAAGCTAAGTCGGTTAAAAGTCACTAGGTGACGGGGGCACGAGTCTGCCAAAGGCTATGCTAACTCCTGTTATCCCATTAAAACGAAGTAGGATTCACTACAGCTTGTAGTTTCTAAGCCCTGGCATCACCTGTAGATTGCTTCCCATGTGAAAGGTACTGTTGGCCATTTGAACTCGAATCTTACCTACAGGACTTGTGAGAAACAGATGCAGCACAGATGCAGCACACACCTGTGAGCACCGCCATGCACACCAACCATTTGAACATGCACTGCCCCTGCTGATGCCTGGAACAACATAGAAGTTTCCATTTTGTCAAATACACCGTTATGCATTGCTAGTAATTAAGCTGTGTAACACAGCCCTTGGGTTCATGTGTCACCTTCAAAAACTCAGGACATACACATTTTTCCATGTCAACTGTCTTGTTCTTCCTCCGACCAGTCTTAGTCAGACCACTGATTATGTAACTTGTGAAATTGCTGGATCCAGATATACCCTGCATACTGTCAGCCTGACTGGCACCTGTCTGTGCGTTACCCTAAAGGTTCCTTGTGGCTACATATGTACCACACTTGCTTTACCAAACCTCACATTCCTCAGAGGGTATTTTGTCCTGTGCTTCATCAATGCATACCCAAATACATTGTATAGCATCATCTGCTTTTTAATTGTACCATATTAGTAAAATTGTCTTTTAATACCAAAATCATGGCCCATCCCTTGTCTGGGTCTCGTATGCAGGGATTGGGTATGGTGCCTCAAGCAGAACCAGCTACCTCTGATAATGTCCATGAAAAGTCCACACATGTTAGGACCCTGACAGTTCACACGCTGAATCACATTGCTCACAACATATTGATGGGCTGTGCATGCTGAATAGCTGCTACATTAATCAACACAGAGGCTATGATGTTCCCAGATGCAGTGGGAACTTCTCAGGCCAACCTGTTGTAATGACACCTGCCGGAACATGACACCTGAGACATTATCTCACTCAGCACACCAAGGTTGCCCTGTTGACAGTCTCATTACACGTCTTCAGTGACAGGGTGGGATCATCGCCATGTAGGTTCTCATGTCCTCATCGACTTTACTCACATTGATCTCCGAAGGTTACTCAGCAGATACAGGAATAGCTGCCACTGACTCATGATGAGACCTGGACGTAACTGTGACAACATACACCCCTAAAAATATACAGGATCAACAATGGACCACACACATGAACAAGACACCTCTGTGCAATTGATCACTGTAAATATGTGGACACGTGCTACCTCGTCTGCTGGTCCGCCACTGCCACTAGAGAGTTGTGGCTCTGTCATATGACCACAACTGTGGTGTCATATTACATTTGTGGTTCACCTTTGGCTGTCTGGGCCAAGGACATGGTACCCACTTTGTCTAAGCATGTGCCTGCCTCACTGTGGGTTCACCAACAAGTTCCTAGGAAGCAGTTACCAAAATTCTAGGACATGGGATGGGCAATTTGTGGACCATTGACACGAACAATTGTCTGCCATCTATCTGGTGCATGCTTTGTCATTTGTGATGTCTACGTTACCCAAAATCTTGGAAGTGCACACAGCAGATGTTGTTTTATGTATGATTAGCACATGTCCTCTCTCATTTCCACAATGAATTGCATCTAAGGTTTGGACACATTGACTTCACATTCATACAACCATATTTGCAATAATGCATCTTGTGATGCACACACACTGGGTCTACTAATACATAAGTAGCCACTGCACACACATTGAGCCATAGGCATTGAGATATTCTACTCATGTGCGTCACCTTGCTATCCTCTCCTGATGCCAAACATGACCAAATTGTGCAATACATATATGCAGGCCACACATATGGCCATCTAGTGCGTCATCCAAGCGTCAAAATCCTGTGAGGGTAGTAGCGGGTCATGGTCCATTGCAAAATGATGTCTCACATGTGAACATACATTATCAACACCAAAGTGGGTGCAATCAGCCTATCTCAGTTGTGTACCAAATGTAACATTACATTAAAATGGAAAAAATACCCAAAATCAGTTCATGCCCTGAAATTTTGACGCATATGCGTAAAAAAATGACGCACAAGTGTCATAAAATGATACTTATGCCCGAAAAACTACGCATAATGCCCTGAAAATAGTTTAAGTGTTAAGATTATTTACAAATATTTGGATGCGGCCTAATTTTCACTCCTGTGCGTCAAAAAATATGACGCACATACTGTATGCGTGAAAAAATATGATGCATAACTATAAAAACGGCTGCCATATTATGCAGGAAGTGATGTAATAGGATAACCTGTTTAAAGACTAT
Organism: Pleurodeles waltl; assembly: GCF_031143425.1. Taxonomy (NCBI): domain Eukaryota; kingdom Metazoa; phylum Chordata; class Amphibia; order Caudata; family Salamandridae; genus Pleurodeles; species Pleurodeles waltl. The sequence continues at coordinate 676,456,804 of NC_090445.1, forward strand.
GTACAGTGGGTGTACTTTCACTTTCACTTTCTGTGATTCTTCTAGACTGTGTGGCTGTGTTATGAGTGTTGTCCAGTGAAATTGTGCTTTTGTGTCCTGTGTGCTACATTACTTGTTACTTTGTGAAATAAATATTGTTGTTGTATACTGTATGAGTGTGTTTTTGTGTACAATTGTCCAGTATTGTATTGTATTTGTTGTTTGTGGGTAGTGCTAGTTTGGGGACAGTTGTGCTCTTTTAGTTGTTAAGTTTACTTTTTTTTGTACTTCTAATTTCCCCCTTTTCTCCTTTCTTCTTCTTTATCCCCTATTCCCCTTTTTGGTGCTGAGGTAGGCCACGTCTTGGCAGGATGGGTGAGGAGGAGCTTGGGGGGTTTATATGGCTGGTGTGCCATTTCCTCCCACTGATGATCAAGGCAGGGGGCAGGGTGATACAGGGGTATAACAAAGAGGTGCGACGGATCCGGTGGGGAAAGGTGCTGCATCACTTGCAGCGCGTGTACGGGAGCCAGAGGAATGACCACCAGCTGAAGCACCGCTGGGCTGACCTCATCACCAGGGAGCAAGATCTGCTGGACCACCTGGGAGTAGTGATTGGTGGCCCTGTTGGTGAGTACAAATCATGTAAATCTGCACAATTAAACGCTCTGTAGTGACATCTGATGATTTGTACAATATCTGCTGGCTAAGTTGCTGACTGTGTGGAATGTTTCGGAAACATACAGGGTCATTGATGGACTATGTGAAGGACCACAATTGATAGCTGTCAGGAAGCACGTGCTCTGCAAACTTACTGAATACTTTTGCTTAATGTAAGTTGGTGCTGCCTTTGTGTCAAACAGCAACACGAAATAGGAGCCAATCATGTCTATATAGGTCACATTTGGCAGTGAAGTATAGATTTTGTAAAATATTGGCAACATTTGTTGACGCAATAGCTAGACTGACTTAGAAACACTATATGATGCAGAAAATGAGTGCTGGCTTCACATCAATTGATGATAGCAATGTGGCCCAGACATATGTCTCATGTGTGTCTGGTGAGTGTGTAAGGAAAGCGTTTTTGGAAGATCTATGAATGTTAGGGATTATTGTGGTCCTTCATCATTTTGGATACATGTCAGATCTGGATTTGAAAACATCGGGAAAAGGTGTAAGGTGCCCTCAGCTAACATCTTAGACTGGTATTTGGAGTTTGTCGTGCCACATTTCGATTAGGGATGGCAGGCCAAAGGTATGCACATGGGTTCATATCTCTATGGTTGGTGCAAATCAACATAGCTGGGCCACATCAAATGAAGAAACTGTAACAACATGAGGGCTTACAAAAGTCCCTGCCCCTCTGTACATTGTACCTATGTGTCATAAATGTGTCATGGCCACATAGGCTGTTTGACTGGTAATGCAGTCCTCAAGTTACCAGGCTTTGGATGTCTCTCTTGGATGCACATGATGAGACGAATACACTCCATTATTATTTCTGCTCACTAATGAAGGAGCATGTTTGCCACCACATGATAGTTAGGGCCACTGCATGTGTGCAGATATGTGTGTAATTGTCACAGGAGACCCATGCTATGTACATGTTAGCCGTGCTATATCGGATGCAGTATCATCCTGTCTGAGTGTCTTTAATTACTTATGTCATCTTACACATAGTTTATGTCTTTGGAATTGTTGGTCAGTGCACAGATTTTGAGCACATTTCTTCCTTCCATGCCTTACAGGTGGACCGGCACCCTACACTGTGGGAGAGGTGGCTTCATTTGAGGACCCCGACAACTCCAGTAAGTGTTGATATGTCTGTTATGTGTTGTGTTTGCTGGTGATGTGTGATGGACTCCTGTGTGTTTCAACACATAGCAAGGTATGATGCGCTCTCCCATCATTTGTCTTGTTCCATGAGTGGGATTTCATTTTCTCACCATTTTAGAGTTGGACAATGCTTATCCTATTGTCTTATCTAGGGATTCTAGGTCATTCCTGTAGGCCCCGCAATGTGAACTGGGGTGAGTCATGTGGATAACATTTGTATCAACAAGAGTTGCACTGGAACTAATCTCAGATTAAGTCTGCCTGTCAGACCCACATTCTCCCAGATTAGGGCTGCAAAATGCTTACCCACAGACTTCTGCTTCCCTATTCACCAAAGTACTTATTAAACTGTAGGTTGAACTTCCTAGCAGCATGTAGCTCCACATGTAGTGCTACAAGTATGTGGCACTTGAGTGCAATGGCCTAGGTGTGCATGCAAATCATGACCATGGGTGTTCTTGCAACTCTGTGTCTGTTGTAAGACATGCCTTACTGGAAGTATATGATGTGGACAAAGGTCTGCATTTCCAGTCATGTGTGGCGCTAGGATTGGTCAAGGGTTTGCTGTCTCCTATTTGTTGATAGACCTTACCTGTGGTGTGTGTGTAGAGCCAAACACATGTCCAGCTTTCTATAGCATCCTGGGTGTCCATGTTGTTTGAAATTGTTAGTTGTTTCTCCATCCCCCACACCCTCAAACACAGGCATGGGTTTGTGAATAGTGTACCTAGGACTGATGATACCAGTATGTTACACAGACATGTAAATCAGTGAATGTTTGGTCTGAACCTAGTATACACACTCAGGTATAGCACATGAGTACTATACTAGCAAGTCCATTTACAACTTGCAGATCATGTGGCTTTAGATTTCCATCCCGTACACTGACATTTTTAGCCCTAGCATTGGCGCAGTATGTGCTGCATCATTGTTAGCTGACAACAGGTAGAACTCTGATGCCAAATTAATGCCAGTTGTTACCCATCTTGTAGGCTTTGGATGTGCTATATGTGATACGACCTTTGTAGGCTGGCCTACCATGTACTTCCTCAGGGACATTCAATGATCTGTATGATGATATGAGCTGTTACAAGTACAGTAGATGTACTGTCTGATTTACTCCTTGTGCCATTTCACACAATACAGTTCCTAATGTAAATTTTTTGCCTTTGTCTTCACAGCTGCGAACATGACATCCATCCAGGTCTGTGAGTTCCAGAGGCGGGCAATGCGTTACCAGCATATCCTACTGGTAGAGTCGGGGTTCAGACGGATGGCCCGAAGATACCGGAACGAACGGGCCTCCGGAGTATGGAGGGCTTTCCCACAGGGTGGCCCTACTTTGCCCACCACAGCCACCACCAGCACAACCACCACTTCCACCCAGGTGGCACCACCCACAGCTGGGACTGTTGTCCCAACGACTGCAGTTGCTCCAGGCCCTAGCAGTGGAACACCTTCAGAGCAGCCCACAGGCATAGACTCTACACGCCCACACACATCCTCAGCTGGTACCCAGACCGCCCCAGATGCTACAGTTGACCCTGCAGCTTTTCAGGAAATGCAAAGAAAAATGGACCGTGTCCTACGGAAAATTAGTCACCTGCAGCGGGGTGTTCGCCATAGGAACAGGCGTGTGCGGTCCATAAAGCGGACCCTCCGGAGGGCCAACCTCTAGACTTTTAAAATGGACATGATTCCCTCCCCTCCCTCCTCTTTCCTTGTTCTTATACTTAGTGGGCTTAGGGGGCTTAGTGTTAGGTTAGTATAGGCTGTTAGTTTAGTTAGTGTTAGTGGGTGGGGGGTCCTGATTATTTCTATTTTTTCTTTTTGAGTGTGTGGGAGGGTGGGTGGGGGGCTATGTTGGGTTTCTTGTGTGTTTACAAAAAAAACAAAATATAAAAAAATACAAAAAAATATATATTTGTTTATGTTAGAAATGGGGTTTCTGGTTGGCTAGGGTATGCACCTCAGCCAGGCAAAACCTACCCACTCTAGTCAGGGCAAGGGAATTACACGTCCAAGATAACCCCTGCTCACCCGCTTGGTAGCTTGGCACGAGCAGTCAGGCCTATCCCAGAGGCAATGTGTAAAGCGTTTGCACAACACACACAACACACACAACACACGTGATGCAAAATGTACACCACAAAGTAAACACAACACGGAGCTATGTAAAAATAATCTGTATTGCACAAAACATAATTAGACCAACCTTACACGTAAGGAATACCCTGCTACCTTAGCAGTTGTCAGAATGTTACACAAGTTACTAATACTCTGCAAAAATATGCAGTTGTCACATTAGAACACGAAAGTTCTCAGGATTCTGCAACATAAGCAGTAGTCAGGAATTACAGTAAAAGATATATGCACTTGTCATGAACAATTCCTAAATACCCATAAAAGGAACATTAGAGAATATCTCACAAGTCATATAAATACATATCAGCTAGACAGGCCCATAAAAAGGAACATTAGCCCTTATATGTAGGGGCAGGAAACAGGTAGGAAATCTAAAACATCCAAAAGTCTATACTAGGCTCCTAGTACCCAGATTCCCTAAAAAGTACCTGTTTTCTGATGAAGAGGCACTCCCCATGCCTAGAAGATGAACATTGGGGCCCCCCGGTGCTCCTGTGTGCAAAATGGGGGCCACGTGGTGCTTTTGGGGGAGAGAGGGGCGGTCGGCACTCTCTCCTCGTGAACCGGCCCCTCTGGGGGCCTACGTTCATGGTGGGGGCCTGCCTCCTCACACCCTGCACCCTGTCCGTGGAGTGGGGGCCGGGTGCGGCCCAACAAACAATTATGGGGGCAAAGGAGGGAAGGGACCTCCGTTGAGGTCTCCCTTCCTGATTTCAACTGAAAAAAATGCCCAAGAAAAGGAGCGTCCCGCTCCCTGCGCAATCCCCGAGTCCTGCCTCGATGTGGTGGGAAACTCAGACCCATCCGGGGGCCCGAGGAGACCCTCACCCCCCCATGTGGTGTGCGAGTGTAAGAAGCTGCTCCCATGCCACGGGAGGCTTCTTAAAGAAATGGAGACGGCTGGTGCCCTGGGGGCGCTCCCAGAAGCTGGACGTGGCTCGGGGCGCCGAGAGGAGCACGCCTGCTCCGGTTCCTTTGTTTACGTGACCCGGGGGCACTGAGATGAACGCGGACCTCGCACTAAAGAAAACTCCAAAAGCCAGGCTGCGCCGGTGATTTTAGGGCTCCAGATAAAGCACTTTTCACAGCGTTAAGGCCAAATCTGCAGCCAGGGCTGCGGCGGTGATTTTTCCTCAGCAATAAAAAGAGCGCCTTTTGGAAAGCGCTTCTGTCAGAGTTGTAGAGATTGATTGCAGGGGTCAGGGGCCACAGCACCCTGCCCCTGAGAGCAAGCCAGACAAAAAGGAGCACAGGGCTGGTGGGTCCAGCTACAGGCCAGCACAAGGGGTGCAGATGGTGGCAGTTCCTCCTAGTGACCAGGCAGGTCACAGGTCAGCACAGCAGCAGCAGTCCAAGGTGGTTTCCTGGTGAGTCCATTCATCAGCGTTCTGTGTCCAGTTTCAAGTGCCAAGAATGTTCAAATTGTGGGGAACATTCCCCTGTACTTATACTGGGTTTACAGTGTATTTTCTAATGGTAGAGAGAGGAGGTTCCAGCCAATTACAACTGGTTCTGGAAGTGTCCCCTCTCTCCTTTCAGCACAGGCTCCAAACATCAGTGGGGGGGGTTAAGGACCCTATTGTGTGAGGCCAGGGCACAGCCTTTACAAATGCAGGAGTGCCCCGCCTCTCCCTTCTCTCAGCCCAGGAAGGCTTTACAATATGTAGATGCACATCTGTGTCACCTCCACCCTCCCTGTGTTCAAGCTGTCTGAGAAGTATGCACAAAGCCCCAACTGTTAGTCTGCCCAGACGTGGATTCGAGACAAGCTGCAAAACACCAAAGTCATAAGCACAGATAAATGCACACTTTCTAGAAGTGGCATTTCTGTGATAGTAATAAAAAATACACCTACACCAGTAAGCAGCAGTTCTTACCACTATCACAACCATACCAAACATGGCTACGCTACCCCTCATAAATCAGACAATACCCCTTACACATAAGGCAGGGCATTTCCAATGCAATCCTATGAAGAGGCAGCACTCACAGCAGTGAGACACCAATTTAGGCTGTTTGTCACTACTAGGACAGGCCTCGCAGCATGGCACATGTCCTTCATTCTACATACATGGCACCCTGCCCAAAGGGCTAGCTAGGGCGTACCTTAGGGGTGACTTACATGTAGTAAAAGGGGAGTTCTGGGCCTAGCAAGTAAATTTAGATGCCAGGTCCCTGTGGCAGAAAACTGTGCACACAGGCTCTGCACTAGCAGGCCTTAGATAGGTTTGACAGGCTACTTCAGTGGGTGGCGCAAGCAGTGCTGCAGGCCCACTAGTAGCATTTAACTTACAGGCCCTGGGTATAGGGATACCACTTTACAAGGGACTTATAGGTAAATTAAATATGCTGATTAGGTATAATCCAATCATACCAATTTTGTAAGGGAGAGCACATGCACTTTAGCACTAGTTAGCAGTGAAAAAGTGCTCAGAGTCAAACGTCAGCCAACAAAGGTCAGAAAAATAAGGAGGCAAAAAGCAAAAAGTCTGGGGAATGACCCTGTAAAAGGGCCAGGTCCAACAGTTTAGTATAGGATAGTATGTGTTTAGGTTAGTATCTGTTGTCCTCCATGTGTCCCGTCTCATAAAGGGGGTGGAGGGTTGATGTTTAGAACGTTTTGTTACATGTGATAAGTAAGTTTAGCTTAGGTTAGTTAGGGACAGTTGTGGGTAATGAGTAGTTAGGGTAGATTAGGGTAGGTAAGACTTTTCCCTGAGTTTCCTCTTCTGTTATTACCGTTTAATAAATATATAATGAACCCTTTACAGTATGTGTTAAATGCTTGTTGATCAGGGCCTTGGCAGACGTGTACATGAATTTGGTTCTATTCAATTTGTGTCCCATGCTATGAACAAATCCCAAATGAGCTGTAAGATTGGCAGCTACTCCAGAGCTACCTTGCAAAGATTCCACCATTCATTGCAACCACCAATCACAGTTAATATGGATCCCAACATGTTTTTTTCAATAAGTATGTTTTCAAAGTCACAAACAGTGCTTCCAGATTTGGTATTGGGGAACTGTTTTAGGTCTGACTGCAGTGTGATGTTCAAGGAAACCCTTATAAGGTGAGTGGTCGTAAGCACTCTTGTAGTATCGTCTTCGTGACTCACAGACATCATTTGTGACACTGTTCAGCATGATTACTTATTTCGATGGAAACTCAGACACCTTCATTTATGCATTTTTTGGAGTGTTTGCTTAGATTTGTGGGCACTGTTATATGTGTTAGTATTGCATGGTGACAACATTTAGCTGCCACTATTTGATGACTTCGATATCCCTTGAGGAAGCATTATTCTGTCCAACACAGTATGTTTTCTCTCTTCATCAGAGATTACCCTCAGGAAGGGCAGAGTATGATGCAATCCAGGCCACTGTGCAAAGTTATCTGACTACATAATTTCATGGCAGTTGTATTGACAAGCTGCGTAATTTGACAGGAGGCACATTTCAGTTATCTACTGCACAGTTGATGTGTCACATTACACAGAGACAAATTTGTTGTGTAAGTGTTATTTATTGAAAAGTGCTGTAGTGCTATATGTACATTGTCTATGATTGTCAGTCCATTATAGTGACATCTTCCATTGTGATCCTACACAAGTGGTAAAGGAAAATGCTTTTGACATGCTGGGGTGATGTGTCAGACAGTGCAGAGGGACAGGATTTGCCAGTGAGTAAGTGAGAGACAATCACTGGGCAGGATGACAAGATTAACAGTGGTTTGCAGAACAGTCATTGAGTACAGTTGTTGTAAGACTGGCATGTTACAAAGCGCTGGACCTTGGTAATAGTTGGCCAAGTGGCAGGGACTAGTGCTTCCGGGTACTTTTCTGTGTGAAGGTGATCTGTTCCATGTCTTCTTCTTCTGATGTGTGTGTTGCCTCCTCTGTTCTTAATGGTGGTGGTTGTGAAGGGGCAACACACACCTCTGTGTTAGAAGACATGCAGTCAGACATCCCGGTCGCTGCTACCTGTGAAGGTCTTAAGGGCAGTACTGCTGCAAGGAGGATCTGCTGATTCTTAAGAATAGCAGCCACATCACGATGGTAGGCAACCAGGTCGGCCCTGAGGGGTTCAATGTTGCATTTGTGAACGCGTTGACAGGATTGCTGTTGTAGGTGTTGAGTCAACTGTATCACAGCTGTGCTGATTTCCTTCAGCCTTTTTTCTACTTCCTGCAAGAAAGTTGTTCGCCGTTGCATAGCTGCTGCCTGATCTGCAGATGGCATCATGCACAAACGCATCCCCTCTAGGCTGGCTGCCATAGTTTGCATTCCCACCCGCACCTCATTGGCCAGCTCCCACTTCGACTACAGTTCTCTCAAAGCTGGTGCCTGTGTCGTCTGAGTCCTCAGCTGTATTGGAGCTGGCAGCTCTTACAATTGGGGTGGTGGGTGGGTCCTCAGTGATGGCTGCTTGTTCTGAGCTCCTCCTTGTGACTGAAGGTGGGGTCTGGAGGGTTCCAAGGACATCTTGGATGGTCTGCTGGGTGATGTTTGTCAGCTCGTCATCCATGTCATCAGGGTATTCCTGGACAGACATATCTGCAGGAGATCCATCGTCCTCTGCAATGAAATAGGGTACAATTAGTGTGTCTATGTTGTGGCATTTGTGATACGACATACCTGCCTTGTGATGATTTCACATTGTGATCTTGTTTCCTGTTCATTGATCCAGTCTTTCAGATACGCATTCTCCCAGGCCTATGGCCCACCTGCATGTCACATGTATTGTATTAGGTTATTAGACTTGTCGGCATCATCTCCTCTAGTGTTATATTAGGCCAAATAGTGAATTGCCACCTTCTTGTCCTACTCAAGCCTCCGTCTACCTCCATTCTCGTGGTGAGGCTTTCACTGGCTGTGGGTGCTCTGATGGCACTAGCAGCACACTGAACAATCTGGACCTGTCCCAGTCTCTGATCTTTCACATCAATCAATCGATCAGGGATTTGTAAAGCGCACTAATCACCCGGAAGGTCTCAAGGCGCTGGGGGGGGGAGGGGGGACGGGAGCTACTGGTCGAAAAGCCAAGTCTTAAGGTGTTTCCTGAAAGATAGAAGGTCGTCGGTCAGGCGGAGGTGGAGTGGTAGGGAGTTCCAGGTCTTTGCGGCGAGGTAGGAGAATGATCTTCCTCCGGTGGTCGTGCAGTGGATGCGAGGAACGTAGGCGAGGGCATGGTTGGCGGAGCGAAGGTTGCGGGTCGGGGTGTGAAAGGTGAGTCTGTCGTTGAGGTAGGTCAGACCCGTGTTATGGAGTGCCTTGTGTACGTGGATGAGGATTTTGAAAGTGATCCTCTTCGAAACTGGTAGCCAATGTAGGTCTCTGAGATGGGGGGAGATGTTGTCACAGCGTGGAATGTCCAGAATGAGGCCTGCAGATGCGTTCTGGATTCTTTGCAGTTTTGTCTGGAGTTTGTTTGTTATTCCTGCATATAGGGGTTTCCGTAATCCAATCGGCTACTGACCAAGGCATGGGTGACCGTCTTCCTGGTTTCGATGGGAATCCACTTGAAGATTCTGCAGAGCAGGCGGAGGGTGTAGTAGCAGGAAGAGGAGATGGCATTGATCTGCTGAGTCATGCTGAGTGTGGAATCCAAGATGACGCCCAGGTTGCGTGCGTGGGTGGTGGGTGAGGGTGCGGATCCTAGGCAGGTGGGCCACCAGGAGTCTTTCCAGGCTAAGGGGTTGGTGCCGAAGATGAGTAATTCTGTCTTGTCTGTGTTTAGCCTTAGGTGGCTAGCTTCTATCCAGCTGGCTATGGCGTGGAGTCCGTTCTGGAGGTTGTCCTTTGCAGTGGTGGGATCATTTGTGAGGGAGATGATGAGCTGAGTGTCGTCGGCGTAGGAGATTTTGTTGATGTGGTGTGCTCGTGCGATGTCGCCGAGGGGGGCCATGTATACGTTGAAAAGTGTGGGGCTGAGTGAAGATCCTTGAGGGACGCCACAGGTGATATTGGAGGTTTCTGATAGGAACGGCGGGAGGTGAACTCTTTGGGTCCTGTCCTTGAGAAATGACGAGATCTAGTCCAGGGCTTTGTCGCGGATTCCAGCGTTGCGGAGGCGTGTACGGAGAGTGTGATGGCATACTGTGTTGAATGCTGCAGAGAGGTCCAGGAGAATGAGTGCTGCTGTTTCTTCTTTGTCTAGCATGGTCCTGATGTCGTCTGTTGCAACAATGAGTGCGGTCTCGTGCTGTGGTTTTTGCGGAATCCGGATTGGGAGGTATCAAGTGCCTTGTTGTCTTCAAGGAACCGGGATAGTTGATTATTCATGATTTTTTCTATTACCTTTGTCTGGGTAGGGGAGGAGGGAGATTGGTCGGTAGTTCTTGGGGTCATCAGGGTCTGCCCTAGGTTTTTTTAGCAGGGTGCTGATTTCTGCTTGCTTCCATCTCTCTGGGAAGGTGGCTGATTCGAAGGAGCTGTTGATGGTGTGGCAGAGATGGGGGGCGATGATGGTGTTGGCTTTGTTGAAGATGTGGTGTGGATAGGGGTCCGATGGAGATCCAGAGTGGATGGTAGCCATGGTGTTCGCGGTGTCTTCTGTGTTGACCGGGGTCCAGGTGTGGAGGAGGTGGGTGTTTCTTGGAGCGTGGGGTTCGGGGGTGTTCGTAGTTTGCTGGTAGGATTTGGAGTTGAAGCTGTTGTGGATTTCTTCTACCTTTCAAGGGAAGTAGGATGCGAGTGAGTTGCAGAGCTCCTGTGATGGCGAGGGTTCGTTGGAGCATGCCTTCGGGGTGGTTAGATCTTGGATGATGCTGAAGAGTTCTTTGGTGTTGTGAGCGTTGGTGTCGATGCGGTTTTTGAAGTGGGTCCTTTTGGTGGTGCGTATCAATTGGTGATGTCTGCATAGGGCCTCCTTGAAGGTGCAGTGATTGGAGGCGGTGGGGTCACGGCGCCAGTTTTTTTCCGTTCTGCGGCAACGTCGTTTGGATTCCTGTAAATCTGGGGTGAACCAGCTGGCCTTGTTTCTGTGCGGGTGTTAGGGTGTTTTTTGAGCGGTGCGAGGGTGTTGGCGCAGTCTTCTAACCAGTGGTGCAGGTTGGTGGCGGCTGTGTTGGGGTCTGAGGTCCCAGGGGGCGGGGGTCTGGGTGAGGGTGGAGAACAGTTGGACCGAGGATATTCTGCTCCAGTTGCGTTGGGGCGGCTGTGTGCGGTGGTGGTGAGTGACTGGTTTTTGGTAGGAAAAGTGGATGCATCGGTGGTCTGTCCAGTAGAGTTCGGTGGTGTGGCTGAAGGCCACGTGTTTGCTGGTTGTGAAGATAGGATCGAGAGTGTGGCCTGCGAAGTGGGTCGGTGAGGAAACAAGTTGCTTGAGGCCGAGGTTGGCGAGGTTGGCGATAATGTTGGTGGTGTTAGTATCGTTGTTATTTTCCAGGTGGAAGTTCAGGTTGCCTAGGAGATTGTAGTCTGTTGAGGCGAGGGCTTGGGAGCTGATGGTGTTGGTGATATCGTCACATAACTGTGGTCTCAGGCCGGGGGGTCTGTAGACCAGTGTTCCTCTGAGTGTGTTGTTGGCGTTTACGTAGATTGTGAAGTGGAGGTGCTCAGCGGACTTGATGATGTCGTCGGAGTTGGTGGAGATACTTATGGTGTTTTTATGGACTATGGCGATTCCTCCTCCTGGTTTGTTGTTGCGGACTCTTCTGGTGATTTTGTAGTTATCCGGTGTAGCTATTGCTATGTCTGGTTCCGAGGCAGGGTTCATCCATGTTTCAGTGAGGAATGCGATGTCTGGCAAGTGAGTGGTCAGTAGGTCCCATAGTTCAATTGCGTTTTTGTGGACGGAGCGGGTGTTCAGCAGGATGCATTTTAGGTGGCAGTCTGTTTTGGTGTGGTGTTCGGGGGTTGGCTTGCAGGTGAAGTTGCAGGCACTGCAAGAGAAAGGTCCTCTGGTGCGCGGTGGCGTGACCTGGTAGCAGGTGGAGGAACGACCTGGGTTTAGGGCGTGGAGTTCGTCAGCGGTGTACTGTTGAGAGGTTGTGCGGGGGGCGTCTTGGTCAGGGGGTCTGGCGCTAGGCGCGGTCTTGGTGCGGACGGGCACAGACAGGCTTGCCTTTGGCACGCCTTTGGCGTGCCAGCGGCACGTCCGCGCTGCGGCTGGCATAAGAGAGGAGGAGGGAGGGTGTGTCAGCTGGGAGGAGGGTGGCAGTAAACCAATGGCAGGGCGGGGGTGGGCCAGTAGAGGAGCAAGGGCGGGAAGGCAGGAATACGTGGAGGGAGGGGGTGCAGGGCGCAGGGACGAAGCGGCTACCAGGGAAACCAATGAAGGAAAATACCAACAGGAAAAGCAGGCAGCTGGCAGCAGCGAGGAGCGAGGGAAGCGATCTACCTGCTTAAAGCAGGGTCGAAGGTCGCTCCACTTATATGTAGTTGACATGTAGCGTATCCTATGCATAGCATTGTTATGGCACGATATGGATGCTAGCATTGGTAATGTGTACAGCTGATGTTGGGGAATGTGTGGAGATTGGATTGCCCTGATAGTCGTAGCAGTGTCCTATTTCCTCCTCTGACTGTGCAGGTGTATGTCAGTGACCAGTTACATGTGTCATCCCCTCAATGCTGTTGTCTGAGCAGTGTGACATTTGGGATGTTGCATTGTGACCCAGGCACAGGATGGACCCAGGCATATGCAGCATGGGTGTGTCCTTAGTGCTGTGTAGCTCCTAATGTTGATGACATTGGCTGATGTTTGCGGCAACTATGGGCATTCACATTTGACAGGACTGGCGCCTTTGTCTTGTTTCAGGGGATTGTTGAAGTTGTCATCCTCAACCCTCTAATTTAGGTGTGTATGATCCATGGGGACGTTACTGCCATTGGCCCCTTGAGCTGCACACAGAGCGGAGGTGGTAGTGGCAACTGTTGTCACTGTTACATTCCAGTTGTCGGTATGGCTAGAGGTTGTTAATTGGGCCCTAGTTAATGTAGGGGGTGTAGTTGCAGACATTTGTCCTGGGATGTCAGTTTGATGTTGTGCCCTTGCCTCCTGGCGTGGCTTTACCTTTGCTCCATCGTTGGCATGGCAGCATGCCCCCATGGGACTGTTGTTGGTGTAGTGTAATGGTGTGCCCCAGCTTCTTTTTGTGCAGGCCATACACCTTTACCCATGCCACTCCATGTATATGATGACTTCCATGCATTTTGTGGTACGTATCCTCCCCCTGCTTACAGTTGTCATTAGAGCATTTTAATTCCCCATGCGACTTACCCTGCATGTGCGTTGCCTCCTGGTAGTCTGGAGGTGTGCTGTCCTGTCCTTGAATCCCTGTGACGATCTCCTCAGGGATGACGGCTGCGACCATCTCCTCCATGTGGTCCAGGGCCTCCTGGTATGCTGGACTCCCACCTCCAGTCTGCAGTGCTGCCTTCCTGTTCCTGGCCATCTTTTCCTTGGTCCTGCGCTTGCAGTCATGCCAGCGTTTCTTGCACTCAATGACTGTTCTGCGTACTTCTGCCACACTGTTAATCTTGTCAACAATTTGTTGCCATATTGCCTCTCTCCTACTGATTGGCAACTTTGAGGTGACAAACAGTTGGTGCTGGTGTTCCGTCACCTCTTTAACCAGAATTTCCTGCTCCTCTGCACTGAAGCAACACTTTCTTTTCTTCTTAAAACTGTCCTGGGTCTTGTGTGGGTCCTCCTGACTGGTTCCTGGTCTGTTGTCATCTTCCTGGGGTCTGTACAGGCATCCGGGATCCATCTTGGCTCTCCTCTGCTGAAATGGCTGTGTTCGCGCGGAATTTTGACGCTATTGTGCCAAAAAACACTGCATATCCGGTGTGCGGTGTCGTAAATTGACCCACAGTCATTTCCGCCGTGTTAACGTTTTGCTTTATGACTTGACGCTGCAGTGTGCGTAAAAAAAATGACTTACATCTGTGGTTTGCGACGCCGTGCGTCAAAGTATACATTTGATGCCCACACAGCGCACAGAAATGGCGTTAGCCGGCAGTAATATTTTTTACGCAAAGCTGCGCTGGCGCAGTTTTGCGTCAAAAAGTATAAATGTGGGCCATAGTGCCCACGCCCTGTGAAGTCGGCTCATTGGATGCATCTCGACGCTTCACTGATGCTGACCTGCATGGTTATTGCTCACATTCCTCCAACATGTTCAAAGGGTAGGGGGTGGCATCATACCCATGAACCCCAAAAGTCAGACCCAGACTACTGAATGCGCTTCAATGCCATACCAGTGGCTAACCAGGCGCTTCTTAAGTGCCATATAACAATAACAATCAGAATCCCACTCTCTGAGCCCACTGCTGACAGTGTCCAGTTTCACCCTTTGCCAGTGTCCACGCAACAAACCGGGCATCGGTTAATGACAGAAATAAAATACCCGCTGTTACTCCTTGGAGTGCACCACGTCGGCAGTTGTGCTAACTAACCGGCTCAGCTCACCCTGGTGCCCCTGTGCATGCCCCTCTTTCCCTTGTGCAAAGCCCTCTCCCAGAGCAGCGTTTCATATTCTAGTCTACACCCGGTCTCCGTGGGTTCATTTATGTAGTCAGGGGAAAAGTTAAACATGCAGCAACAAAAACCAATGTGTTAAAATATGTGCAGCATTTACCATGATAAAGCGAAATAACAAAATTAAGAATGCTTGTATTTGCCTGAGGCTGTTTTGTATTGTGATCTGCCTTGTCCTAAATGATTTCCTCCGGTGGGCGACGGCAGAGATAGCGCTCAAGGGCAGTTGGAGAATAAAAGGCATTGTAGAGCGCTGGGTTGTGTTAAAACTGTCTCTCTTGATTTGAACAACTTCAGACAAACAAACCTTATTTCACTTACTGAGCTACGACCAATGACACAGCCACTCCTACATTGTCTCAGATGGCCTGCCCTGCTCCCAGCTATTGAAGTTAATGAAGTTCTTCCGGCTCCTCCCTGGGCCTTGTGAATGACGCCCAAAGTAAAACTCTAGTCTCTGCAGTAGCACACACACCACACACACCAGTGTGTCATTACTGCCCTGATATGTGCCTGCAGATCGAAGAAATCTTCCCACAGCCACGGTATGCTCAGAGCGAAGGACCATCTCTCCTACTCCCTTAAAAAATACAGATTTATACGTTTGTTCACCAAGCAGAACACCACAGTTTATTGCTAGCTGCTCGGTGTGCCAACTTCCTTCTCACTATTTTATTACGCCCTCAAAGTGGCAGGGCGACACCCATCTCACCCCTTAACATCATCCTTCCCTGATATCAGGTATCCTGATACTGCATCATCGCATCGAACATTTGTGCTACAGATAGAAACTCATTTGCAAAAGCTTGAAAAACAATGTTGTGCATTATTCTTCATTATTTTCCACAATAGCTCAACATTGATATGCAGATTGCGACATGCTCAAATGTCCATCTTCCCAACATTTTTCACAAAATATCCGTGTGAAAACGTAGGGAGGTGTAAAAATGTGACTAATCCATCCGTTCTACTGCAATTTAGAATGTGCATAGATAGTGTTAGTCTTGCCAGCCTTAGGTGGCCTTCCCTCAAAACATTTGCTTTATTCCTCCACATTTTTCGAATCTCATTTTTGTTGGCCTTAAGACTCTGTGCACTTTACCACTGCTAGTCAGCGCTAAAATGTGTGTGCTCACCTCATAAAACATGGTCACTGTTAGAAATTGGGTCTTTGGTTGGCAGTCAGGTTAACCCCTGTCCAACCAAGGACCCTCATTCTAGTCAGGGTAAATGAGAATCACCCTCAGTTAACCCCCGGTCAGCCCCTTGGTAGCTTGGCACGAACAGGCAGGCTTAACTTCAGAAGCAATGTGTAAAGTATTTGTACCAACACACACAGTAACTCAGTGAAAACACTACAAAATGACACAACACAGGTTTAGAAAAATAGGGAATATTTATCTAAACAAAATAAGAACAAAACGACAAATATCCAACATGCACAATTCAAGTTATGAATTTTCAAAGAATAAGGGCCAGATGTATGAAAATATTTTGCACTCGCAAACGGTAAATTCGGCCGTTTGCGAGTGCAAAATAGTGGTCTGCAATGCATGAAAGGCATTCGCAGACCACAAAGTAGAAATCGCAAAAATTTCGATTTTTAGCGTTGCGACCTGGATTTTGCGAATCGCAATTTGCGATTCGCAAAATCCAGGTCACAAGGCAATGCTGAAAAAAATCGCAAATTGCGATTTTTCACAGAATGGTATTTTGCACATGCAAAATACCATGATCTGCAACCAGGTGGTAAACTGGTGCAAAATTTAAAAATGCAGTAAAACTGCATTTTTAAATTGAACATGTAAAGCACACATGCCTTTTTGGCATGTGTATACCTTACATGTAAAAAAAAAAAAAAATTGGGGTGCAGGAGAGGGGTCCCTAGGCCCCCAGCACCCTGGCCTTTTGCATTTCCAAAATTGCGATTTCTGGTTCAGAAATCACAATTTTGGAAATGCAAAAAATTAGCAGCTATGGGCCAACAGGCCCATAGCTGCGAATGGGGCCGGTATCGCAATTTGCGATTCAGGAATAGCATTTGCAATTTTTAAGAAATCGGTATTACCGATTCGCAAATGTGATACATGGCCGTTTGCGAGTCGGTAATAGCGATTTCTTAAATCTTAAAAATCGCTATTACCGAATCGCAATGGGCCGTGATGGTACATCTGGCCCTTAGAGTCTTAAATCCTTTAGAAAACAGTGAGAATGTTGTTAGCATGCAAAAGTACCTAGGTAGCGTCAAAATAACACCGTACGGGTGAGTGTGCATCGGAAAAGGCCAGCGATGCATCGATTTCTCACTCGCAAGCGAGACCGTGTGTCATTTCTCCTCCGGTCAGGTTGGCGTGCGTCATTTCTCCTCTCCGGAAAGAGAGCGATACGTCGATCCGGACAGGCACCTTGGGTCCGGGCAGACTTTGTGTTGTTTTTCCGTACCCAGCGATGTTGCGTTGAAAATCCGGTTGCACGCTATCACAAAACCGCACTGCGTTTGGTTTGAGTCGTTATCAGCCTCCGTTAGCGGGTGTTGCGTGTTGTTTCTACAGCTGTGTGGTGTCGATCTTCCAGCTGCGATGCAGGTGGAGCGTTGATTTCAGCTGCAAAGCCGGCAGTTTGTCGTTTATCAGCCACATCACGGAAGGTGCATTGAAAATTTCCCTCCACAGCAGTCTGTGCGGGGATTTTCAGTCTTTGTCTGCCAGCTTCACCTTTTACCGGCCCAGGAGCTGGATAGAGCACCACTTGGTATGGCAGGAGTCTCAGCAGAGAGTTCCAGTGCTGGCTGGGGAAGTCTTTGATGGCCCTGAGACTTCAGCAACAGGAGGCAAGCTCAGTTCAAGCCTTTGGAGATTCTTTAAAAGCAGGATGTACAACAAAGCCCAGTCTTTGTCTCCTTTCACAGGCAGAAGCAGTGACTGCAGGATAGCTCTATAAAGCACAGTCACAGGCAGGACCGCACTTCTCCTCAGCTCTTCAGCTCTTCTCCTTGGCAGAGGTACCTCTTGATTCCAGAAGTGATCTAATTTTTAGGGTTTTTGGGTCCTCTTCTTATACTCCTGTCTGCCGTTGAAGTAGGCCCACTTCAAAGGAAAGTCTCTCATGTTTGTAAGCTCCTGCCTTGCCTAGGCGGGGCCCCAGACACACACCAGGGGGTTGGAGACTGCACTGTGTGAGGGCACGCACAGCCCTTTCAGGTGTGAGTGACCACATCTCCCCTCCCTCCTAGCACAGATAGCTCATCAGGATATGCAGGCTACACCCCATCTCCCTTTGGGTCACTGTCTAGAGAGAGGTGCAAACAGCCCAACTGTCAAACTAACCCAGACAGGAAAACTACCAACAGGCAGAGTCACAGAATGGTTTCAGCAGGAAAATGCCTACTTTCTAAAAGTGGCATTTTCAAACACACAATCTGAAAACCAACTTCACTAAAATATGTATTTGTAAATTGTGAGTCATGGGGTGGCACCAGGAGCAGCAGCCTTTGAGACCAAGACCACAGGGCTGGCAAAGGACTGCTAGAAAACTCAATCACCCCTAGGGCTAACCTCTTAGACACCTCATCTTTGATGCTGGCCCTGACCTTATCAGTCACCCTGTAAACCTTCTGTTTAATGAGTGGACTGTCCCCAGTGTCTACATCATGTGTACACAAGTGTGTGACCCCTGGGAACAAGGAGGCAAACTGACCCAATACCTGGCAACAGTACCTCTGCTGTTTTGAGGTCAGGGAGGGGGAGAGGTTCACTCCCTCCATGGACCCATCTCTCTCTCCAGCAGACAGGAGGTCAGGAAGAGGCTCACTCTCTTCCTCCACCCCATCATCTGTTGCTAGGAGCATGGACAATTCAGTCCACTCAAAGTGTGGCTTGAGACGGTTCACATGCAGGACCCCTAAGGGGTTCCTGGGAGTCCGCAAGTCCACCAGGTAGGTGACCTCACTCTTGTGCTCCACCACCTCAAATGGCCCAGTCCATTTGTCCTGGAGCGCACTAGGCTCCACTGCTACCACCACCCACACTTTTTGCCCAGGCTGACCCTCGACCAGAGTGGCATTCTGGTCATACTACTGTTTCACGTCTGCCTGGCTTGCTTCCAGATTCTCTTGGGCAAGAGCTCTGAAGCGGGCAATATGGTTTCTGAAGGCCAGCATGTAGCTAAATACATCCTAGGGAGGTTTACTGGGGGCTTTCTCTAAGCCCTCCTTCACAGACTCAAGGGTCCCCTAACAGGATGGCCATACAGTAACTCAAAAGGACTAAATCCAAGCCCTTTTTGAAGCACCTCCCCGTAGGCGAACAGAAGGCATGTCAAGAGGGCGTCTCACTTCCGCCTCAAGGGCTCTGACAGGTCCAAGATCATGCCTTTTAAGGTGCGGTTGAATCTTCCAACCAGACCATTGCTTTGGGGGTGGTTAGGAGTGGTGAACTTGTACGCTACCCCACAATCCTGCTACATGTACTTCATTTACGTGGATATGAAGTTAGTACCCCTATCAGATACCACTTCCTTGGTGAACCCCATGCAGGTAAAAACCCCATCAATGCATGACCCACCACAGGGGAAGTGATTGACCTCAAAGGAATGGCTTCTGGGTACCGGGTGGCATGGTCCACCAAGACCAGGATGAACCTGTTGCCCATGGCTGTCTTGGGATCCAGAGGCCCCACAATGTCAATACCGACCCTCTCAAAGGGGGTACTAACCACATGAAAATGTTGGAGGGGAGCCTTACATTTCCCCCACTCTTGCCACTTGCTTGACAAGTCTGGCAAGACCTGCAAAGAGCATCTGAGTGCCTGCGCATTAGGGGCCAGTGCAAGTGGGTGACAAGCCTTTCAAAGGTCTTGTCCTGCCCCAAATGTCCAGCTAAAGGCACATCACGAGCCAGACCCAGTAGAAAGGCTCTGAAGCACTGGGGTACCACCATGACACGGGCTGACCCAGGCTTAGCAACCGCAGGCTCACTATACAAGTGGCTTCCTCCCAATAGATCAGGTGAGATTGTGGCTCCTTGCCAGCCGTCTGGTCTGCAGCCTGCTGCCACAAACCCACTAGAGTAAGGCATGTCTTCTGTGCCTCAAGGAATGCCCCTCTGGTGGATCTCCCTTCCTGCTGCCACTGTGACAGCTCAGGGACCTCACCCACTTCAGCCACCTGTTTCCCTGTAGGATCTGGGGCATCCCCCTCAGGCTCCGCCTCCTCCCGGACTGTGGGAACTTCGGGGGCCGGTCTCCCACACCCCCTGCCCTTCCTCGTTTTGGCGGTCCTCTGGGCCACTGTTTCAGGCTCCAGGGGCTCTTGACCACCCTGACGGGATGCTATTGACCTGGTGGATATGCATACTCACCCAGGCCCACCCAACATTTCCAAGTGTGACCTGTGTCACACCTCCTTCCAAGAAGAAGAATTCTCTAGGTCGTTGCCAAGCAAAACAATCCACAGGCATGGTTGGACTCACAGCTACCTTCAAGGAACCCGAGACCCCCCCCATTCAAAAGGAACCTATGCCACTCTGCACAGGCACTCTGAGTTGTCCTCTGCAACTACTTGGTGAAGTACTCGGGGATCTATCTATTCTTCAGACACCCAGTGACTCCTCACTGTAGTCACACTGTCTCCTGTGTCTCTCAGAGCCTCCACCCTCTGACCATTAATGGTCACCCACTGCCTGTACTTCTTAGTGTTCTCAGGCACAAGGGTTCTCTGGACCATCTCACTGTCCCGTAGAGAGACAAGGATCATCTCAGCTGACTCCCATCCACCTGGAACCAACTCCTCCCCAAGCGCTACAGTAACCAAACCCTGAGACTTCGCACTAGTGGGTGCCGGTGTACTCTTGGGGCATTTGGAGTCCCCTCTCACATGACCCAGCTGGTCACATGCATAACACATGCGTGAGGGACCCCCTTCCACAGGCATCCCTTTGGAAAACCATGGCTTCTTTTCACTGTGGGGCTGGGAATCCTTGCCCTGGGAATCAGATTGGGGCCCTTTAGAGAACTCCCCCTGTTTACCCTTACCCCCCCTTTCTTCTGAGAGGAACCCTGCCCACCCTTATCGTGGTCTCCCCCATACCTCTTGTGGACCCTAGTGCTCTCCCAGTGGTCCGCTTCCTGCGCAAGCTTCCTGGGGTCAGTCAGCTTGCTGTCAATTAGGTGCCGGCGCAGCTCAGGAAAACATAAACTATAGAAGTGCTCCCAAGCAATTAAATTGTAAAGCCCCTCATATGTTGTCACCTTACTGCCATTCACACAACCATCCGGTGACCTGCAAAAGGAATCCACACACTCCAACCAGGTTTGAGACTCCTTCTTTTTGTAGGACCTAGACTTGTCCTTATACTGCTCATGGGTCAGACCATATCTTGTGAGTAGGGCGTCTTTTATTATGGTGTAGGTGAGTCCCTGACGATCCCCTAAGGATGTCAAGGTGTCCCTCCCATCTACCTCAAAGTGCTTCCACAGCCCCACTCCCAAATGAGCTTCAGGGACCAGATTCATATGGAGAGCAGACTCATACCCCTTGAACCCCAAGAATATGTCATCCTCCCTTTTGTAGTCATTCACTAGGTCTTTTGGAATGTGCACCCTTCTCTCAGGCTGCACTGTGCTGTTGCTGCCACCATCCCTACTAGACTGGTTCCTCTAATCCAGCTCCCTCAAGCTGAGCTCATGAGCCATCACTAACGTCGTCTCCTCTATGGCCATCCTCCTCTCTTCCATCCTATAGCTTTTTATCTCCAACTGGTGAGCTCTCTCTACCTGTCTGTCCTGCAACGCTTCAAGAGCCAGACCCTGAGATGAGACACTGCTACCTTCACTGGAGAAATAACAGGCCCACCCACAATACCACTATGTAAGGATTGCTCTTCCTCATCCTCCTCCTCCTCTGTGTGCCCTTTAGCTTCCTTGGCTGTCACTGAAGCCCTCAGCGCCTTTTGCAGCTCCTCCTTCCTGGTGGAGCCCTTAATGGGACAGGCAAGATTTTTACAGAACTGCTTCAACTGAGCCAATGTATAGCTCTCTAGCTTCCCTAGGTCAAAAGCAGCTCCAACTGGTGCATCTCCAGATTGAGACATGATTAAGAGTTATCAGAAAGTGCAAAGTTCCAAAGGCAGAAACGAGTTCCCAATGCAGTTCAAAGAAAATTCAATCAAGGATCACCAAAATATGGAAATAGGAAAATGTCCAAAAATAGAGCAAAAAGAAAAACTGTACATGGTCACGTAATGCTCTGCACTGAAAACAGTAGTGTGCACTTAATCACTCTATGTCAAGTACAAATACAAGTTCAATCCCATCCACTGATCACCAATGTTAGAAATGGGGTTTTTGGTTGGCAGTCAGGTTACCCCCTGTCCAAGCAAGGACCCTCACTCTAGTCAGGGTAAAGGAGAATCAGCTTCAGTTAACCACCACTCACTCCCCTTGGTAGCTTGGCACAAGCAGGCAGGCTTAATTTTAGAAGCAATATGTAAAGTATTTGTATCAACACACAAAGTAACTCAGTGAAAACACTACAAAATGACACAACACAGGGTTAGAAAATTAGGGAATATTTATCTAAACAAAACAAGACCAAAACGACAAAAATCCAACATCCAAGTTATGAACTTTCAAAGAATGAGACTCTTAAATCCTTTAGAAAACAGTGAGAACGTTGTTAGCATGCAAAAGTACCTGGGTAGTGTCAAAATAACACCGAAAGGGTGAGTGTGCGTCAGCAAAGGCCAGCGATGCGTTGATTTTTCACTCAAAAGCAAGACCGTGCGTCATTCCTCCTCCGGTTGGGTTGACGTGCGTTGTTTCTCCTCTGCTGCAAGAGAATGATGTGTCGATCTGGACAGGCACCTTGGGGCCGGGCAGACTATGCGTTGTTTTTCCGCACCCAGCGATGTTGCGTTGAAAATCCGGTTGCACGGTATCACAAAACCGCGCAGCGTGGGGTTTGTGTCATTATCAGCCTCCATTAGCAGGTGTTGCATGTTGTTTCTCCAGCTGCGTTGCATCGCTCTTCCATCCGCAATGCAGGGGGCGCATTGAATTCAGCTGCAAAGCCGACAGCGTATTGTTTATCAGCCTCATCACGAAAGGTGCGTCAAAAATTTCCCCACACAGTGGTCTGTGCATGGATTTTCAGTCTTTGCCAGCTTCACCTTTCAAGGGTCCAGGAACTGGATAGGGCACCACATGGTAGGGCAGGAGTCTCAGCAGAGAGTCCTGGTGCTGGCAGGGGAAGTCTTTGATGGCCCTGAGACTTAAGTAACAGAAGGCACGCTCAGTTCAAGCCCTTGGAGATTCTTCACAAGCAGGAATGCAAAATAAAGTCCAGTCTTTTTTTCCCCTTTCACAAGCAGAAGCAGCAACTGCAGGATAGCTCCACAAAGCACAGTCACAGGCAGGGCAGCACTTCTCAGCTCTTCAGCTCTTCTCCTTGGCAGAGGTTCCTCTTGATTCCAGAAGTGATCTAATTTTCAGGGTTATTGGGTCCTCTTGTTATACTCCTTTCTGCCTTTGAAGTAGGCCCACTTTAAAGGAAAGTCTCTCTTGTTTGTAAGATCCTGCCTTGCCAAGACCAGGACCCAGACACACACCAGGGGGTTGGAGACTGCATTGTGTGAGGGCAGGAACAGCCCTTTCAGGTGTGAACGAACACTCCTCCCCTCCCTCCTAGCACAGATGGCTAATCAGGAAATGCAGGCTACACCCCAGCTCCCTTTGTGTCACTGTCTAGAGAGAGGTGCAACCAGCCCCACTGTCAAACTAACCCAGACAGGGAATCCACCAACAGGCAGAGTCACAAAATGGTTTCAGCAAAAAAATGCCTACTCTCTAAAAATTGAATTTTCAAACACACAATCTCAAACCCAACTTCACTAAAAGATGTATTTTTAAATTGTGAGTTCAGAGACCCCAAACTCCACATGTCCATCTACTCCCCAAGGGAATCTATGCTTTCATAATATTTAAAGGCAGACTCCATGTTAACCTATGCGAGAAATAGGCCTTCCAACTGTGAAAAACAAATTTGGCAGTATTTCACTGTCAGGACATATAAAACACATTAGTATATGTCCCACCTTAAACATACACTGCATCCTCCCTATGACAATTAGGGGTGTCTTACAAGTAAGAAAAGGGAAGATTTAGGCCTGGCAAAGGCGTATACTTGCCAAGTCAAATTGGCAGTTTAAAACTGCACACACAGACACTGCAGGGGCAGGTCTGAGCATGTTTAAAGGGCTACTAATGTGTGTGGCACAACCAGTGCTGCAGGCCCACTAGTAGCATTTGATTTACAGGCCCTGGGCACCTCTAGTGCACTGTAATAGGGACTTACCAGTAAATCAAATATGCCAATCATGGAAATCCAATTAAACATTCATTTTACATAGGGGCAATTGCACTTTAGCACTGGATAGCAGTGGTAAAGTGCCCAGAGTAACAAAAAGAGCAAAAACAGAGTCTAGCACACATCAACAACCTGGGAAACAGAGGCAAAATGTTAGGGGAGACCACGCCAAGGATGCCACGTCTAACAGTCACACTAGCTTATAACCAATAGGGTATATTTCATCTACTTTTAAGTCCCTATTAAAGTGGTACTACATATAACCAGGGCCTGTAAAATAAATGCTATCAATGGGCTTGCAATACTGATTGTGGCACTCACTTAAGTAGACCTTTACACACATCTCAGTACTACCATTGCAGCCTGTGTGTGTAGTTTTAAACTGCCATTTCAACCTGGCAAAGACAACCATTTTTCCAGACTCAAACCAAAACAATTTGTAAAGTATTTAGCAGCAACAAACAACAGAAACAGAAAGTCACACAACACCAAAGAAACAAGATACCAATTTATAAAAATATAGAACATTTTTATGATGTTTGGGAGATCTCAAAATCCACCAGACTGTTCTAGAGATACAAATTTTAAAACCAATAAATAACTTTTAAATCACCCGCCAACCAGCATTGGCCTACAAAAAGTTTGGAAACTTTTGAAACTTTGAAACAGTTAGTTGGACAACTCTGGCCCAAGTTGGGTGACCAAGTCCGACAAGACTGACATCTAGGGGGGCAGAAAGGATATTTTGGATAGTTACCTGGCCACCAGAGTATTTTTAAAGCAAGAGCCACATTTCTCAAGATGACCGCCATAGACGGCAATGCAGGTGTCCTGATACTGAGTGATGCAGGCTTAAAGATGCTCAAGGAATCTCCTGATACTCTGCGGTCGATGGGGGTGAAGTCCTGTCAACAGATCAGGTCCCAGGGGAGTGGGGATGATTCTGTCCATGGATCTTGGGGTTCTACAAAGACCTCTTTGCAGGGTTCCAAGGGCTGCCAATGCAGACCTTGCACTTTTGCAGCACAGTGGTCACGAAGCAAAGCTTTAGGGGAGACTGATGCCCCACTTGGTCAATGAATCAAGTCACAACCATCACCCACGGGTCCAGCGAACACTGGTGCACCTTTTGGCTATTTCAGAATTGTTATTTTGCTGTCCCGCGTCGATAGTGGCAAAACTGCTGTGATGGCTACCAGAGTTAGATTTCTCCAGCTTTAATATCCCTAGTGCTGTTCTAGGAGGTCAGTCAACTGACCCTTGAAGTCACTGCTTTGGACTGGGAAGCAACTTTTTCCCAAGCCATGGCATGTAGGACAGGATGCAAACCCCGCTAGCTCAAAGTGCAGCAGGTGCAGTATTGCAGTCTCTCTTTGCATGCTTCCAAATGGTGCAAAGTGCTCTTCCTCTCGTCCTTCTTCCAAGTCCAGCGAGTACTCAGGGTCAACGTGCCAGGGGTGCCATATTTACCCCAGAAAGTTCCCTAAGTGGACCACATGGTCACTAGCCAATTGGCTTCCTGGGTCCTTTCCTACTAGTAACAAAGTTCATGTGATGATCTGCATCTGGATATTCCAGAATGCTACATTCTTACCCTCGCCCAGAGGTGTGGCTACCTGAGGGCGACACGCCCAAGGTAAAACCAGTTTTGGGATGAGTTTTTGCTTTCTGGCCCTGTCTCCATGCTC
This sequence comes from Pleurodeles waltl, assembly GCF_031143425.1. NCBI lineage: Eukaryota > Metazoa > Chordata > Amphibia > Caudata > Salamandridae > Pleurodeles > Pleurodeles waltl. Next base: position 676,482,297 of record NC_090445.1, read on the forward strand.
TCTACAGTAGCTAAAGGCATCCTGCTCAGAGTTGTTGGGCCAGGTGACCCATCAAAGGTGGCTTTCCCTTTGAAGCTCGCCACTGGACTAACCCTCTCAGTAGTCATCCGTGCAGAGGAGGTGACACTTCTCTGCTGCAGCACTGCCTTTGTTCTTTAGCCTGGAAGTCATTTACACATTTCCCCAAGTGGATCAGAAACCTGTCTGAGTGTGTATGCCTTAGTAAGGATACTGGACAAGCAGAGCGCAGAGTGGCAACTTCCTAAAAGGTGCCTACCTTTATTAGTGGCACTAATAGTGACCTGGGCATCTGGTCATGTTTAATACTGCGATTAATTTGATACCTTACATGAACCAGTTTGGTAGTCACAGTCAGGTTGGGATGTCACCCGGTAACTCTGCATTACTCGATGGGGCTACGAACTTTACCCACAGCAAACTGACAATTTAGAAGTGTTGCTGCTAAGACATATCATAAAACATATCTCTTATGGAACAAAATACAGCTCGCTGTCATAGGACTGTATAGGCTTTCCTTAGGGGAGACTCCCATTTAATGAGAAGGGATAGGGTGGCTTTGCCATTGGTTTAAGTGGCAAAGTGAAACTGGCAGGGAAACACTGTCCTTCTAGTCTGCAGTGGCAAGCTGGGAGCTATGTTGTACCTTGTCACACGAAGGGTGGCACAAATAGTGGTGCAGCCCTAAGTGGACACTTTGGGCCTGATTACGAGTTTGGTGGTCGGCAAACCTGACTGCCTCACCAGTAGTGAGGAGACTGCTGTGGAGCTGGCAGTCCCCCCACCTCCCCTATTATGAGTTTTCTACAGGGCCGACCGGTGGAAACCAAGGTTTCTGCCAGTCAGCCCAGTGGAAAATGTGCAGCAGCATCAGACTCGGCTCCACATGGAGCTGAGTCCAATTATGTCGCAAATAGTGCATATTCTGACAGTGCCAGGCGAGGGGGAGCATGCACTGCTCATGCCAAGGGCATGGGCAGTGCATGGTCCCCCATGGGCCCATCAGCACTTGTTCTCCACCAGCCTTTTCATGGCGAGGTCCCCATCATAAAAAGGCTGGAGGAGAACAAGGTTGTAATCAGCATGGCGGGCTGACTTCAGCGCCACAGTGGCTGATTACAACCAAGTCCATCGTCATCCCATCAGGACCTGTGATCCTGGTGGAGACAGCAGTTTTTTGGAGGCTCCGACCACTAAACTTGTAATGTGGCAGTTGGACCACCACAGCCACGGCTGTCCGACCACCACCGGGAGTCTGGCAGTTTTGAGCCCACCAGGCTCGTAATAGGGCCCTCTGTCTTACATACCCTGGGTCCATATACTAGGGACTTTTACGTAAGTCAGGCCTTGCCAATTGGCGTATCCTCTTAGACATGCAATTTGTATAGTGTTAAAACACTGGCACTGATGTCTTGTTAGCAGGCCTCAGTGCACTCTCATAGTAAAAAAAACATCAGTATCATTCCAAAAATGTGGGGGTGAACATACAAAAACAGACATTTCCTTACACTGAGGGATTACCAGTGGCTACACTTAATTCAGGCATTCCATCCATCACATTATTGTATAGTACTAGTGTGTTGTCCTAAGTGGGACAGGTATGCCAAAAAGTGGGTCCTCATGCACACTGTGCAACTGAAATAATGCTATACCTGTTTGAAGAGTCCTAACAAGGGTGAAACCATTCCTTTGTTGTCTATGTTCTGGTTCAAGGAGGACCTGACCTGGCAGTTTGGGGTGGACTGTTCCATTGGAGAAGAGTCAAGGCTGATTTCCATATGGCTGGGTCCAAACTGAGGTGGCATGGTTTTCAAAATAATGATGGATTGGGGTGCAGTCCAGAGTGATCACCAGTGCCTGAGATTATTTTAAGCATTCTATCCATCACCTTGTGGTATACTACAATGCTAATCCTGCCAGAGCAATGAAGAGCACCCATGACATCTTCTGCATATCCTTGCACACAAGCATAAATGCAGAGCTGAGGATATGCAGGTAAGGGAAAAGAGAATTGAAGGAGAGAGGAGCTACACCCTGACAATGCCTGCTGGCAAAACAGTCTACAACACTAAAACATATGATTCTAAAATGTAAACTCTGCAAAGACAAGCAGTGCCATAACTATTACTTCAGCCTGTAAACCTTTGAAGCAGCGTCTGCTACTGAAGTTGGCATGCACAATGAAGGGACATAACATACTCTTCTGATAAACAACTTGACTGCACCATTAGGCTCCCACTGGTCCTTTTGGCAACCACATTTAGTGAATCATGACACTGCCTCTGACATGGGTCAATCGGCCTTCATGGCTAGATTTCTGCCCACCTTCCCACCATGCATTTCAGTCTTACAAAGTGTGTACACTGCAAAGCATGCAATAGGTTTGGGGGGCCTATGGCCTGGTGGGGTAGAACTGAGGTGAGAGTTGTTGCTTCGACCCTGTACATCAATGAATGTGGCAACCAAATGAACAGCAGGTACTGCATGAACAACAGCACAATCACCTTTATAACTATCCTCTCTTTTAACTAGTCTTTCATGAAACTCCCACTTGCAAGATTTTCATGAGTGCACTGTTTGTCAACCTGTTTGGAGGAGAGTCTTGGAGAGGCTGGGGAACCTGCCCTGCTTATCCAGAGAAGATGAATTTGTGGAAGAAGACAAAGAAAACATTGATGATAGAGCAAGCACAAGCGTTTCTTAATCTGTTTGTTTTTCTGTTATTGGAACAATCCTTTGTTAGGAAGGGATTTTTCTTACTGATGGCCCAGATAGGTTCAATAAATATATGAAGGCTATTGTTAAGTGGATGACCTCCAACTGTTCGAAATTAAACTCCAACAAAATGGAGATTCTAGATTTTGGAAAAGAGTCAACTTTCTTGGGCCACTCATAGTCTGTACTCCTGAGCCTTTGACTAAAGCAAGAAATCTCTCTTTTAGGGAGCATGTAAATGAGTTGTGTCCTGTTTTCTTAGGTCACTAAGGAAGGTTTTGCCCTATGTTCCTTTCCAGCTCCAAAAAACTGTGGCTATCACTCTTGTCCTTTCTAGGATTTATTATTGCAAACCCTGTATATGGCCATGCAACAAGCTTTCCGAAAGCCTCAAATGCTACAGAATGCAGCTGTTCATGTCCTAAAGAAGCTGCCTAAATATACGTCTGTGTCAAGTATTTTAAAGGACGTGCACTGGCTCCCTTTAAAGAAAAGCATGGCTTTTAAAGCCCCCTGTCTAGCACACCAAACTCTGTACGGGAGCAAACCTGTTGGTCTCACAAGAAAAATAAGGTGGTACCTTACAGAAATCTTAGATCTGCTACATCGCTTTCAGTTTTGGTTACCAGAATGCACACAGCTTCTTGGGGTGGCTGCTGCTTTGTGTATACCACCTGTCAGCTGTTGAATAAAATGCCACTGCTCCTCAAAAAACAGACAAACCTCCTAATCTTTCAGAAAAAGTTGCAGTCTTGGCCATTTCCTTTGTCTTTGCCTGTTTCATTGGGCGCTGCTCCCTGGCTGTTTGCCTCAGTTGATGTCTTTTGATTCTTTGTGCCATGGCACCTACAGGTATTTGCACGCTCTATAAAATAAATTACACACAAATACACACACAATTGATTTTTTAAATATTTTATTAATACAGTTTTAACAATCAACATTCAACTTGTACATTCCCCCAAAAACATTTGATGACATCACACTATCTTGTTACAGGTACATGCCAGTGTTTTTTCCATCATTGATACATCAGCCGTCCCACATTATCATTGAGTTAATCACACATAGGCCCTCATTTTAACATTTTAACTTCGGCAGTGGGGGCGTGGCGAAGATGGCGGCCGGAGCGGCAGCTTAATCGAAGAGCTCCGCTCTCGGCCCACTGTCATACCAAAATCCTGTGCCCTGCTGTGTCCCAAAGCACTTGGGACCACAGCGGAAACATTGCCCGACATAGGCAGAAGCTCTGGGAGAACAGCGCCATAGAAGACGCGCGCTCATAGAGGAACCGGCGGCACGGAGACGAAGTGGCCGCCATTGCAGAGGGCCGCGGCCGCCGCCCGGGCGCAATGCGCGTCGAGCCGGAAGGAGGTGAGGAGAGCGACCGGCCCCCTTGTCCTCCGGCCCGACGCCTAGACTGTAGAACAGGAGGCGCCCCTCGCCCCAGAGGGGGCGCCCCGCCCAAGCTGGGCCTGGCTGCGCGGCCCTGGGGGACGTCTCGGAAAGGTGGGCGCCCGCGCTGAACACTCGGGCCCACCCTGCTACCTTTGCAGGGAGAATCATCGATCCCCACTACAGTGCCACCGGAAAGCCCTGGACCCAGCACCTATGAACTAAATCTCCCAAATGATAAAGCCCTAACACGGAACCACAGCTGCAGACTGACCGCGCCGCATGAGCTTGCTGCGGCCTCTCACAGCCTACCAATCTCACCATTGGGGCCCTAATTAGCTACTGCTGCCAAATCCTCCGTGGTTTTGGTTCGCGAGCAGCCCCCCCCCCGGCGCAGAGCATTGCACGCCGCCTGACCCAGCTGAGTCTCCCATACTGGTCGGGGTGGCGGCTACCGCGTGGCCAGGGGCACATACGAGACGGACTAGGCCCGGGCCTGCGGGAGCGGAATAAACTCGAGGACAGCAAAATGGACACCAACATTAGCACAGGACATGGAACCCCCCATTGAACTGGAAACCGATTGAAGGGGGGGACGCGGTGAGCAGAGATCGGATGTGTAGGTGGACCCTTCAAGCAAATACCCGGCTACTAACCTCAGTGGAACAAACAGGGCAGGATATCAAGAAAACATGGTCAAACCGAAACACCCCAAAACTGGGCCTCTGGGAGACGGAGACCCTCCCCCGTCGTCCGGCCATCCGGATGTGCAATTGACCACTTCCCTACAGCTAACTGAAACACTACGCACACATTCCCTCCAATTTGATAAAATAATGCAAACAATAATGGACACTAGATCCTCGTTGGAAGGGAAAATTGATGCCGCAGTACTGGAAGTCTCATTGTTACGCGCTGACCAACGCAAATTAACAGAAAGGGTCCACGACACTGAAACGACACTGAAAACCGTCCAACCAGAAGTAATAGATATGAAAACTAAAATGCAACAAATGGAACTGGACATAGCTCAACTACAACGTAGGGCGGAAGAAGCTGAAGGACGTTGCAGACGCAACAACATTAGATTCCTCGGAATCCCAGAGCTTATGGAGTCCCCTAAGGCAGAGATGTTCTTGGAGTCCTGGCTGAAAAACATATTCACAGAACAGTTCCCTGGCACAACACCAGTGATCGAAAGGGTGCACAGAATCCCGGGTAGTCCGCCCCGCCCTGGGGCGCCGCCTCGACCATTAATAGCACGCTTCCTAAACCATAGGGACAGAGACCTGGTACTCCAATGCTTCAGAACGTCAGACCAGATCAAACTGGAAAATAGCAGGGTTACAGCTTACCCTGACTGTACAATGGAGGTACAGCACAGGAGAGGAGCATATCACAAGATCAAGCAGTTGCTGCGTGAAAGAGACATCACTTACTCCCTCATGTTCCCAGCACGTCTACGCATAGTCATGGACGAGAAAACTCTAATGTTCCCCACACCTGAAGATGCATGGACATGGATCCACGCGAAGGGATTGGTCGATCCGGTCAAGGAAGACACTCCTACCGAAGAATGGACTGCCGCTAGCTCCAGAAAGAAGAAGAAAAAAACTAAAACGTCCTCTCGCCCCACAAAAGCGCAAATGGCGTTGGACCAAGCACAAATATTAAAAGACACTAACTCATTTGCTCGTGCGCTGATGGATCCCAGGAGCGAATCGGACACCAATGACACTACCTCACATGGGGGAGACACAAGCCCGTCCCCCTCCCCATTGCTGGCAGGCCCGGACCTCACTCCACGTTTGGCTGACGAACTTTAAATGAGAAGGATTGGCGCCCGTGGCCCTTCTCCGGTGGTGGCGACAACTGAGGTGTAACTCGCCTTCGTCGTCGGAGCTCTCTCCTAGAGATCCTCAGTGGACAACAGCCATCAACATAAGAAGCAATGACTGTATCTTTGAAATCCGAACAAATGCGCATGGGACAGCAGTGGAAAAGGCAGATCCTGAAGATGGGCCTTCCATGGGCCAACCTCGACCAATCCACGACCCCCTACACCTGAACGGTATCCGAATGGACCTGACTTCCCTTGAAGCCACATTAGGCACCAGTTGTGCCACTTTGTTTAACAAACGGACATTGGCCGCAATATCCTTTTGGTTGGAATATTCTCTCTCTTCCTTCTTACCCTTAACCCACTATGGGATTCTTCTCCATCTTTGGTGCACGGGGGGCTGTTGGGTGGGTGGGATGGGCGATCGGGGTGGACGGGTGCGGGCGCGGCGGGGGGGTTATGGGGGGTGGGGTGGTTGGAGTGAGCTCTGATCAGATAGCCCCCACCAACTTCCACACAACATAATGAATAAGGAACCTATATATAACTTAATAACTTGGAATGTGAAAGGCATGGCCGGTACTAGCAAACGTCATAGAATACATGCGTATTTAAAGTGCCACCATATACACATAGCAATATTACAGGAAACACACATCACAATTGCAGAGGCTGCCCTGTTGGAAAAAAGCTGGTCAGGCTCAATATATAGCGCTGGCGACTCTTACTTTGCCAGAGGGGTGCTGGTCTGGATAGCCCCGGGGGTCCCTTTTACGGTACAACACAACATAAAGGACAAGGAAGGCAGGTTTATACAACTAAGGGGGCTGCTGGACGGGGAGGAGCTCGTGATAAATGGACTATATGTCCTGAATATCAAGCAAGGTGAATTTCTACAAACAATGATATCACAATTAACCAACAACTTAACTGCATCATGCATATGGGGAGGGGACATGAACTGTGTTCCACACGTCGATAAGGATAGGTCACACCCCCGCTAGTGGCTACCCTGTCAATGAAACATTCCCTAATATTAGGCACATGGATGGAAGAGCGACGACTGACTGATATATGGAGGCACTTACATCCACATGAAAGAGAATATTCCTATTATTCCCCAGTACATCAATTACACACCCGGATAGACCTCATCCTCACCTCACAGAACCTAACACACAAAATAATGAACGCAGAGTATTCCGCCAGGGTAATCTCAGATCACTGTCCACTCAAAGCACAAATAAGATGGGGCAAGCCCCGCTCATGTACTCCAACCTGGCGATTGCAAACGCAATTACTACAAGACCCGCCATTCAGGAAGGATATAGCCGCGCATATATCAGCATATTTCACGTTGAATGCAGGGACATCTAGCTCCAGGGCTATCGAATGGGATGCGCACAAGACAGTTATAAGGGGGGTATGTATATCAACCACAGTTGGAGTACGTCAGACTTTAGTACGCGATCTCCGAGTATTGCAACAAGAAATCCAAGCCTCCGAATGCGAATTCGCCAAAGGCACTATATTACTAGCGAAACTTAATGACATGCGCTCTAAATGGACTGAGACAGATAGCCGCCTCAGACATTACGACTATCGTCACTATTTAGCTCGTACACACGCAGAAGGCGACAGATCGGGCAAAATATTAGCATGGCTTATAAACAATGAACGCCAGAATCTCCCCATAGGCGCTATTCGCCTGGAAACAGGACGGATAGTCAATACGCAGGCAGAGATAAATAGCGCTTTCAGAGAATACTATAGCTCACTGTACCAATCACGACCACCTCCACTAACACCCAACTAAAAGACTTCTTCAACGGTATTACCCTGAATCGTCTATCTGCCGCCCAAAGGACAGAGTTAGACAGTCCGATAGAGATAGCCGAAATTCAAAGTGCACTACAACAGCTAACGCACGGCAAGGCACCCAGCAGCGATGTTATACCCATCGAATACTACAGCGCGTTCCAACCCCAGATTTTGACCCCATATCTAGCTATGCTAAAGGAGGCTCTAGAGCGAAATCAGCTCCCTGATACATGTCGGGAAGCGTTGATAGCAGTATTGCTAAAGGCAGGCCGCGACCCATTAGATGTTCGCTCATATAGGCCATTATCATTGCTAAATACAGATTGTAAATTACTCGGCAAGATTCTAGCCAACCGCCTACTACCATGCGTATCAGAGCTGGTACATCAAGACCAGGCAGGCTTCATACCCGGTCGCAGTACGTTCAGTAATATCAGGAATCTATTACGCCTGATGGGAAATTCCCCGGTAAACGGCGAGCTGCAAGTTGCAGTCTCGCTGGACATCGAAAAGGCGTTCGATACACTGGGATGGCCCTTCCTAATAGAAACACTCAAACGTATGGGTTTTGGGCAAACCTACATCGGATGGGTGGAAACGCTATACGCTGGCCCAGTGGCAAGGGTTAGGACGGGGGACACGATTTCTGAAAAATTTTACATTGGAAGAGGCACCAGACAGGGATGCCCGTTATCCCCACTCTTATTTGCACTAGCCATTGAGCCCCTGGCCGCCCGTCTCCGTGTAATGGCCCCCACATGGGGTATCCTAGATGGCCAGTCGCACCAGATAGTCTCCCTATATGCAGATGATGCGTTGATTTTTTTACGAGACCATGCTATGGCCATCCCGGGTTTACTGGAACTTCTAAAAAAAATTGGCGCAGTGGCCGGGTTAACAGTGAACTGGGCAAAATCCTGTATATTCCCCTTGCGCCCTGTCCCCGAGGCACTTAGAACGCTATCAAACCTGGGTGGCTTGGAATGGTGTTATACCACATTCAAATACCTAGGTGTAAATATATACCATGACAATCAAGACCTAAGAGATGGTAACCTTGGTCAAGTGATCAGATCAACGAGGGGCTCTCTACCCTTCTGGTGCTCACTCCCATTGTCTCCCGTGGGCAGAATAGCCATTGCAAAGATGATAGTGCTGCCACGCCTCCTCTATTATTTCCTGGCATTGCCCTTGGCACTGCCGAGCTCCTTTTTTAAACTACTGAATAGCTTATTAACGGACCTAGTATGGGGCAATGGACGCAGACGCGTCGCTCTAGTAAAAGTACTCCAACCACTTAAACTGGGGGGGTTGGGCGTCCCCAAATTTGAAGCTTACTACGCAGCATCCCAGATACAATGGATAACCACCTGGATTGGGAATCCCACCGGTGCGGAGGCACGGAAGGTGCTGGTGGATCTCGACGGTATCGAGGTACTGCAATACCTTATGAATAGGACAAGCCCTGGACACACAAGTAATATGCTACTGTCCACCGCATAATGGGCCTGGGGACGTTATGTACTGCAAAACAGTAAAGGTCAAGGTGGGTCTGAACCCTTGGGTCAGCAGAGGTATACACACACTCGGGGACATCTACCAAGATGGGCAACTTCAATCTTACGAGGCATTAGCTGACAAACACGAACTGGGTCGGGTAGATTCATAGCCTACGGCGCAATCCGACAGATAATGCGAGAGTCTTGGAGAAGTGGCAACTCGGAACCAGATGTCTCCCCTTTGCTCCACAAGCTACTGGGGAGCGTCAACGTCTCATCAAGCATATCGAGTATATATAGCATCCTCACCACCCAAACCCAACACAAACAGGAACAAGCAAAAAACTAATGGGATTGTGTGTTGCCGGAGCCCTTAACACTTAACTCGTGGGAACAGGCGATTAAAATGACACGCGAGGTTTCGCGTAACCCCCGCTTTCGATATACACAGTTTAACTATGTGCACCAGACTTATTTATCACCACACCGCATAACACGTATGTTCCACGCTCACCACAGACATGCCCCAGATGCAACACAGAAGAGGCCACCTTCTATCACATGACATGGGAATGTCTCCCGATAAGGAATACATGGACAGACATAATAACGTTGCTGGCTGAGTGGACGAACACCACACTACTCCCCACTCCCGAAGTGTGCTTACTGGGTATAACACCCCACTCCAAGAAACACAAACGATCATATAAATGCATCGCCCTGACATTGGTGCTGTATAGACGCCTTATTGCAATGCAGTGGAAGGCCCCGGGCGCTCCTACAGTTAACCAATGGCGGGAAGAGGTAATACGCTGGGCCAAAGCAGAAACACAGACCCTACAGAACCTATTGGACAAAGGTATCCTAGTAAAAGGCCTAGAGGTATGGAATACATTCGTGATAGCTGCAGAAAACAAAGACGACGTTCGTCCCCCCTAAAATAACATAATGAGATAATCGCCGTCACTTGAACGGCAAATGAAAACACTACCATAGAGGTTGAGTAACACGAATGGGGAAAGTGGTAAACCAATATAGAAACTGCAATAACCTTAGAAGGAACCCCTAGATACAACGCTGGAGAACTGGAATGTGTAGAAGTATTACAGGTCTCGTCGAGGTGGAGCCCTACTGTTTCCCTCTCTTTTTATCCGCTGTCCCCGCGCCGCCGCCTTAGGCCAGACGGCGGGCTACACCCTCGTTGCCCCGGGTCGGGCCGGTCGGGTGCAGGGGTAGCTGTATCGCTGTGTTGGGTCCCGGGACTAGCGGCGCAAATCGTGGTGGCACCGCCTCTCCCCCCCCGGCGTCTGGCTCGCCCTGCTGTTGCCCCCCTCCCTCTCCCCCCTCTCTGACTGAGCCCGCCGTGCCCACTCCATTTCTCAGTTTAATCTCTTTCGCTATATCTTTTTGTTTCTATAAAACTTTGCACATATTGAATAATTGCGTAACCGGAAATATAACCTGTAATGCCCAGATTGGGTAGCGGGCAATTGGGACAGGCAGAATGTGCAAACAATACTCGTTATGAACAAAGAGTGATGAAACAAACTGTAACCTATGTTATTTCATTTGAATGTTGATAAAACAATAAAAACATATTTTTTAAAAAAAAAAGAAAACTTCGGCGGTAAAAACCACCTACTGCTGTGGCAAAGGCTGCCAAAAGACCATATCTGCGGCTTCCAGCCGTCCGCCAAATTATGACCACAGCCGGATTTCCGGCACAAGAATGGCAGAAATCCAGCTGTGGCCATACTGGCGGATGGCGGAGCAGCACCATACCAGTAGACCGCCGCCAGCTGTATTATGACAATTAAGACCATGAATACGGTCTGGCGGTGTTCTGCTGGCAGGCACTACTGGCGGTAGCAGTGCCCGTCCCGTCCCCTGGCAGAGGACCCCCTGGATCCAGGTAAGTCGGGTCCCCGACAGGGGAGGCGGTAGAGGGTGTTGTGTGTGTGCGGTGGGTGAATGTTTGTGTGTGCATGGATGTGGGTGTGTGTTGCGTGTTGAATGCATGTGTGCATGTATGGAGGTGTGAGTGCGTGTATGTTGTGTTATGTGAATGCGTGTCTGCATGTATGTTTGAAAGTGTGTGCAGTTTTGTGTGTGAATGGATGTATGCATGCATGTAAGCATGTGGGAATGGGTGTGTGTATGCATGTGTGTGAATGGGGGTGTGAATATAGAGGGGTTGGGTGGGTTTGGAGAAGTAGGGGTGGGGAGGGGTAACTGGTGAGGAAGGGGGGACCACTATCAGTGACAGGGAAGGAATTCTCTGTCACTCATATGGCCTACCGCCATGGTTTTCGTGGCGTTATGAATGCCACAGAAACCATGGCGGTAGGCGGGCCATAATCCCGAAGGTGGCACACTGGCGGCCGCCGGACTGGACATGGATATCTTCAGCCCAGCGGCTATATCATAATATGGCGGTAAGTACCGCCAGCCTGTTGGTGGTCCTTTCTGCCACATCAATGCCGGACGCTGGGATCGTAACGACCCCCATAATTCTCATTCATTTGTTTTTGTCACATTCTATCCTAACTTCACAACAAACTGCACATTGGACTATTGTATCACTGCAATCAGCAGCATTGGATTATTAGATTAAGGAGATGCTGACACCCAAACCAACATAGTTCAACCATGCACAGTTTGATCCCCTGCAACACTGGCTTTATCAGGGTCTCTTCGGCCCACAGGACCAAGTGCGTACCAAAATAAGCAGGTTTTGACCAGCATTAGAGACCACTATTCCTCCAGTTGTTCCTACCACTATGATATGTCTTTAAGCCAACTCTGCTCACGAGGGGAGGCTCTAAGCCCCCAGTGCTTTGCCACCTCCTTTTGGTTAGGCTCAGCATCCTAGCAAGGAGCTTGCTCGTACTAGCAGTGACTTCCTTGAATATCTCACCGGGGCTACCAGAGGAGTTCTTGGCACAGTACCTCACATCACCTCACCAATGCAGTTGTGCACTGATGTTCAGAACTTGCCCACTTCAGAGCACTGCCAAGCCAAGCAAAGGAAATCATCTTCTCTTGTGCACCAGTCCAAGCAACATGCATCATTCATTAGGCCCATTTTATGTGGCTTGGTGGGAATGCGATAAAAACTTTGTAAGAATTTTACTTTTGTCAGATGCAGTCTATAGTTTGGTGCCACTGTGCCAATCTAAGCACAGCAATAGTGCCAGTGCTCATCCGTATTATCTGTTTATAGTTCAGTTTGCCACTCAAGTCTTGTGTAGTGACAGGAGTTTTTTATGCAGAGTAGAGTGCTACCGTATGATCAGCCACCTGGAGAAGCTGAACTTAGGATGCAGTCTAGCACATAAAGGATCCTTGGCTCTTGTGGAAAGATGTATTGTATTTCACATATAGTAATAAAGTTACCCACAGGATATATATCTGCCATCACCTTCAGACTCATATATCATAACTGTTGACAGGCCTGTTTGTCCATTGTTTAGGGCAGTATCTGTTTTTTTGCCAGCATCAGTCCACATGAGTACAGGCAAGCTAGTTGGGCCCTATAGGATAGCCATTCCCCCGTCCCCCACACTCTTCATTTTACAGTGTCAATCTCACCTGTGGGGCATCCCGGGGAAGCACACAGTACTATGGCCAGTGGGCAGGGCCACTGGAATTATGCGACTGTGCAGCTGTTGCCATTTTGGTATAACTGTAGTTTTGGCACATTTGCCTCATAATCCACCATCTGCAGCATAATTTGCAGATTTTAACAAAAAACTTGTTTCTAACTTAAATGTTTCAAATGTTAGTAAAAATGCAGCAACACATGTTGCCGCGCAGCGAAGGGACACCTTTCTGTAGCTTAAAGCTATATTTGGGTATTAAACCTGTACTAATGAGGTACAACTAATACCCATGCAGTGTTAACAAGCTTAAAAATGTCAAAATAATGAAGTAATACTATCACAAAATATGCCGGATGATGCAGCATAATTAGCCTTTCCTTGCCACGTGATTTACCAAACCCTGCTACATAATTTGATCCTTCCGTGCCATATAATTCCAGTGACCCTGCAACTGGGTAAGGAAGAGCACCGTTGACCTCAACTCCAACATGGGGCCGGTATGGCATTGGGTGGAACCACTGATGGACAGATTGAGCCTGTGCAGTAATAATACACTTCAAAAATCAGGCACATGCATACCTCCCGCGTCAAACTGCAAAGTCAACATCTTCCGTCCCAGCCTCAACTGTTTCACAGCCAAATTCAAGCCAATCATAAGGGATTTTCTACAATCAAAAAATGCTCTTGTCAATGGAATGGGGATGACCACAAATAGGTAAAGAATCTAGGTAAAATCCCCATTTTAGCAATCACTATTCTTCCGGTCATAGACAGCAGCAGTTGGCCCAACCCGGGATTTATGCCTCCAATCATGCCACAACTGTATCATAGTTCTCTGGCTAGATCACCTTAATATCCCTAGTTATCTAGATTTCTAGATACCTGACAGCAGAGTCAGCCCATCTCAGTGGGAATTCAAATTCAAAGTTTAATGTGGGCTTGGTCAAAAGAAAGATCACAGATTTGAAAGAATTGATGGTGATCTGTTATACATAAAGATGGATCCTTCATAAGTTGTAAGATGTAGGTTTATTCAGCTAATTACAAGATACAGGTAACGCCCCACCAGGAGCAGCAACCTTGCTGTTCAGCCCACTCTCACCAACTGACCATTCACACCTACCTGGCACTCATCAACATTCTATGACCCCGCACACACACTGGCTGAGCAGCAGAGAACTGGTAACTAAGAAAAGAATACGCAGCAACAATTAAAGTCATAACATGAGCCTTGTGAGCCCTCCAAAGCTGAAGAATTCTTACATTATAGGTGGGAGTTTATCCACAGGTTATTTAACATGGCCAATGACAATGTCTGCATACATTGAAGCCACATATCTCCAAGTTATATAGTTGGGCCCATGTTCAGCATGGTGCTTCTGCAGTCAAGCTATGAGTGGCTCCATGACAAAAGCATATAATCAGGGCCACTGGAATTATGAGATTTTGTGGCTTTGGCATTTTTAGAATAATAGATCTGCTGCATTTGCCACATAATCCACCATCTGCTACAAAACCTGCAGATGTTAACAAAAAAAGGTTTCTTCTAGCTCATATGGTTCAAATGTTACTAAAAGCACAGCAAAACATGTTTCTGTGATGTCAAGGGCCCCTTGCAAAGGCTGACTGGTCCCCATTCGTTTGAGTATTGCTATATTTTGATGTTACACTGGTACTTATGAGGTGCAGTTGTGAGAGGAGGCCTCTTTTTTGCATGGTTAGCCCCCACTTTTTGTCTGATGTTGATATGTCCTAGAAGGTATAGTGCCCAGGGCCCCTGCTAACCAGGTTCCCTGGGCCAGGGGTCTTTCCCTGAATCTGTTAGGTTGCTTGGCACAATTGGATACACTCTTACATATCACTGTAAGACCCTAGTAAGTGGTTATCTCAAGACCCAGGGCATGGGATAATATGAGTATGCCCCTGAGGGCAGCAGCACTGACTGTGCCACCCTCTAAGGCCCGGCACCCAGATACACCCAGCACTGCCATTACAGGCTGAGTGTACTGGGGAAAACCTAAAAAGGCAAACTCAACATGGCACACTCCCTGTGTGCCCTGTCCTCCCTACACTGCATATGATATGGGTAAGTCACCCCTCTGGTAGGCCTTACAGCCCTCAGGCAGAGTGCACCTTACTATATGTGAGTGCATAGTTGCATGACCACTATGTCCCCACTGTGTCCTTGCCAAATCTGGTACATAGTGAGTGAGCAGAGCAGCCATTTTAAGTGCAGGACTGGACACTGGTCAAACATGAGTTCCCCAGCTACACGATGGCCACTCTGCACCCTGGGTTGCTTGGTATCATACAGCTCAGGATGATATATCCAAACTGGTACCAGTATTGGATTTAACCCCAAAGGTACTTTAGAGGTGCCCCCTACAGAAGCTAAGCTAACTGGCATAGTTGCTGACTGGTTCCATCCAACCTGCCACTTCCAGACAGGCAATATACAACCCTGGAGGAGAGCCATGGCTCTCTGGTTTGTAAAACTATGCCCTTCCTGGGTGGAGGAGCTAACACCCCCTCCCTCAGGAATGTGTACTCTCCTGGCAGTGAGCTTCAAAGGGCCACTGCCCTTGAAACTCGAGTCCCCAGACCTGCTGCTAGCAGCAGATGGCTTCCCCCTTTGCCAACCCCCACTTTTGGCGGGAGCAAAGGTGGGAAACCACACAAAGGGTAGGAGGAGGGGTCTCACTGAGCATGCACCAATCCTAGGGGCTTGCAGGCAAAGTGGACCCCCCGTTTATTTTTCCTGCATGTTGGATGGCAGGAAAATATCCAATGAGGTTTAGGGAAGTGACCCTTCCCACAGGAAATGGTCACTGTAGTGGGTGTAGCCACCCACCCATTGGACACTACCAGGTTTCCCTAAAACGCCCACAAAATTCAGTATTTAGTGGGCTCCCATAGACCAAGAAATTAGATTCATCTGGAAGAAAAGAAGACAGCACCAAAGAACCTGACAGAATGAGAACAGGGGACCTGCTGCCGCGGAGAAGCTGACCACTGGACTGACCTCAAAAGATGCAGAGGACCTCCAGGCTTTGCAAATAGCCAGAGATCTACCTCCTGAGGGGAGGCACCACTCAAGAAACCAAAAAATCCTGTACGGATCCTGCAAACCGGTGAGGGTCACTTTACTGACCGGGCAATATCTCCACAACCAGAAGTCACAACTTGACCCAATGACACACCAACAACAGCCTGGACAAGGCCTGCAAGTGTGCCAACTTTGGTGTCACAGTGTCCTCCCATGGCTGAGTTGCACCAATACCCCAGGTACTGGTCAGAGCACACTGGACAACCCCAAAAACAGCTCACCAAGTGCTGCAACAGGACCAGGAGGAATCCCTAGTTGAGGGACTCCGTTGACACCCTGGACCTCCCACCAGAGCACCCAGGATGTCCTGCAAGGCCCACGGAAGAAGACTTACCCCAGCACCAAAGGGTTCCTTTCCGCACAGCATCCATCACCATGCTCCTGGCAGCCCTGAGCCTTGCATCATGGGATCTGCTGTGTGCCCCGGGTCCCCAACCCTTTGCAACCTCAACAGCCCAAGGGGACTCCCAGGCACCATCTTTAAACCTGCAAACCAGCTCCTTTTCCAAGTGGCCCTCAGGTGGCCCTGTGTCTGTGCCAAGAGGTTTTCCAATGCTGCTCTCGCCGGAACTGGGAGCCGCCTAAGGCTCCCTAGCTGGCACAATGTGCCCACAGACTACTTTGACCACCCTGCAAAAGAAGAGACTGGTAACTCAACTATATGTTTTTTAATGCATTTTGAAGGGGGACTGTCCATTGATTCCTAGAGTGCGTAATTATGCACAGAAAGCCTAACTTTATTGAAACTTTGAAAAGTCATTTCTCAAAAAGTACTTAACGTATCTTAAAGATCTTGGTCTTAAAGTTTATATAGAAGTTTGAAGTATTTTTATAAATTCTGGTCTTGAGTTATTCATTGAGTGTGTGTGGTGCATGAGTACAGCAAATACCTAGCACATCTCCTGGATTAGCCTTACTGCTCGACCAGCTACCATAAAAATTGCAGCAGTAGGTGGTCTAATTTTTCCCTCTTGAAACCAACGTGTGGTTGCCTGGACCCCTGTAGTTTTGCCTGTAGTTTGGGTAAGCCTCCTACAGCAATCAATGCCCAGGCAGTGTTAAACAGTGTAAAAATTACAATATAATGGAGTGTTATAATCATAACATTTGCTGCATCATTCTTCAAATTTTCTGCATAATTTACTCAATCCTGCCACATAATTTGGCCCTTCCCAGCTACATAATTCCAGTGACCCTGCGTATAATATCATGGAAAATTGGTACTCTTGTTGCATGCCTCGGCTCATGGAAAGAATGGGGGAGATCATGTCATTCAATTATAAGCATGCCCTATATTGCACGTGAAGCAGTTTAAACCCCTGGATAAAGGTTAGGCTAACAATTCTGAGAAGCAATGAACATGGATATAGCCATTCCAGCAAATCAAAAGTCTTAGTGGCATCTAGAAGCATAACTGCAGCTTGAAGATGCTTATTCAGATAGTGGAGCAGGGTGAAGAGGATATGTAGATTGTGGGCTGTGAACTGCCCCAGAGCAAACACAGACTGGTGTATGAGAAACTGGGGAGGGGAGGGAGTATTCTATTCACAATGAGCTTGGCATGCATTATATTATTTATGTTAACCACAGAGTGCAACCTGTAGGAGTCACAGAGATTAGACAGTTTGTCAGTCTTCAGCATAGTAACTATAAGTGCTTTGGAAATGGATGGAAGGCATCCAGTGGCCCTGGACTTGTCACACACAAATGAGGAGCCACCTCCTCCAGGTACCCTTTATAGAACTGGGCAGTAAGTCAGTCAAATGTGGCTACCTTATCTCCAGCCATGGTCTGCCTTATACAGACCATGGCCCTCATTACGCCACTGGCAGTAAATTCCATTTACCGCCAAGCTGACTGCCACGAACATACCTCCGCTGAGGCGGATATCCGTTCACCATATTATGACACACATACACCAATCTGTCACTATTCAGCCACAGACACAAATCCGCACACACAAAAGGTCAGTGATAAAGTGGCGGTATCAAAACTCACACCGTTACCCCAACAGAACAATGCCCACCACATTGTGACCCACGAATCACCATGGCGGACATTTAATGGCAGTAAATCATTGGCAGTACATACCATCATGCTCAAAATACACACACACACATACAAAACAACACCACATTGAGCAATTCAAGCAACACACACCTGACAACCATACACACACACACCACCTACACCACCACACCCACACCCCTATAAAACAAACATCCACATTACCAAGAACCCATTACGACTACAAAGCATTGGCACAATACAGAAACCAAGACCACAGACAAAACCAGAGCCACACTCTACTTACACCTATACATCACTCATGCACCCCATATCACACACCCCAACACATCACCCTACACACCCTCACCTACACACCTCACACAACACTCATGGCACCACAAAGACACCCCCGATTCACAGAGGAGGAGCTAAGGGTCATGGTGGAGGAAATCATCAGGGTAGAGCCATAGCTATTTGGAGCACAGGTGCAGCAGATATCGATAGCTAGGAGGATGGAGCTATGGCGGTGAATCGTGGACAGGGTCAACGCCGTGGGACAGCACTTAAGAACTAGGGATGACATCAGGAAGAGGTGGAATGACCTACGGGAGAAGGTACGTTCCATTGCAGCAAGACACCAACTCGCTGTACAGAGGACTGGCCTCCCCTACAACCAACAGCACAGGAAGAGCAAGTCTTGGCAATACTGCATCCTGAGAGCCTGGCCAGAGTAGGAGGAGGACTGGACTCTGGTAAGTCAACTCTCTACTACTACTACCCCCCACCAGCATGCCATCACATAACCCCACCCTCACCCTCACTCCCATCACTCCACCACTTCCCACACACCCCACTGTCACATCTTTCTTATCCCAGTGCCAAGCCAAGCATGCCATACGAATGCATGGACAACACTCACAGACCTGCATGGACACCTATCACTAAAGCATGCACACTAGAGAGAATCCACTAACCCACCATATACCAACATACACAAGTGAATGCTGCCAGGGCAAACACAACCAAAGAGGGGAAGCCAAGGATGCACAATATGTCAGACACAGAAACAATAACACAGCATTTACATCCCTTAATGAACCCCAGCCAATGTCAGTGTAGAGGAGGTGCCAGCAACATCCAGTCCCCCAACAGAAGAGGACCACAGTGATGACAGCAATTCTGGTCTTTTGGATCAGGATGACCAACCTGGCCCATCAGGGACCTCTGGGCAGCTGGTTACCCAGGCCCAGTCACACACCACCACAGAGCCTCCCCATCAGGAAACACCACCACAGCACCTACCCAGCATACCCACACCTCTGTCCCCAGGACACGTCAATCAGCAGTGTGTCCACCGCTACACGGACCCCAGGCCACACCTCATACCCAAGACAATCAGGGACCTGAGGTCAGTGGCAGTGGACACATGGTTCAGGGGACAGAGGCACAGGCCAATAGGGAAACTGGGAGGACTGCTGTACGCCAGGGGGAGGACATGCCCAGGGAACCGACTCTCCAGGAGGTACTTGCAGAGATCCGGGTAGCAAATCAACATTCCCAGGACATGATGGGCCAGATCCTGGACATTGCGCAGGAGATCAGGCGGCTGCAGGAGGGACAGTACAAGGGGATCAGGGAGGACTTGCAGACCATTAACAACACCCTGATCTCCATTACAGGAGTGCTAGCAGACATGGCCAACATTATGAGGGAGGCAGTGTCACACCAGTAGGCCCCTGCCAATAGCCAGATATCTGAACAGCCTTCCACCTCTGCTACCACTAGTGGCCAGGAGGCCCCACCACAGGACCAACAGGCCACCAGCATCTCTCCCCCTGCAGAAGGTGAACCACCCCACAAACGTTCCCTGCAATCCAGACAGAAGTCAGAGACACTTGCCAAGACCCCTGCCAGGAAATTAGACTTTCCTGATTGTCAGTCTTGTGTCCCACTCTGTCACCCTGTCCACCTTGAACTGCCATTGCTCCCCTTCCTATGTCCCCTTGGACAATGCACCTGTGCTACAAATAGACTGGAACTATACCCTGGGCTTTCCTCCATCATCACCTCATCCCATTGACCCCAACCCATCCCAAGCACACAGGCAGACGAGCATGCACACAAAACAACACACAAGAGTGGTAGAGCCAAACACAAGCACCACATTTCATCCCACGGGCACTCACACAAACACCATCCAGCTGTAGACATGCCAACATACACTATTTCCACTTTCTCACCCCCTGCCTCCTCCTTCACCTCCCTCCCAGTTCCGTCCGCACTCACACCTCCATGCATTACATCATCATCCACTGCATGCACTACATCATCATCCACTAGCAGCATCACCACCACACCAAGCAGAACACAAACCTCACTGGTAGACACCTCCACAACAGCCATGCACATGTCCCCTGTGTCCTCTCCCACTGTGTCTGTCCCCCCCTCCTAAGGTACATAAACCCAAGCACTCAGACACCCAACAGCCATCCACCTCATAACAGCATCCAGCCCCTGCACCCAAAATCAGCAGACAGACACCTCCAACAACCAAACCTTCTCCTCTTCCCACCCCAGTGTCCCTAAAAAACTGTTCCTATCCACCGTTGTCCTCTTCCCTACTCCTCCCCCCATCCTGCATTTCTGGTCAGGGTTGGAAGAACCCAGCCAAGCACCTCATCCACCCAGTCCTTGGGCCCAGTCGTCACCAGACCCACTTGTGGTGGAAAAGGATCCAGGACACATGTCCTAAGGGTGAAGAAGCCTGCCCAAGCTGCTGCCAAGAAGGTAAAGGAGCCTGCCCAAGCTGCTGCCAAGAAGGGAAAGGAGCCTTCACCAGCAGGTAGGAAGAGCAAGCGGCCTAGGGCAGGGACTGTGATGGAGCCCCCACCACCAACCATGGTTGTGCAGCCATCTGAGGTTACAGGGAATGGGCAGAAGCCTCCGCCCACCAACAGCAGCACCACCACTGAGCAGCCGTCACTGCCGGCGGACGGTATGTAATCCTCCCTTCATGGGCTGTTGTGCGGCCTTCCCCCTGCAAATCCAGTTGCTATGATTCACCAGGAGCAAGAGCACAGGCCACGATGCCCCCTCCAGAACCAGTGGGTAAGACACTCACCTACCCCAGACTCACCAGGATCAAGAGCAAACGTCACGATGCCCCCCTCCAAAATCAGTGGGCAAGATACCCACTCGAGAGACTGTGGCCTTGCACTCCCCAGGACCAAGCACAAGGCATGTTGCCCCCTCCAGAACCAGTGGTGTTTTTCCATCTCCCAGCTGAGGTGCCCCCGACCCCTGTCCCCCTGAGGTGCCTGCCTTTTTACCAACAGATCCCCCTGCACTGTTCCCTCTGTGTTGAGGCAGGTGCCATGTTTGGCTTTGGACTTTGGCCTGTGGCCATGTAGACTACATACATTGTGGACTAGGCTGGGTCCTTTTTTGTGTACATATGTATATATCTCTTGTCTTGCCTCACTTCTTTATCTTGATGTGTTTCTCTCAATAAATTCAGTTTCTCAAAATCGTTTTGATCTTGCATTATTCATCTGAGGTACGGGGTACAAATGGTTTGGTAATGCAGCTGAATGTGTGTATGGTGTTGGGGGGTGGTGTGTGTTGGGTGTGTGTGTCACTCTCTTTTTCCTCCCTCCCTTGGGTGCTAGGCGGCTGTACTCACCGTCGTCGTCTTCACCGGCGTTGATGTTCGTGGTGGAGCAGTACGTGTAATCATGGGGAAGACATGCAGCTCGGGCTCAATGGCGGCATGGTTGTTCCCTGTGTCTCCAATGGTGAGTCCTTTCACTTCTGTGCAGTGTTTCCGCCAGGTTTTTGATGTCATTGGTACCACCCCGGAAAAGGTGGCTTAATTGTGTGTCTTAATATGGTGGGCGGAACATTGACTTCTGCCTGGCTGTAGGTGGCTACCGCCATGGTGGCTGTTGTTTCTGCCCTGGCGGTCGGTGTGGTACATTGGCTGTCTATGGGAGATAACACCGCCATGGTCATAATTGGTATTACTGCCACTTTAACACTAACCGTCAGGGTTGTAATGAGGGACTATTTCATCCTTGTCAAATGGAACATCAAGGATTTGTCTATAGGTATTGTCTAACCATAGCAGTTGAATTTCATTGCAATATGCACTCACTACATCTAAGGTCACATTAGAAGTTGATCAATGCAGGGTGGAGCAGTAGCTAAACATTATTTACGTAGTCTCCTTAGTGGAGTGGCATGGTCCTGTCTCATCATCCAAAAGCTCAGTGATGTAGTAGTTATTCAAATTTGTCCAGAGCAGGGCGGCTAAAGACTTACCAGCTCTATGTCCCTCTCTGTATCTTCTAGCTATGGCATCCTTATGCAAATATTGAGTTTCTCTCTCAGTAGCCCAGTTTTTTTGTGAATCTGAGCAAGGATCTGTGCCTTGACGGAAGGCCAAACAAAGGGTTTCAAGCACCTGCATCACCTCCACTAGTTTAATTAATTGTGCCAGCAGGTCTCTTCAAACCTCAACTTGATTTGAAATTCATGCACCTCGAACGAAGGCCTAAAAGACTTCCCAGAACATAGAGAGGGAGTCATCAGAGTTTTTGTTAAAAGAAAATAATTCTACATTAGCAGGTTCTTTTCTGATTTAAAGATTAGGCGTCTTAGAGCATTTGATGGCAATCTCAATGGGAACAAGCGGCTGTACCCATCAGTCATTATCATTATTAACGCTACTGGTGCATGGTCAGAAAGTGTCTGAGGCAAGTAAAAAATCCTGTTACATGAGGAATAATATTTGGTACTCCAAAATCTCCCCAACACCCAGAACACTAGGCAGAAGGATTACAAAAATCTTTGTGCAGTCGAGGTCAATAAGGAGTACTGTTAGACTTTTCGTCCTTGGCGTGGTCTTTGAGATCTCTGTATAGGTCTTTTTTTCAAAATTGTCTCTTCATAGTGATCCTTTTTATAGTCAGTCTATGTGACTATTGCATGTTGGAGTCACTTTTAATGTATTGACTTGATTCACAATATATCTTGTAAGTTCTCTCTCTATGTATTTGCCTAGGGCTTTAACTTAAAAATGTTAAATGTATTCTTTATGCCTATCTGGGTTGGAGTTTTTTCACAATCATTTGTTTAATCAATCATTCAAATAGGTTTTCTCAATGATAACTTAAGATTGTACTGTTATTTGTACCGTATACTTCTTTATTGTTTCATATGATACTTTGCAATCACTCTTTCACTCCTTGTGGCCGGGTACATGCTCTTCTACTTATTATTCGTTTATCACTCGGTATTTTTCCCTATTTCGGTTTGTCACTGCATTTCATTGTTCTTCTCCTTTCCTCTTTATCCCTTGTTTTCCCCTCTAGCACCTCATTATATGCTTCTCAATATTTTTGATAATTTTTTTTTTTTTTATCGTTTGAACCTTTGCTCTAGTTTTTTATAAAACACCGGGTTTGTACTCCGTTTTTTATATGTTTCCCCTATTTTAAAATGGCCGCCGCACATGACAACTTGTAAATTAACTCTAAAACGATGACTGCTAAACACAGTCCGTCGTCTATGTTTATACTTGCTTTCCCGTCTACCGCGGGATTTTAAACTTCCGGCATCCTCCTCTTCAAAATCTTGGACACTCGGATGCTGAGAACTCACACAATCAGCTGGACGGGCGGCATATGGCCGGACCCGTCTTTCTCTCTCTCTTTGTTTCTGCTCACCGGCCTCTGTGACCTTCTGGATCGCCGCGCAGCAACCAGTTGTTATACTTTCTTCCAGGTAAGGCTGAGATAGCCTTTTCTCACGAGCACGGCTAACTTAAAACTTCCAAATTTATTCTCGAGGGTGCCGCTGACTTTCTGCTTGATTTATATATTTTATATATATTTTTTATACTCCCCTCTTTTCTTTGTTTCTACTTTATTTACCATAAACGTAATACTCTCAGCTCATCTGTTCTGTAATTAGTGACCCTCGCCCCTGACCATATACATCGTCATGGGTTCCTTCTTCCCTTTACTTTTCTCTTTTTTTATTAGAATCTCCATATGCCTTTGTCCATTTGCACATCGTGAACAACAATTTCGCTTCAATTGGAGTACTACCTTTGGTATGTGTGTTTTTTTTATCTGAATAAACTTTTGTTATTCTATGTTACTTCATGGTCACCAATGGGATTTCAGATTTACTGGCTGAGGGATGCTCTCTTTCGAGTCTCTATAACCCTATGCGCACTGGTTCTTTATAAGGAACTCACTCCATTACGTTCCCGTGCACACTCTTTCACGATGTATTTCTTGAACTTCATTTCTGACCCCCCGTTTTTATATTGTTTCTCCTTGCTGGTTCTGTCAACTATACATGACTTGATATTGGTTTGGATTAAGACATTGTCTATATATATTTTTTCTTTTTGTAATATTGTTGTACTCACACAAAGTAACTTTGTTGTCTTTTGTTTTTTGCTACATGTATGTAAAGTAACATCTTGTATGCCAATATGTTTTGTTCTTGTTACTTCACGTATGCCATTATATTACCTTACTCGTTTATGGTTATATGCTACTTTGCAGCCCTGAAGAAGCCCATCTGTATAGGGCGAAACGCGTTGGCTGCTCCTCTTCATGAACCTTATGTTGTAACAAGCTTCTTACACCAATTAAAGTCTTCGGGAAGAAATTAATATAAGCTTCGTACCATTATTTGCTCAAAAGTATTGTACTTTCTGTACTCATTGTGTCTCATTGGATGTTTTGGAGTGGTGCACCCCCTAATTGTTTCCTGGTTGTGCATCCTCTGAAGACTGCCCGTCTTCAGCCTGCATCAGAAGAGCGAAGGAATTTCCCTTGGAGTGAAGTTGTCGTTCCCCTGCTTCTGCAGGGACCAAAAACGATGACCGGCTACGTGGATCCCCTCTCCTGCTAAGCTGCATGGATAATGCATCACAGGTGGTAGACTGAAGTAGTCCTTACGGTCCTCACGGCCAACTGTACAACTTTGGTGGAAGTAAGAGCTTGCCTCCCCATGCAAGACAGTACCCCCGTGCACCATGTGTTTTGCAACTGCCAAGGCTTGTTGGCATCCTTCCACCAAGTTCTTTGTGTATTTTGTAGCTCTGGCCCCCAGCACTCTATCCTGTGACGCACAGCTTCCTGTGTGGTTCTCTGGCAACATGGGAACCTTTGTCATAGTGATGCATGGGCCTCTTTTGTACCTTCCTTGTCCCTGTGCTGTGAGACTCCTGCGCGCGCTGCCTTGTCTTCTGTGGACTCTCTGAGTTGCTAAGGGTCCCCTCTGATTCCCCCTTCTGGGTAGAGCCAACCTGGTCCCGGTTTCTTCTAACCGCAAGCTATGAGTTTACCAAGGATTGTTGGCAGACTCTGACAACACAAACGCAACAGCAATCCTCCATCTGGCGAGGGACATAACTTGCATTCTTCAGGAATCCAACTTCATCTTCTTGGGTGCAGTACTGACTGTTCTTCTTCACCGGTGGTTCTTCTTTTGCACCTTCACAGGGTTAGCAGGGGCTCCTGCTCGTCCTGGACTCTTCTGTGCTTCTTGGACTTGGTCCCCATTTTCCTCAGGTCTTCTTCTCCATTAATCCACTGTTGGTGTCTTGCAGTCTCTTCTAGGTTTTGCATAATTCTTCTTCTTGTATCTGTGTGTGTTCTAGGCACGTATTGTGTTTTACTCCTGCTTTCCTGGTCACTGGGGTCTGTTCTAGTACTTACCTTTGGGGTTTTCTAGTACTCCCAGCTCCCCTCTACAAACTACACTTACTAAGGTGGGAGACTGACTTTCGCATTCTACTTTCTTCGTATATGGTTTGTGCTCCCTCTAGGCCCATTTCAAACTATTGTGATTTTCACTAATTGCACTGTTTTCTAACTGTCTTTATGCCTATTTCTGCATACTAGTGTATATAATTTGTGTATTACTTACCTCCTACGGGAGTGTAGTCTCTATGGTATTTTTAGTATGTCTGTCACCAAAATAAAGTACCTTTATTTTTGTAACACTGAGTATTTTCTTTCATGTGTATTTCATGAGTATGTTTTTCTACAGTGGTATTGCATGAGCTTTGCGAGTCTCCTAGATAAGCCAGTGTCTAGAAGCCAGGCTCTCTAGAGGTAGCTCATCCATAGCTACCTCTAGAGAGCCTGGCTTCTAGACACTGCCTACATTTCACTAATAAAGGATAACTGGACCTGGTATAAGGTGCAAGTATTATAGGTACCCACTACAAATCAGACCAGCCTCCTACACATTTCATACAGCAAACACCACCTGTGTGGCCGGCAGAAGCACCACAGGTACCTGACTGCTGTATAGCAAGTGTGGAAGGTTCTGGTTGCTCAACACCCATCTCTCCGCTGCTTACGCTGGGTGTCTAAAACCCCCAAACCACCATTCAGTCACAATCAGCAGGTGTGCCACCTGGTAGTAGAGGAGCACATCAGGGGTAGCAATCTCCCCATTGACTATTGGTCCACAACATTTCCCTTTGGTGAATCAGGGCTCCCCAAAGTAGCAATCTGATCAATGCATTGGCCTTTTTGAAAAAGGTTTTAACAATCGGATATGGGAGGTTTTGCAGGTGATGTAGTAGGCATGGCAGGGAAACCATCCTAAAAATTGCTGAGTGACTCAGCAGTGACAAGGGAAGCATGGACCAGAATTTTACTTCCAGTCCCAGCCCAGCTAACTGGGATGTCAGGCTCCGGTCAAAGGAGTGAGTTGCATTGCTTGTAACATAGACCCCCAAGTATTTAAAGCCTAGGGGAAGAATCGGTATCCCCTCTGCCCACGACATGCCCATTGGACAGGAAGCAATTGGATATATCACTGAATCATTAGGAAACCAGAATAAGAAACGAAGATGTTCACTATTTCAAGTGCCCTCAGGTCTGTTACCTCCGAGTCATCTAGGAACAGGAGAACCTCACTGACGTAGACCGAAATTCTGTTGTCCACCCCTTCAGACCACCTACAGCCCAGATATAGCGGGTCGACCCTGATGCAGGCTGCAAATGGTTCTATCACTAATGCGAAAATCAAGGATGACAAAGGACAGCCCTGGCAGGTACTGCACACCACCAAAAACCACATTGCTTATGACTTGTGGTCTGAAACCAATATGGGGGAGAAGGATGAACAAAAATGCCCAGTCCAAAGAGCCAAAGGCTTTCCAAAAGTCAAAAGAGAGAAGAGCTCTATGACCGTAGTAATTACTGCAGAAGGCGATTGCATTATGGACTCTTTGGAGGTTATGCCCAGTAGCCCGTTGAAGCATGAATCTGGACTGGTTGGAGTGTACTAACCGTGTAATATCTCCTGTAAAACGAGTAGCCAACATTTTGGCCCTTATTTTTACTTCCGTATTAAGGAGCAATATAGGCCTGAAATCCTCACAGCGGGTACCGTCCGGGCAAGGCTTTGGCAATATCACTATCTCAGCAGTACGGAGGTCGGGAGGCAATATACCTTTGTTTAAGGTCTCACAAAACATGTCTAGTAGAAGTGGGGGACCCTGGGAACAGGCCAGGCACTAAAATTCAGCTGGAAAACCATTGCCTGCGTACAGCAGAGCCAGGGCTGCCCGCAGCTCCTCACCTGTAATGTCGGCCTCCAGGGCCAATCTCTCCTCAGGAGATGACCGTGGCATCAGTAAGTCAGAGATGAATCATGCCAGGTCATCTCGGGGGCTTGCAGGATCCCCCCTATATAACGATCAATAGTATGCATTGAATGTACTGGCAATGGGTAGCTCCCAGTTACCTGGGAGCCATCATCTATCAGTAGGTATGCCACTGGAGTTCCCATCTCTCTCAGGGTACACAGCCAATGCAATGTCTTGCTGGCTTTATTACCCCATTGATAGATTCTGCTACGAGTGGCTAACCACATCTCTGTTGCCTTTTGTGTGAACTCCTGTCGGAGCACTGTTTGAGTATGTAACAAGTCTCGCAAGAGAGATTCCTAATGTGTTACCACGTGCTGCATCTCCAAAGTCAAAATACGCCTCGTGAGGTCCATGACATTCTGCCTGGCCCTGTCTTGCTGTCTTTTAGTGTGGCTAATAAGGCACCCTCTGATCGTAGCTTTTTGAGCCTCACAGAGGGTAATGCTGGAGGCCACCAAACCCCAATTATCGTCCAGGAATTGCTGGCAGGCCTGATGGCACAGTTCCTGAAAGTCCTCCTTCTGAAAGTGCCAGTTGTCTAGGTTCCACCCTGAGGCGGGCTTCCCAGTGCACCATGCCATCTCCACCACCACCGATAAAGGATACAAGAGGCCTCGGGCAAGTAGGTTGAGGTTCTGCACCCAAACGCTCACCTCACTAGGCCTGAAGAAGTTATCTAGCCACGAAAAGGAGCAATGTGCCTCTGAGTCAAAAGTATATCACCTCTTACACAGGTGATGTGCCGCCACACATCTGTCAAATTCTAATTTTGTGTAAAAGATGGCAACAGTGCACTCTGTTGTACAGCTCCAGCTGAGGTCGACGAGCAGTCAAGGGCCGCATCACACATGCCAATAAAGTTACCCTCCAACACCCATGGTGCCTCCAGCAGGTGCCCAGCTTGACTAGGAAATCCTGTGCAAGAGGGGGTGGGGCGTATACACTTATTAGCAAAAGGAGACCTCCAATAAGGACACTATTGACTACAATTACAGTGCCTACTACTCTCTGTGTAAAACGAGGATAATCAATGAGTTAAAGATCTCCGAACTATGCTTCAGGATAAAATGTATTCAGATTATTGAGCTGGGAGTTACATAAATGAACAGACTTCTGACAACAGAAAACAAGCATTGGTCCATTTGATTTATGTAAGTTCCTGAAACGATGCCACATCAGTGCACACAGGATTCATCCAGTTACACAGAATTTGCATGATGTCTATGCACACAGTAGAATGCTACAAGTTGGGGATTATATAGAAACACAGGAAACCAAAAAAACTCCAATGTATTCTGTCATACTACATCTATACACCACAACCCTATTGAAATACACTTGCTGTTCAGTTGCACTTTACGGATGGGTGTGTGGCTTTGTGTAAGGGCAATGACTCCTTAGATGGCACCGCTAGCCAATCTTCAATTTCTAATCATCTGGTCACCTATCATACATTTCTAAGTGTAAGAAAGACCATTCACTTGATGTTTTCATGAGAATCAAGTGAATGATCTACCTCTACATTTTAGACCCATTAATCAGATATGCTGTCACTAGAACTGCTGTTTCATTTTTTTAAAATGTTTCCTTTCAAGGCAAAATTAGTTAATTCTAAAAGGAATGGTTTACTTACAGTGTTTCACATGCATAATGTTGGTACCTTTTCAGGAACAACATTGCATCCTCTGAGGTGATTAAATGGCAAATTAAAAAGGTTTTTTAGAATTAAACAAATTGTTATTATACCTTAAAGCATTTTCGTCCAGTATCACAAAGGTTACTACAAATATATACTTGAAAAACAATGAGAACATTTTATACATGAAAAGTGATAAAAAAATAACCTAAATTCATAAATTCTCTTTGAACTAATGCTCAACAAAATACTATAGCAAGTTCAAAAGCAGAATTTTGAAATGAGGAAATGTCCACATATTATCATCTCTAGAACTCAGTATTTAAAGCGTAATGATCTATGTGTGGAATGAGGGATTTAAGGAACAAATTTCAACGTTAGCAGTGCATTTTCTTTTTTATCTGTGGACTTCCGTATAGTAAATTGATAAATCGATGTCAAGAGTTCCTTCTGCATCCTATGAGCATAAGTACAAGAACTGCCTTCATAGGGGAATCGTTGCATTTAAATCAACTTCAATAGGTACTGACAAACTTAAACCCCTTACCGCAGTTAAAAGTTATGTAGTTGAACATATTTGTATTTTATGAAACATCATCTTTATTGCAAATGTAATGAAACAACATGGGACACCACAGAGTCAGTGTTCCAAAGAATCAATGACATTACAATAAGGTAGACCCCCTCATAATGTGTGATCTTTAATTTGTGTCAGTATTGTTCAAGAAGAAAAGGGAAGTCTTAAAAATATAGGGCCTCATTTACAAGCCCTTTGAGCAAACATTGCGTATTTTTTGGAAACAGGTTTGCGTCAACACGTATAAATATGGGCCAAAGTGTATGTCTGTCTTTTGCACCTAGGGCTGTATCATGAAGAGCTGGACCCTTCCAGCAAAGAGCTAAGCGCCTGTTTTTATTGCGTGAGAGGTGTCTAGGATTAATGCATATAACGCAGAATTTCTCAAAAATAATGCATGCAATGTAGAGCACAACTCTTCAACTGCGAGCAGGGGTGGCCCATGTCTGTTGCCCCCTTGCACTGTCTTCTTCATACATTAACTCAGATAATTTCCGAATTACATGTCTTTATTTTGGACACCTCAAACCAAAAAAAAAAAAAAGGTATGCAGCTCTAAACTGAGTTTGCGCAGCTCATCAACGTACGCACTCGCTCATAGCAGAGTTAATGTGCGCCTTTCCTATGCCGTTGTACCGTCTAAAGCAGTTAAGTCTGTACTTCTTCTATCAGTTCCTGAATAAACTGCAAACTTACTGATCGAGTTCAGAAAGAGAGAGAGACGACCACGGCTCACTATTTCTGAACTGTGAATTTTGCAGCTCATGCACTAACTCCCAGAAATTATGTGTATGCGCTTTACACAGTGCAATTATTCAAAATAGTGTGCAGAGCTCTGCTCTTAGCCATCGCACATGCTCACGATACGGACCTGGGCAGTGGCAACAGCGCAACAAAGGCCCCCGATGCCCCTGTAATATCCTGTGTCCCCTTCTGCTGTAATATTATGTGTCCCCTTCTGCTCCGCGCAGTGCACCGCTATTAATCACTAGGACAAAGTGTGCTCTTACAATGGAACCGCAGTAACAGAACTCCTGCCTTATATACTTAATCATCTCATGCTTCCCCGGAACCTCTCTCGCACGTCCGGCTTAGTGTTCTGTGATCGGTCTTCCAAACAACTAGACCGTCACAGAACACTACATCCCTCCCCAACTGGTTCAATGAGTTGTCACGCACACCAAGGGGGTCATTACAAGTTGTAACCGCCGTGCGGCCGCCAATGCGGGGCCCTCCTGCGGTGCCTATTATGACATCCCGCAACATGGGAGCCAGCGGTGTTGCGGCCGTGCGACGGGTGTAGTTGCACCCGTCGCGCTTTTCACTGTCTGCTATGAAGACAGTGAAAATCTGCACTGGCCGTGTCGGGCCTGCTTCCTGATTGCTTGAATGCTCCGCAAACGTTGCTTTTTTGAACCCTGAAACGTTTTTTGTCACCCGCTGACTCCCTTTCTCGGCGGTCACCATGGTCCCTGATACCCTAGTTACTGTCCACACTCCGGGTTCATTGGGTGTTCGGAATATCCATCCGGGTTTCCGATCCTTGACGATCACCTGGTCACCGATGCGAATGCCTCTTATCTTGGCCCTCCTCATCCTCCCTGCTTTATCTTTGACCTCTCTTCTTTAATTTTATGTCTGTTTCAGGCGATAGGGGGTGGGTTTCCACCTGGGGGCAGTGGTTATGGTGTCTTGTCTTGTTCCAGAAAGCATTTGCGACCACCGAGTCTGGCCAGTTGTGCAGTGTGGGGTTCCTCGGTGTTCTCGTAAGAACCGATGAAGGCTGAGTTCCGGATCTGTGATTTCGAATACAGCAATTCTAAAAGTCTTGTTAAGCGTGCTCATAAAACGCTCCACCTCTCCGTTGGCTTGGGGCCAAAGCGGCGTGATCCTCCTACGCCTGATGCCCAAACGCCCCATCATGTCCTGGAACTCATTGCCGTGAAAAGGCGGTCCATTCTCCGTTTTGATTTCCTCTGGGAGACCAAACATTGCAAAGATCCTTTCCAGCGCTGTACCCACCAGTGTGAAATCAGTGGACGCGATGACCTCGACAATAGGATATTTGGAGTATCCATCTATGAGCGCCAGGGTGGTCTGGCCATCTGGAAAGCTCCCAAAGTTTAGGCTGACTTGCGCCCAGGGCTTGGTGCTTGCTTCATCTGTGAGAATCGGAGCTGGCACTTCCGGGCTAGCTGTCAACTGACACGATGGGCATTGCCGCATGCACTGGTCCACTCCCTCTTCAAGTCCAGGGAACCACACCTTTGCTCTCATGCGCGCTTTCATTTTCGTCATTCCTTGATGTCCTCCGTGTGCCAGCAGGATCACATGATCTTGTAGCTGCCGTGGTATTATTAGCCTCTGTCCTCGGAGAAGAAGCCCATCTGCCGTAGAGCTTAGCTCATTCCGGACTCTCCATAGCTTCTTCAAACGCTCCCGTTCCTCTGTGGTCCTGTTGCTCGTATTCCACAGGAAATGGTGCCATGACCCACCTTCCAGCGCTGACTTCACCCGCAGCAGCACCACGTCTTCGAGGATCACTTCGGAGATCTCTTTTGTGTCAATTGTTTTGGGACAGCTCCCTTGGGCGAGCGCGCGCACATGCGCCTCGGTGTCAGCCTCATCTTGACTGGGCACTTGGGTCTGGTCGGGAGGGTGTCGAGATAGGAAGTCTGCTAGGTTCTTGGCCCCTGGTTGGTACACTACCTCCATGCAATAGTGTTGCAGCTGAATTGCCCATCTTTTGATCCGGGGAGACGGATGTGGTGCGCTCCCCTTAAACAAGGGAACAAGTGGTTGATGGTCCGTGACCACCCTGAAAGGTCTCCCTTGGAGATAGAGGTGGAAATGCCCATACGCCCACTTGATCGCCAGTGCCTCTTTCTCGGTCTGGGAGTAGCGCTGCTCGGTTGGTGTTAAGACATTTCTAGCATATGCTAACGGAGCCCATCGACCTGGCTCACTTTCTTGCGCCAGCACTGCGCCGAGACCTACCGGGCTTGCGTCAACGGTCAGTTCAGTCTTTCTCATCGGGTCGAAGTATGCCATTGTGGTGTCACACAGGAGAGCTTTCTTGAGTTCTTGGAATGCTTCTTCTTCTCGGCTCCCCCATTCCCATGGGGCATCCGCTTTCGTGAGGGCTCGGAGCGGTTCGGACAGCGTGGCTAGTCTTGGGATGACTCTGCCACAATAGGTTGTCATCCCCAAGAAACTCCTCACTGCAGTCACCGTCGGCGCAGGGGCTTGTCTGATGGCAGTCAACTTTCGGGGATCTACTTGGATGCCTTCCTGATTGAAGACATATCTGAAGGATTCGATTTCTGTCTGAAAGAAAACATACTTGTTTCTGTGGAGGGTGAGGCCATGTTCCGACAACCTTTTGAGGGCGTCTCTCACTTGCCTATGGTGATCTTCGGCCGTCACGGAGTAGATTAATATGTCATCACTGACGTTCATCACGCATTGTAGGCCTGACAGTGTCTGTCGAATGGCGTCCTGGAATACCTCCACCGCTGATGACACGACGAAACTCAGGCGCTTGTATCTTCTTAGGCCAAGATGTGTCGAGAAGGTGGTGATGTACCTGCTTTCCTCCACTAGTCTAAGTTGGTGGTACCCCCACGTTTAAGTCTAATTTAGAGAACCACTTGGATCCATTTAGGTCGGCTATGATGTCGTCTATGGTTGGTGTGATGTGCCTGTCTCGCTTTGTGGCCTGGTTGGGCAACCTCATGTCAATGCAGAGTCGAATTTTTCCTGGTTGCTTCGGCCTCTCCTTGATGACCATGGGTGATACCCAGGGAGTGGGGCCAGATACTCTCTCAATGACTCCCTGCTCTTCGAGGCTGGCTAGTTCCTGCTCTACTATCGGCCTGAGGTGAAACGGTATTCGCTGGTGTCGTAAGGCAACCGGCTTTACAGCCTTGTCGATGTGTAGCTTGATCGGGGGAGCTTTTACGCAGCCAAGGCCTTTGAACAGTTCCTGGAATTCTCGTAGCAGCTCATCAATTTGGCAAGATCTTACACTTCTTGCAAACATCACCAGCCCTAGCTCCTCAGCCGCTTGACTGCCAAGTAGCGTGTCTGCTTCCCTGTCGACCACATGGAACGTGGTGTTTATCGTTTTCCCCTCCGCCTGCACCATTACTGCCATGCGTCCCTTAGCGGTAAAGGCGTGCGACTCCCGTAGGTAAATATTTTGGTGTTTGAGGGGATCAACATTGGGTGAGGCTGGAGGCAGCGATATTGTTGTACTCCCATCACATTTACTGAGGCTCCAGTGTCTATGAGGGCCTTGACAGGTGACCCTGCGATTTCAATCACACAGGTGGGCTGAGGCCGCCGTTGTCTCTTGAGGTCCTTGGTGAACGATATTAAGAGTACCTCTTCCTCTTCGTCTTCTCCTGGGGAGGAGTCCTCTATGGTGTGACGCGACTATGAGTCAATTGTTCCCCGTGTCACATGGTCATCTAGGGATAGTTGCTTTACCGCTCTGGTGGGTGGGCGCCTCCCTCTTGCTCCTCTTCCTCTCACTCCTCCTTTACATACGGCTGCAAAGTGGTTCAGTTTTCCGCAGTTGGAACATGTCATCCCTTGTGCCGGACAGTCTCTTGGGTTGTGTTTGTCTCTCCCACAGTATTCACACCTCCCCCCTGATTTGGCCGGGGCATACGATCTATGTTTCCTCCTCGTTTGTGACAATTGGATGGCATCGGCACGTTCTACTTTGACGACTGGGGTCTTCTCTGGCGTGTGAGACATCGCCATGTGCATTTCAGCTGCCCTAGCCGCCGATAGATCATGGGATCGTGCCATGATTAATATTTTGTCGAGAGTGACGTTTGGTTGTCTCAATATTAGTCCTCTTAGGGCAAGATGTAGCAACCAGTTTGCGACTCGCAAACGGCAAAAATCGCAGTGGTATGCTATTCCATTTGTGAATGCGTACGCGGTCGCAAATTGAGTCGCAGTTACCATCCACTTGAAGTGGATGGTAACCCACTCGCAAATTGGAAGGGGTCCCCATGGGACCCCTTCCCCTTTGTGAGTGGACCCACCAATATTTTTTCAGAGTAGGCAGTGGTCCAAGGGACCACTACCTGCCCTGAAAAAATCCGAAACTAAAGGTTTCGTTTTTTTTTTAAGTGCAGCTCGTTTTCCTTTAAGGCTACACTTGAAAAAAAAAAAACTGCTTTATTTCAAAGCAGTCACGGACATGGAGGTCTGCTGGTCCCAGCAGGCCTCCATACCCGTGAGTGCCCATAGTCGCTATAGGGCCGCAATTTGCGACCCACCTCAATAATATTAATGAGGTGGGTCTTTGCGACCCCATAGCGACATAACGGTCTGAGACACCGTTCTGCATTGCAAATTGCGAGTTGCAATTTGCGAGTCGCTCTGACTCGCAAATTGCAACTCGCAATTTGCAAAGTTGCTACATCTGGCCCTTAGTGTCTTATTTCTGGATCCCTGCATGATTTGTGCTCGTACCTCTTTCTGTTGGTCATCGTCGGTGCACGTACTTGCCAGTTCCCGGAGACGGGCATAGAATTGATCAATGGACTCTCCTTCTCTCTTGCTTGCCTGTCGTGGTTTCAACCTTTCAAAATCCGGGTTCAGTTGCGGATCAAAGTGTGCATTCAACGCTCTCACTGCCGCATCGTAGTCATCGTGGGCACCTGTGTTTGGTGGGTGTCTGAACAGTTTGTATATTTCATCACTCACAAAATGGAGGAGCAATGACCTCTTGACTTCCCCATCTTTTTCACGGGTGGCCACAAAGTAGTTCTCCAGGCGCCCTACCCATATTTTCCATCCAGGTGACACTGTGGCGGGATCTGCAAGCTCACTGAATGGTGGTAGCGCACCTGTCATGGTGTGCTGTGGTAGTTGATGGATGGTTGGCACTGGTTCATCTACCATACTGATAGTATTGTTCGTTCCCGTTGGTTCTGGCTCACCTCTCCCAGTCTGTTGTGTCACGGTGCAACCTGTTGCGCTCACGTTCGCTCGCGTTGTGGTCCGTCACAACCTATTTGCGTGTCCTGTGACTTCTAGGCGTACAGGAGTCCGATGTTTGCTGTGTCTCTCCCTTCTGGGTGTGGTGTTGTGGCGTCACGCTGTGGTGGAGCTCACCATGCTGCCTGCGTCTTCCTGGACCTTCTGCTGGCTCACAGTTACACCCTGGGGGGTCCCAAACTCCGGGTTGTTGTTGGCATGTGGTATAGAGACCACCCTCCTCACCAGTGTAATATCCTGTGTCCCCTTCTGCTGTAATATTATGTGTCCCCTTCTGCTCCGCACCGCAATTAATCACTGAGACAAAGTGCGCTCTTACAATGGAGCCGTGGGTAACAGCACTCTAAACTCCCATGCTCTGCTTTATTTATTTAATCCTCTCACGCTTCTGCCGGAACCTCTCTCGCACGTCCGGGTTAGTGTTCTGTGATCAGTATTCCAAACAACTAGACCGTCACAGAACACTACAGCCCCTGCAGTGCGGGGGGCAGTTCCCCTCAGCACATTACCCTTCCCTGAGAGCTCTTGAGTGAGGTCGGAGGAGCCCCCCACCCCCATGTACTTTGTAGGGGAGCCTCCTAAAGTTTTGTTATCCCACTGGGAATTGGGATTTGTTCCCAGTTTCGGTTGAACACTGCATTCTTACTTTCAGTGTCTTTTACAGTGAGAGAATGAAAGTGCACACAGTGTAACACTTATTTGGCACACTAACATTAGAAAGTGAGTATCTTCACCTTTTTGCTCCTCAATAATCCACTGTTGTATTGCAAAGTCCAATTAACCCTTTTAAACACTTCTTTAAATGTGCTTAATCGTTTATTGAGTCTTTTTACATAACATAATCAAAGCTTGTTTAGAATTAAATTTCAATTCCATGTCATACCGAAATGCCTTGGAAATTACCTGATGGAGGTGAGCAATGAGCGTGTGCTTCTAGTGTCCAACTCCCTGTACTCTGGGCTTCTTCAGGTACACGACAGGCGCCTCTATCTTCAGTTCCTTCTAAAGCTTCGCTTAGTTCTCTTGATGGGACAAAACAGTGTACATTTAGCGAATACATTGTTAAGAGTGAAAAATTACTTCCTGTGCAAGTTCTGTGCTGTCAAATCTGTCTGCAGCTAAAACTTTACATGGCTGCCTGCCCGTGCCAACCTTTTCTGACACCAAAGAATCGTTCTTCA
This sequence comes from Pleurodeles waltl, assembly GCF_031143425.1. Classification (NCBI taxonomy): domain Eukaryota; kingdom Metazoa; phylum Chordata; class Amphibia; order Caudata; family Salamandridae; genus Pleurodeles; species Pleurodeles waltl. Next base: position 676,519,409 of record NC_090445.1, read on the forward strand.
TTAAGTGCAGGAGGTTTATTTATACTCCTCGGGCTTAATTGTCGCTGTAAATGTAATCTGTTCAAGATTCACTGGTCCACTCGGGCCTACTCCACTGTCAAGAGGTATCACGAGATTTAAGAAAACAAAGCAACTGTCTTTATTTAACTTAGAACAAAAGCCAAGAATAGATGGACATTAGAAAACTGTTGTAATAGTCAAAGATACGAAAGCTGTTGCCCATTCTATACCCAAAAACCATTCAACACCCTGCATTGGCAGTACATGGCTACTGTGCTTTCTGAGCCTGGCATGGGGACGTTATTCCAGAAATAGGTGAAACTGTTGTAGCCCAGTCCAGCTGCACAGAGGTAAACCAGGAAATTGGGGCCAGATGTATCAAACCATTTTGCATTCGCAAACAGTTCGAATCGCAAAATTTGGCTGTTTGCGAATGCAAAAACGTGGGGTCATAGCAGCAGCTGGAGGAGTATCACAGATTGCCCTCTCTAGATTTTTCAATGCATTTATCAATGCCATGCTGAGTAGGATACACCAGTACATCAGATTCCCCCACACCTCACAGGAAATACAGCAGACAAAAATTTATTTCTACCAGATAGCATAGTTCCCCCACGTCCTAGGTGCCATAGATGGGGCACATTTTGCAATCTGTCCACCATCGGCCACAGAGTATGTGTACTGCAACCGTAAATACCAACATTCAATGAATATACAAGTGATATGCAATGCCTCCTACATCATAACTGATCTTGTGCCTAGGTACCTAGGGAGCACACATGATTCACACATCTTTCGTCACAGCGGGATTCACACAAGACTGCTAGCTAGGGAGTTTGGTGAAGGATATCTACTAGGTTATGTCCCTCTGTACACTGGTGCATTGATGACGTTGTGACGTCAGATGGCTCACTTACTCATTATACCCTCTGTTCCTTCCAGGAGACAGTGCTTACGCAGTGCGGAGCTACATGATGATGCCCTACCTAAATCCTACAAAACCAGCAGAACCGAGATACAATTCAGCACACAAAGCAACCCACAATTTGGTGGAGTGCACTTTTGGGCTGCTGAAGAGTCGCATCCGGTGCATCCACAAAAGTGGAGGGGCACTACAGTACAGCCCGGACACGACCTGTAGAATAGTGGCCACATGTGCAATCCTGCACAATATAGTTACCACCAAGGGCATACCTGTGGAAATATCAGATTCAGACTCAGATGAGGATGATGATCCCATACCCCCCCTACAGCCAGCAGACAGGACCAGTGCAGCAGAGTGCAGGCAAAGGCGTGCAGACATCACACACAACCATTTCAGATGTAATCTTTATTACCTTAACGTCAGGTAACATAAGTGTAACTAGCAAAAAAAATGAACACGTGTCATAAAATAAGCAGTTAACAGTGTCTCACTATTTATTCATAGTTAACTGTATAACAAAAAAAGCAGACAGTCCCCTGTGGCCATTACAGTCACTTTTTACGGCCACGCGAGCCACTCGAGTGCGCATTGGCCTCACCGGCACCTCTGGTATCTGCCTCAGTGGCAGTGCTGTGCCTGGCACCGCGATGCCTAGGATTAGTAGTGGGCACTGCTACGCTGCTGAGGCTAGATGAGCCCTCAGTCTCCCCTAGTCCAAGTTTACTGGGTGTAGCAGAGCGGTTACCCAGCATAGTATTAGCATATTAGTTATCTGAACCATTCCCTGGGTTACATCCCTACTGCTGTGCGCTGCCTCCACCTGTGCGGCCACAGCACGCCACGATATGAGGGCTGTTGATGTTGCAAGGCGATTGACCGATCGACAGAATCCAACAAACATGCCCATGAATCGCGTCTCCTGCCTGCTATGGCTGACTCTGTCATGCCTTAGCTCTGTGCAGAATTCCCTCACTGCATTTGTGAGCTCCCTGGTGTTCTCGGAAGCTGTGATCTGTCCCTCATGCAGCTTTGAAATGTTAGAATTAAGGCACTCCAACAGCTGATGCAGCCCCCCCATGTTGGCAATGTGTGTCTGCATCTGCCTATGCATTGCCGTTATCTTCTTATTTTGCAGGCCCCAAAGTTTCAGCATAGAGGATTCCAGGCCACCGAAGACTGGTGGGCCCTCTCCTGCTTCCATGTGCTGTGTGCCTGCATACTGAGGCCTCCTGCGGGGTGTTGAGTTACGCTGGGGCTGGGACTCCTGCATTACAGTGGATCTGCCGTCTGGGGAAGGAGTGTGGCCTTCATCCTGCATGTCGTCTTAGTCCTGGCTCAATTCGGGGAACGGTACAGCCCTTGCCCAGCGTCTGATAGGCGCAATATTCACTGACTCACTGGTGTTGGAGTCTGATGGAGGGTGGGTTTCAGCATCCCCCACAACGGCACATGTTGATGCTGCTGGGCCTAGGCCATCTGCAACGACAATGTGCAGCATGCCATTTATGTATGTATCAGCAAAGGTTACACAATGGTAATAAATGTACAGTTACATCATATCACTATGTAGTGGGTGTTGTGTTCTTCTGGGTGTCGCTCTACTTAATTACATTCTATGTGCTACTTTCAGCTCTGGGCTGTGGACTACCACTCCCATAAGGCATTGTTGTGCTGCTTCTAAGATGTGGAATGGACTACTTATCACAAGGCTTTGCACTAATTGCTAATTCCTAAGGGGCATTTGTACATACACATATGGGGTTACATTTCAATATTGCACTTACCTTTACTGGTGCTTGGTGTGCCGGATGTGTCTCTGTCAGTGACCCCACTGACAGCTTCTGGGAGGACTGTTGACTCAACCAGGTCTTCCATCGGGGTGGAGGGTGTCTCGGTGGATGGTCCGCCTCCTGTGCTCCTTACCTCCTGTAGTCTTCTGGACACCCTCTCCTTGGCACGGGAACGCAGGTCGTACTACCTCTTTTTGATCTCCTCCACTGAGCGCTGCGCAACCCCCCCAGCATAGAATTTTGTTTGTATGTCCCCCCAGAGATTGCGCTTCTCACTCTCAGGGACCTGGAGTGAGCTCTTCCCGAACAGCCGGTCATGGCTCGTCACCACCTCCTCAGTGAGCACCTCCAGTTCCTGCTCACTGAACTTGAGTTTTCTTTTCCTCTCTCCCTTCTCCTTTCCATGTGCAGTTGTCCATGGTGATGTGCAGTACTGCCTTGTTCACAGACCTGCTCCCTGTGGCTGGGCTGTGTCTCTCTCACTGCTCCTTTGGGTGTGGCACCTGTAAACTGCCTGGGATGACTCACTTCCTGCTTTTGATGTCATCAGGCTCTGGCAGGTGTGCGTTCTTGCAATTTGAGATTTTCAAATACCGAATCGAAATGTTTTTGCGATTTGGTATTTGGGCCTCGCAAATCGCAATTAGCGATTTTTAAGAAATCGCTAATTCCGAATCGCAAATAGGTTACGTAGCATATTGCGACTCAGAAATAGCGATTTCTTAAAAATCGGTATTTGCGATTCGCAGAGGGGTTTGTTCATACATCTGGCCCTTGGTTTTAGAAACCACAAATATGTGTAGGGACACCGGTAATTGTGGCCGGCTTTCTGGAGGCACATGTTAAAGGTTGTCAAGTTACACTGTGGTCAAAGATGCTGCACAGATGTTTATGAACAGCCTAACGCCACCCCCCAGCAACATCCGTTCCTGTGAAAAGTTTGGAATGACCTCCAAACTGCTATTTAACGGGGATTAACTCAGTTCTGAATCTTCTAATTGGTTGCGCTAGTGCGACCTTGTCTAACTTTCATATCAGAGAATAGAACTGGTTAAAAATAGTCGGGGATCTTCGTTAGTGTCCATGAAAAAATATGTTCCTCATAGAAACATCTAATTGTGATTTAGAATAGGGTCCCCTTGCCCCTAACAGGTTGCATCGCTTTAATCAAAATATTTTTACTCCTCAAACTACTGTATGTCTTTCAAGTTATGTTGGTTTACCACAAATGGCTACTTTAACCCCTTCTGTGCCCAGGACGTAATGGTTACGTCCTGAGGCACAGTGCTGCTGTGCCCAGGACGTAACTATTACGTCCTGTGCACAGAGCCCAGAGGGAGCGCTAGCGCTCCTTCTGTGGGGTTCCCCCCCACCCCCCAAGTCAGGGATGGAAGGGGAAGCCCTTCCCCTCCCACCCCCGACCCCTCCAACCCCCCCGTGACGTCAGCGCGCGAGCGCGCAATGATTAGTCACAGGGTCTCCCCCATCGCGCTGGAAGCAGAGCTTCCAGCACGATTGAAAGAGAAATGCTTTTGCATTTCTCTTTCAATCCCATGGGGGAGGCCCCGAGAGGCTTCAAAGGGAAGGAAATGTATTTCCTTCCCTTTGAAGTCTCTCACAGGTTTCAAAAGCCGGATTGCTTGCAATCCGGCTTTTGAAACCCCACTAGACACCAGGGATTTTTTTTTTTCAATGAATTTGTCAAAAGGGAGCGGCCCCTTGGGCAAGGGTCGCTCCCAGGGGGGGCATTTTTTTAGGAAGGCCTTTTCTGCCCCCCCCCTGGGGGCAGATTGGCCTATCTAGGCACCAGGGAGCTTTTTTTTTTTTTCTTTTTTTTTTCTGATGTTTTCTTTTTTTTTAGGTGGGGAGCGACCCCTTAGGCAAGGGTCGCTCCCCTAGGGGGCAATATATATTTAGGCCATTTCTGCCCCCATTGGGGGCAGATTGGCCTATTTTGATGAGGCCAATCTGCCCCCAAGGGGGGCAGAAACCATTAGACACCAGGGAGTTTTTTTTTTCCGCGAATTTTACGCAACGGGAGCGACCCCTTGGGCAAGGGTCGCTCCCAGGGGGGGCATTTTTTTGGGAAGGCCTTTTCTGCCCCCCCTGGGCACCTCTAGGCACCAGGGATCATTTCTTTTCTTTTTTTTCTTTTTGTTATGTTTCTTTTTTTTTTAGGTGGAGAGCGACCCCTTAGGCAAGGGTCGCTCCCCTAGGGGGAAAATTATATTTAGGCCATTTCTGCCCCCCTTGGGGGCAGATTGGCCTATTTTGATGAGTGAAACCATTAGACGTCAGAGAGTTTTTTTTTTTTGGGTGAATTTCATGCAAGGGGAGCGACCCCTTAGGCAAGGGTCGCTCCCTGGGGGGGGGGTTATTTTAGGCCATTTCTGCCCCCCTGGGGGGTAGATCAGCCTATTTTGATTCGGCTGATCTGCCCCCAAGGGGGGCAGAAACCACTAGGCACCAGGGATTTTTTTGTTTTTTTGTTTTACAGATGGGAAGCGACCCCTTGGACAAGGGTCGCTCCCCTGGAGGGGCAAAATGTATTTAGGCCATTTCTGCCCGCTTTGGGGGCAGATCGGCCGATTTTAGGTCAATCTGCCCCCAAGGGGGGCAGAAACCACTAGGCACCAGGGATCTTTTTTTTGCGCTGTCACGCAAGGGGAGCGACCTTGTAGGCAAGGGTCACTCCCGGGGGGGGGGAGGTAGGGAGGGCAAAATTATTTTAGGCCATCTCTGCCCCCCCTGGGGGCAGATCGGCCTATTGGTATTAGGCCGATCTACCCCCAGGGGGGGCAGAAAGCTCTAGGCGCCAGGGCAAATTTTTTTTTTGTGTTTTTTTTTTGTTTTTTTTTTTTTTTTTAGAGATGGGGAGCGACCCATCAGGCAAGGGTCGCTCCCCTGGGGGGCAAATTGTATTTAGACAATTTCTGCCCCCCTTGGGGACAGATTGGTCGATTGTAGGTCAATCTGCAACAAGGGGGCAGAAACCACTAGGCACCGGGGATTTGTTTTTTGGCGCTAATGTCACGCAGGGGGAGCGACCCCATAGGCAAGGGTCGCTCCTGGAGGGGGTGGGGATTCGGGGGGCAAATTTATTTAAGGCCATTTCTGCCCCCCCTGGGGGAAGATCGGCCTATTATTAGGCCGATCTGTCCCCAAGGGGCAGAAACCTGTAGGAGCCAGGGCAAATTTTTTTTTTGTGTTTTTTTTTTTTGTTTGTTTGTTTTTTTAGAGATGGGGAGCGACCCATCAGACAAGGTCGCTCCCCTGGGGGGCAAACTGTGTTTAGACCATTTCTGCCCCCCTTGGGGGCAGATTGGTCGATTTTAGGTCAATCTGCCCCAAGGGGGCAGAAACCACTAGGCACCGGGGATTTGTTTTTTGGCGCCACTGTCACGCAGGGGGAGCGACCCCGTAGGCAAGGGTAGCTCCCGGGGGGGGGTGGGGGTTCGGGGGGCAAATTTATTTTAGGCCATTTCTGCCCCGGGGCAGATCAGCCTATTATTAGGCCGATCTGCCCCCAGGGGGGGCAGAAACCTGTAGGCGCCAGGGCAAAAAAATTGTTTGTGTTTTTTTTTTTGTTTGTTTGTTTTTTTAGAGATGGGGAGCGACCCATCAGACAAGGGTCGCTCCCCTGGGGGGCAAACTGTGTTTAGACCATTTCTGCCCCCTAGGTCAATCTGCCACCAAGGGGGCAGAAACCACTAGGCACCGGGGATTTCTTTTTTGGCGCCAATGTCAAGCAGGGGGAGCGACCCCGTAGGCAAGGGTCGCTCCCGGGGGGGAGGGTTGGGGGCGCAAATTTATTTAAGGCCATTTCTGCCCCCCCTGGGGGCAGATCGGCCTAATATTAGGCCGATCTGCCCCCAGGGGGGGCAGAAACCTCTTGTTGCCAGGGCAATTTTTTTTGTGTTTTTTTTTGTTGTTTCTTTGTTTTTTTAGAGATGGGGAGCGACCCATCAGACAAGGGTCGCTCCCCTGGGGGGCAAACTGTATTTAGACCATTTCTGCCCCCCTTGGGGGCAGATTGGTCGATTTTAGGTCAATCTGCCCCAAGGGGGCAGAAACCTCTAGGCACCGGGGATTTGTTTTTTGGCGCCAATGTCACGCAGGGGGAGCGACCCCGTAGGCAAGGGTCGCTCCCGGGGGGGTTGGGGTTTCGGGGGGCAAATTTATTTTAGGCCATTTCTGCCCCCCCTGGGGGCAGAAACCTGTAGGCGCCAGGGCAAATTTTTTTGTGTGTTTTTTTTGTTTTTTGTTTTTTTTGTTTTTTTAGAGATGGGGAGCGACCCATCAGATAATGGTCGCTCCCCTGGGGGGCAAACTGTATTTAGAGCATTTCTGCCCCCCTTGGGGGCAGATTGGTCGATTTTAGGTCAATCTGCCCCCAAAGGGGCAGAAACCACTAGGCACCGGGGATTTGTTTTTTGGCGCCAATGTCACGCAGGGGGAGCGACCCCGTAGGCAAGGGTCGCTCCCGGGGGGGTTGGGGGTTCGGGGGCAAATTTATTTTAGGCCTTTTCTGCCCCCCCCCCGGGGCCGGCTGAGCTAGAGGCCAAAATCCACAGGTAGGCACTTTGCAAAAAACACCTCTGTTTTCTGTGAAAAAATATGTTGTGTCCACGTTGTGTTTTGGGCCATTTCCTTTCGTGGGCGCTAGGCCTACCCACACAAGTGAGGTACCATTTTTATGGAGAGACTTAGGGGAACGCTGGGTGGAAGGAAATTTGTGGCTCCTCTCAGATTCCAGAACTTTCTGTCACCGAAATGAGAGGAAAAAGTGTTTTTTGGCCAAATTTTGATGTTTGGAAAGGATTCTGGGTAACAGAACCTGGTCAGAGCCCCGCAAATCACCCCATCTTGGATTCCCCTAGGTCTCTAGTTTTAAAAAATGCGCTGGTTTGCTAGGTTTCCCCAGGTGCCAGCTGAGCTAGAGGCCAAAATCCACAGGTAGGCACTGTTTCCTATGAAAAAATGTGATGTGTGCACGTTGTGTTTTGGGCCATTTCCTGTCGCGAGCGCTAGGCCTACCCACACAAGTGAGGTATCATTTTTATCGGGAGACATGGGGGAACGCTGGGTGGAAGGAAATTTGTGGCTCCTCTCAGATTCCAGAACTTTCTGCCACAGAAATGTGAGGAACATGTGTTTTTTTAGCCAAATTTTGAGGTTTGCAAAGGATTCTGGGTAACAGAACCTGGTCCGAGCCACACAAGTCACCCCATCTTGGATTCCCCTAGGTCTCTAGTTTTCAGAAATGCACAGGTTTGGTAGGTTTCCCTAGGTGGCGGCTGAGCTAGAGGCCAAAATCTACAGGTAGGCACTTTGCTAAAAACAGGTCTGTTTTCTGTGATGTGTCCACGTTGTGTTTTGGGGCATATCCTGTCGCGGGCGCTAGGCCTACCCACACAAGTGAGGTATCATTTTTATCAGGAGACATGGGGGAACGCTGGGTGGAAGGAAATTTGTGGCTCCTCTCAGATTCCAGAACTTTCTGCCACAGAAATGTGAGGAACATGTGTTTTTTTAGCCAAATTTTGAGGTTTGCAATGGATTCTGGGTAACAGAACCTGGTCCGAGCCACACAAGTCACCCCATCTTGGATTCCCCTAGGTCTCTAGTTTTCAGAAATGCACAGGTTTGGTAGGTTTCCCTAGGTGGCGGCTGAGCTAGAGGCCAAAATCTACAGGTAGGCACTTTGCAAAAAACACCTCTGTTTTCCTTCAAAAATTTGGATGTGTCCATGTTGCGCTTTGGGGCCTTTCCTGTCGCAGGCGCTAGGCCTACCCACACAAGTGAGGTATCATTTTTATCGGGAGACATGGGGGAACGCTGGGTGGAAGGAAATTTGTGGCTCCTCTCAGATTCCAGAACTTTCTGCCACAGAAATTTGAGGAACATGTGTTTTTTTAGCCAAATTTTGAGGTTTGTAAAGGATTCTGGGTAACAGAACCTGGTCCGAGCCACACAAGTCACCCCATCTTGGATTCCCCTAGGTCTCTAGTTGTCAGAAATGCACAGGTTTGGTAGGTTTCCCTAGGTGGCGGCTGAGCTACAGGCCAATATCTACAGGTAGGCACTTTGCAAAAAACACCTCTGTTTTCCTTCAAAAATTTGGATGTGTCCACGTTGCGCTTTGGGGCGTTTCCTGTCGCGGGCGCTAGGCCTACCCACACAAGTGAGGTATCATTTTTATCGGGAGACGTGGGGGAACGTTGGGTGGAAGGAAATTTGTGGCTTCTCTCAGATTCCAGAACTTTCTGCCACAAAAATGTGAGGAACATGTGTTTTTTTAGCCAAATTTTGAGGTTTGCAAAGGATTCTGGGTAACAGAACCTGGTCCGAGCCACACAAGTCACCCCATCTTGGATTCCTCTAGGTCTCTAGTTTTCAGAAATGCACAGGTTTGGTAGGTTTCCGTAGGTGGCGGCTGAGCTACAGGCCAAAATCCACAGGTAGGCACTTAGCAAAAAACACCTCTGTTCTCCTTCAAAGATTTGGCTGTGTCCACGTTGCGCTTTGGGGCGTTTCCTGTCGCGGGCGCTAGGCCTACCCACACAAGTGAGGTATCATTTTTATCGGGAGACGTGGGGGAACGATGGGTGGAAGGAAATTTGTGGCTCCTCTCAGATTCTAGAACTTTCTGCCACAGAAATGTGAGGAACATGTGTTTTTTTAGCCAAATTTTGAGGTTTGCAAAGGATTCTGGGTAACAGAACCTGGTCCGAGCCACACAAGTCACCCCATCTTGCATTCCCCTTGGTCTCTAGTTTTCAGAAATGCACAGGTTTGGTAGGTTTCCCTAGGTGGCGGCTGAGCTACAGGCCAAAATCTACAGGTAGGCACTTTGCAAAAAACATCTCTGTTTTCCTTCAAACATTTGGCTGTGTCCACGTTGCGCTTTGGGACGTTTCCTGTCGCGGGCGCTAGGCCTACCCACACAAGTGAGGTATCATTTGTATCGGGAGACGTGGGGGAACGCTGGGTGGAAGGAAATCTGTGGCTCCTCTCAGATTCTAGAACTTTCTGCCACAGAAATGTGAGGAACATGTGTTTTTTTAGCCAAATTTTGAGGTTTGCGAAGGATTCTGGGTAACAGAACCTGGTCCGAGCCACACAAGTCACCCCATCTTGGATTCCCCTAGGTCTCTAGTTTTCAGAAATGCACAGGTTTGGTAGGTTTCCCTAGGTGGCGGCTGAGCTACAGGCCAAAATCTACAGGTAGGCACTTTGCAAAAAACACCTCTGTTTTCCTTCAAAAATTTGGCTGTGTCCACGTTGCGCTTTGGGGCGTTTCCTGTCGCGGGCGCTAGACCTACGCACACAAGTGAGGTATCATTGTTATCGGGAGACGTGGGGGAACGCTGGGTGGAAGGAAATTTGTGGCTCCTCTCAGATTCCAGAACTTTCTGCCACAGAAATGTGAGGAACATGTGTTTTTTTAGCCAAATTTTGAGGTTTGCAAAGGATTCTGGGTAACAGAACCTGGTCCCAGCCACACAAGTCACCCCATCTTGGATTCCCCTAGGTCTCTAGTTTTCAGAAATGCACAGGTTTGATAGGTTTCCCTAGGTGGCGGCTGAGCTAGAGGCCAAAATCTACAGGTAGGCACTTTGCTAAAAACAGGTCTGTTTTCTGTGATGTGTCCACGTTGTGTTTTGGGGCATATCCTGTCGCGGGCGCTAGGCCTACCCACACAAGTGAGGTATCATTTTTATCGGGAGACTTGGGGGAACATAGAATAGCAAAACAAGTGTTATTGCCCCTTGTTTTTCTGTACATTTTTCCCTTCCAAATGTAAGACAGTGTGTAAAAAAGACGTCTATTTGAGTAATGCCCTGTAATTCACATGCTAGTATGGGCACCCCGGAATTCAGAGATGTGCAAATAACCACTGCTTCTCAACACCTTATCTTGTGCCCATTTTGGAAATACAAAGGTTTTCTTGATAGCTATATTTTGCTCTTTATATTTCAGCAAATGAATTGCTGTATACCCGGCATAGAATGAAAACCCACTGCAGGGTGCAGGTCATTTATTGGCTCTGGGTACCTAGAGTTCTTGATGAACCTACAAGCCCTATATATCCCCGCAACCAGAAGAGTCCAGCAGACGTAACAGTATATTGCTTTCGAAATTTCTGACATTGCAGGAAAAAGTTACAGAGTAAAACGTAGAGAAAAATTGATGTTTTTTTCACCTCAATTTCAATATTTTTCTTTTTCAGTTGTTATTTTCTGTAGGAAACCCTAGTAGGATCTACACAAATTACCCCTTGCTGAATTCAGAATTTTGTCTACTTATCAGAAATGTTGCGGTTTCTGGGATCCAGTGTTGGTTTCATGCCCATTTCTGTCACTGACTGGAAGGAGGCTGAAAGCACAAAAAATCGTAAAAATGGGGTATGTCCCAGTAAAATGCCAAAATTGTGTTGAAAAATTGGGTTTTCTGATTCAAGTCTGCCTGTTCCTGAAAGCTGGGAAGCTGGTGATTTTAGCACCGCAAACCCTTTGTTGATGCCCTTTTCAGGGGAAAAACCACAAGCCTTCTTCTGCAGCCCATTTTTCCAATGTTTTTGAAAAAAACGAAATTTTCTCTGTTTTTTGGCTAATTTCTTGGCCTCCTTCTGGGGAACCCACAAAGTCTGGGTACCTCTAGAATCCCTAGGATGTTGGAAAAAAAGGACGCAAATTTGGCGTGGGTAGCTTATGTGAACAAAATGTTATGAGGGCCTAAGCGCGAACTGCTCCAAATAGCCAAAAAAAGGCTCGGCACAGGAGGGGGAAAAGGCCTGGCAGCGAAGGGGTTAAAGAACTGGACAAGAAGCTTACGCCCTTTACTGAGCCATTGGTTTAGCTAGCATTTTATTACTTCAATTGGTCCTATCTTATGGGAGTGTAAAGCAGAGGCTCGTAACTTTGTAACTTAGTAATACACTGTGGTACTCTGACATGTAGTGGATTTGTTCAGGACTGAACATCAAGACCTAGTCATGGGCCTGACACAGTCCATCAATGGTACACACCCCCTATGCATTCAGGTGTTGTCAGCTGGCGATTCCCACAATTACCAGCACACTTGCTGATTTTTGGAAATGGCCCTACTTACAGGGTCACCCCAAAACTTTTCACCATCCACCTCCTACTTTTTGCTGGGTTTTTGCTTGCTGACCTTAGTAATCTGTGCACTTTACCCCTGCTAACCAGTGCTAGTGGGCTTGTGTTCTCTTCCTAATACATGGTTTGATTGGCATATATATGATTAGCATATTTTACTTGTAATTCCTTTTATAGAGTGGTATCCCATATACCCAGGGCCTGTAAATTAAATGCTGCAGCACTTATGGTGCCACCCACGTAGGTAGCACCTTAAAACATGTTCCAGGCCTGCCATTGCAGCCTAAATGCAGTGTTCCACTGCCATGTCACTTTGGCATTTAAAACCCTTTGCCAAGCCTTAAACTCCCCTTCTATCACATATGTCACTCCTATTGTTGGCCCTAGGTAGTCTATAGGGTAGGGTGCTGTGTAATTAAAAGGTAGGGCATGTACTGTTTAGTTTTACATGTCCTAGAGGTGAAAAAGTCCCACATTTGGCCTACTTCTCCCATAGGGAAACATAGGGGATTCCTTATCAAAATGAATAAGTTGCAATTCCTAAACCAGGTGGTAGATATGCCATGTTTGGTATCTATGAATGTATAACGATAAACCTTCTTTAATGATAAAGTAAGATTTATCATTACACTTTAAAAATGCCACTTTTAGAAACTTGGCATTTTCCTGTCCTTAGCCCTTTGTGCCTGCAGCCTGCCTTGTGTCACATGACTGGATGTAACTGACAGTTGAGACTTTGTGAATTCACCCAAGACAGTCACGCAATAGAGGTATTAGCAGAGCTTGAATGGGCCATTAACTGACTTGATGAGAGGGTGGAGCTAAGCACAGCCCTACTTTCAACTGAATAGGCTGGGCTATGCCACCACAATAGACTTAACAACCCTTTCTTGTTAGTGCAGCCAGCTAGGAGCCAGGGTAAGGAAGGGAAGAAATTCCTGGAACTTCAAAGAACCCTCCTGGAATCTTCTCCCATCTTCTAGGAGCAGGGCACCAGGGAATAAAAATAGGGCTCTCAGACCGATGCTTTAGTTCACTACTGGACCTGCGGAAGGACTCTCAAAGGATTGCCAACTACTGTGACCTGCTGTGCACTCTGCCAGACTGCTGCTGTACCTGGCAGGACTGCTTTGCTGCCTGAAGCCTGCTTAGAACTTTCAGAGGCCAGCCTTGCTGTAGAGCTCTGCATTACTACCTGCACCCAGGACTTTAGAAGTGACTCCATGGGCTAGTATAGCTGGTCTCCTGTTCTGAGCCACAGGGACATAACATGCTCCCACCATCTTAAAAATGTTGCTTGACCAGGGCTCACACCCCAGTCAACCAACAACCCTATTTCTCACACTAATGCAACAACTGTCAACAATGATAGTGACCCTGACATAGGCCTCGGCACAGTTTGCGTGAGGAACTCCGCAAAGTGACCAAAAAAACTCTGCAGCGATATTCGGAGTGTGTTAGGTTGCACCACTCACACTGATTTCTAGCCCCAGGTGTTTGTCCCATGCTGAAAAATCAGCTCCCCCGAAGTGAAAGAGGGTGATGCTTCTTTTCTGCCACTTGAGTAGATTTTCTACTAGAGCGGCAATTTCCGCAACGCGAACGGTAGGTTTCTCATCACGATTGGTCGTGATCATCCACGACCACCCGTGTTGAAAAATCCCGTTGTGAGGTGGTCTTGAGTAAGATTTTCCTCATCGTTGGTGAGAGCAAGTGAGGAAAAAACTCTGCTACGCTGAGTTTTTCAGAACACTGCACTCTAAGCCCGAGCGCAGAACGGGAAAACTCTGCAAACTCTGCAAGCGGATCGGAGTTCACCGCCCACCCCTATCCTGAATCAGATGCAATGTAACATGCATCGGATTGAGGCCCAAATTTACTTATTTATGACGCAAAGCAGGGCATCACAAAAAGATGCTCATCTGCCTTGCCTCAAAAGGAGAAAGAAGAAATTCTCCATAATTACTAAGTTATGGTGCATTTTTTCTGACTCTTAATGCGAGTGCACATTTGTGACAACACACATGTCCTTGAGTCATAGTGTAAGGGCGTGTGGATTCTCTAAAGCATAGTTTTGTACTGGATTTGACCATTCTAGTCCAAAAATTACCCTTTAACCCCTTTCCCACTTTGCATGTGTGCTGTACAAGGCAACACAAATGCAAAGGTGGAAAAATAAGCAAAAATTAAAACAGTTCTCCTTGTTATGCCTGTTTTGAGGAGGCATACAATTCTGGCACAAATCCCAGTTTATAAATGGTTGCAGGCAGGAGATTTGCATCAACACCCATGGGTAGTTGCATGGAAATGCCCATGTACCACCCATGGAGCACTCCCATGACACAAAGAATTCAAAGCACAACTTTGCATTACTTTGGGACCCTTCCCAACAGAAATCGTGGGTTGCATGCAATAGTAAAACCCTCAAAAATACTATTCACCGGGTTTGTGTCCCAAAACTGATAAAAACCTGGTACAGCATTTTAGTAAATCTGTATCTCAGTGTGGAATAGAGCCTGTGAAAACACCAACAGGTCTTTAGTGACAACCATCTTAAATGTATACACTGTTTGATGACAGCCTATATTGTACCAGCCATCTGTCATAAAATGAACCAGGCAAACACATTTACCTGCCGTAGAAACTTCAGGTGACAATCAGTATTTCTGGTACATGTGTTGCGGGTGCAGGCTGTTATCACATTTCTGGGATCAGGTTGCCGGCCATTTGTTGGTGTTCTTAGATTTGCAGTTGGTTGAAACTCCCAAACCTTACCTTCTGGGAACGTTAGCACTAAAAAAGAAAACACTCCCTCAACTGAGATCTCTTGCCCTTGGTCTGATTCTGTCCAAAACACAAAAAAGAGCATCTTGTCCATTGCATTTACAAGATGCACCAAAGCACGTTACGGAGTTTCATAAAATATCTTGAGAATAAGTTATGCAAATTCACACACTCCTATGTACTACCACTAGTTTTGTGAGAAAATGTCCCTTTTTGTGTGATTGTCCCCATTTTTTGTTTTTGTTTGCTGTTGTTTAGACTCTGCACACTAGGGTGCTGACGTTGAATGTCCAGTGTATGTGTTCAGACTTTAAAACATGTAAAAATTAGCAAATTGGTGATTGGTGTTGGTTAACTGTCCTTCAAAACCATAGTATATGGTTTAGAAACTAAACCCATGACATGGAAAATTAATTGTCATCTCTGGACTACAGCACTTGTTGTGCCATACACTGCTTGACATGGCATCAGGCATACCTTTGTAGCCTGACTCCTACAGTGCAAACCTGTATTCCAATTTGGCAAAATAACCTTCCTTTTTAATATTTATAAGTGACTCCTAAATGAGCATTGAAGCGAACAAGTTAGGGTGCCCAGTATTTAAATGTGGAGCAAGTACAAACTAAACATTGGAATGTCCCTGCAGTGGCATTCACTATGGAAGGCTCTGACAGGCATAGGAGGAAAGCTAGAGTGTGATCTATCTGATAATTTCACTATTTTGGGTTTGGAACAACTTGCAAAAATGGTCCCGGGCCATTATTTTTAATATTTATTAAAAGCAAAATCAATGGTGAAGTTGGATTTTTTATAAATATTTAAGAAATGCAACTTTTAGAAAATTGCCTTTTCCGTGACTGAAGTTCCTGAAGATTAAACTGCCTTAGCCTACTATCCATTGCCTCTGCCAGTGCTTGACCTTAATAAGGTGTGAAAACTGTTTCAAGAGAAGGCCAATAGCTTAAGCCTCTTGGGCCTGATGGGCTGGGTGTGAAGTATTTGTCACATGTCGGAGCAGGAGGAGCAGCTGGAAGGGTCCAGAAATGTAATTTAATTTAGTTCAAAGGCAAATGTAAGGCTTGCCACTTAATCATTTGATGTAAAGCACAGCCTGTGAAGGTAAAGCCCATTAATCCCAGGTCACAAAACAGTGAGCCTTGCACCATCCAAGATGGAGGTGGAGCTGGCCCCAACGTTAGTTTGATATAGCTTAGGAGGCGAGGACACAGCCCTGGACGGACTCTTGTTCACTTGCCCCATTAATGGGGTCTGAATGCTTGGATTTGCCTCAAAATAGTGAATGCTGGGATAGATTACAGTAAAGCAAAGGTGCTGACAAATGGGTTAGGTTTCTCCCTGGAACTTGTTCTCCTTTTGTTAGGGAGTGTCCAAGAGTCACTTCACCCACTGGCTACTGGCTTCTGAACTTTACAAAAGTAAACAGTGCCATCCCCTCCCAGAGCACTCCGTGGACAAGTGAAAGAACAGAAGAAGGACTGCACTTGGTGTTTGAGACCTATGAGGAGACCTGAAGGGGTGCACCTGTTCTCACTTGTAGCCAAGGAAAAATGTCAACTCCAGGGGTCAGCTGTCTGAACTCCTGTGTGGTTGGAGGGGCACAGCAGGTTGCAGGAGGCCTTTTTCCTGAAGTCCCAGCAGTCCAGCAGCAACTGGGCAGAAATGAACTGTAGGAGGGTGGCCTGGTTTGTAGAGGGTACCTAGGGTACGTACACCTTATGCTAGGTCCAGTTATACCTTATTAGTGAAATTTAGGCAGTGTCTCGAAGCCAGGCTCTCTAGGGGTAATGTGGATGAGCAGCCAAGGCCTAACTAGGAGACATGCAAAGCTCATGCAATACGACTGTAGTCACACAATACTCACACACATGAAAGAAAATACTCAGTGTTACAAAAATAAATGTACTTTATTTTGGTGACACAAATGCCAAAAAAAACATAGAAACTATTCTCCCTTAGGAGGTAAGTAATACAAAAAGTATGTGCAACAGTATGCAGAAATAGCTGTAAAAACAGTTAGAAAACAGTGCAAATCACAATAGTTAGAAATGGGCCTGGGGGAACACAAACCATATACTAAGAAAGTGGAATGTGAAAGTCAGTTTCCCACCTAGGCAAGTGGGTACCCACTACAAACCAGGCCAGCCTCCTACACATTTCATACAGCAAACACCACCTGCGTGGCCGGCAGAAGCACCACAGGTACCTTACTGCAGTATAGCAAGTGTGGAAGGTTCCGGTCGCCCAACACCCATTCCTCCGCTGCTTACTCTGGGTGTCTAAAACCCCCAAACCACCATTCAGTCACAATCAGCAGGTGTGCCACATGGCAGTAGATGAGCACATCAGGGGTAGCAATCTCCCCATTGACTACTGGTCTACAACATTTCCCTTAGATGATTCAGGGCCCCCCAAAGTAGCAATCTGATCAATGCATTGGCCTTATTGAAAAAAGTTTTAGCAATCGGGTATGGAAGGTTTGGCAGGTGACGTAGTAGGCATGGCAGAGAAACCATCTTAAAAATTGCTGAGTGACTCAGCAGTGACAAGGAAAGCATGGACCAGAATTTGACTTCCCGTCCCAGCCCAGCTAACTGGAATATCAGGCTCCGGTCGAAGGAGCGAGTTGCATTGCTTGTAACATAGACCCCCAAGTATTTAAAACCTAGGGGAAGAATCAGTATCCCCTCTGCGCACGGCATGTCCGTTGGACAGGAAGCAATAGGATATATCAGTGAATCATCAGGAAACCAGAATAGGAAACAAAGATGTCCAATATTTCCAGTGCCCTCGGTTCTGGTACCTCAGAGTCATCTAGGAACAGGAGAACGTCACAGGCGTAGACCCTCATGCAGGCTGCAAATGGTTCTGTCACTAATGCGAAAAGCAAGGATGACAAAGGACAGCCCTGGCAGGTACTGCACACCACCAGAAACCACATAGCTTATGAATTGTGGTCTGAAACCAATGTGGGGGAGGAGGATGAACAAAATACCCAGTCCACAGAGCCAAATGCTTTCCAAAAGTCAATAGAGAGAAGAGCTCTATGACCGTAGTAATCACTGCAGAAGGCGATTGCATTATGGACTCTTTGGAGGTTATGCCCAGTAGCCCGTTGGGGGGTACTAATCGTGTAATATCTCCTGTTAAACGAGTAGCCAACATTTTGGCCCTTATTTTCACTTCATATTAAGGAGCTACATAGGCCTGAAATCCTCGCAGCGTGTACCGTTCGGGCAAGGCTTTGGCAATATCACTATCTCAGTGGTACAGAGGTGAGAGGCAATTTACCTTTGTCTAAGGTCTCACAAAATGTGTCTAGTAGAAGTGGGGGAGCCTGGGAACAGACCAAGCACCAAAATTCAGCTGGAAAACCATTGGGGCCTGGCGCTTTGCCTGCGTACAGCTGAGCCAGGGCTGCCTGCATCTCCCCACCTGTAATGTCGGCCTCCAGGACCAATCTCTCCTCAGGAGGCGATTGTGGCATCAGTAAGTTGGAGATGAATCAAGCCAGGTCTTCTAGGGGGCTTGCAGGATCCACACTACATAACGATCAATAGTATGCATTGAATGCCCTGGCAATGAGTTAGCTCCCAGTTACCTGGGAGCCATCATCTGTCAGTAGGTATGCTACTGGAGTTCCCACCTCTCTCAGGGTACACAGCCAATGCAATGTCTTGCTGACTTTATTAGCCCATTGAAAGATTCTGCTGCGAGTGGCTAACCACACCTCTGTTGCCTCTTGTGTGAACTCCTGTGGGAGCACTGTTTGAGTATGTAACGAGTCTCGCAAGAGAGATTCCTAATGTGTTACCATGTGCTGCATCTTCAAAGTCAAAATGTGCTCCTTGAGGTCCATAACATTCTGCCTGGCCCTGTTCTGCTGTCTTTTAGTGTGGCTAATAAGGCGCCCTCTGATCGTAGCTTTTTGAGCCTCAAAGAGGTTAATGCTGGAAGCCACCAAACACCTATTATTGTCCAGGAATTGCTGTCAGGCCTGATGGCACAGATCCCGAAAATCCTCCTTTTGTAAGTGCCAGTTGTCTAGGTGCCATCTTGAGGCGGGCTTCCCAGTGCACCACACCATCTCCATCACCACTGATAAAGGATACAAGAGGCCTCGGGCAAGTAGGTTGAGGTTCTGCACCCGAAGGCTCACCTGACTAGGCCTGAAGCAGTAATCTAGCCACGAAAAGGAGCAATGAGCCTCTGAGTGAAAAGTATATCCCTGCTTACACAGGTGATGTGCCGCCACACATCTGTCAAATTCTAATTTTGTGTAAAAGATGGCAACAGTGTACTCGGTTGTACAGCTCCAGCAGAGGTCGACGAGCAGTCAAGGCCTGTATCACACATGCCAATAAAGTTACCCTCCAACACCCACGGTGCCTCCAGCAGGTCCCCAGCTTGACTAAGAAGGCCGGTGCAAGAGGGGGTGGGGCATAAACACTTATTAGCGAAAGGAGACCTCCAATAAGGACATTATTGACTACAATTATAATGCCTACTATTCTCTGTGTAAAACGAGGATAATCAATGAGTTAAAGATCTCTGAACTATGCTTCAGGATAACAGTTATTCAGATTATTTAGATGGAAGTTTCATAAGTTAACGGACTTTTGACAAGAGAAAACAAGTACTGGTCCATTTGCTTTATGTAAGTTCCTGAAACAATGCCACATCAGTGCACACAGGATTCATCCAGTTCCACAGTATTTGCATGATGTCTCTGCACGCAGTAGAATGCTACAAGTTGGGGATAGTATAGAAAACAAGGAAAACCCAAAAAACTCCAACGCATTCTTTCATACTACATATATACACCACAACCCTATTGAAATACACTTGCTGTTCAGATGCACTTTTCAGATGGGTGTGTGGCTTTGTGTAAGGGCAATGACTCTTTAGATGGCACCGGCTAGCCAATCTTCAATTTCTAATCATCTGGTCACCTATCATACATTTCTAAGTTTAAGAAAGACCATTCACATGATGCTTTCATGAGAATCAAGTGAATGATCTACCTTTACATTTTAGACCCATTAATCATATATGCTCTCTATAGAACTGCTGTTTCGTTTTTTAAAAATGTTTTCTTTCCTTAACCTTAACCTTAACGCATGTTTGTGTCAAAAAGTCTAAATATGGGCCTAAGTGTATGTTTGTCTTTCGCACCTAGGGCCGTATCATGAAGAGCTGGACCCGTCCAGCGAAGAGCTAAGCGCCTGTTTTTATTGCGTGAGAGATGTCTAGGATTAATGCATATAACGCAGAATTTCTCACAAATAATGCATGCAATGTAGAGCACAACTCTTCAACTGCGAGCAGGGGTGGCCCATGTCTGTTGCCACCTTGCACTGTCTTCTTCATACATTAACTCGGATAATTTCCGAATTACATGTCTTTATTTTGGACACCTCAAACCAAAAAACAAAAGGTATGTAGCTCTATACTGAGTTAGCGCAGTCATCAACGTACGCACTCGCTCATAGCAGAGTTAATGTGCGCCTTTCCTATGCCGTTGTACCGTCTAAAGCAGTTAAGTCAGTATTTCATCTATCAGTTCCTGACTAAACTGCAAACTTACTGATCGAAGTCGGAAACAGAGAGAGACGACCACGGCACACTATTTCTGAACTGTGAATTTTGCAGCTCGTACACTAACTCCCAGAAGTTACGTGTATGCGCTTTACACGGTGCAATTAATCAAAATAGTGTGCAGAGCGCTACTCTTGGCCATCGCACACGCTCACGGTACGGACCTAGACAGTGGAAACAGCGCAACAAAGGCCCTCGATGCCCCTGCAGGGGGGCAGCTCCCTTCAGCACATTACCCTTCCCTGAGAGCTCTTGAGTGAGGTCGGAGGAGCCCCCCCACCACCATGTACTATGCAGGGGAGCCTCCTAAAGTTTTGTTACCCCACTGGGCATTGGAATTTGTTCCCAGTTTCTGTATAACACTGTATACTTACTTTCATTGTCTTTTACAGTGAGAGAATGAAAGTGCACACAGTGCAACACTTATTTGGCAAACTAACATTAGAAAGTTAGTATCTTCACCTTTTTGCTCCTCAATAATCCACTGTTGTATTGCAAAGTCCTCTTAACCCTTTTAAACACTTCTTTAAATGTGCTTAATCGTTTATTTAGTCTTTTTACATAACCTAATCAAAGCTTGTTTAGAATTAAATTTCAATTGCATGTCATACCGAAATGTCTTGGAAAAAAACCTGTTAGAGGTGAGCAATGAGCGTGTTCTTCAAGTGTCCAACTCCCTGTTGCTTTGGGCTTCTTCGGGTACAGGACAAGCCTTTATCTTCAGTTCCTTATAAAGCTCTTCTTAGTTCTCTTGATGGGAAAAAACTGTGTACATTTAGCGAATACATTGTTAAGAGTGAAGAAGGACTTCCTGTGCGAGTTCTGTGCTGTCAAATCTGTCTGCAGCTAAGACTTTACATGGCTGCCTGCCCGTGCCAACCTTTGCTGACACCAAAGAATCGTTCTCCATTGAGTGCAGGAGGTTTATTTATACTCCTCGTGCTTAATTGTCGCTGTAAATGTAATCTGTTCAAGATTCACTGTTCCACACGGGACTACTCCACTGTCAAGAGGTTTCACGAGATTTAAGAAAACAAAGCAACTGTCTTTATTTAACTTAGAACAAAAGCCAAGAAGATATGGACATTAGAAAACTGTGGTAATAGTCAAAGATACGAAAGCTGTTGCCCATTCTATACCCAAAAACCGTTCAACACCCTGCATTGGCAGTACATGGCTACTGTGCTTTCTGAGCCTGGCATGGGGACGTTATTCCAGAAATAGGTGAAACTGTTGTAGCCCAGTCCAGCTGCACAGAGGTAAACCAGGAACTTGGGGCCAGATGTATCAAACCATTTTGTATTCGCAAACGGTGCGAATCGCAACATTTGGCCATTTGCGAATGCAAAAAAGTGGTCTGCGATGCATGAAAGGCATTCACAGCACAAAAATAAGGAATCGCATTAATTTCGATTTTTTGCGTTGCGACATAATTTTGCATGTCACATTTTGCGTCTCGCAATTTGCGACATGAAATACCGAATCGCAATAAGCGATTCGGTATTTCAAGTCGGAAATTGCGAGACGCAAAATGCGACACGTAAAACCATGTCACAATTCGATGCATCAAAAATTAGCAAAATGCGAATTTTCGCAGAATGGCCGTTTGCACATGAAAATTACCACTAGGTGAAACCAGGTGGTAACCAGGTGCAACCTATATAAAGAGGCCCAGAATGCCTCAGACTCTTTTCCACAATGGCAGCAATCTATGTCATGGCGAGGAGAATGAGGATCTTGGCAGGTTTGAGGAGAGGGAGGAGGAGACAGGAGCGCATTTTCAGAGTGCGCATTACCCTTTTTGAACAGACTGAGGAGGGGATATTTGAGAAGTACAGGTTGAACTCAGCCATGATACTTGACCTGATAGCTGAGCTACAACCCATACTGCAGTGCACAACACATAGGCCTAATAGCATACCCACCCATGTGCAGGTATTATGCTCCCTCCACCTACTTGCCTCAGGGAGCTATCAAGGGGTCATAGCAGCAGCTGGAGTTGTATCACAGAGTGCCCTCTCTAGATTTTTCAATGCATTTATCAACGCCATGCTGAGTAGGATACACCAGTACATCAGATTCCCCCACACCTCACAGGAAATACAGCAGTCAAAAATGTATTTCTACCAGATAGCACAGTTCCCCCACGTCCTAGGTGCCATAGATGGGACACATGTTGTAATCTGTCCACCATCGGCCACAGAGTAGTTGTACCGCAACCGTAAATACCAACATTCAATGAATATACAGGTGATATGGAATGCCTCCTACATCATAACTGATCTTGAGCCCAGGTACCCAGGGAGCACACATGATTCATACAACTTTCGTCACAGCAGGATTCACACAAGACTGCTAGCTGGGGAGTTTGGTGAAGGATATCTACTAGGTATTGTCCCTCTGTACACTGGTGCATTGATAGCGTTGTGACGTCAGATGGCTCACTTACTCATTGTACCCTCTGTTCCTTCCAGGAGACAGTGCCTACGCAGTGGGCACCTACATGATGATGCCCACCTAAATCCTACAACACCAGCAGAACGGAGATACAATTCAGCACACAGAGCAACCCGCAATTTGGTGGAGCGCACCTTTGGGATGCTGAAGAGTCGCTTCCGGTGTATCCACAAAAGTGGAGGGGCACTACAGTACAGCCCGGACACGACCTGTAGAATAGTGGCCACATGTGCATTCCTGCACAATATAGCTACCACCAAGGCCATACCTGTGGAAATATCAGATTCAGACTCAGATGAGGATGATGATCCCATACCCCCCCTACAGCCAGCAGACAGGACCAGTGCAGCAGAGGGCAGGCAAAGGCGTGCAGCCATCACACACAACCATTTCAGATGTAAGTAATAACAACACAACTTCAATGACATGTGTACTGGTAGTTAGAATCTTTATTACCTTAACGTCAGGTAACATAAGTGTCACTAGTAAAAAAAATGAACACGTGTCATAAAATAAGCAGTTAACAGTGTCTTACTATTTATTCATAGTTAACTGTATAACAAAAAAAGCAGACAGTCCCCTGTGGCCATTACAGTCACTTTTTACGGCCACGCAAGCCACTCGAGTGCGCAGTGGCCTCACCGGCACCTCTGGTATCTGCCTCAGTGGCAGTGCTGTGCCTGGCACTGCGACTCCTAGGATCAGTAGTGGGCACTGCTTCGCTGCTGAGGCTAGATGAGTCCTCAGTCTCCCCTAGTCCAAGTTCACTGGGTGTAGCAGAGCGGTTACCCAGCATAATATCCAGCACATTAGTTATCTGGACCATTCCCTGGGTTACATCCCTACTGCTGTGCGCTGCCTCCACCTGTGCGGCCACATCACGCCGCGATATGAGGGCTGTTGATGTTGCAAGGCGATTGACCGATCGACAGAATCCAACAAACATGCCCATGAATCCCTTCTCCTGCCTGCGGTGTTTGACTCTGTGATGCATTAGCTCTGTGCAGAGTTCCCTCACTGCATTTGTCAGCTCCCTGGTGTTGTCGGAAGCTGTGATCTGTCCCTCAAGCAGCTTTGAAATGTTAGAGTTAAGGCACTCCAACTGCCGATGCAGCCCCCCCATGTTGGCAATGTGTGCCTGCATCTGCCTATGCATTGCCGTTATCTTCTTATTTTGCAGGCCCCAAAGTTTCAGCATAGAGGATTCCAGGCCACCGAAGACTGTTGGGCCCTCTCCTGCTTCCATGTGCTGTGTGCCTGCATACTGAGGTATCCTGCGGGGTGTTGAGTGACGCTGGGGCTGGGACTCCTGCATTACAGTGGATCTGCCGTCTGGTGAAGGAGTGTGGCCATCATCCCGCATGTCGTCTTAGTCCTGGCTCAATTCGGGGAGCGGTACAGCCCTTGCCCTGCATCTGATAGGTGCAATATTCACTGACTCACTGGTGTTGGAGTCTGATGGAGGGTGGGTTTCAGCATCCCCCACAACGGCACATGCTGATGCTGCTGGGCCTAGGCCATCTGCAACGACAATGTGCAGCATGTCATTTATGTATGTATCAGCAAAGGTTACCCAATGGTAATAAATGTACAGTTACATCATATCACTGTGTAGTGGGTGTTGTGTTCTTCTGGGTGTCGCTCTACTTAATTACATTTTATGTGCTACTTTCAGCTCTGGGCTGTGGACTACCACTCCCATAAGGCATTGTTGTGCCGCTTCTAAGATGTGGAATGGACTACTTATCACAAGGCTTTGCACTAATTGCTAATTCCTAAGGGGCATTTGTACATACACATATGGGGTTACATTTTAATATTGCACTTACCTTTACTGGTGCTTGGTGTGCCAGATGTGTCTATGTCAGTGACCCCACTGACAGCCTCTGGGAGGAGTTTTGACTCAACCAGGTCTTCCATCGGGGTGGAGGGTGTCTCGGTGGATGGTCTGCCTCCTGTGCTCCTTGCCTCCTGTCGTCTTCTGGCCACCCTCTCTTTGGCACGGGAATGCAGGTCGTACTACCTCTTTTTGATGTCCTCCACTGAGCGCTGCGCAACCCCCACAACCCAGATTTTTGTTTGTATGTCCGCCCAGAGATAGCGCTTCTCACTCTCAGGGACCTGGAGTGAGCTATTCCTGAACAGACGGTCATGGCTCCTCACCACCTCCTCAGTGGGCACCTCCAGTTCCTGCTTACTGAACTTGAGTTTTCTTTTCCTCTCTCCCTTCTCCTTTCCATGTGCAGAGTTGTCCATGGTGATGTGTAGTACTGCCTTGTTCACAGACTTGCTCCCTGTGGCTGGGCTGTGTCTCTCTCACTGCTCCTTTGGGTGTGGCACCTGCAAACTGCCTGGGATGACTCACTTCCTGCTTTTGATGTCATCAGGCTCTGCCAGGTGTGCGTTCTTGCAATTTGCGATTTTCAAATACCAAATCGAATTTCTTTTGCGGTTCAGTATTTGGACCTCGCAAATCGCAATTATCGATTTTTAAGAATTCGCTAATTCCGAATCGCAAATAGGTTACATTGCATATTGCAACTCAGAAATAGCGATTTCTTAAATCTGGCCCTCGGTTTTAGAAACCACAAATATGTGTAGGGACACCGGTAATTGTGGCCGGCTTTCTGGAGGTATATGTTAAAGGTTGTCAAGTTACACTGTGGTCAAAGATGCTGCACATCTGTTTATGAACAGCCTAACGCCACCCCCGGCAACATCCGTTCCTGTGAAAAGTTTGGAATGAGCTCCACACTGCGATTTAATGGGGATTAACTCAGTTCTGAATCTTCTAATTGGTTGCGCTAATGCGACCTTGTCTAACTTTCATATCAGATAATAGAATTGGTTAAAAATAGTTGGGATCTGCGTTAGTGCCCATGAAAATATATGTTCCTAATGTAAACATCTAATTGTGATTTAGAATAGGGTCCCCTTGTCCCTAATAAGTTGCATCGCTATAATCAAAATATTCTTACTCCTCAAACTACTGTATGTCTTTCAAGTTATGTTGGTTTACCACAAACAGCTACTTTAAAGAACTGGACAAGAAGCTTACGCCCTTTACTGAGCCAATGGTTTAGCTACCATTTTATTAATTGAATTGGTCCTACCTTATGGGAGTGTAAAGCAGAGGCTTGTAACGTTGTAACTCAGTAATAGGCTGTGGTACTCTGACATATAGTAGATTTGTTCAGGACTGAACATCAAGACCTAGTCATGGGCATGACACAGTCCATCAATGGTACACACCTCCTATGCTTTGAGGTGTTGTCAGCTGGCGATTCCCACAATTACCAGCACACTTGCTGATTGTAGGAAACGGCCCTCCTTACAGGGTCACCCCAAAACTTTTTACCATCCACCTCCTACTTTTTGCTGTTTTTTTTGCTTGCTGACCTTAGTAATCTGTGCACTTTACAGCTGCTAACCAGTGATAGTGGGCTTGTGTTCTCTTCCTAACACATGGTTTGATTGGCATATACCTGATTAGCATATTTTACTTGTAATTCCTTTTATAGAGTGGTATCCCATATGCCCAGGGCCTGTAAATTAAATGCTGCAGCAATTATGGTGCCACCCACATGTTCCAGGCCTGTCATTGCAGCCTAAAGGCAGTGTTCCACTGCCACGTCACTTTGGCATTTAAAACCCTTTGCCAAGCCTTAAACTCCCCTTCTATCACATATGTCACTCCTATTGTTGGCCCTAGGTAGTCTATAGGGTAAGGTGCTGTGTAATTAAAAGGTAGGGCATGTACTTTTTAGTTTTACATGTCCTAGAGGTGAAAAAGTCCCAAATTTGGCCTACTTCTCCCATAGGGAAACATAGGGGATTCCTTATCAAAATGAATAAGTTGCAATTCCTAAACCAGGTGGTAGATATGCCATGTTTGGTATCTATGAATGTATAACGATAAACCTTCTTTAATGATAAAGTAATATTTATCATTACACTTTAAAAATGCCACTTTTAGAAACTTAGGGCCAGATGTAGCAAGGCTTTTGCGCCTCGCAAACGGCGAAAAACACCGTTTGCGAGGCGCAAAAACCCTTACGCGATGCAAAATGTGATTCCGACTTGCAAATAGGAAGGGGTGTTCCCTTCCTATTTGAGACCGCATCGCGATGTAGAGTTGATTTGTGACCGCGATCGCAGTTACCATCCACTTGAAGTGGATGGTAACTCATTCGCAAACGGGAAGGGGTCCCAATGGGACCACTTCCCCTTTGTGAATGCAAAAAAATATATTTTTTCAGAGCAGGCAGTGGTCCTATGGACCACTGCCTACTCTGAAAAAAACCGAAACAGAAAGGTTTCAGTACTTTTTCTATTTGAAGCTCGTTTTCCTTTAAGGAAAACGGGCTGCAAAGAGAAAAAAAAAACTGCTTTATTTAAAAGCAGTCACGGACATGGTGGTCTGCTGTCTCCAGCAGGCCACCATCCCCGTGAGTGCCTAGACTCGCTATGGGGTCGCAAACTGCGACCCACCTCATAAATATTTATGAGGTGGGTCTTTGCGACCCCATAGCGAGTCGCAGAAGGTGTCTGAGACACCTTTCTGCATAACATTTTGCGAGGTGCAAGTCGCTGGTACTCGCAATTTGCACCTCGCAAAATGTTTTCTTCCTACATCTGGCCCTTAGCGTTTTCCTGTCCTTAGCCCTTTGTGCCTGCAGCCTGCCTTGTGTCACATGACTGTATGTAACTGACAGTTGAGACTTTGTGAATTCACCCGAGACAGTCACACAATAGAGGTATTAGCAGAGCTTGAATGGGCCATTAACTGACTTGATGAGAGGGCGGAGCTAAGCACAGCCCTACTTGCAACTGAATAGGCTGGGATATGCCACCACACAATAGGCTGAACAACCCTTTCTTGTTAGTGCAGCCAGCTAGGAGCCAGGGTAAGGAAGGGAGGAAATTCCTGGAATTTCAAAGAACCCTCCTGGAATCTTCTCCCAACTTCTAGGAGCAGGGAACCAGGGAATAAAAATAGGGCTCTCCGACCAATGCTTTAGTTCACTACTGGACCTGCGGAAGGACTCCCAAAGGATTGCCTACTACTGTGACCTGCTGTGCACTCTGCCAGACTGCTGCTGTACCTGGCAGGACTGCTTTGCTGCCTGAAGCCTGCTTAGAACTTTCAGAGGCCAGCCTTTCTGTAGAGCTCTGCATTACCACCTGCACCCAGGACTTTAGAAGTGACTCCATGGGCTAGTATAGCTGGTCTCCTGTTCTCAGCCACAGGGACATAACATGCTCCCACCATCTTAAACATGTTGCTTGACCAGGGCTCACACCCCAGTCAACCAACAACCCTATTTCTCACACTAATGCAACAACTGTCAACATTGATAGTGACCCTGAATTAGGCCTGGGCACAGTTCGGGTGAGGAACTCCGCAAAGTGACCAAAAAAACTCTGCCGCGATATTTGAAGTGCATTAGGTTGCACCACTCACAATGATTTCTAGCCCCAGGTGTTTGTCCCGTGTTGAAAAATCAGCTCCCCCGAAGTAAAAGAGGGTGATGCTTCTTTTCTGGCACTTGAGTAGATTTTCTACTCGAGCGGCCATTTCCGCAACGCGAACAGAAGGTTTCATATCATGATTGGTCGTGACCATCCACGACCGCCCGTGTTGAAAAATCCCGTTGTGAGGTGGTCTTAAGTAAGATTTTCCTCATCGTTGGTGAGAGCAAGCGAGGAAAAAACTCTGCTACGCTGAGTTTTTCGGAACACTGCACTCTAAGCAGAGCGCGGAATGGGAAAACTCTGCAAACTCTGCGAGCAGATCGGAGCTCACCGTCCACCCCTATCCTGAATCAGATGCAATGTAACATGCATCGGATTGAGGCCCAAATTTACTTATTTATGACGCAAAGCAGGGCATCACAAAAAGATGCTCATCTACCTTGCCTCGAAAGGAGAAGAAGAAATTCTCCATAATTACTAAGTTATGGTGCAATTTTTCTGACCCTTAATGCTGGTGCACATTTGTGACAACACACATATCCTTGAGTCATAGTGTAAGGGCGTGTGGATTCTCTAAAGCATAGTTTTGTACTGGATTTGACCATTCTAGTCCAAAAATTACCCTTTAACCCCTTTCCCACTTTGCATGTGTGCTGTACAAGGCAACACAAATGCAAAGGTGGAAAAATTAGCAGAAATTAAAACAGTTCTTGTTATGCCTGTTTTGAGGAGGCATACGATTCTGGCACAAATCCCAGTTTATAAATGGTTGCAGGCAGGAGATTTGCATCAAAACCCATGGGTAGTTGCATGGAAATGCCCATGTACCACCCATGGAGCACTCCCATGACACAAAGAATTCAAAGCACAACTTTGCATTACTTTGGGACCCTTCCCAACAGAAATCGTGGTTTGCATTCAATAGTAAAACCAACAATAATACTCTTCACCGGGTTTGTGTCCCAAAACTGATACAAACCTGGTACAGCATTTTAGTAAATCTGTATCTCAGTGTGGAATAGAGCCTGTGAAAACACCAACAAGTCTTTAGTGACAACCATCTTAAATGTATACACTGTTTGATGACAGCCTATATTGTACCTGCCATCAGTCATAAAATGAACCAGGCAAACATATTTACCTGCCGTAGAAACTTCAGGTGACAATCAGTATTTCTGGTACATGTGGTGCGGGTGCAGGCTGTTATCACATTTCTGGGATCAGGTTGCAGGCCGTTTGTTGGTGTTCTTGAGTTTGAAGTTGGTTGAAACTCCCAAACCTTACCTTCAGGGGACGTTAGCACTAAAAATGAAAAAACTCCCTCAACTGAGATCTCTTGCCCTTGGTCTGATTCTGTCCAAGACACAAACAAGAGCATCTCGCCCATTGCATTTACAAGATGCACCAAAGTACGTCATGGAGTTTCATAAAATATCTTGAGAATAAGTTATGCAAATTCACACACTCCTATGTACTAACACTAGTTGTGTGAGAAAATGTCCCTTTTTTGTGTGATTGTCCCCATTTTTTGTTTTTGTTTGCTGTTCTTTAAACTCTGAACACTAGGGTGCTGACGTTGAATGTCCAGTGTAGGTGTTCTGACTTTAAAACATGTAAAATTAGCAAATTCCTGATTTGTGTTGGTTAACTGTCCTTCAAAGCCATAGTATATGGTTTAGAAACTAAACCCATGACATGGAAAATTAATTGTCATCTCTTGACTACATCTCTTATTGTGCCATACACTAGTTTGACATGGCTTCAGGCATACCTTTGTAGCCTGACTCCTATAGTGTAAACCTGTAGTCCAATTTGTCAAAATAACCTTCCTTTTTCATATTAATAAGTGGCTCCTAAATAAGCATTGAAGCGAACAAGTTAGGGTGCCCAGTATTTAAATGTGGAGCATGTACAAACTAAACATTGGAATGTCCCTGCAGTGGCATTCACTATGGAAGGCTCTGACGGGCATAGGAGGAAAGCTAGAGTGTGATCAATCTGATAATTTCACTATTTTGGGTTTGGGACAACTTGCAAAAATGGTCCCGGACCATTATTTTTAATATTTATTAAAAGCAAGATCAACGGTGAAGTTGGATTTTTAATAAATATTTAAGAAATGCAACTTTTAGAAAATTGCCTTTTCCGTGATTTAAGTTCCTGAAGGTTAAACTGCCTTAGCCTACTATCAACTGCCTCTGCCAGTGCTTGACCTTAATAAGGTGTGAAAACTGTTTCAAGAGAAGGCCAATAGCTTAAGCCTCTTGGGCCTGATGGGCTGGGTGTGAAGTATTTGTCACATGTCGGAGCAGGAGGAACAGCTTGAATGTCCAGAAATGTAATTTAATTTATTTCACAGGGCAAATGTAAGGCTTGCCCCTTAATCATTTGATGTAAAGCACAGCCTGTGAAGGTGAGGCCCATTGATCCCAGGTCACACTACAGTGAGCCTTGCACCATCCAAGATGGAGGTAGAGCTGGCCCCAACATTAGTTTGATATAGCTTAGGAGGCAAGGACACAGCCCTGGATGGACTCTTGTTCACTTGCCCCATTAATGGGGTCTGAATGCTTGGATTTTCCTCAAAATAGTGAACGCTGGGATAGATTGCAGTAAAGCAAAGGTGCTCACAAACTGGTTAGGTTTCTCCCTGGAACTTTTTCTCCTTTGTTTAGGGAGTGTCCAAGAGTCACTTCACCCACTGCCTACTGGCTTCTGAACTTTACAAAAGTAAACAGTGCCATCCTCTCCCAGAGCACTCTGTGGACCAGTGAAAGAACAGAAGAAGGACTGCCCAAGGTGTTTGAGACCTATGAGGAGACCTGAAGGGATGCACCTGTTCTCACTTGTAACCAAGAAAAAAAGTCAACTCCAGGGGTCAGCTGTCTGAACACCTGTGTGGTTGGAGGGGCACAGCAGGTTGCAAGAGGCCTTTTTCCTGAAGCACCCAGCACTCCAGCATCAACTGGGCAGAAATGAAATGTAGGAGGCTGGCCTGGTTTGCAGTGGGTACCTAGGGTACGTACACCTTATGCCAGGTCCAGTTATACCTTATTAGTGAAATTTAGACAGTGTCTCGAAGCCAGGCTCTCTAGGGGTAATGTGGATGAGCAGCCAAGGCCTAACTAGGAGACATGCAAAGCTCATGCAATACCACTGTAGTCACTCAGTACTCACGCAAATGAAAGAAAATACTCAGTGTTACAAAAATAAATGTACTTTATTTTGGTGACACAAATGCCAAAAAAAATCAAAGAAACTATACTCCCTTAGGAGGTAAGTAATACAAAATTTGTGTACAATAGTATGCAGAAAAAGCTGTAAAAACAGTTAGAAAACAGTGCAAATAGTGAAAATCACAATAGTTAGAAATGGGCCTGGGGGAACACAAACCATATACCAAGAAAGTGGAATGTGAAAGTCAGTTTCCCACCTAGGCAAGTGGGTACCCACTACAAACCAGGCCAGCCTCCTACACATTTCATACAGCAACTACCACATGTGTGGCCGACAGAAGCACCACAGATACCATACTGCAGTATAGCAAGTGTGGAAGGTTCTGGTCGCCCAACACCCATCCCTCCGCTGCTTACGCTGAGTGTCTAAAACCCCAAACCACCATTCAGTCACAATCAGCAGGTGTGCCACATGGTAGTAGATGAGC
The DNA here is from genome assembly GCF_031143425.1 of Pleurodeles waltl. Taxonomy (NCBI): domain Eukaryota; kingdom Metazoa; phylum Chordata; class Amphibia; order Caudata; family Salamandridae; genus Pleurodeles; species Pleurodeles waltl. The sequence continues at coordinate 676,551,242 of NC_090445.1, forward strand.
ACATCAGGGGTAGCAATCTTCCCATTGACTACTGGTCTACAACATTCCCCTTAGGTGTTTCGGGGCTCCGCAAAGTAGCAATCTGATCAATGCATTGTCCTTATTGAAAAAAGTTTTAGCAATCGGGTATGGAAGGTTTTGCAGGTGACGTAGTAGGCATGGCAGAGAAACCATCTTAAAAATTGCTGAGTGACTTAGCAGTGACAAGGAAAGCATGCACCAGAATTTTACTTCCCGTCCCAGACAAGCTAAATGGGATGTCAGGCTCTGGTCGAAGGAGCGAGGTGCATTGCTTGTAACATAGACCCCCAAGTATTTAAAGCCTAGGGGAAGAATCAGTATCCCCTCTGCCCACGGCATGTCATCAGGAAACCAGAATAGGAAACGAAGATGTCAAATATTTCCAGTGCCCTTGGGTCTGGTACCTCCGAGTTATCTAGGAACAGGAGAACGTCACGGGCGTAGACCCAAATTCTGACGTCCACCCCTTCGGACCACCTAAATCCCCGATCCAGCGGGTTGAACCTCATGCAGGCTGCAAATGGGTCTATCACTAATGCGAAAAGCAAGGATGACAAAGGACAGCCCTGGCAGGTACTGCACACCACCAGAAACCACATAGCTTATGAATTGTGGTCTGAAACCAATGTGGGGGAGGAGGATGAACAAAAATACCCAGTCCACAGAGCCAAATGCTTTCCAAAAATCAATAGAGAAAAGAGCTCTATGACCGTAGTAATTACTGCAGAAGGCAATTGCATTATGGACTCTTTGGAGGTTATGCCCAGTAGCCCGTTGAGGCATGAATCTGGACTGGTTGGGGTGTACTAATCGTGTAATATATCCTGTTGAACGAGTAGCCAACATTTTGGCCCTTATTTTCACTTCGTATTAAGGAGCTACATAGGCCTGAAAACCTCACAGCGTGTATCGTTCGGGCAAGGCTTTGGCAATATCACTATCTCAGCAGTACAGAGGTCGGAGGCAATTTACCTTTGTCTAAGGTCTCACAAAACGTGTCTAGTAGAAGTGGGGGAGCCTGGGAACAGACCAGGCACCAAAATTCAGCTGGAAAACCATTGGGGCCCTGCACTTTGCCTGTGTACACCTGAGTCAGGGCTGCCTGCAGCTCCCCACCTGTAATGTCGGCCTCCAGGGCCAATCTCTCCTCAGGAGACGATTGTGGCATCAGTAAGTCGGAGATGAATCAAGCCAGGTCTTCTAGGGGCTTGCAGGATCCACCCTATATAACGATCGATAGTATGCATTGAATGCCCTGGCAATGAGTTAGCTCCCAGTTACCTGGGAGCCACCATCTGTCAGTAGGTATGCTACTGGAGTTCCCACCTCTCTCAGGGTACACAGCTAATGCAATGTCTTCCTGACTTTATTAGCCCATTGATAGATTCTGCTGCGAGTGGCTAACCACACCTCTGTTGCCTCTTGTGTGAACTCCTGTCGGAGCACTGTTTGAGTGTGTAACGAGTCTCGCAAGAGATATTCCTAATGTGTTACCATGTGCTGCATCTTCAAAGTCAAAATATGCTCCTTGAGGTCCATGACATTCTGCCTGGCCCTGTCCTGCTGTCTTTTAGCGTGGCTAATAAGGCGCCCTCTGATCATAGCTTTTTGAGCCCCACAGAGGTTAATGCTGGAGGCCACCAAACACCTATTATTGTCCAGGAATTGCTGGCAGGCCTGATGGCACAGTTCCCGAAAGTCCTCCTTTTGTAAGTGCCAGTTGTCTAGGTGCCATCTTGAGGCGGGCTTCCCAGTGCACCACACCATCTCCATCACCACTGATAAAGGATAGCAGAGGCCTCGGGCAAGTAGGTTTAGGTTCTGCACCCGAAGGCTCACCTGACTAGGCCTGAAGCAGTAATCTAGCCACGAGAAGGAGCAATGAGCCTCTGAGTGAAAAGTATATCCCCTCTTACACAGGTGATGTGCTGCCACACATCTGTCAAATTCTAATTTTGTGTAAAAGATGGCAACAGTGTACTCTGTTGTACAGCTCCAGCAGTGGTCGACGAGCAGTCAAGGCCCGTATCACACATGCCAATAAAGTTACCCACCAACACCCACAGTGCCTCCAGCAGGTCCCCAGCTTGACTAAGAAGGCCGGTGCAAGAGGGGGTGGGGCGTAAACATATATTATTAGCGAAAGGAGACCTCCAATAAGGACATTATTGACTACAATTATAATGCCTAATGCTCTCTGTGTAAAACGAGGATAATCAATGAGTTAAAGATCTCGGAACTATGCTTCAGGATAACATTTATTCAGATTAGTTAGCTGGGAGTTTCATAAATTAACAGACTTCTGACAAGAGAAAACAAGCACTGGTCCATTTGCTTTATGTAAGTTCCTGAAACAATGCCACATCAGTGCACACAGGAGTCATCCAGTTCCGCAGTATTTGCATGATGTCTCTGCACGCAGTAGAATGCTACAAGTTGGGGATAATATAGAAACACAGAAAACCCAAAAAACTCCAACGCATTCAGTCATACTACATATATACACCACAACCCTATTGAAATACACTTGCTGTTCAGATGCACTTTTAAGATGGGTGTGTGGCTTTGTGTAAGGGCAATGACTCTTTAGATGGCACGGCTAGCCAATCTTCAATTTCTAATCATCTGGTCACCTATCATACATTTCTAAGTTTAAGAAAGACCATTCACATGATGCTTTCATGAGAATCAAGTGAATGATCTACCTCTACATTTTAGACCCATTAATCATATATGCTCTCACTAGAACTGCTGTTTCTTTTTTTTTAAATGTTTTCTTTCAAGGCAAAATTTGTTAATTCTAAAAGGAATGGTTTAATTACAGTGTTTTACATGCATAATGTTGGTACCCTTTCAGGAACAACATTGCATCCTCTGAGATTAATAAATGGCAAACTTTAGCAGGGAAAAGAAGGGGGACATCCATTACTATGTCTTTTAGAATTACACAAATTGTTATTAATCCTTAAAGTATTTTTGTCCAGTATCACAAAGGTTACTACAAATATATACTTGAAAAACAATGAGAACATTTTCAACATGAAAAGTGATGAAAAAAACAAAATTCATAAATTGACTTTGAACTAATGCTCAACAAAATACTATAGCAAGTTTAAAAGCAGAATTTTGAAATGAGGAAATGTCCACATATGATCATCTCCAGAACCCAGTATTTAAAACGTAATGATCTATATGTGGAATGAGGGATTTAACGAACACATTTCAACTTCAGCTGTGGATTTTCTTTTTTATCTGTGGACTTCTGTATAGTAAATTGATAAATTTATGTGAGGAGTGCCTTCTGCATCCTATGAGCATAAGTACAAGAACTGCTTTTATAGGGGAATTGTTGCATGTAAACCAACTTCAATAGGTACTGACAAATTTAAACCCCTTACTGCGGTTAAAAGTCAAGTAGTTGAACATATTTGTATTTTATGAAACATCATATATACTGCAAATGTAATGAAACAACATGAGACACCACTGAGTCAGTGTTTCAAAGAATCAATGACATTACAATAAGGTAGACCCCCTCATAATGTGTGATCTTCAATGTTTCTCAGTATGGTTCAAGAAAAAAAGGGAAGTCTTAAAAATATAGGGCCTCATTTACAAGCCCTTTGAGCAACCATTGTGTATTTTTTTGTATGCAGCGGTGGCGCTAGCAGTGCACTACTCTGCTCCATATTTACCACCTGATACATTGGGCCAAATGCATCAGTTTGTAAAGCCCTGCATCATATTACACCTCCACCAGGTATAATGTATGCAGGGTAGGCGTTCTCACGGGAAAGGTCACACAGAAATGATGCAGTGAAATTTACAACATTTCACTGTGTTATTTTGCAATATTCAGTGCCAAAATATTGCCGCCTGCTCTGAGCAGGTGTAAAATTGATTCAGGGCTTTTTCTGTGGGAGACTCCTCGCATTCCTGGAGTTGTGTCAGTTTAATGACGCTACTCCAGCAATGCGTAAGTTTAGCGCCAACAGATGCATCTGAATTTCTGATGCATCTGTGAAAATGTGCAACATGGAGCTCTGTATTGTAAATATGTATGCATTAATGGCGTCTTTACGGGATGTGCAGGAAGCACAAAAAAACTGATGCATCGATGACAACTGTAAATGAGGCCCATAATTTGCCAATACGGGGTTAATGTAAACCAGAGTCAGATTTTGAATAGAAAAACATGTCACAAAGATTGTTTAACAAAAGTCGCAATTCATACAAAAATTGAATCGATAATAACGATGAATTAAAAAAAATAATCAATCCACAAGAATTAGCGAAAATGATACTGCTCAGATTTACAGCTGACCTCCATGAAGCAATTTTGTCTGGAGCATTCACTAATATTCTATTCCATATTTTTGAAAGCCGTTATTATAAACTCTTTCTATAGTTAAAACATGTATAAACAGTGGTCAGGTTATAGATTAATAATAATTAAAATCATTTATAAAATATTAAAGCCCTTAACATACCACATGCCAACAACCACAGTACACAGTCAAAATCCTCACCCAGACCAGAAAAAATATGTGTCCAGCTGCAACCGGTTTATTGTGATGTAGAAGTGCCACAATCTGGAATTTCATTTTATTCAAAATACGTTTCATTTCATTACAGCGATCAGCCGAAAACTAAATATGCTCAGGCTACCATTCTCTAGTATTTCGTTTATTCTGTTAAATAAATAATACTGGTCAATCTTTAAAGTAATGAATACCATGTGTGATCTTTCAGGTTGTTAATCTCACAATGCTATCACTTTCTCAGTGCGTGGTTGAATTTTCACCTTTCATTTAATACGGCTATTTTACATCAGGGAGTTTACACAGAGAAAGTTGTTTTCGAGGTATTTAGGACCTGTTGTCAGTATGCCAGAAAGTCAGTATCTATCTATCTATCTATCTATCTATCTAGGGCCCATATTTGTACTCTGTTTACTTCGAATTAGCGCCATTTTTTAACGCTAATTCGACTCAAACCTAACTCCAAATTTATACTTCGGTGCTAGACCCGTCTAGCGCAGAATTTATGGAGTTAGCATCATTTTTTTAAAGTGAAAACCTACATTGCGTCAATGAAATGCAAGGTAGGCATTCCCGGGCAAAAAATGACTCAAAGGACCTAGAGCCTTATTTATCCTCCCATGCGAGAATCACGCTTGGGAGGAGGAGGGCCTTAAATAATGACACTAGGCCTGCTTAGCGCCATTATTTAACGCCTGGGTCAGAGCAGCCGTTAGGGGACCTGTGGGCTCATTTCCATGGTCAAAGACCATGGAAACAGCCCACAGGTGCCGTTCCCTGCCCCCAGGGACACCTCCACCCACCTGCACCCACACCTGGAGGACACCTAAGGATGGGGGAACCCATCCCAGGTAAGTCCAGGAAAGTTTTTAAAAAATAATTCTAAAGTGCCATAGAGGGGCCTAACTTGGGCCCCCCTACATGGCACTGTGCCCAATAGCCATACCCAAGGGACATAAGCCCCCGGGCATGGCCATTGGGCTGGGGGTCATGACTCCTGTCTTCTCTAAGACAGGAGTCATGTCCAGGGGGTTATGCATCAAAAAATGACGCTAGTCAGGTTAGAGCCATTTTGTTAACTCAAACCTGACTAGCGCCATTCTTTCCTGCACAGCCTACAGTTTTCCCTACGCCTCCCCCACTTAGTTAGCGTAAAACATTTTTACGCTAACCGGGCCTTAGCGCTGGCTAGCGTCATAGCTTAAATATGATGCCTGGCTGGCGTCCAGGAATGGCGCTAGCCGGCGCTATACTTTTTGATGCAAACCTGCCTTAACGCAGGTTTGTGTCAAAAAGTTTCAATATGGGCCAAAGTGTATGTCTGTCTTTCACACCTAGGGCCGTATCATGAAGAGCTGGACCCATCCAGCGAAGAGCTAAGTGCCTGTTTTTATTGCGTGAGAGGTGTCTAGGATTAATGCATATAATGCAGAATTTCTCACAAATAATCCATGCAATGTTGAGCACAACTCTTCAACTGCGAGCAGGGGTGGCCCATGTCTGTTGCCACCTTGCACTGTCTTCTTCATACATTAACTCGGATAATTTCCGAATTACATGTCTTTATTTTGGACACCTCAAACCAAAAAACAAAAGGTATGTAACTCTATACTGAGTTAGCATAGCTCATCAACGTATGCACTCACTCATAGCAGAGTTAATGTGCGCCTTTCCTATGCCGTTGTACAGTCTAAAGCAGTTAAGTCAGTATTTCTTCTATCAGTTCCTGAATAAACTGCAAATTTACTGATCGAGGTCGGAAACAGAGTGAGACGACCACGGCTCACTATTTCTGAACTGTGAATTTTGCAGCTCATGCACAAACTCCCAGAAATTACGTGTATGCGCTTTACACAGTCCAATTAATCAAAATAGTGTGCAGAGCGCTGCTCTTAGACATCGCACATGCACATGGTACGGACCTGGGCAGTGGCAACAGCGCAACAAATGCCCTCGATGCCCCCGCGGTTTGGGGCAGCTCCCCTCAGCACATAACCCTTCCTTGAGAGCTCTTGAGTGAGGTAGGAGGAACCCCCCCCCCCCACCACCATGTACTTTGCAAGGGAGCCTCCTAAAGTTTTGTTACCCCACTGGGCATTGGAATTTGTTCCCAATTTCTGTAGAACACTGCATTCTGACTTTCAGTGTCTTTTACAGTGAGAGAATGAAAGTACACACAGTGTAACACTTATTTGGCACACTAACATTAGAAAGTGAGTATCTTCAGCTTTTTGCTCCTCAATAATCCACTGTTGTATTGCAAAGTCCTCTTAACCCTTTTAAACATTTCTTTAAATGTGCTTAATCGTTTATTGAGTCTTTTTACATAACCTAATCAAAGCTTGTTTAGAATTAAATTTCAGTTGCATGTCATACCGAAATGTTTTGGAAAATACCTGTTAGTGGTGAGCAATGAGCGTGTGCTTCAAGTGTCCAACTCCCTGTTGCTTTGGGCTTCTTCAGGTACATGACAGGCGCCTCTATCTTCAGTTCCTTATAAAGCTTTGCTTAGTTCTCTTGATGGGACAAAAAAGTGTACATTTAGAGAATACATTGTTAAGAGTGAAAAATGACTTCCTGTGCAAGTTCTGTGCTGTCAAATCTGTCTGCAGCTAAGACTTTACATGGCTGCCTACCCGTGCCAACCTTTTCTGATACCAAAGAATTGTTCTCCATTAAGTGCATGAGGTTTATTTAAACTCCTCGGGCTTAATTGTCGCTGTAAATGTAATCTGTTCAAGATTCACTGGTGCACACGGGACTACTCCACTGTCAAGAGGTATCACAAGATTTAAGAAAACAAAGCAACTGTCTTTATTTAACTTAGAAGAAAAGCCAAGAAGAGATGGACATTAGAAAACTGTTGTAATAGTCAAAGATACGAAATCTGTTGCCCATTCTATACCCAAAAACCGTTCAACACCCTGCATTGGCAGTACATGGATACTGTGCTTTCTGAGCCTGGCATGGGGACGTTATTCCAGAAATAGGTGAAACTGTTTTAGCCCAGTCCAGCTGCACAGAGGTAAACCAGGAACTTGGGGCTAGATGTATCAAACCATTTTGTATTCGCAAACGGTGCGAATCGTGAAATTTGGCCATTTGCGAATGCAAAAACGTGGTCTGCGATGCATGAAAGGCATTCGCAGCACAAAACTAAGGAATCGCATTAAATTCGTTTTTTTGCGTTGCGACATGGTTTTGCATATCGCATTTTGCGTCTCGCAATTTGCGACATGAAATACCGAATCGCAAATAGCGATTCAGTATTTCAATCCGGAAATTGCGAGACGCAAAATGCAACACGTAAAACCATGTCACAATTCAATGCATCAAAAATTAGCAAATTGCAAATTTTCGCAGAATGGCCGTTTGCACATGAAAATTACCACTAGGTGAAACCAGGTGGTAACCATGTGCAACCTATATAAAGAGGCCCAGACTGCCACAGACTCTTTTCCACAATGGCTGCAATCTATGTCATGGCGAGGAGAATGAGGATATTGGCAGGTTTGAGGAGAGGGAGGAGGAGACAGGAGCGCATTTTCAGAGTGCGCATTATCCTTTTTGAACAGACTGAGGAGGAGATATTTGAGAAGTACAGGTTGAACTCAGCCATGATACTTGACCTGATAGCTGAGCTACAACCCATACTGTAGCGCACAACACATAGGACTAATAGCATACCCATCCATGTGCAGGTATTATGCTCCCTCCACCTACTTGCCTCAGGGAGCTATCAAGGGGTCATAGCAGCAGCTGGAGTTGTATCACAGAGTGCCCTCTCTAGATTTCTCAATGCATTTATCAAAGCCATGCTGAGTAGGATACACCAGTACATCAGATTCCCCCACACCTCACAGGAAATACAGCAGACAAAAATGTATTTCTACCAGAAAGCACAGTTCCCCCACGTCCTAGGTGCCATAGATGGGACATATTTTGCAATCTGTCCACCATCGGCCACAGAGTATGTGTACCGCAACCGTAAATACCAACATTCAATGAATATACAGGTGATATGGAATGCCTCCTAAATCATAACTGATCTTGTGCCCAGGTACCCAGGGAGCACACATGATTCATACAACTTTCGTCACAGCAGGATTCACACAAGACTGCTAGCTGGGGAGTTTGGTGAAGGATATCTACTAGGTATTGTCCCTCTGTACACTGGTGCATTGATGGCGTTGTGACGTCAGATGGCTCACTTACTCATTATACCCTCTGTTCCTTCCAGGAGACAGTGCCTACGCAGTGCACACCTACATGATGATGCCCACCTAAATCCTACAACACCAGCAGGACAGAGATACAATTCAGCACACAGAGCAACCCGCAATTTGGTGGAGCGCACCTTTGGGCTGCTGAAGAGTCGCTTCCGGTGCATCCACAAAAGTGGAGGGGCACTACAGTACAGCCCGGACACGAACGGTAGAATAGTGGCCACATGTGCAATCCTGCACAATATAGCTACCACCAAGGGCATACCTGTGGAAATATCAGATTCAGACTCAGATGAGGATGATGGTCCCATACCCCCCCTACAGCCAGCATACAGTACTAGTGCAGCAGAGGGCAGGCAAAGGAGTGCAGACATCACACACAACCATTTCAGATGTAAGTAATAACAACACAACTTCACTGGCATGTGTACTGGTAGTTATAATCTTTATTACCTTAACGTCAGGTAACATAAATGGCACTAGCAAAAAAAATGAACATGTGTCATAAAATAAGCAGTTAACAGTGTCTCACTATTTATTCATAGTTAACTTTATAACAAAAAAAAGCAGACTGTCCCCTGTGGCCATTACAGTCACTTTTTATGGCCACGCAAGCCACTCGAGTGCGCAGTGGCCTCACCGGCACCTCTGGTATCTGCCTCAGTGGCAGTGCTGTGCCTGGCACTGCGACACCTAGGATCAGTAGTGGGCACTGCTTTGCTGCTGCGGCTAGATGAGCCCTCAGTCTCCCCTAGTGCAAGTTCACTGGAGCGGTTACCCAGCATAGTATCCAGCACATTAGTTATCTGGACCATTCCCTGGGCTACATCCCTACTGCTGTGCGCTGCCTCCACCTGTGCGGCCACATCACGCCGCGATATGAGGGCTGTTGATGTTGCAAGGCGATTGACCGATCGACAGAATCCAACAAACATGCCCATGAATCGCCTCTCCTGCCTGCGGTGGCTGACTCTGTCATGCCTTAGCTCTGTGCAGAGTTCCCTCACTGCATTTGTCAGCTCCCTGGTGTTGTCGGAAGCTGTGATCTGTCCCTCATGCAGCTTTGAAATGTTAGAGTTAAGGCACTCCAACTGCCGATGCAGCCCCCCCATGTTGGCAATGTGTGCCTGCATCTGCCTATGCATTGCCGTTATCTTCTTATTTTGCAGGCCCCAAAGTTTCAGCATAGAGGATTCTAGGCCACCGAAGACTGATGGGCCCTCTCCTGCATCCATGTGCTGTGTGCCTGAATACTGAGGCCTCCTGCGGGGTGTTGAGTTATGCTGGGGCTGGGACTCCTGCATTGCAGTGGATCTGCCGTCTGGGGAAGGAGTGTGGCCATCATCCCGCATGTCGTCTTAGTCCTGGCTCAATTCGGGGAGCGGTACAGCCCTTGCCCTGCATCTGATAGGCGCAATATTCACTGACTCACTTGTGCTGGAGTCTGATGGAGGGTGTGTTTCAGCATCCCCCACACCGGCACATGCTGATGCTGCTGGGCCTAGGCCATCTGCAACGACAATGTGCAGCATGTCATTTATGTATCAGCAAAGGTTACACAATGGTAATAAATGTACAGTTACATCATATCACTATGTAATGGGTGGTGTGTTCTTCTGGGTGTTGCTCTACTTAATTACATTTTATGTGCTACTTTCAGCTCTGGGCTGTGGACTACCACTCCCATAAGTCATTGTTGTGCTGCTTCTAAGATGTGGAATGGACTACTTATCACAATGCTTTGCACTAATTGCTAATTCCTAAGGGGCATACATACACATATGGGGTCACATTTCAATATTGCACTTACCTTTACTGGTGCTTGGTGTGCCGGATGTGTCTATGTCAGTGACCCCACTGACAGCTTCTGGGAGGAGTGTCGACTCAACCAGGTCTTCCATCAGGGTGGAGGGTGTCTCGGTGGATGGTCCGCCTCCTGACGTCTTCTGGCCACCCTCTCCTTGGCACTGGAATGCAGGTCGTACTACCTCTTTTTGATCTCCTCCACTGAGCGCTACGCAACCCCCACAACCCAGATTTTTGTTTGTATGTCCGCCCAGAGATAGCGCTTCTCACTCTCAGGGACCTGGAGTGAGCTCTTCCCGAACAGCCGGTCATGGCTCCTCACCACCTCCTCAGTGGGCACCTCCAGTTCCTGCTTACTGAACTTGAGTTTTCTTTTCCTCTCTCCCTTCTCCTTTCCATGAGCAGAGTTGTCCGTGGTGATGTGCAGCACTGCCTTGTTCACAGACTTGCTCCCTGTGGCTGGGCTGTGTCCCTCTCACTGCTCCTTTGGGTGTGGCACCTGCAAACTGGCTGGGATGACTCACTTTCTGCTTTTGATGTCATCAGGCTCTGCCAGGTGTGCGTTCTTGCAATTTGCGATTTTGAAATACCAAATCGATTTTTTTTTGCGGTTCAGTATTTGGACCTCGCAAATCGCAATTATCGATTTTTAAGAACTCGCTAATTCCGAATCGCAAATAGGTTACATTGCATATTGCGACTCAGAAATAGCGTTTTCTTAAATCTGGCCCTCGGTGTTAGAAACCACAAATATGTGTAGGGACACCGGTAATTGTGGCTGGCTTTCTGGAGGTACAAGTTAAAGGTTGTCAAGTTACACTGTGGTCAAAGATGCTGCACAGCTGTTTATGAACAGCATAACGCCACCCCCCGGCAACATCCGTTCCTGTGAATAGTTTGGAATGAGCTCTTAACTGCGATTTAATGAGGATTAACTCAGTTCTGAATCTTCTAATTGGTTGCGCTAGTGCGACCTTGTCCAACTTTCATATCAGAGAATAGAATTGGTTAAAAATAGTCGGGGATCTGCGTTAGTGCCCATGAAAAAATATGTTCCTAATAGAAACATCTAATTGTGATTTAGAATAGGGTCCCCTTGTCCCTAATAGGTTGCATCGCTTTAATCAAAATATTCTTACTCCTCAAACTACTGTATGTCTTTCAAGTTATGTTGGTTTACCACAAATGGCTACTTTAAAGAACTGGACAAGAAGCTTACGCCCTTTACTGAGCCAATGGTTTAGCTACCATTTTATTACTTGAATTGGTCCTACCTTATGGGAGTGTAAAGCAGAGGCTCGTAACTTTGTAACTTAGTAATAGGCTGTGGTACTCTGACATGTAGTAGATTTGTTCAGGACTAAACATCAAGACCTAGTCATGGGCATGACACAGGCCATCAATGGAACACACCTCCTATGCATTGAGGTGTTGTTAGCTGGCGATTCCCACAATTATCAGCACACTTGCTAATTGTAGGAAATGGCCCTCCTTACAGGGTCACCCAAAAACTTTTTACCATCCTCCTCCTACTTTTTGCTGGGTTTTTTGCTTGCTGACCTTAGTAATCTGTGCACTTTACCCCTACTAACCAGTGCTAGTGGGCTTATGTTCTCTTCCAAACACATGGTTTGATTGGCATTTACCTGATTAGCATATTTTACTTGTAATTCCTTTTATAGAGTGGTATCCCATATACCCAGGGCCTGTAAATTAATTAAATGCTGCAGCACTTATGGTGCCACCCACATGTTCCAGGCCTGTCATTGCAGCCTAAAGGCAGTGTTCCACTGCCATGTCACTTTGGCATTTAAAACCGTTTGCCAAGCCTTAAACTCCCCTTCTATCACATATGTCACTCCTATTGTTGGCTCTAGGTAGTCTATAGGGTAGGTTGCTGTGTAATTAAAAGGTAGGGCATGTACTTTTTAGTTTTACATGTCCTAGAGGTGAAAAAGTCCCAAATTTGGCCTACCTCTCCCATAGGGAAACATAGAGGATTCCTTATCAAAATTAATAAATTGTAATTCCTAAACCAGGTGGTAGATATGCCATGTTTGGTATCAATGAATGTATAACGATAAACCTTCTTTAATGATAAAGTAAGATTTATCATTACAGTTTAAAAATGCCACTTTTAGAAACTCAGGGCCAGATGTAGGAAGGCTTTTGCGCCTTGCAGAATCACATTTCGGTACCGACTCGCAAAATGTGATTCCGACTCGCAAATAGGAAGGGGTGTTCCCTTCCTATTTGCGACTGCATCACAATGTAGAGTTCATTTCTGACCGCGAAAGCGGTCGCAAATCAACTCGCAGTTACCATCCACTTGAAGTGGATCGTAACTCATTCGCAAACGGGAAGGGGTCCCATGGGACCCCTTCCCCTTTGTGAATGCAAAACAAAATATTTTTTACTCTGAAAAAAAACGAAATAAAAAAGGTTTCGGTATTTTTTCTATTTGCAGCTCATTTTCCTTTAAGGAAAACGGACTGCAAAGAGAAAAAAAAACAGCTTTATTTAAAAGCAGTCACGGACATGGTGGTCTGCTGTCTCCAGCAGGCCACCATCCCCGTGAGTGCCTAGACTCACTATGGGGTTGCAACCTGCGACCCACATCATAAATATTTATGAGGTGGGTCTTTACGACCCCATAGCGAGTCGCAGAAGGTGTCTGAGACATATTTCTGCATAACATTTTGCGAGGTGCAATTGCGAGTCGCTGGTACTCGCAATTTGCACCTCGCAAAATGTTTTCTTCCTACATCTGGCCCTTAGCGTTTTCCTGTCCTTAGCCCTTTGTGCCTGCAGCCTGCCTTGTGTCACATGACTGGATGTAACTGGCAGTTGAGACTTTGTGAATTCACCCGAGACAGTCACACAATAGACGTATTAGCAGAGCTTGAATGGGCCATTAACTGACTTGATGAGAGGGTGGAGCTAAGCACAGCCCTACTTGCAACTGAATAGGCTGGGATATGCCACCACACAATAGGCTGAACAACCCTTTCTTGTTAGTGCAGCCAGCTAGGAGCCAGGGTAAGGAAGGGAGGAAATTCCTGGAACTTCAAAGAACCCTCCTGGAATCTTCTCCCAACTTCTAGGAGCAGGGCACCAGGGAATAAAAACAGGGCTCTCCTACTGATGCTTTAGTTCACTACAGGACCTGCAGAAGGACTCTCAAAGGATTGCCTACTACTGTGACCTGCTGTGCACTCTGCCAGACTGCTGCTGTACCTGGCAGGATTGCTTTGCTGCCTGAAGCCTGCTTAGAACTTTCAGAGGCCAGCCTTTCTGTAGAGCTCTGCATTACCACCTGCACCCAGGACTTTAGAAGTGACTCCATGGGCTAGTATAGCTGGTCTCCTGTTCTGAGCCACAGGGACATAACATGCTCCCACCATCTTAAACATGTTGCTTGACCAGGGCTCACACCCCAGTCAACCAACAACCCTATTTCTCACACTAATGCAACAACTGGCAACATTGATAGTGACCCTGAATTAGGCCTGGGCACAGTTCGCGTGAGGAACTCCGCAAAGTGACCAAAAAAACTCTGCCGCGATATTTGGTTGCACCACTCACACTGATTTCTAGCCCCAGGTTTTTGTCCCCTGCTGAAAAATCAGCTCCCCCGAAGTGAAAGAGGGTGATGCTTCTTTTCTGCCACTTGAGTAGATTTTCTACTCGAGCGGCAATTTCCGCAACGCGAACGGAAGGTTTCTCATCATGATTGGTCGTGACCATCCACGAACGTCCGTGTTGAAAAATCCCGTTGTGAGGTGGTCTTGAGTAAGATTTTCCTCATCAATGGTGAGAGCAAGCGAGGAAAAAACTCTGCTACGCTGACTTTTTCGGAACACTGCCGTCTAAGTAGAGTGCGGAATGGGAAAACTCTGCAAACTCTGCAGGCGGATTGGAGTTCACAGCCCACCCCTATCCTGAATCAGATGCTATGTAACATGCATCGGATTGAGGCCCAAATTTACTTATTTATGACGCAAAGCAGGGCATCACAAAAAGATGCTCATCTACCTTGCCTCGAAAGGAGAAGAAGAAATTCTCCATAATTACTAAGTTATGGAGCATTTTTTCTGACTCTTAATGCAGGTGCACATTTGTGACAACACACATATCCTTGAGTCATAGTGTAAGGGCGTGTGGATTCTCTAAAGCATAGTTTTGTACTGAATTTGACCATGCTAGTCCAAAAATTACCCTTTAACCCCTTTCCCACTTTGCATGTGTGCTGTACAAGGCAACACAAATGCAAAGGTGAAAAAATAAGCAGAAATTAAAACAGGTCTCCTTGTTATGCCTGTTTTGAGGAGGCATACAATTCTGGCACAAATCCCAGTTTATAAATGGTTGCAGGCAGGAGATTTGCATCAAAACCCATGGGTAGTTGCATGGAACTGCCCATGTACCACTCATGGAGCACTCCCATGACACAAAGAATTCAAAGCACAACTTTGCATTACTTTGGGATCCTTCCCAACGGAAATCGTGGTTTGCATTCAATAGTAAAACCCACAATAATACTCTTCACCGGGTTTGTGTCCCAAAACTGATACAAACCTGGTAGAGCATTTTAGTAAATGTGTATCTCAGTGTGGAATAGAGCCTGTGAAAACACCAACAAGTCTTTAGTGACAACCATCTTAAATGTATACACTGTTTGATGACAGCCTATATTGTACCTGCCATCTGTCATAAAATTAACCAGGCAAACACATTTACCTGCTGTAGAAACTTCAGGTGACAATCAGTATTTCTGGTACATGTAGTGCGGGTGCAGGCTGTTATCACATTTCTGGGATCAGGTTGCAGGCTGTTTGTTGGTGTTCTTGGGTTTGCAGTTGGTTGAAACTCCCAAACCTTACATTCTGGGGACGTTAGCACTAAAAATGAAAACACTCCCTCAACTGAGATCTCTTGCCCTTGGTCTGATTCTGTCCAAGACACAAACAAGAGCATCTCGCCCATTGCATTTACAAGATGCACCAAAGCATGTCATGGAGTTTCATAAAATATCTTGAGAATAAGTTATGCAAATTCACACACTCCTATGTACTACCACTAGTTGTGTGAGAAAATGTCCCTTTTTTGTGTGATTGTCCCCATTTTTTTGTTTTTGTTTGCTGTTTTTTAGACTCCGCACACTAGGGTGCTGACATTGAATGTCCAGTGTAGGTGTTTTGACTTTAAAACATGTAAAATTAGCAAATTCCTGATTGGTGTTGGTTAACTGTCCTTCAAAGCCATAGTATATGGTTTAGAACTAAACCCATGGCATGGAAAACTAATTATCATCTCTTGACTACAGTTCTTATTGTGCCATACACTAGTTTGACATGGCTTCAGGCATACCTTTGTAGCCTGACTCCTATAGAGTAAACCTGTAGTCCAATTTGTCAAAATAACCTTCCATTTTAATATTAATAAGTGACTCCTAAATAAGCATTGAAGCTAACAAGTTAGGGTGCCCAGTATTTAAATGTGGAGCATGTACAAACTAAACATTGGAATGTCCCTGCAATGGCATTCATTATGGAAGGCTCTGACGGGCCTAGGAGGAAAGTTAGAGTGTGATCAATCTGATAATTTCACTATTTTGGGTTTGGGACAACTTGCAAAAATGGTCCCAGACCATTATTTTTAATATTTATTAAAAGCAAAATCGATGGTGAAGTTGGAATTTTAATAAATATTTAAGAAATGCAACTTTTAGAAAATTGCCTTTTCCGTGATTCAAGTTCCTGAAGATTAAACTGCCTTAGCCTACTATCAACTGCCTCTGCCAGTGCTTGACCTTAATAAGGTGTGAAAACTGTTTCAAGAGAAGGCCAATAGCTTAAGCTTCTTGGGCCTCATGGGCTGGCTGAGAAGTATTTGTAACATGTCGGAGCAGGAGGAACAGCTTGAAGGGTTCAGAAATGTAATTAAATTTAGTTCACAGGGCAAATGTAAGGCTTGCCCCTTAATCATTTGATGTAAAGCACAGCCTGTGAAGGTGAGGCCCATTGATCCCAGGTCACACTACAGTGAGCCTTGCACCATCCAAGATGGAGGTAGAGCTGGCCCCAACATTAGTTTGATATAGCTTAGGAGGCGAGGACACAGCCCTGGATGGACTCTTGTTCACTTGCCCAATTAATGGGGTCTGAATGCTTGGATTTGCCTCAAAATAGTGATCGCTGGGATAGATTGCAGTAAAGCAAAGGTGCTGACAAATGGGTTAGGTTTCTCCCTGGAACTTTTTCACCATTGTTAGGGAGTGTCCAAGAGTCACTTCACCCACTGGCTACTGGCTTCTGAACTTTACAAAAGTAAACAGTGCCATCCCCTCCCAGAGATTTCTGTGGACCAGTGAAGGAACAGAAGAAGGACTGCACTTGGTGTTTGCGACCTATGAGGAGACCTGAAGGGATACACCTGTTCTCACTTGTAGCCAAGAAAAAAAGTCATCTCCAGGGGTCAGCTGTCTGAACACCTGTGTGGTTGGAGGGGCACAGCAGGTTGCAAGAGGCCTTTTTCCTGAAGCACCCAGCACTCCAGCATCAACTGGGCAGAAATGAAGTGTAGGAGGCTGGCCTGGTTTGCAGTGGGTACCTAGGGTACGTACACCTTCTGCCAGGTCCAGTTATACCTTATTAGTGAAATTTAGACAGTGTCTCGAAGCCAGGCTCTCTAGGGGTAATGTGGATGAGCAGCCAAGGCCTAACTAGGAGACATGCAAAGCTCATGCAATACCACTGTAGTCACACAGTACTCATGCAAATGAAAGAAAATACTCAGTGTTACAAAAATAAATGTACTTTATTTTGGTGACACAAATGCCAAAAAAAACAAAGAAACTATACTCCCTTAGGAGGTAAGTAATACAAAAATTATGTACAATAGTATGCAGAAATAGCTGTAAAAACAGTTAGAAAACAGTGCAAATAGTGAAAATCACAATAGTTAGAAATGGGCCTGGGGGAACACAAACCATATACTAAGAAAGTGGAATGTGAAAGTCAGTTTCCCACCTAGGCAAGTGAGTACCCACTACAAACCAGGCCAGCCTCCTACACATTTCATACAGCAAATACCACCTGTGTGGCCGGCAGAAGCACCACAGATACCTTACTGCAGTATAGCAAGTGTGGAAGGTTCCGGTCGCCCAACACCCATCCCTCCGCTGCTTACGCTGGGTGTCTAAAACCCCCAAACCACCATTCAGTCACAATCAGCAGGTGTGCCACATGGTAGTAGATGAGCACATCAGGGGTAGCAATCTCCCCATTGACTACTGGTCTACAACATTTCCCTTAGGTGTTTCGGGGCTCCCCAAAGGAGCAATCTGATCAATGCATTGGCCTTATTGAAAAAAGTTTTAGCAATCGGGTATGGAAGGTTTTGCAGGTGACATAGTAGGCATGGCAGAGAAACCATCTTAAAAATTGCTGAGTGACTCAGCAGTGACAAGGAAAGCATGCACCAGAATTTGACTTCCCGTCCCAGACAAGCTAAATGGGATGTCAGGCTCTGGTCGAAGGAGCGAGTTGCATTGCTTGTAACATAGACCCCCAAGTATTTAAAGCCTAGGGGAAGAATCAGTATCCCCTCTGCCCACGGCATGTCATCAGGAAACCAGAATAGGAAACGAAGATGTCAAATATTTCCAGTGCCCTCGGGTCTGGTACCTCTGAGTTATCTAGGAACAGGAGAACGTCACGGGCGTAGACCCAAATTCTGTCGTCCACCCCTTCAGACCACCTAAAGCCCCAATACAGTGGGTCGAACCTCATGCAGGCTGCAAATGGTTCTATCACTAATGCGAAAAGCAAGGATGACAAAGGACAGCCCTGGCAGGTACTGCACACCACCAGAAACCACATAGCTTATGAATTGTGGTTTGAAACCAATGTGGGGGAGGAGGATGAACAAAAATACCCAGTCCACAGAGCCAAATGGTTTCCAAAAATCAATAGAGAGAAGAGCTCTATGACCGTAGTAATTACTGCAGAAGGCAATTGCATTATGGACTCTTTGGAGGTTATGCCCAGTAGCCCGTTGAGGCATGAATCTGGACTGGTTGGGGTGTACTAATCGTGTAATATATCCTGTTAAACGAGTAGCCAACATTTTGTCCCTTATTTTCACTTCGTATTAAGGAGCTACATAGGCCTGAAAACCTCACAGCGTGTATCGTTCGGGCAAGGCTTTGGCAATATCACTATCTCAGCGGTACAGAGGTGGGAGGCAATTTATCTTTGTCTAAGGTCTCACAAAACATGTCTATTAGAAGTGGGGGAGCCTGGGAAAAGACCAGGCACCAAAATTCAGCTGGAAAACCATTGGGGACCGGCGCTTTGCCTGCAGCTCCCCACCTGTAATGTCGGCCTCCAGGGCCAATCTCTCCCCAGGAGACGATTGTGGCATCAGTAAGTCGGAGATGAATCAAGCCAGGTCTTCTAGGGGGCTTGCAGGATCCACCCTATATAACGATCGATAGTGTGCATTGAATGCCCTGGCAATGAGTTAGCTCCCAGTTACCTGGGAGCCATCATCTGTCAGTAGGTATGCTACTGGAGTTCACAACTCTCTCAGGGTACACAGCTAATGCAATGTCTTGCTGACTTTATTAGCCCATTGAAAGATTCTGCTGCGAGTGGCTAACCACACCTCTGTTGCCTCTTGTGTGAACTTCTGTCGGAGCACTGTTTGAGTATGTAACGAGTCTCGCAAGAGAGATTCCTAATGTGTTACCATGTGCTGCATTTTCAAAGTCAAAATATGCTCCTTGAGGTCCATGACATTCTGCCTGGCCCTGTCCTGCTGTCTTTTAGCGTGGCTAATAAGGCGCCCTCTGATCATAGCTTTTTGAGCCTCACAGAGGTTAATGCTGGAGGCCACCAAACACCTATTATTGTCCAGGAATTGCTGGCAGGCCTGATGGCACAGTTCCCGAAAGTCCTCCTTTTGTAAGTGCCAGTTGTCTAGGTGCCATCTTGAGGCGGGCTTCCCAGTGCACCACACCATCTCCATTACCACTGATAAAGGATACAAGAGGCCTCGGGCAAGTAGGTTGAGGTTCTGCACCCGAAGGCTCACCTGACTAGGCCTGAAGCAGTAATCTAGCCACGAAAAGGAGCAATGAGCCTCTGAGTGAAAAGTAGATCCCCTCTTACACAGGTGATGTGCCGCCACACATCTGTCAAATTCTAATTTTGTGTAAAAGATGGCAACAGTGTACTCGGTTGTACAACTCCAGCAGAGGTCGACGAGCAGTCAAGGCCCGTATCACACATGCCAATAAAGTTACCCACCAACACCCACAGTGCCTCCAGCAGGTCCCCAGCTTGACTAAGAAGGCCGGTGCAAGAGGGGGTGGGGCGTAAGTAGACCTCCAATAAGGACATTATTGACTACAATTATAATGCCTACTACTCTCTGTGTAAAACGAGGATAATCAATGAGTTAAAGATCTCTGAACTATGCTTCAAGATAAAATTTATTCATATTAGTTAGCTGGGAGTTTCATAAATTAACAGACTTCTGACAAGAGAGAACAAGCACTGGTCCATTTGCTTTATGTAAGTTCCTGAAACAATGCCACATCAGTGCACACAGGAGTCATCCAGTTCCACAGTATTTGCATGATGTCTCTGCACGCAGTAGAATGCTACAAGTTGGGGATAGTATAGAAACACAGAAAACCAAAAAAACTCCAATGCATTCCGTCATACTACATATGTACACCACAACCCTATTGAAATACACTTGCTGTTCAGATGCACTTTTCAGATGGGTGTGTGGCTTTGTGTAAGGGCAATGACTCTTTAGATGGCACCGGCTAGACAATCTTCAATTTCTAATCATCTGGTCACCTATCATACATTTCTACATTTAAGAAAGACCATTCACATGATGCTTTCATGAGAATCAAGTGAATGATCTACCTCTACATTTTATACCCATTAATCATATATGGTCTCACTAGAACTGCTGTTTCGTTTTTTTTAAATGTTTTCTTTCAAGGCAAAATTTGTTAATTCTAAAAGGAATGGTTTAATTACAGTGTTTTACATGCATAATGTTGGTACCCTTTCAGGAACAACATTGCATCTTCTGAGATTATTAAATGGGAAACCTTAGCAGGGAATAGAAGGGGGACATCCATTATAATGTCTTTTAGAATTACACACATTGTTATTAAACCTTAAAGCATTTTTGTCCAGTATCACAAAGGTTACTACAAATATATACTTGAAAAACAATGAGAACATTTTGAACATGAAAAGTGATGAAAAAAACTAAATTCATAAATTGACTTTGAACTACAGTAATGCTCAACAAAATACTATAGCAAGTTCAAAAGCAGAATTTTGAAATTAGGAAATGTCCACATATGATCATCTCCAGAACCCAGTATTTAAAACGTAATGATCTATATGTGGAATGAGGGATTTAAGGAACAAATTTCAACTTCAGCTGTGGATTTTCTTTTTTATCTGTGGACTTCCGTATAGTAAATTGATAAATTTATGTGAGGAGTGCCTTCTGCATCCTATGAGCATAAGTACAAGAACTGCCTTTATAGGGGAATTGTTGCATTTAAACCAACTTCAATAGGCACTGACAAACTTAAACCCCTTACCGCGGTTAAAAGTCAAGTAGTTGAACATATTTGTATTTTATGAAACATCATATTTACTGCAAATGTAATGAAACAACATGAGACATAACTGAGTCAGTGTTTCAAAGAATCAATGACATTACAATAAGGTAGACCCCCTCATAATGTGTGATCTTCAATGTTTCTCAGTATGGTTCAAGAAAAAAAGGGAAGTCTTAAAAATATAGGGCCTCATTTACAAGCCCATTGAGCAACCATTGTGTATTTTTTTGTATGCAGCGGTGTCGCTAGCAGTGCACTACTCTGCTCCATATTTACCACCTGACACATTGGGCCAAATGCATCAGTTTGTAAAACCCTGCATCATATTACACCTCCACCAGGTATAATGTATGCAGGGTAGGCGTTCTCACGGGAAAGGTCACACAGAAATGATGCAGTGAAATTTACAACATTTCACTGTGCTATTTTGCAATATTCAGTGTCAAAATATTGCTGCCTGCTCTGAGCAGGTGTAAAATTGATTCAGGGCTATTTCTGTGGGAGACTCCTCGCATTCCTGGAGTTGCGCCAGTTTAATGACGCTACTCCAGCAATGCGTGAGTTTAGCGCCAACAGATGCATCCGAATTTCTGATGCATCTGTGAAAATGTGCACCATGGAGCTCTGTATTGTAAATATGTATGCATTAATGGCGTCTTTACGGGATGTGCAGGAAGCACAAAAAATCTGATGCATCGATGACGACTGTAAATGAGGCCCATAATTTGCCAATACGGGGCTAATGTAAACCAGAGTCAGATTTTGAATAGAAAAACATGTCCCAAAGATTGTTTAACAAAAGTCGCAATTCATACAAAAATTGAATCGATAATAACGCTGAATTTAAAAAAATAACTAATCCACAAGAATTAGCGAAAATTATACTGCTCAGATTTACAGCTGACCTCCATGAAGCAATTTTGTCTGGAGCATTCACTAATATTCTATTCCATTTTTTTGAAAGCCGTTATTGTAAACTCTTTCTATAGTTAAAACATGTATAAACAGTGGTCAGGTTATAGATTAATAATAATTGAAATCATTTAAAAATATTAAAGCCCTTAACATACCACAGTACACAGTAAAAATTCTCACCCAGACCAGAAAAAATAGGTTTCCAGCTGCAACCGGTTTATTGTGATGTAGAAGTGCCACAATCTGGAATTTCATTTAATTCAAAATACGTTTCATTTCATTACAGCGATCAGCCGAAAACTAATTATGCTCAGGCTACCATTCTCTAGTATTTCGCTTATTCTGTTAAATAAATAATACTGGTCAATCTTTAAAGTAATGAATATCATGTGTGATCTTTCAGGTTGTTAATCTCACAATGTTATCACTTTCTCAGTATGTGGTTGAATTATCACCTTTCATTTTATAGGCTATTTTACATCAGGGAGTTTACACAGAGAAAGTTGTTTTAGAGGTATTTAGGACCTGTTGTCAGTATGCCAGAAAGTCAGTATCTATCTATCTATCTATCTATCTATCTATCTATCTATCTATCTATCTATCTATCTATCTATCTATCTATGGCCCATATTTGTACTCTGTTTACTTTGAATTAGCAGCATTTTTTAACGCTAATTCAACTCAAACCTAACTCCATATTTATACTTTGGTGCTAGACCCGTCTAGCGCTGAATTTATGGAGTTAGCATAATTTTTTTACAGTGAAAACGTACCTTGCGTCAATGAGATGCAAGGTAGGCGTTCCCGGGCAAAAAATGACTCAAAGGACCTAGAGCCTTATTTATCCTCCCATGCGAAAATCACGCTTGGGAGGAGGAGGGCCTTAAATAATGACACTAGGCCTGCTCAGCGCCATTATTTAACGCCTGGATCAGAGCAGCCGTTAGGGGACCTGTGGGCTCATTTCCATGGTCAAAGACCATGGAAACAGCCCACAGGTGCCATTCCCTGCCCCCAGGGACACCTCCACCCACCTGCACCCACACCTGGAGGACACCTAAGGATGGGGGAACCCATCCCAGGTAAGTCCAGGAAAGTTTTAAAAAAATAATTCTAAAGTGCCATAGAGGGGCCTAACTTGGGCCCCCCTACATGGCACTGTGCCCAATAGCCATACCCAAGGGACATAAGTCCCCGGGCATGGCCATTGGGCTGGGGGTCATGACTCCTGTTTTCTCTAAGACAGGAGTCATGTCCAGGGGGTTATGCATCAAAAAATGACGCTAGTCAGGTTAGAGTCATTTTGTTAACTCAAACCTGACTAGCGCCATTCTTTCCTGCACAGCCTACAGTTTTCCCTACTCCTCCCCCACCCAGTTAGCGTAAAACATTTTTACGCTAACCGGGCCTTAGCGCTGGCTACCGTCATAGCTTAAATATGATGCCTGGCTGGCATCCAGGAATGGCGCTAGCCGGCGCTATACATTTTGATGCAAACCTCCCTTAACGCAGGTTTGTGTCAAAAAGTTTCAATATGGGCCAAAGTGTATGTCTGTCTTTCGCACCTAGGGCCGTATCATGAAGAGCTGGACCCGTCCAGCGAAGAGCTAAGTGCCTGTTTTTATTGCGTGAGAGGTGTCTAGGATTAATGCATATAACGCAGAATTTCTCACAAATAATGCATGCAATGTAGAGCACAACTCTTCAACTGCGAGCAGGGGTGGCCCATGTCTGTTGCCACCTTGCACTGTCTTCTTCATACATTACCTCAGATAATTTCCGAATTACATGTCTTTATTTTGGACACCTCAAACCAAAAAACAAAAGATATGTAGCTCTATACTGAGTTAGCGCAGCTCATCAACGTACACACTCGCTCATAGCAGAGTTAATGTGCGCCTTTCCTATGCCGTTGTACCGTCTAAAGCAGTTAAGTCAGTATTTCTTCTATCAGTTCCTGAATAAACTGCAAACTTACTGATCGAGGTCGGAAACAGAGTGAGACGACCACGGCTCACTATTTCTGAACTGTGAATTTTGCAGTTCGTGCACAAACTCCCAGAAATTACGTGTATGCGCTTTACACGGTCCAATGAATCAAAATAGTGTGCAGAGCGCTGCTCTTAGACATCGCACATGCTTACGGTACGGACCTGGGCAGTGGCAACAGCGCAACAAATGCCCTCGATGCCCCCGCGGTTTGGGGCAGCTCCCCTCAGCACATTACCCTTCCCTGAGAGCTCTTGAGTGAGGTAGGAGGAACCCCCCCACCACCATGTACTTTGCAGGGGAGCCTCCTAAAGTTTCGTTACCCCACTGGGCATTGGAATCTGTTCCGAGTTTCTGTAGAACACTGCATTCTTACTTTCAGTGTCTTTTACAGTGAGAGAATGAAAGTACACACAGTGTAACACTTATTTGGCACACTAACATTAGAAAGTGAGTATCTTCACCTTTTTGCTCCTCAATAATCCACTGTTGTATTGCAAAGTCCTCTTAACCCTTTTAAACATTTCTTTAAATTTCAGTTGCATGTCATGCCGAAATGTCTTGGAAAATACCTGTTAGAGGTGAGCAATGAGCGTGTGCTTCAAGTGTCCAACTCCCTGTTGCTTTGGGCTTCTTCAGGTACACGACCGGCGCCTCTATCTTCAGTTCCTTATAAAGCTTTGCTTAGTTCTCTTGATGGGACAAAACAGTGTACATTTAGCGAATACATTGTTAAGAGTGAAAAATGACTTCCTGTGCAAGTTCTGTGCTGTCAAATCTGTCTGCAGCTAAGACTTTACATGGCTGCCTGCCCGTGCCAACCTTTTCTGACACCAAAGAATCGTTCTCCATTAAGTGCAGGAGGTTTATTTATACTCCTCGGGCTTAATTGTCGCTGTAAATGTAATCTGTTCAAGATTCACTGGTCCACACAGGACTACTCCACTATCAAGAGGTATCACGAGATTTAAGAAAACAAAGCAACCGTTTTAATTTAACTTAGAAGAAAAGCCAAGAAGAGATGGACATTAGAAAACTGTTGTAATAGTCAAAGATACGAAATCTGTTGCCCATTCTATACCCAAAAACCGTTCAACACCCTGCATTGGCAGTACATGGATGCTGTGCTTTCTGAGCCTGGCATGGGGACGTTATTCCAGAAATAGGTGAAACTGTTGTAGCCCAGTCCAGCTGCACAGAGGTAAACCAGGAACTTGGGGCCAGATGTATCAAACCATTTTGTATTCGCAAACGGTGCGAATCGCAAAATTTGGCCATTTGCGAATGCAAAAACGTGGTCTGCGATGCATGAAAGGCATTTGCAGCACAAAAATAAGGAATCGCTTTAATTTCGATTTTTCGCGCTGCGACATGGTTTTCCATGTCGCATTTTGCGTCTCGCAATTTGCGAGATGCAAAATGCGACACGTAAAACCATGTCACAATTCGATGCATCAAAAATTAGCAAATTGCACATTTTCGCAGAATGGCCGTTTGCACATGAAAATTACCACTAGGTGAAACCAAGTGGTAACCATGTGCAACCTATATAAAGAGGCCTAGAATGCCTCAGACTCTTTTCCACAATGGCTGCAATCTATGTCATGGCGAGGAGAATGAGGATCTTGGCAGGTTTGAGGAGAGGGAGGAGGAGACAGGAGCGCATTTTCAGAGTGCGCATTACCCTTTTTGAACAGACTGAGGAGGAGATATTTGAGAAGTACAGGCTGAACTCAGCCATGATACTTGACCTGATAGCTGAGCTACAACCCATACTGCAGCGCACAACACATAGGCCTAATAGCATACCCACCCATGTGCAGGTATTATGCTCCCTCCACCTACTTGCCTCAGGGAGCTATCAAGGGGTCATAGCAGCAGCTGGAGTTGTATCACAGAGTGCCCTCTCTAGATTTTTCAATGCATTTATCAAAGCCATGCTGAGTAGGATACACCAGTACATCAGATTCCCCCACACCTCACAGGAAATACAGCAGACAAAAATGTATTTCTACCAGATAGCACAGTTCCCCCACGTCCTAGGTGCCATAGATGGGACACATGTTGCAATCTGTCTACCATCGGTCACAGAGTATGTGTACCGCAACCGTAAATACCAACATTCAATGAATATACAGGTGATATGGAATGCCTCCTACATCATAACTGATCTCGTGCCCAGGTACCCAGGGAGCACACATGATTCATACAACTTTTGTCACAGCGGGATTCACACAAGACTGCTAGCTGGGGAGTTTGGTGAAGGATATCTACTAGGTATTGTCCCTCTGTACACTGGTGCATTGATGGCATTGTGACGTCAGATGGCTCACTTACTCATTATACCCTCTGTTCCTTCCAGGAGACAGTGTCTAGGCAGTGCGCACCTACATGATGATGCCCACCTAAATCCTACAACACCAGCAGAACTTAGATACAATTCAGCACACAGAGCAACCTGCAATTTGGTGGAGCGCACCTTTGGGCTGCTGAAGAGTCGCTTCCGGTGCATCCACAAAAGTGGAGGGGCACTACAGTACAGCCCGGACACGACCTGTAGAATAGTGGCCACATGTGCAATCCTGCACAATAAAGCTACCACCAAGGGCATACCTGTGGAAATATCAGATTCAGACTCAGATGAGGATGATGATCCCATACCCCCCCTACAGCCAGCAGACAGGACCAGTGCAGCAGAGGGCAGGCAAAGGCATGCAGACATCACACACAACCATTTCAGATGTAAGTAATAACAACACAATTTAACTGACATGTGTACTGGTAGTTAGAATCTTTATTACCTTAACGTCAGGTAACATAAGTGGCACTAGCAAATAAAATGAACACGTGTCATAAAATAAGCAGTTAACAGTGTCTCACTATTTATTCATAGTTAACTGTATAACAAAAAAAGCAGACAGTCCCCTGTGGCCATTACAGTCACTTTTTATGGCCACGCAAGCCACTCGAGTGCGCAGTGGCCTCACCGGCACCTCTGGTATCTGCCTCAGTGGCAGTGCTGTGCCTGCCACTGCGACACCTAGGATCAGTAGTGGGCACTGCTTTGCTGCTGCGGCTAGATGAGCCCTCAGTCTCCCCTAGTCCAAGTTCACTGGGTGTAGCAGAGCGGTTACCCAGCATAGTATCCAGCACATTAGTTATCTGGACCATTCCCTGGGCTACATCCCTACTGCTGTGCGCTGCCTCCACCTGTGCGGCCATATCACGTCGCGATATGAGGGCTGTTGATGTTGCAAGGCAATTGACCGATCGACAGAATCCAACAAACATGCCCATGAATCGCCTCTCCTGCCTGTGGTGGCTGACTCTGCCATTATCTTCTTATTTTGCAGGCCCCAAAGTTTCAGCATGGAGGATTCCATGCCACCGAAGACTGATGGGCCCTCTCCTGCTTCCATGTGCTCTGTGCCTGCATACTGAGGCCTCCTGCGGGGTGTTGAGTTACGCTGGGGCTGGGACTCCTGCATTACAGTGGATCTGCCGTCTGGGGAAGGAGTGTGGCCATCATCCCGCATGTCGTCTTAGTCCTGGCTCAATTCGGGGAGCGGTACAGCCCTTGCCCTGCATCTGATAGGCGCAATATTCACTGACTCACTGGTGTTGGAGTCTGATGGAGGGTGGGTTTCAGCATCCCCCACAACAGCACATGCCTAGGCCATCTGCAACGACAATGTGCAGCATGTCATTTATGTATGTATCAGCAAAGGTTACACAATGGTAATAAATGTACAGTTACATCATATCACTATGTAGTGGGTGTTGTGTTCTTCTGGGTGTCACTCTACTTAATTACATTTTATGTGCTACTTTCAGCTCTGGGCTGTGGACTACCACTCCCATAAGGCATTGTTGTGCTGCTTCTAAGATGTGGAATGGACTACTTATCACAATGCTTTGCACTAATTGCTAATTCCTAAGGGGCATTTGTACATACACATATGGGGTTACATTTCAATATTGCACTTACCTTCACTGGTTCTTGGTGTGGCGGATGTGTCTATGTCAGTGACCCCACTGACAGCTTCTGGGAGGAGTGCCGACTCAACCAGGTCTTCCATCAGGGTGGAGGGTGTCTCGGTGGATGGTCTGCCTCCTGAAGTCTTCTGGCCAACCCTATCCTTGGCACGGGAATGCATGTCGTACTACCTCTTTTTGATCTCCTCCACTGAGCGCTGCGCAACCCCCACAACCCAGATTTTTATTTGTATGTCCGCCCAGAGATAGCGCTTCTCACTCTCAGGGACCTGGAGTGAGCTCTTCCCGAACAGCCGGTCATGGCTCCTCACCACCTCCTCAGTGGGCACCTCCGGTTCCTGCTTACTGAACTTGAGTTTTCTTTTCCTCTCTCCCTTCTCCTTTCCATGTGCAGAGTTATCCATGGTGATGTGCAGTATTGCCTTGTTCACAGACTTGCTCCCTGTGGCTGGGCTGTGTCTCTCTCACTGCTCCTTTGGGTGAGGCACCTGCAAACTGCCTGGGATGACTCACTTCCTGCTTTTGATGTCATCAGGCTCTGCCAGGTGTGCGTTCTTGCAATTTGCGATTTTCAAATACCGAATCAAATTTTTTTTGCGGTTCAGTATTTGGACCTCGCAAATCGCAATTATCGATTTTTACGAAATCGCTAATTCCGAATCGCAAATAGGTTACATTGCATATTGCGACTCAGAAATAGCGATTTCTTAAATCTGGCCCTCGGTTTTAGAAACCACAAATATGTGTAGGGACACCGGTAATTGTGGCTGGCTTTCTGGAGGTACATGTTAAAGGTTGTCAAGTTACACTGTGGTCAAAGATGCTGCACATCTGTTTATGAACAGCCTAACGCCAGCCCCCGGCAACATCCGTTCCTGTGAAAAGTTTGGAATGAGCTCTAAACTGCGATTTAACGGGGATTAATTCAGTTCTGAATCTTCTAATTGGTTGCGCTAGTGCGACCCTGTCTAACTTTCATATCAGAGAATAGAATTGGTTAAAAATAGTCGGGGATCTGGGTTAGTGCCCATGAAAAAATGTGTTCCTAATACAAACATCTAATTGTGATTTCGGATAGGGTCCCCTTGTCCCTAATAGGTTGTATCGCTTTAATCAAAATATTCTTACTCCTCAAACTACTGTATGTCTTTCAAGTTATGTTGGTTTACCACAAACGGCTACTTTAAAGAACTGGACAAGAAGCTTACGCCCTTTACTGAGCCAATGGTTTAGCTATCATTTTATTACTTGAATTGGTCCTACCTTATGGGAGTGTAAAGTAGAGGCTCGTAACTTTGTAGCTTAGTAATAGGCTGTGGTACTCTGACATGTAGTAGATTTGTTCAGGACTGAACTTCAAGACCTAGTCATGGGCATGACACAGTCCATCGATGGTACACACCTCCTATGCATTGAGGTGTTGTCAGCTGGCGATTCCCACAATTACCAGCACACTTGCTGATTGTAGGAAATGGCCCTCCTTACAGGGTCACCCGAAAACTTTTTACCATCCTCCTCCTACTTTTTGCTGGGTTTTTTGCTTGCTGACCTTAGTAATCTGTGCACTTTACCTCTGCTAACCAGTGCTAGTGGGCTTGTGTTCTCTTCCTAACACATGATTTGATTGGCATTTACCTGATTACCATATTTTACTTGTAATTCCTTTTATAGAGTGGTATCCCATATACCCAGGGCCTGTAAATTAAATGCTACAGCACCTATGGTGCCACCCACATGTTCCAGGCCTGTCATTGCAGCCTAAAGGCAGTGTTCCACTGCCATGTAACTTTGTCATTTAAAACCCTTTGCCAAGCCTTAAACTCCCCTTCTATCACATATGTCACTCCTATTGTTGGCCCTAGGTAGTCTATAGGGTAGGGTGCTGTGTAATTAAAAGGTAGGGCATGTACCTTTTAGTTTTACATGTCCTAGAGGTGAAAAAGTCCCAAATTTGGCCTACCTCTCCCATAGGGAAACATAGGGGATTCCTTATCAAAATTAATAAATTGTAATTCCTAAACCAGGTGGTAGATATACCATGTTTGGTATCTATGAATTTATAACGATAAACCTTCTTTAATGATAAAGTAAGATTTATCATTACACTTTAAAAATGCCACTTTTAGAAACTTAGGGCCATATGTAGGAAGGCCTTTGCGCCTCACAAACGGTGAAAAACGCCGTTTGCGAGGCGCAAAAACCCTTATGCGATGCAGAATCACATTTTGTGAGTCGGTACTGACTCGCAAAATGTGATTCCGACTCGCAAATAGGAAGGGGTGTTCCCTTCCTATTTGCGACCGCATCACGATGTAGAGTTGATTTGTGACCGCGAAAGCGGTCGCAAATCAACTCGCAGTTACCATCCACTTGAAGTGGATGGTAACTCATTCGCAAACGGGAAGGGGTCCCCATGGGACCCCTTCCCCTTTGTGAATGCAAAAAAATATATTTTTTCAGAGCAGGCAGTAGTCCTATGGACCACTGCCTACTCTGAAAAAAAACGAAACAAAAAGGTTTCGGTATTTTTTCTATTTGCAGCTCATTTTCCTTTAAGGAAAACGGACTGCAAAGAGAAAAAATAACTGCTTTATTTAAAAGCAGTCACGGACATGGTGGTCTGCTGTCTCCAGCAGGCCACCATCCCCGTGAGTGCCTAGACTCGCTATGGGGTTGCAAACTGTGACCCACCTCATAAATATTTATGAGGTGGGTCTTTGCGACCCCATAGCGAGTGGCAGAAAGTGTCTGAGTCATCTTTCTGCATAACATTTTGCGAGGTGCAAATTGCGAGTCGCTGGTACTCGCAATTTGCACCTCGCAAAATGTTTTCTTCCTACATCTGGCCCTTAGCGTTTTCCTGTCCTTAGCCCTTTGTGCCTGCAGCCTGCCTTGTGTCACATGACTGTATGTAACTGACAGTTGAGACTTTGTGAATTCACCCGAGACAGTCACACAATAGAGGTATTAGCAGCGCTTGAATGGGCCATTAACTGACTTGATGAGAGGGCGGAGCTAAGCACAGCCCTACTTGCAACTGAATAGGCTGGGATATGCCACCACACAATAGGCTGAACAACCCTTTCTTGTTAGTGCAGCCAGCTAGGAGCCAGGGTAAGGAAGGGAGGACATTCCTGGAACTTCAAAGAACCCTCCTGGAATCTTCTCCCAACTTCTAGGAGCAGGGCACCAGGGAATATAAATAGGGCTCTCTGACCGATGCTTTAGTTCACTACAGGACCTGCGGAAGGACTCTCAAAGGATTGCCTACTACTCTGACCTGCTGTGCACTCTGCCAGACTGCTGCTGCACCTGGCAGAACTGCTTTGCTGCCTGAAGCCTGCTTAGAACTTTCAGAGGCCAGCCTTTCTGTAGAGCTCTGCATTACCACCTGCACCCAGGACTTTAGAAGTGACTCCATGGGCTAGTATAGTTGGTCTCCTGTTCTGAGCCACAGGGACATAACATGCTCCCACCATCTTAAACATGTTGCTTGACCAGGGCTCACACCCCAGTCAACCAACAACCCTATTTCTCACACTAATGCAACAACTGTCAACATTGATAGTGACCCTGAATTAGGCCTGGGCACAGTTCGCGTGAGGAACTCCGCAAAGTGACAAAAAAAACTCTGCTGCGATATTTGGAGTGCGTTAGGTTGCACCACTCACACTTATTTCTAGCCCCAGGTGTTTGTCCTGTGCTGAAAAATCAGCTCCCCGAAGTGAAAGAGGGTGATGCTTCTTTTCTGCCACTTGAGTAGATTTTCTACTTGAGCAGCAATTTCCGCAACGCGAATGGAAGATTTCTCAACATAAATGGTCGTGACCATCCACGACCGCCCGTGTTGAAAAATCCCGCTGTGAGGTGGTCTTGAGTAAGATTTTCCTCATCGTTGGTGAGAGCAAGCGAGGAAAAAACTCTGCTATGGTGAGTTTTTGGAACACTGCACTCTAAGCAGAGTGCGGAATGGGAAAACTCTGCAAACTCTGCAAGCGGATCGGAGTTCACCGCCCACCCCTATCCTGAATCAGATGCAATGTAACATGCATCGGATTGAGGCCCAAATTTACTTATTTATGACGCAAATCAGGGCATCACAAAAAGATGCTCATCTACGTTGCCTCGAAAGCAGAAGAAGAAATTCTCCATAATTACTAAGTTATGGTGCATTTTTTCTGAATCTTAATGCTGGTGCACATTTGTGACAACACACATATCCTTGAGTCATAGTATGAGGGCGTGTGGATTCTCTAAAGCATAGTTTTGTACTGGATTTGACCATTCTAGTCCAAAAATTACCCTTTAACCCCTTTCCCACTTTGCAAGTGTGCTGTACAAGGCAACACAAATGCAAAGGTGGAAAAATGAGCAGAAATTAAAACAGTTCTCCTTGTTATGCCTGTTTTGAGGAGGCATACGATTCTGGCACAAATCCCAGTTTATAAATGGTTGCAGGCAGGAGATTTGCATCAAAACCCATGGGTAGTTGCATGGAAATGCCCATGTACCACCCATGGAGCACTCCCATGACACAAACAATTCAAAGCACAACTTTGCATTACTTTGGGACCCTTCCCAACGGAAATCGTGGTTTGCATTCAATAGTAAAATCCACAATAATATTCTTCACCGGCTTTGTGTCCCAAAACTGATACAAACCTGGTACAGCATTTTAGTAAATCTGTATCTCAGTGTGGAATAGAGCGTGTGAAAACACCAACAATTCTTTAGTGACAACCATCTTAAATGTATACACTGTTTGATGACAGCCTATATTGTACCTGCCATCTGTCATAAAATGAACCAGGCAAACATATTTACCTGCCGTAGAAACTTCAGGTGACAATCAGTATTTCTGGTACATGTGGTGCGGGTGCAGGCTGTTATCACATTTCTGGGATCAGGTTGCAGGCCGTTTGTTGGTGTTCTTGCGTTTGCAGTTGGTTGAAACTCCCAAACCTTACCTTCTGGGGACGTTAGCACTAAAAATGAAAACACTCCCTCAACTGAGATCTCTTGCCCTTGGTCTGATTCTGTCCAAGACACAAACAAGAGTATCTCGCCCATTGCATTTACAAGATGCACCAAAGTACGTCATGGAGTTTCATAAAATATCTTGAGAATAAGTTATGCAAATTCACACACTCCTATGTACTACCACTAGTTGTGTGAGAAAATGTCCCTTTTTTGTGTGATTGTCCCCATTTTTTGTTTTTGTTTGCTATTCTTTAAACTCTGAACACTAGGGTGCTGACGTTGAATGTCCAGTGTAGGTGTTCTGACTTTAAAACATGTAAAATTAGCAAATTCCTGATTTGTGTTGGTTAATAGTATATGGTTTAGAAACTAAGCCCATGACATGGAAAATTAATTGTCATCTCTTGACTACAGCTCTTATTGTGCCATACACTATTTTGACATGGCTTCAGGCATACCTTTGTAGCCTGACTCCTATAGTGTAAACCTGTAGTCCAATTTGTCAAAATAACCTTCCTTTTTAATATTAATAAGTGGCTCCTAAATAAGCATTGAAGCGAACAAGTTAGGGTGCCCAGTATTTAAATGTGGAGCATGTACAAACTAAACATTGGAATGTCCCTGCAGTGGCATTCACTATGGAAGGCTCTGACGGGCATAGGAGGAAAGCTAGAGTGTGATCAATCTGATAATTTCACTATTTTGGGTTTGGGACAACTTTCAAAAATGGTCCCGGACCATTATTTTTAATATTTATTAAAAACAAGATCAACGGTGAAGTTGGATTTTTAATAAATATTTAAGAAATGCAACTTTTAGAAAATTGCCTTTTCCGTCATTTAAGTTCCTGAAGGTTAAACTGCCTTAGCCTACTATCAACTGCCTCTGCCAGTGCTTGACCTTAATAAGGTGTGAAAACTGTTTCAAGAGAAGGCCAATAGGTTAAGCCTCTTGGGTCTGATGGGCTGGGTGTGAAGTATTTGTCACATGTCGGAGCAGGAGGAACAGCTTGAAGGGTCCAGAAATGTAATTTAATTTAGTTCACAGGGCAAATGTAAGGCTTGCCCCTTAATCATTTGATGTAAAGCACAGCCTGTGAAGGTGAGGCCCATTGATCCCAGGTCACACTACAGTAAGCCTTGCACCATCCAAGATGGAGGTAGAGCTGGCCCCAACACTAGTTTGATATAGCTTAGGAGGCGAGGACACAGCCCTGGATGGACTCTTGTTCACTTGCCCAATTAATGGGGTCTGAATGCTTGGATTTGCCTCAAAATAGTGAATGCTGGGATAGATTGCAGTAAAGCAAAGGTGCTGACAAATGGGTTAGGTTTCTCCCTGGAACTTTTTCTCCTTTTGTTAGGGAGTGTCCAAGAGTCACTTCACCCACTGGCTTCTGGCTTCTGAACTTTACAAAAGTAAACAGTGCCATCCCCTCCCAGAGCACTCTGTGGACCAGTGAAGGAACAGAAGAAGGACTGTACTTGGTGTTTGAGACCTATGAGAAGACCTGAAGGGATGCACCTGTTCTCACTTGTAGCCAAGAAAAAAAGTCGACTGCAGGGGTCAGCTGTCTGAACACCTGTGTGGTTGGAGGGGCACAGCAGGTTGCAAGAGGCCTTTTTCCTGAAGCACCCAGCACTCCAGCAGCAACTGGGCAGAAATGAAGTGTAGGAGGCTGGCCTGGTTTGTAGTGGGTACCTAGGGTACGTACACCTTATGCCAGGTCCAGTTATACCTTATTAGTGAAATTAAGACAGTGTCTCGAAGCCAGGCTCTCTAGGGGTAATGTGGATGAGCAGCCAAGGCCTAACTAGGAGACATGCAAGCTCATGCAATACCACTGTAGTCACACAGTACTCACGCAATTGAAAGAAAATACTCAGTGTTACAAAAATAAATGTAGTTTATTTTGGTGACACAAATGCCAAAAAAAAAACAAAGAAACTATTCTCCCTTAGGAGGTAAGTAATACAAAAATTATGTACAATAGTATGCAGAAATAGCTGTAAAAACAGTTAGAAAACAGTGCAAATAGTGAAAATCACAATAGTTAGAAATGGGCCTGGGGGAACGCAAACTATATACTCAGAAAGTGGAATGTGAAAGTCAGTTTCCCACCTAGGCAAGTGAGTACCCACTACAAAACAGGCCAGCCTCCTACACATTTCATACAGCAAATACCACCTGTGTGGCCGGCAGAAGCACCACAGATACCTTACTGCAGTATAGCAAGTGTGGAAGGTTCCGGTCGCCCAACACCCATCCCTCCGCTGCTTACGCTGGGTGTCTAAAACCCCCAAACCACCATTCAGTCACAACCAGCAGGTGTGCCACATGGTAGTAGATGAGCACATCAGGGGTAGCAATCTCCCCATTGACTACTGGTCTACAACATTTCCCTTAGGTGTTTCGGGGCTCCCCAAAGTAGCAATCTGATCAATGCATTGGCCTTATTGAAAAAAGTTTTAGCAATCGGGTATGGAAGGTTTTGCAGGTGACATAGTAGGCATGGCAGAGAAACCATCTTAAAAATTGCTGAGTGACTCAGCAGTGACAAGGAAAGCATGCACCAGAATTTGACTTCCCGTCCCAGACAAGCTAAATGGGATGTCAGGCTCTGGTCGAAGGAGCGAGTTGCATTGCTTGTAACATAGACCCCCAAGTATTTAAAGCCTAGGGGAAGAATCAGTATCCCCTCTGCCCACGGCATGTCATCAGGAAACCAGAATAGGAAACGAAGATGTCAAATATTTCCAGTGCCCTCGGGTCTGGTACCTCTGAGTTATCTAGGAACAGGAGAACGTCACGGGAGTAGACCCAAATTCTGTCGTCCACCCCTTCAGACCACCTAAAGCCCCGATACAGCGGGTCGAACCTCATGCAGGCTGCAAATGGTTCTATCACTAATGCGAAAAGCAAGGATGACAAAGGACAGCCCTGGCAGGTACTGCACACCACCAGAAACCACATAGCTTATGAATTGTGGTCTGAAACCAATGTGGGGGAGGAGGATAAACAAAAATACCCAGTCCACGGAGCTAAATGCTTTCCAAAAATCAATAGAGAGAAGAGCGATATGACCGTAGTAATTACTGCAGAAGGGAATTGCATTATGGACTCTTTGGAGGTTATGGCCAGTACCCTGTTGAGGCATGAATCTGGACTGGTTGGGGTGTACTAATCGTGTAATATATCCTGTTAAACGAGTAGCCAACATTTTGGCCCTTATTTTCACTTCGTATTAAGGAGCTACATAGGCCTGAAAACCTCACAGCGTGTATCGTTCGGGCAAGACTTTGGCAATATCACTATCTCAGCGGTACAGAGGTGGGAGGCAATTTACCTTTGTCTAAGGTCTCATAAAACGTGTCTAGTAGAAGTGGGGGAGCCTGGGAACAGACCGGGCACCAAAATTCAGCTGGAAAACCATTGTGGCCCGGCGCTTTGCCTGTGTACAGCTGAGCCAGGGCTGCCTGCAGCTCCCCACCTGTACTGTCGGCCTCCAGGGCCAATCTCTCCTCAGGAGACGATTGTGGCATCAGTAAGTCGGAGATGAATCAAGCCAGGTCTTCTAGGGGGCTTGCAGGATCCACCCTATATAACGATCGATAGTATGCATTGAATGCCCTGGCAATGAGTTAGCTCCCAGTTACCTGGGAGCCATCATCTGTCAGTAGGTATGCAACTCTCTCAGGGTACACAGCTAATGCAATGTCTTGCTGACTTTATTAGCCCATTGATAGATTCTGCTGCAAGTGGCTAACCACACCTCTGTTGCCTCTTGTGTGAACTCCTGTCGGAGCACTGTTTGAGTATGTAACGAGTCTCGCAAGAGAGATTCCTAATGTGTTACCATGTGCTGCATCTTCAAAGTCAAAATATGCTCCTTGAGGTCCATGCCATTCTGCCTGGCCCTGTCCTGCTGTCTTTTAGCGTGGCTAATAAGGCGCCCTCTGATCATAGCTTTTTGAGCCTCACAGAGGTTAATGCTGGAGGCCACCAAACACCTATTATTGTCCAGGAATTGCTAGCAGGCCTGATGGCACAGTTCCCGAAAGTCCTCCTTTTGTAATTGCAAGTTGTCTAGGTGCCATCTTGAGGCGGGCTTCCCAGTGCACCACACCATCTCCATCACCACTGATAAAGGATACAAGAGGCCTCGGGCAAGTAGGTTGAGGTTCTGCACCCGAAGGCTCTCCTGACTAGGCCTGAAGCAGTAATCTAGCCATGAAAAGGAGCAATGAGCCTCTGAGTGAAAAGTATATCCCGTCTTACACAGGTGATGTGCCGCCACACATCTGTCAAATTCTAATTTCATGGAAAAGATGGCAACAGTGTACTCAGTTGTACAGCTCCAGCAGAGGTCGACGAGCAGTCAAGGCCCGTATCACTCATGCTAATAAAGTTACCCACCAACACCCACAGTGCCTCCACAGGTCCCCAGCTTGACTAAGAAGGCCGGTGCAAGAGGGGGTGGGGCGTAAACACTTATTAGCGAAAGGAGACCTCCAATAAGGACATTATTGACTACAATTATAATGCCTATTA
Source organism: Pleurodeles waltl (assembly GCF_031143425.1). Classification (NCBI taxonomy): domain Eukaryota; kingdom Metazoa; phylum Chordata; class Amphibia; order Caudata; family Salamandridae; genus Pleurodeles; species Pleurodeles waltl. The sequence continues at coordinate 676,588,933 of NC_090445.1, forward strand.
CTCTCTGTGTAAAACGAGGATAATCAATGAGTTAAAGATCTCTGAACTATGCTTCAAGATAAAATTTATTCAGATTAGTTAGCTGGGAGTGTCATGAATTAACAGACTTCTGACAAGAGAGAACAAGCACTGGTCCATTTGCTTTATGTAAGTTCCTGAAACAATGCCACATCAGTGCACACAGGAGTCATCCAGTTCCACAGTATTTGCATGATGTCTCTGCACGCAGTTGGAATGCTACAAGTTGGGGATAGTATAGAAACACAGAAAACCAAAAAAACTCCAACGCATTCCGTCATACTACATATATACACCACAACCCTATTGAAATACACTTGCTGTTCAGATGCACTTTTCAGATGGGTTTGTGGCTTTGTGTAAGGGCAATGACTCTTTAGATGGCACCGGCTAGACAATCTTCAATTTCTAATCATCTGGTCACCTATCATACATTTCTAAGTTTAAGAAAGACCATTCACATGATGCTTTCATGAGAATCAAGTGAATGATCTACCTCTACATTTTAGACCCATTAATCATATATGCTCTCACTAGAACTGCTGTTTCGTTTTTTTTAAATGTTTTCTTTCAAGGCAAAATTTGTTAATTCTAAAAGGAATGGTTTAATTACAGTGTTTTACATGCATAATGTTGGTACCCTTTCAGGAACAACATTGCATCTTCTGAGATTATTAAATGGCAAACCTTAGCAGGGAATAGAAGGGGGACATCCATTACTATGTCTTTTAGAATTACACAAATTGTTATTAAACCTTAAAGCATTTTTGTCCAGTATCACAAAGGTTACCACAAATATATACTTGAAAAACAATGAGAACATTTTCAACATGAAAAGTGATGAAAAAAACTAAATTCATAAATGGACTTTGAACTAATGCTCAACAAAATACTATAGCAAGTTCAAAAGCAGAATTTTGAAATGAGGAAATGTAAAACATATGATCATCTCCAGAACCCAGTATTTAAAACGTAATGATCTATATGTGGAATGAGGGATTTAAGGAACAAATTTCAACTTCAGCTGTGGATTTTCTTTTTTATCTGTGGACTTCCGTATAGTAAATTGAAAATTTATGTGAGGAGTGCCTTCTGCATCCTATGAGCATAAGTACAAGAACTGCCTTTATAGGGGAATCGTTGCATTTAAACCAACTTCAATAGGCACTGACAAACTTAAACCCCTTACCGCGGTTAAAAGTCAAGTAGTTGAACATATTTGTATTTTATGAAACATCATATTTACTGCAAATGTAATGAAACAACATGAGACACCACTGAGTCAGTGTTTCAAAGAATCAATGACATTACAATAAGGTAGACCCCCTCAGAATGTGTGATCTTCAATGTTTCTCAGTATGGTTCAAGAAAAAAAGGGAAGTCTTAAAAATATAGGGCCTCATTTACAAGCCCTTTGAGCAACCATTGTGTATTTTTTTGTATGCAGCGGTGTTGCTAGCAGTGCACTACTCTGCTCCTTATTTACCACCTGACACATTTGGCCAAATGCATTAGTTTGTAAAGCCCTGCATCATATTACACCTCCACCAGGTATAATGTATGCAGGGTAGGCGTTCTCACGGGAAAGGTCACACAGAAATGATACAGTGAAATTTACAACATTTCACTGTGTTATTTTGCAATATTTAGTGTCAAAATTTTGCCGCCTGCTCTGAGCAGGTGTAAAATTGATTCAGGGCTTTTTCTGTGGGAGACTCCTCGCATTACTGGAGTTGCGTCAGTTTAATGGCGCTTCTCCAGCAATGCGTGAGTTTAGCGCCAACAGATGCATCCGAATTTCTGATGCATCTGTGAAAATGTGCACCATGGAGCTCTGTATTGTAAATATGTATGCATTAATGGCGTCTTTAAGGGATTTGCAGGAAGCACAAAAAATCTGATGCATCGATGACGACTGTAAATGAGGCCCATAATTTGCTAATACGGGTCTAATGTAAACCAGAGTCAGATTTTGAATAGAAAAACATGTCACAAAGATTGTTTAACAAAAGTCGCAATTCATACAAAAATTGAATTGATAATAACGCTGAATTAAAAAAAAAAATGAATCCACAAGAATTAGCGAAAATGATAGTGCTCAGATTTACAGCTGACCTCCATTAAGCAATTTTGTCTGGAGCATTCACTAATATTCTATTCCATTTTTTTGAAAGCCGTTATTGTAAACTCTTTCTATAGTTAAAATATGTATAAACAGTGGTCAGGTTATAGATTAATAATAATTAAAATCATTTATAAAATATTAAAGCCCTTAACATACCACATGCCAACAACCACAGTACACAGTCAAAATCCTCACCCAGACCAGAAAAAATAGGTTTCCAGCTGCAACCGGTTTATTGTGATGTAGAAGTGCCACAATCTGGAATTTCATTTAATTCAAAATACGTCTTATTTCATTACAGCGATCAGCCGAAAACTAATTATGCTCAGGCTACCATTCTCTAGTATTTCACCTATTCTGTTAAATAAATAATACTGGTCAATCTTTAAAGAAATGAATACCATGTGTGATCTTTCAGGTTGTTAATCTCACAATGCTATCACTTTCTCAGTATGTGGTTGAATTATCACCTTTCATTTAATACGGCTATTTTACATCAGGGAGTTTACACAGAGAAAGTTGTTTTAGAGGTATTTAGGACCTGTTGTCAGTATGCCAGAAAGTCAGTATCTATCTATCTATCTATCTAGCGCCCATATTTGTACTCTGTTTACTTTGAATTAGCGGCATTTTTTAACGCTAATTCGACTCAAACCTAACTCCATATTTATACTTTGGTGCTAGACCCTTCTAGCGCTGAATTTATGGAGTTAGCATAATTTTTTTACAGTGAAAACATACCTTGCGTCAATGAGATGCAAGGTAGGCGTTCCCGGGCAAAAAATGATTCAAAGGACCTAGAGCCTTATTTATCCTCCCATGCGAAAATCACGCTTGGGAGGAGGAGGGCCTTAAATAATGACACTAGGCCTGCTTAGCGCCATTATATAACGCCTGGGTCAGAACAGCCGTTAGGGGGTCTGTGGGCTCATTTCCATGGTCAAAGACCATGGAAACAGCCCACAGGTGCCGTTCCCTGCCCCCAGGGACACCTCCACCCACCTGCACCCACACCTGGAGGACACCTAAGGATGGGGGAACCCATCCCAGGTAAGTCCAGGAAAGTTTTAAAAAAATAATTCTAAAGTGCCATAGAGGGGCCTAACATGGGCCCCCCTACATGGCACTGTACCCAATAGCCATACCCAAGGGACATAAGTCCCCGGGCATGGCCATTGGGCTGGGGGTCATGACTCCTGTCTTCTCTAAGATAGGAGTCATGTCCAGGGGGTTATGCATCAAAAAATGACGCTAGTCAGGTTAGAGTCATTTTGTTAACTCAAACCTGACTAGCGCCATTCTTTCCTGCACAGCCTACAGTTTTCCCTACGCCTCCCCCACCCAGCTAGCGTAAAAAATGTTTACGCTAACCGGGCCTTAGCACTGGCTACCGTCATAGCTTAAATATGATGCCTGGCTGGCATCCAGGAATGGTGCTAGCCCGCGCTATACTTTTTGATGCAAACCTGCCTTAACGCAGGTTTGTGTCAAAAAGTTTCAATATGGGCCAAAGTGTATGTCTGTCTTTCGCACCTAGGGCCGTATCATGAAGAGCTGGACCCGTCCAGCGAAGAGCTAAGTGCCTGTTTTTATTGTGTGAGAGGTGTCTAGGATTAATGCATATAACGCAGAATTTCTCACAAACAAATGCATGCAAAGTAGAGCACAACTCTTCAACTGCGAGCAGGGGTGGCCCATGTCTGTTGCCACCTTGCACTGTCTTCTTCATACATTAACTCAGATAATTTCCGAATTACATGTCTTTATTTTGGACACCTCAAACCAAAAAACAAAAGGTATGTAGCTCTATACTGAGTTAGCGTAGCTCATCAACGTACGCACTCGCTCATAGCAGAGTTAATGTGCGCCTTTCCTATGCCGTTGTACCGTCTAAAGCAGTTAAGTCAGTATTTCTTCTATCAGTTCCTGAATAAACTGCAAACTTACTGATCGAGGTCGGAAACAGAGTGAGACGACCACGGCTCACTATTTCTGAACTGTGAATTTTGCAGCTCGTGCACAAACTCCCAGAAATTACGTGTATGCGCTTTACACAGTGCTATTAATCAAAATAGTGTGCAGGGCGCTGCTCTTAGACATCGCACATGCTCACGGTACGGACCTGGGCAGTGGCAACAGCGCAACAAATGCCCTCGATGCCCCCGTGGTTTGGGGCAGCTCCCCTCAGCACATTACCCTTCCCTGAGAGCTCTTGAGTGAGGTAGGAGGAACCCCCCCACCACCATGTACTTTGCAGGGGAGCCACCTAAAGTTTTGTTACCCCACTGGGCATTGGAATCTGTTCCCAGTTTCTGTAGAACACTGCATTCTTACTTTCAGTGTCTTTTACAGTGAGAGAATGAAAGTACACACAGAGTAACACTTATTTGGCACACTAACATTAGAAAGTGAGTATCTTCACCTTTTTGCTCCTCAATAATCCACTTTTGTATTGCAAAGTCCTCTTAACCCTTTTAAACATTTCTTTAAATTTCAGTTGCATGTCATGCCGAAATGTCTTGGAAAATACCTGTTAGAGGTGAGCAATGAGCGTGTGCTTCAAGTGTCCAACTCCCTGTTGCTTTGGGCTTCTTCAGGTACACGACAGGCGCCTCTATCTTCAGTTCCTTATAAAGCTTTGCTTAGTTCTCTTGATGGGACAAAACAGTGTACATTTAGCGAATACATTGTTAAGAGTGAAAAATGACTTCCTGTGCAAGTTCTGTGCTGTCAAATCTGTCTGCAGCTAAGCCTTTACATGGCTGCCTGCCCGTGCCAACCTTTTCTGACACCAAAGAATCGTTCTCCATTAAGTGCAGGAGGTTTATTTATACTCCTCGGGCTTAATTGTCGCTGTAAATGTAATCTGTTCAAGATTCACTGGTCCACACAGGACTACTCCACTGTCAAGAGGTATCACGAGATTTAAGAAAACAAAGCAACCGTTTTAATTTAACTTAGAAGAAAAGCCAAGAAGAGATGGACATTAGAAAACTGTTGTAATAGTCAAAGATACGAAATCTGTTGCCCATTCTATACCCAAAAACCGTTCAACACCCTGCATTGGCAGTACATGGATACTGTGCTTTCTGAGCCTGGCATGGGGACGTTATTCCAGAAATAGGTGAAACTGTTGTAGCCCAGTCCAGCTGCACAGAGGTAAACCAGGAACTTGGGGCCAGATGTAGCAAACCATTTTGTGTTCGCAAACGGTGCGAATCGCAAAATTTGGCCATTTGCGAATGCAAAAACGTGGTCTGCGATGCATGAAAGACATTCGTAGCACAAAAATAAGGAATCGCATTAATTTCAATTTTTCGCGTTGCGACATGGTTTTCCATGTCGCATTTTGCATCTCGCAATTTGCGACATGAAATACTGAATCGCAATTAGCGATTCGGTATTTCAAGTCGGAAATTACGAGACGCAAAATGCGACACGTAAAACCATGTCACAATTCGAAGCATCAAAAATTAGCAAATTGCACATTTTCGCAGAATGGCCATTTGCACATGAAAATTACCACTAGGTGAAACCAGGTGGTAACCATGTGCAACCTATATAAAGAGGCCTAGAATGCCTCAGACTCTTTTCCACAATGGCTGCAATCTATGTCATGGCGAGGAGAATGAGGATCTTGACAGGTTTGAGGAGAGGGAGGAGGAGACAGGAGCGCATTTTCAGAGTGCGCATTACCCTTTTTGAACAGACTGAGGAGGAGATATTTGAGAAGTACAGGTTGAACTCAGCCATGATACTTGACCTGATAGCTGAGCTACAACCCATACTGCAGCGCACAACACATAGGACTAATAGCATACCCACCCATGTGCAGGTATTATGCTCCCTCCACCTACTTGCCTCAGGGAGCTATCAAGGGGTCATAGCAGCAGCTGGAGTTGTATCACAGAGTGCCCTCTCTAGATTTTTCAATGCATTTATCAAAGCCATGCTGAGTAGGATACACCAGTACATCAGATTCCCCCACACCTCACAGGAAATACAGCAGACAAAAATGTATTTCTACCAGATAGCACAGTTCCCCCACGTCCTAGGTGCCATAGATGGGACACATGTTGCAATCTGTCCACCATCGGCCACAGAGTATGTGTACCGCAACCGTAAATACCAACATTCAATGAATATACAGGTGATATGGAATGCCTCCTACATCATAACTGATCTTGTGCCCAGGTACCCAGGAAGCACACATGATTCATACAACTTTCGTCACAGCAGGATTCACACAAGGCTGCTAGCTGGGGAGTTTGTTGAAGGATATCTACTAGGTATTGTCCCTCTGCACACTGGTGCATTGATGGCGTTGTGACATCAGATGGCTCACTTACTCATTATACCCTCTGTTCCTTCCAGGAGACAGTGCCTACGCAGTGCACACCTACATGATGATGCCCACCTAAATCCTACAACACCAGCAGGACAGAGATACAATTCAGCACACAGAGCAACCCGCAATTTGGTGTAGCGCACCTTTGGGCTGCTGAAGAGTCGCTTCCGGTGCATCCACAAAAGTGGAGGGGCACTACAGTACAGCCCGGACACGACCTGTAGAATAGTGGCCACATGTGCAATCCTGCACAATATAGCTACCACCAAGGGCATACCTGTGGAAATATCAGATTCAGACTCAGATGAGGATGATGATCCCATACCCCCCCTACAGCCAGCAGACAGGACCAGTGCAGCAGAGGGCAGGCAAAGGCGTGCAGACATCACACACAACCATTTCAGATGTAAGTAATAACAACACAACTTCACTGACATGTGTATTGGTAGTTAGAATCTTTATTACCTTAACGTCAGGTAACATAAGTGGCACTAGCAAAAAAAATGAACACGTGTCATAAAATAAGCAGTTAACAGTGTTTCACTATTTATTCATAGTTAACTGTATAACAAAAAAAGCAGACAGTCCCCTGTGGCCATTACAGTCACTTTTTACGGCCATGCAAGCCACTCGAGTGCGCAGTGGCCTCACCGGCACCTCTGGTATCTGCCTCAGTGGCAGTGCTGTGCCTGGCACTGCGACACCTAGGATCAGTAGTGGGCACTGCTTTGCTGCTGAGGCTAGATGAGCCCTCAGTCTCCCCTAGTCAAAGTTCACTGGGTGTAGCAGAGCGTTTACCCAGCATAGTATTTAGCACATTAGTTATCTGGACCATTCCTACTGCTGTGCGCTGCCTCCACCTGTGCGGCCACATCACGCCGCGATATGAGGGCTGTTGATGTTGCAAGGCGATTGACCGATCGACAGAATCCAACAAACATGCCCATGAATCGCCTCTCCTGCCTGTGGTGGCTGACTCTGTTATGCATTAGCTCTGTGCAGAGTTCCCTCACTGCATTTGTCAGCTCCCTGGTGTTGTCGGAAGCTGTGATCTGTCCCTCATGTAGCTTTGAAATGTTAGAGTTAAGGCACTCCAACTGCCGATGCAGCCCCCCCATGTTGGCAATGTGTGCCTGCATCTGCCTATGCATTGCTGTTATCTTCTTGTTTTGCAGGCCCCAAAGTTTCAGCATAGAGGATTCCAGGCCACCGAAGACTGATGGGCCCTCTCCTGCTTCCATGTGCTCTGTGCCTGCATACTGAGGCCTCCTGCGGGGCGTTGAGTTACGCTGGGGCTGGGACTCCTGCATTACAGTGGATCTGCCGTCTGGGGAAGGAGTGTGGCCATCATCCTGCATGTCGTCTTAGTCCTGGCTCAATTCGGGGAGCGGTACAGCCCTTGCCCTGCATCTGATAGGCGCAATACTCACTGACTCACTGGTGTTGGAGTCTGATGGAGGGTGGGTTTCAGCATCCCGCACAACAGCACATGCTGATGCTGCTGGGCCTAGGCCATCTGCAACGACAATGTGCAGCATGTCATTTATATATGTATCAGCAAAGGTTACACAATGGTAATAAATGTACAGTTACATCATATCACTATGTAGTGGGTGTTGTGTTTTTCTGGGTGTCGCTCTACTTAATTACATTTTATGTGTACTTTCAGCTCTGGGCTGTGGACTACCACTCCCATAAGGCATTGTTGTGCCGCTTCTAAGATGTGGTATGGACTACTTATCACAATGCTTTGCACTAATTGCTAATTCCTAAGGGGCATTTGTACATACACATATGGGGTTACATTTCAATATTGCACTTACCTTCACTGGTTCTTGGTGTGCCGGATGTGTCTATGTCAGTGACCCCACTGACAGCTTCTGGGAGGAGTGCCGACTCAACCAGGTCTTCCATCAGGGTGGAGGGTGTCTCGGTGGATGGTCCGCCTCCTGACGTCTTCTGGCCAACCATCTCCTTGGCACGGGAATGCAGGTTGTACTACCTTTTTTTGATCTCCTCCACTGAGCGCTGCACAACCCCCACAACCCAGATTTTTGTTTGTATGTCCGCCCAGAGATAGCGCTTCTCACTCTCAGGGACCTGGAGTGAACTCTTCCCGAACAGCCGGTCATGGCTCCTCACCACCTCCTCAGTGGGCACCTCCAGTTCCTGCTTACTGAACTTGAGTTTTCTTTTCCTCTCTCCCTTCTCCTTTCCATGTGCAGAGTTATCCATGGTGATGTGCAGTACTGCCTTGTTCACAGACTTGCTCCCTGTGGCTGGGCTGTGTCTCTCTCACTGCTCCTTTGGGTGTGGCACCTGCAAACTGCCTGGGATGACTCACTTCCTGCTTTTGATGTCATCAGGCTCTGCCAGGTGTGCGTTCTTTCAATTTGCGATTTTCAAATACCGAATCAATTTTTTTTTGTGGTTCAGTATTTGGACCTCGCAAATCGCAATTATCGATTTTTAAGAAATCGCTAATTCCGAATCGCAAATAGGTTACATTGCATATTGCGACTCATAAATAGCGATTTCTTAAATCTGGCCCTCGGTTTTAGAAACCACAAATATGTGTAGTGACACCGGTAATTGTGGCTGGCTTTCTGGAGGTACATGTTAAAGGTTGTCAAGTTACACTGTGGTCAAAGATGCTGCACAGCTGTTTATGAACAGCCTAACGCCAGCCCCCGGCAACATCCGTTCCTGTGAAAAGTTTGGAATGAGCTCTAACCTGCGTTTTAACAGGGATTAACTCAGTTCTGAATCTTCTAATTGGTTGCACTAGTGCAAACTTGTCTAACTTTCATATCAGAGAATAGAATTGGTTAAAAATAGTCGGGGATCTGGGTTAGTGCCCATGAAAAAAAATGTTCCTAATACAAACATCTAATTGTGATTTAGAATAGGGTCCCCTTGTCCCTAATAGGTTGCATCGCTTTAATCAAAATATTCTTACTTCTCAAACTACTGTATGTCTTTCAAGTTATGTTGGTTTACCACAAACGGCTACTTTACAGAACTGGAAAAGAAGCTTACGCCCTTTACTGAGCCAATGGTTTAGCTACCATTTTAATACTTGAATTGGTCCTACCTTATGGGAGTGTAAAGCAGAGGCTCGTAACTTTGTAACTTAGTAATAGGCTGTGGTACTCTGACATGTAGTAGATTTGTTCAGGACTGAACATCAAGACCTAGTGATGGGCATGACACAGTCCATCAATGGTACACACCTCCTATGCATTGAGGTGTTGTCAGCTGGTGATACCCACAATTACCAGCACACTTGCTGATTGTAGGAAATGTCCCTCCTTACAGGGTCACCCAAAAACTTTTTACCATCCTCCTCCTACTTTTTGCTGGGTTTTTTGCTTGCTGACCTTAGTAATCTGTGCACTTTACCCCTGCTAACCAGTGCTAGTGGGCTTGTGTTCTCTTCCTAACACATGGTTTGATTGGCATTTACCTGATTAGCATATTTTACTTGTAATTCCTTTTATAGAGTGGTATCCCATACACCCAGGGCCTGTAAATTAAATGCTGCAGCACCTATGGTGCCACCCACATGTTCCAGGCCTGTCATTGCAGCCTAAAGGCAGTGTTCCACTGCCATGTAACTTTGGCATTTAAAACCCTTTGCCAAGCCTTAAACTCCCCTTCTATCACATATGTCACTCCTATTGTTGGCACTAGGTAGTCTATAGGGTAGGGTGCTGTGTAATTAAAAGGTAGGGCATGTACCTTTTAGTTTTACATGTCCTAGACGTGAAAAAGTCCCATATTTGGCCTACCTCTCCCATAGGGAAACATAGGGGATTCCTTATCAAAATTAATAAATTGTAATTCCTAAACCAGGTGGTAGATATGCCATGTCTGGTATCTATGAATTTATAACGATAAACCTTCTTTAATGATAAAGTAAGATTTATCATTACACTTTAAAAATCCCACTTTTAGAAACCTAGGGCCAGATGTAGGAAGGCTTTTGCGCCTCGCAAACGGCAAAAAACGCCGTTTGCGAGGCGCAAAAACCCTTATGCGATGCAGAATCACATTTTGCAAGTCGGTACCGACTCGCAAAATGTGATTCCGACTCGCAAATAGGAAGGGGTGTTCCCTTCCTATTTGCGACCGCATCACGATGTAGAGTTGATCTGTGACCGCGAAAGCGGTCGCAAATCAACTCGCAGTTACCATCCACTTGAAGTGGATGGTAACTCATTCGCAAACGGGAAGGGGTCCCCGTGGGACCCCTTCCCCTTTGTGAATGCAAAAAAAAATATTTTTTCAGAGCAGGCAGTGGTCCTATGGACCACTGCCTATTCTGAAAAAAACCGAAACAAAAAGGTTTCGGTATTTTTTCTATTTGCAGCTCATTTTCCTTTAAGGAAAACAGACTGCAAAGAGAAAAAATAACTGCTTTATTTAAAAGCAGTCACGGACATGGTGGTCTGCTGTCTCCAGCAGGCCACCATCCCCGTGAGTGCCTAGACTCGCTATGGGGTTGCAAACTGTGACCCACCTCATAAATATTTATGAGGTGGGTCTTTGCGACCCCATAGCGAGTCGCAGAAGGTGTCTGAGACATCTTTCTGCATAACATTTTGCGTGGTGCAAATTGACAGTCGATGGTGATAGTAATTTGCACCTCGCAAAATGTTTTCTTCCTACATCTGGCCCTTAGCGTTTTCCTGTCCTTAGCCCTTTGTGTCTGCAGCCTGCCTTGTGTCACATGACTGTATGTAACTGACAGTTGAGACTTTGTGAATTCACCCGAGACAGTCACACAATAGAGGTATTAGCAGAGCTTGAATGGGCCATTAACTGACTTGATGAGAGGGCGGACCTAAGCACAGCCCTACTTGCAACTGAATAGGCTTGGATATGCCACCACACAATAGGCTGAACAACCCTTTCTTGTTAGTGCAGCCAGCTAGGAGCCAGGGTAAGGAAGGGAGGAAATTCCTGGAACTTCAAAGAACCCTCCTGGAATCTTCTCCCAACTTCTAGGAGCAGGGCACCAGGGAATAAAAATAGGGCTCTCCGACCAATGCTTTAGTTCACTACTGGACCTGCGGAAGGACTCTCAAAGGATTGCCTACTACTGTGACCTGCTGTGCACTCTGCCAGACTGCTGCTGCACCTGGCAGGACTGCTTTGCTGTCTGAAGCCTGCTTAGAACTTTCAGAGGACAGCCTTTCTGTAGAGCTCTGCATTACCACCTGCACCCAGGACTTTAGAAGTGACTCCATGGGCTAGTATAACTGGTCTCCTGTTCTGAGCCACGGGGACATAACATGCTCCCACCATCTTAAACATGTTGCTTGACCAGGGCTCACACCCCAGTCAACCAACATCCCTATTTCTCACACTAATGCAACAACTGTCAACATTGATAGTGACCCTGAATTAGGCCTGGGCACAGTTCGCGTGAGGAACTCCGCAAAGTGACCAAAAAAACTCTGCCGCGATATTTGGAGTGCATTAGGTTGCACCACTCACACTTATTTCTAGCCCCAGGTGTTTGTCCTGTGTTGAAAAATCAGCTCCCCCGAAGTGAAAGAGGGTGATGCTTCTTTTCTGCCACTTGAGTAGATTTTCTACTCGAGCGGCAATTTCCGCAACGCGAACGGAAGATTTCTCATCATGATTGTTCGTGACCATCCACGACCGCCCGTGTTGAAAAATCCCGTTGTGAGGTGGTCTTGAGTAAGATTTTCCTCATCGTTGGTGAGAGCAAGCGAGGAAAAAACTCTGCTACTCTGAGTTTTTCGGAACACTGCACTCTAAGCAGAGTGCGGAATGGGAAAGCTCTGCAAACTCTGCAAGCGGATCGGAGTTCACCGGCCACCCCTATCCTGAATCAGATGCAATGTAACATGCATCGGATTGAGGCCCAAATTGACTTATTTATGACGCAAAGCAGGGCATCACAAAAAGATGCTCATCTACCTTGCTTCGAAAGGAGAAGAAGAAATTCTCCATAATTACTAAGTTATGGTGCATTTTTTCTGACTCTTGATGCTGGTGCACATTTGTGACAACACATATATCCTTGAGTCATAGTGTGAGGGCGTGTGGATTCTCTAAAGCATAGTTTTGTACTGGATTTGACCATTCTAGTCCAGAAATTACCCTTTAACCCCTTTCCCACTTTGCACGTGTGCTGTACAAGGCAACACAAATGCAAAGGTGGAAAAATGAGCAGAAATTAAAACAGTTCTCCTTGTTATGCCTGTTTTGAGGAGGCATACGATTATCGCACAAATCCCAGTTTATAAATGGTTGCAGGCAGGAGATTTGCATCAAAACCCATGGGTAGTTGCATGGAAATGCCCATGTACCACCCATGGAGTACTCCCATGACACAAAGAATTCAAAGCACAACTTTGCATTACTTTGGGACCCTTCCCAACGGAAATCGTGGTTTGCATTCAATAGTAAAATCCACAATAATATTCTTCACCGGGTTTGTGTCCCAAAACTGATACAAACCTGGTACAGCATTTTAGTAAATCTGTATCTCAGTGTGGAATAGAGAGTGTGAAAACACCAACAATTCTTTAGTGACAACCATCTTAAATGTATACACTGTTTGATAACAGCCTATATTGTACCTGCCATCTGTCATAAAATGAACCAGGCAAACACATTTAGCTGCCGTAGAAACTTCAGGTGACAATCAGTATTTCTGGTACATGTGGTGCGGGTGCAGGCTGTTATCACATTTCTGGGATCAGGTTGCAGGCCGTTTGTTGGCGTTCTTGGGTTTGCAGGTGGTTTAAACTCCCAAACCTTACCTTCTGGGGACGTTAGCACTAAAAATGAAAACACTCCCTCAACTGAGATCTCTTGCCCTTGGTCTGATTCTGTCCAAGACACAAACAAGAGCATCTCGCCCATTGCATTTAACAAGATGCACCAAAGTACGTCATGGAGTTTCATAAAATATCTTGAGAATAAGTTATGCAAATTCACACACCCCTATGTACTACCACTAGTTGTGTGAGAAAATGTCCCTTTTTGTGTGATCGTCCCCATTTTTTGTTTTTGTTTGCTGTTTTTTAGACTCTGCACACTAGGGTGCTGAAGTTGAATGTCCAGTGTAGGTGTTCTGACTTTAAAACATGTAAAATTAGCAAATTCCTGATTGGTGTTGGTTAACTGTCCTTCAAAGCCATAGTATATGGTTTAGAAACTAAACCCATGACATGGAAAATTAATTGTCATCTCTTGAGTACAGCTCTTATTGTGCCATATACTAGTTTGACATGGCTTCAGGCATACCTTTGTAGCCTGACTCCTATAGTGTAAACCTGTAGTCCAATTTGTCAAAATAACTTTCCTTTTTAATATTAATAAGTGACTCCTAAATAAGCATTGAAGCAAACAAGTTAGGGTGCCCAGTATTTAAATGTGGAGCATATACAAGCTAAACATTGGAATGTCCCTGCAGTGGCATTCATTATGGAAGGTATAGTTTGATATAGCTTAGGAGGCGAGGATACAGCCCTGGATGGACTCTTCTTCACTTGCCCAATTAATGGGGTCTGAATTCTTGGATTTGCCTCAAAATAGTGAACGCTGGGATAGATTGCAGTAAAGCAAAGGTGCTGACAAATGGGTTAGGTTTCTCCCTGGAACTTTTTCTCCTTTTGTTAGGGAGTGTCCAAGAGTCACTTCACCCACTGGCTACTGGCTTCTGAACTTTACAAAAGTAAACAGTGCCATCCCCTCCCAGAGCACTCTGTGGGCCAGTGAAGGAACAGAAGAAGGACTGCACTTGGTGTTTGAGACCTATGAGGAGACCTGAAGGGATGCACCTGTTCTCACTTGTAGCCAAGAAAAAAAGTCAACTCCAGGGGTCAACTGTCTGAACACCTGTGTGGTTGGAGGGGCACAGCAGGTTGCAAGAGGCCTTTTTCCTGAAGCACCCAGCACTCCAGCAGCAACTGGGCAGAAATGAAGTGTAGGAGGCTGGCCTGGTTTGTAGTGGGTACCTAGGGTACGTACACCTTATGCCAGGTCCAGTTATACCTTATTAGTGAAATTTAGACAGTGTCTCGAAGCCAGGCTCTCTAGGGGTAATGTGGATGAGCAGCCAAGGCCTAACTTGGAGACATGGAAGCTCATGCAATACCACTGTAGTCACACAGTACTCAAGCAAATGAAAGAAAATACTCAGAGTTACAAAAATAAATGTACTTTATTTTGGTGACACAAATGCCAAAAAAAACAAAGAAACTAAACTCCCTTAGGAGGTAAGTAATACAAAAATTATGTACAATAGTATGCAGAAATAGAAATAGATATAGATGTAAAAACAGTTAGAAAACAGTGCAAATAGTGAAAATCACAATAGTTAGAAATGGGCCTGGGGGAACACAAACCATATACTAAGAAAGTGGAATGTGAAAGTCAGTTTCCCACCTAGGCAAGTGGGTACCCACTACAAACCAGGCCAGCCTCCTACACATTTCACAAAGCAAATACTACCTGTGTGGCCGGCAGAAGCACCACAGATACCTTACTGCAGTATAGCAAGTGTGGAGGGTTCCAGTCGCCCAACACCCATCCCTCCGCTGCTTACGCTGGGTGTCTAAAGCCCCCAAACCACCATTCAGTCACAATCAGCAGGTGTGCCACATGGTAGTAGATGAGCACATCAGGGGTAGCAATCTCCCCATTGACAACTGGTCTACAACATTTCCCTTAGGTGTTTCGGGGCTCCCCAAAGTAGCAATCTGATCAATGCATTGGCCTTATTGAAAAAAGTTTTAGCAATCGGGTATGGAAGGTTTTGCAGGTGACATAGTAGGCATGGCAGAGAAACCATCTTAAAAATTGCTGAGTGACTCAGCAGTGACAAGGAAAGCATGCACCAGAATTTGACTTCCCGTCCCAGACAAGCTAAATGGGATGTCAGGCTCTGGTCAAAGGAGCGAGTTGCATTGCTTGTAACATAGACCCCCATGTATTTAAAGCCTAGGGGAAGAATCAGTATCCCCTCTGCCCACGGCATGTCATCAGGAAACCAGAATAGGATACAAAGATGTCAAATATTTCCAGTGCCCTCTGGTCTGGTACCTCCGAGTTAACTAGGAACAGGAGAACGTCACAGGCGTAGACCCAAATTCTGTAGTCCACCCCTTCAGACCACCTAAAGCCCCGATACAGCGGGTCGAACCTCATGCAGGCTGCAAATGGTTCTATCACTAATGCGAAAAGCAAGGATGGCAAAGGACAGCCCTGGCAGGTACTGCACACCACCAGAAACCACATAGCTTATGAATTGTGGTCTGAAACCAATGTGGGGGAGGAGGATGAACAAAAATACCCAGTCCACAGAGCCAAATGCTTTCCAAAAATCAGTAGAGAAAAGAGCTCTATGACCGTAGTAATTACTGCAGAAGGCAATTGCATTATGGACTCTTTGGAGGTTATGCCCAGTAGCCCGTTGAGGCATGAATCTGGACTGGTTGGGGTGTACTAATCGTGTAATATATCCTGTTGAACGAGTAGCCAACATTTTGGCCCTTATTTTCACTTTGTATTAAGGAGCTACATAGGCCTGAAAACCTCACAGCGTGTATCGTTCGGGCAAGGCTTTGGCAATATCACTATCTCAGCGGTACAGAGGTGGGAGGCAATTTACCTTTGTCTAAGGTCTCACAAAACGTGTCTAGTGGAAGTGGGGGAGCCTGGGAACAGACCAGGCACCAAAATTCATCTGGAAAACCATTGGGTCTCGGCGCTTTGCCTGTGTACAGCTGAGCCAGGGCTGCCTGCAGCTCCCCACCTGTAATGTCGGCCTCCAGGGCCAATCTCTCCTCAGGAGACGATTGTGGCATCAGTAAGTCGGAGATGAATCAAGCCAGGTCTTCTAGGGGGCTTGCAGGATCCACCCTATATAACGATCGATAGTATGCATTGAATCCCCTGGCAATGAGTTAGCTCCCAGTTACCTGGGAGCCATCATCTGTCAGTAGGTATGCTACTGGAGTTCCCACCTCTCTCAGGGTACACAGCTAATGCAATGTCTTGCTGACTTTATTGGCCCATTGATAGATTCTGCTGCGCGTGGCTAACCACACCTCTGTTGCCTCTTGTGTGAACTCCTGTCGGAGCACTGTTTGAGTATGTAACGAGTCTCGCAAGAGAGATTCCTAATGTGTTACCATGTGCTGCATCTTCAAAGTCAAAATATGCTCCTTGAGGTCCAGGACATTCTACCTGGCCCTGTCCTGCTGTCTTTTAGCGTGGCTAATAAGGCGCCCTCTGATCATAGCTTTTTGAGCCCCACAGAGGTTAATGCTGGAGGCCACCAAACACCTATTATTGTCCAGGATATTGCTGGCAGGCCTGATGGCACAGTTCCCAAAAGTCCTCCATTTGTAAGTGCCAGTTGTCTAGGTGCCATCATGAGGCGGGCTTCCCAGTGCACCACACCATCTCCATCACCACTGATAAAGGATACAAGAGGCCTCGGGCAAGTAGGTTGAGGTTCTGCACCCGAAGGATCACCTGACTAGGCCTGAAGCAGTAATCTAGCCACGAAAAGGAGCAATGAGCCTCTGAGTGAAAAGTATATCCCCTCTTACACAGGTGATGTGCTGCCACACATCTGTCAAATTCTAATTTTGTGTAAAAGATGGCAAAAGTGTACTCTGTTGTACAGCTCCAGCAGAGGTCGACGAGCAGTCAAGGCCCGTATCACACATGCCAATAAAGTTACCCACCAACACCCACAGTGCCTCCAGCAGGTCCCCAGCTTGACTAAGAAGGCCGGTGCAAGAGGGGGTGGGGCGTAAACATATATTATTAGCGAAAGGAGACCTCCAATAAGGACATTATTGACTACAATTATAATGCCTACTACTCTCTGTGTAAAACGAGGATACTCAATGAGTTAAAGATCTCTGAACTATGCTTCAGGATAAAATTTATTCAGATTAGTTAGCTGGGAGTTTCATAAATTAACAGACTTCTGACAAGAGAAAACAAGCACTGGTCCATTTACTTTATGTAAGTTCCTGAAACAATGCCACATCAGTGCACACGGGAGTCATCCAGTTCCACAGTATTTGCATGATGTCTCTGCACGCAGTAGAATGCTACAAGTTGGGGATAATATAGAAACACAGAAAACCAAAAAAACTCCAACTCATTCAGTCATACTACATATATACACCACAACCCTATTGAAATACACTTGCTGTTCAGATGCACTTTTCAGATGGGTGTGTGGCTTTGTGTAAGGGCAATGACTCTTTAGATGGCACCAGCTAGCCAATCTTCAATTTCTAATCATCAGGTCACCTATCATACATTTCTAAGTTTAAGAAAGGCCATTCACATGATGCTTTCATGAGAATCAAGTGAATGATCTACCTCTACATTGTAGACCCATTAATCATACATGCACTCACTAGAACTGCTGTTTCGTTTTTTTAAAATGTCTTCTTTCAAGGCAAAATTTGTTAATTCTAAAAGGAATGGTTTAATTACAGTGTTTTACATGTATAATGTTGGTACCCTTTCAGGAACAACAGTGCATCTTCTGAGATTATTAAATGGCAAACCTTAGCAGGGAATAGAAGGGGGACATCCATTACTATGTCTTTTAGAATTACACAAATTGTTATTAAACCTTAAAGCATTTTTGTCCAGTATCACAAAGGTTACTACAAATATATACTTGAAAAACAATGAGAACATTTTCAACATGAAAAGTGATGAAAAAAACTAAATTCATAAATTGACTTTGAACTAATGCTCAACAAAATACTATAGCAAGTTCAAAAGCAGAATTTTAAAATGAGGAAATGTCCACAAATGATCATCTCCAGAACCCAGTATTTAAAACGTAATGATCTATATGTGGAATGAGGGATTTAAGGAACAAATTTCAACTTCAGCTGTGGATTTTCTTTTTTATCTGTGGACTTCTGTGTAGTAAATTGATAAATTTATGTGAGGAGTGCCTTCTGCATCCTATGAGCATAAGTACAAGAACTGCCTTTATAGGGGAATCGTTGCATTTAAACCAACTTCAGTAGGTACTGACAAACTTAAACCCCTTACCGCAGTTAAAAGTCAAGTAGTTGAGCATATTTGTATTTTATGAAACATCATATTTACTGCAAATGTAATGAAACAACATGAGACACCACTGAGTCAGTGTTTCAAAGAATCAATGACATTACAATAAGGTAGACCCCCTCATAATGTGTGATCTTCAATGTTTCTCAGTATGGTTCAAGAAAAAAAGGGAAGTCTTAAAAATATAGGGCCTCATTTACAAGCCCTTTGAGCAACCATTGTGTATTTTTTGTATGCAGCGGTGGCGCTAGCAGTGCACTACTCTGCTCCATATTTACCACCTCACACATTGGGCCAAATGCATCAGTTTGTAAAGCCCTGCATCATATTACACCTTCACCAGGTATAATGTATGCAGGGTAGGTGTTCTCACGGGAAAGGTCACACAGAAATGATGCAGTGAAATTTACAACATTTCACTGTGTTATTTTGCAATATTCAGTGTCAAAATATTGCCGCCTGCTCTAAGCAGGTGTAAAATTGATTCAGGGCTTTTTCTGTGGGAGACTCCTCGCGTTCCTGGAGTTGCGTCAGTTTAATGACGCTACTCCAGCAATGCGTGAGTTTAGCGCCAACAGATGCATCCGAATTTCCGATGCATCTGTGAAAATGTGCACCATGGAGCTCTGTATTGTAAATATGTATGCATTAATGGCGTCTTTACGGGATGAGCAGGAAGCACACAAAATCTGATGCATTGATGACGACTGTAAATGAGGCCCATAATTTGCCAATACGGGGCTAATGTAAACCAGAGTCAGATTTTGAATAGAAAAACATGTCACACAGATTGTTTAACAAAAGTCGCAATTCATACAATAATTGAATAGATAATAACACTGAATTTAAAAAAAAAATAATCCACAAGAATTAGCAAAAATGATACTGCTCAGATTTACAGCTGACCTCCATGAAGCAATTTTGTCTGGAGCATTCACTAATATTCTATTCCATTTTTTTGAAAGCCGTTATTGTAAACTCTTTCTATAGTTACAACATGTATAAACAGTTGTCAGGTTATAGATTAATAATAATTAACATACCACATGCCAACAACCACTGTACACAGTCAAAATCCTCACCCAGACCTGAAAAAAAAGGCTTCCAGCTGCAACCGGTTTATTGTGATGTAGAACTGCCACAATCTGGAATTTCATTTAATTCAAAATACGTTTCATTTCATTACAGCGATCAGCCGAAAACTAATTATGCTCAGGCTACCATTCTCTAGTATTTCGCTTATTCTGTTAAATAAATAATACTGGTCAATCTTTAAAGTAATGAATACCATAAGTGATCTTTCAGGTTGGTAATCTCACAATGCTATCACTTTCTCAGTATGTGGTTGAATTATCACCTTTCATTTAATACAGCTATTTTACATCAGGGAGTTTACACAGAGAAAGTTGTTTTACAGGTATTTAGGACCCGTTGTCAGTATGCCAGAAAGTCAGTATCTATCTATCTATCTATCTATCTATCTAGGGCCAATATTTGTACTCTGTTTACTTCGAATTAGCGCCATTTTTTTACGCTAATTCGACTCAAACCTAACTCCATATCTATACTTTGGTGCTAGACCCGTCTAGCGCTGAATTTATGGAGTTAGCATAATTTTTTTACAGTGAAAACGTACCTTGCGTCAATGAGATGCAAGGTAGGCGTTCCCAGGCAAAAAATGACTCAAAGGACCTAGAGCCTTATTTATCCTCCCATGCGAAAATCATGCTTGGGAGGAGGAGGGCCTTAAATAATGACACTAGGCCTGCTCAGCGCCATTATTTAACGCCTGGATCAGAGCAGCCGTTAGGGGACCTGTGGGCTCATTTCCATGGTCAAAGACCATGGAAACAGCCCACAGGTGCCATTCCCTGCCCCCAGGGACACCTCCACCCACCCGCACCCACACCTGGAGGACACCTAAGGATGGGGGAACCCATCCCAGGTAAGTCCAGGAAAGTTTTTAAAAAAGAATTCTAAAGTGCCATAGAGGGGCCTAACTTGGGCCCCCCTACATGGCACTGTGTCCAATAGCCATGCCCAAGTGACATAAGTCCCCGGGCATGGCCATTGGGCTGGGGGTCATGACTCCTGTCTTCTCTAAGACAGGAGTCATGTCCAGGGGGTTATGCATCAAAAAATGACGCTAGTCATGTTAGAGTCATTTTGTTAACTCAAACCTGGCTAGCGCCATTCTTTCCTGCACAGCCTACAGTTTTCCCTACGCCTCCACCACCCGGTTAGCGTAAAACATTTTTTCGCTAACCGGGCCTTAGCGCTGGCTAGCGTCATAGCTTAAATATGATGCCTGGCTGGCGTCCAGGAATGGCGCTAGCAGGCGCTATACTTTTTGATGCAAACCTGCCTTAACGCAGGTTTGTGTCAAAAAGTTTCAATATGGGCCAAAGTGTATGTCTGTCTTTCGCACCTAGGGCCGTATCATGAAGAGCTGGACCCGTCCAGCGAAGAGCTAAGTGCCTGTTTTTGTTGCGTGAGAGATGTCTAGGATTAATGCATATAACGCAGAATTTCTCACAAATAATGCATGCAATGTAGAGCACAACTCTTCAACTGCGAGCAGGGGTGGCCCATGTCTGTTGCCACCTTGCACTGTCTTCTTCATACATTAACTCGGATAATTTCCGAATTACATGTCTTTATTTTGGACACCTCAAACCAAAAAACAAAAGGTATGTAGCTCTATACTGAGTTAGCGCAGCTCATCAACGTACGCACTCACTCATAGCAGAGTTAATGTGCGCCTTTCCTATGCCATTGTACCGTCTAAAGCAGTTAAGTCAGTATTTCTTCTATCAGTTCCTGAATAAACTGCAAACTTACTGATCGAGGTCGGAAACAGAGTGAGACGACCACAGCTCACTATTTCTGAACTGTGAATTTTGCAGCTCGTGCACAAACTAACAGAAATTACGTGTATGCGCTTTACACGGTCCAATTAATCAAAATAGTGTGCAGAGAGCTGCTCTTAGACATCGCACATGCTCACTGTACGGACCTGGGCAGTGGCAACAGCGCAACAAATGCTCTCGATGCCCCCGCGGTTTGGGGGAGCTCCTCTCAGCACATTACCCTTCCCTGAGAGCTCTTGAGTGAGGTCGGAGGAACCCCCCCCACCACCATGTACTTTGCAGGGGAGCCTCATAAAGTTTTGTTACCCCACTGGGCATTGGAATTTGTTCCCAGTTTCTGTAGAACACTGCATTCTTACTTTCAGTGTCTTTTACAGTGAGAGAATGAAAGTGCACACAGTGCAACACTTATTTGGCACACTAACATTAGAAAGTGAGTAGCTTCACCTTTTTGCTCCTCAATAATGCACTGTTGTATTGCAAAGTCCTCTTAACCCTTTTAAACATTTCTTTAAATGTTCTTAATCGTTTATTGAGTCTTTTTACATAACCTAATCAAAGCTTGTTTAGAATTAAATTTCAGTTGCATGTCATACCGAAATGTCTTGGAAAATACCTGTTAGAGGTGAGCAATGAGCGTGTGCTTCAAGTGTCCAACTCCCTGTTGCTTTGGGCTTCTTCAGGTACACGACAGGCGCCTCTATCTTCAGTTCCTTATAAAGCTTTGCTTAGTTCTCTTGATGGGACAAAACAGTGTACATTTAGCGAATACATTGTTAAGAGTGAAAAATGACTTCCTGTGCAAGTTCTGTGCTGTCAAATCTGTCTGCAGCTAAGACTTTACGGCTGCCTGCCCGTGCCAACCTTTTCTGACACCAAAGAATATTAAGTGCAGGAGGTTTATTTATACTCCTCGCGCTTAATTGTCGCTGTAAATGTAATCTGTTCAAGATTCACTGGTCCACACGGGACTACTCCACTGTCAAGAGGTATCACGAGATTTAAGAAAACAAATCAACTGTCTTTATTTAACTTAGAAGAAAAGCCAAGAAGAGATGGACATTAGAAAACTGTTGTAATAGTCAAAGATACGAAAGCTGTTGCCCATTCACTACCCAAAAAACGTTTAACACACTGCATTGGCAGTACATGGATACTGTGCTTTCTGAGCCTGGCATGGGGACGTTATTCCAGAAATAGGTGAAACTGTTGTAGCCCAGTCCAGCTGCACAGAGGTAAACCAGGAACTTGGTTTTAGAAACCACAAATATGTGTGTTGACACCGGTAATTGTGTCCGGCTTTCTGGAGGTACATGTTAAAGGTTGTCAAGTTACACTGTGGTCAAAGATGCTGCACAGCTGTTTATGAACAGCCTAACGCTACCCCCCGGCAAGATCCGTTCCTGTGAAAAGTTTGGAATGTGCTCCAAACTGTGATTTAACAGGGATTAACTCAGTTCTGGATCTTCTAACTGGTTGCGCTAGTGCGACCTTGTCTAACTTTCCTATCAGAGAATAGAATTGCTTAAAAATATTCAGGGATCTGCGTTAGTGCCCATGAAAAAATATGTTCCTAATAGAAACATCTAATTGTGATTTAGAATAGGGTCTCCTTGTCCCTAATGGATTGCATCGCTTTAATCAAAATATTTTTACTCCTCAAACTACTGTATGCCTTTCAAGTTATGTTGGTTTACCACAAAGGGCCACTTTAAAGAACTGGACAAGAAGCTTACGCCCTTTTACTGAGCCAATGGTTTAGCTAGCATTTTATTACTTAAATTGGTCCTACCTTATGGGAGTGTAAAGCAGAGGCTTGTAACTTTGTAATTTAGTAATAGGCTGTGGTACTCTGACATGTAGTAGATTTGTTCAGGACTGAACATCAAGACCAAGTCACGGGCATGACACCGTTCATCAATGGTACACACCTCCTATGCATTAAGGTGTTGTCAGCTGGGGATTCCCACAATTACCAGCACACTTGCTGATTGTTGGAAATGGCCCTCTTTGCAGGATCACCCGCAAACCTTTTGCCATACTCCTCCTACTTTTTGCTGGATTTCTTTGCTTGCTGACCTTAGTATTCTGTACACTTTACCCCTGCTAACCAGTGCTAGTGTTCTTGTGTTCTCTCCCTAACACATGGTTTGATTGGCATATACCTGATTAGCATATTTTAGTTGTAATTCCTTTTATAGAGTGGTATCCCATGTACCCAGGGCCTGTAAATTAAATGCTGCAGCACTTATTGTGCCACCCACTTAGGTAGCACCTTAAAACATGTTCCAGGCCTGCCATTGCAGCCTAAAGGCAGTGTCCCACTGCCATGTCAACTTGGCATTTAAAACAAATTGCCAAGCCTTAAACTCCCCTTTTATCACATATGTCACTCCTAACATTGGGTCTAGGTAGTCCATAGGGTAAGGTGCTGTGTAATTAAAAGGTAGGGCATGTTCTTTTTAGTTTTACATGTCCTAGAGGTGAAAATGTCCCAAATTTGTTTTCTCACTACTGAAAGGCCTTCCTCTCCCATAGGGAAACATAGGGGATTCCTTATCAAAATTAATAAGTTGTAATTCCTAAACCAGGTGGTAGATATGCCATGTTTGGTATCTATGAACTTATAACGATAAACCCTCTTTAATGATAAAGTAAGATTTATCATTACACATTTAAAAATGCCACTTTTAGAAACTTAGCGTTTTCCTGTCCTTAGCCCTTTGTGCCTGCAGCCTGCATTGTGTCACATGACTGGATGTAACTGACAGTTGAGACTTTGTGAATTCACCCAAGACAGTCACACAATAGAGGAATTAGCAGAGCTTGAATGGGCCATTAACTGACTTGATGACGGGGCATAGCTAAGCACAGCCCGACTTGCAACTGAATAGGCTGGGCTCTGCCACCACGCAATAGGCTTAACAACCCTTTCTTGTTAGTGCAGCCAGCTGGGAGCCAGGGCAAGGGAGGGAGGAAATTCCTGGAACTTCAAAGAACCCATCTGGAATCTTCTCCCAACTTCTAGGAGCAGGGCACCAGGGAACAAAAAAAGGGCTCTCCTACCGATGCTTTAGTTCACTACTGGACCTGCAGAAGGACTCTCAAAGGATTGCCTACTACTGTGACCTGCTGTGCACTCTGCCAGACTGCTGCTGTACCTGGCAGGACTGCCTTGCTGCCTGAAGCCTGCTTAGAACGTTCAGAGGCCAGCCTTGCTGTAGAGCCCTGCATCATCACCTGCACCCAGGACTTTAGGAGTGACTCCATAGGCTAGTATAGCTGGTCTCCTGTTCTGAGCCACAGGGACATAACATGCTCCCACCATCTTAAACATGTTGCTTGACCAGGGCTCACACCCCAGTCAACCAACAACCCTATTTCTCACACTAATGCAACAACTGTCAACATTGATAGTGACCCTCAATTAGGCCTAGGCACAGTTTGCGCGAGGAACTCCGCAAAGTGACCAAACAAACTCTGCCGCGATATTTGGTTGCACCACTCACACTGATTTCTAGCCCCAGGTGTTTGTCCCGTGCTGAAAAATCAGCTCCCCCGAAGTGAAAGAGGGTGATGCTTCTTTTCTGCCACTTGAGTAGATTTTCTACTCGAGCGGCAATTTCTGCAACGCGAACAGAAGGTTTCTCATCATGATTGGTCGTGACCATCCACGACCGCCCGTGTTGAAAAATCCCGTTGTGAGGTGGTCTTAGGTAAGATTTTCCTCATCGTTGGTGAGAGCAAGTATAGCTAGTCTCCTGTTCTGAGCCACAGGGACATAACATGCTCCCACCATCTTACACCTGTTGCTTGACCAGGGCTCACACCCCAGTCAACCAACAAACGTATTTCTCACATTGATGCAACAACTGTCGACAATGATAGTGACCCTGAATTAGGCCTGGGCACAGTTCATGTGAGGAACTCCGCAAAGTGACCAAAAAAACTCTGCCACGATATTCGGAGTTCCACAAGCGGCAGAGTCCGTTAAGTTGCACTGCTCAAGCTGAATTTTAGCTCCAGATGTTTGTCTCGTGCTGAAAAATCAGTTCTCCCGCAGTGAAAGAGGGCGATGCTTCTTTTCTGCCACATGAGTAGATTTTCTACTCGAGTGGCAATTTCCTCAACATGAACGGAAGGTTTCTCAACATGATTGGTTGCGACCATCCACGACCGCCCGTGTTGAAAATCTGATCGGGAGGTGGTCTTGAGTAAGATTTTTCTCATCATTGCTGAGCGCAAGTGATGTAAAAACTCTGCTATGCTTAGTTTTTCAGAACACTGCACTCTAAGCAGAGTGCGGAGTAGGAAAAAGTCTGCAAACTCTGCGAGCGGATCGGAGTTCTCTGCCGACCCCTACCGTGAATTAGATGCAATGTAGCATGCATCGAATTGAGGTCCAAATGTACTAATTTATGACGTAAAGCAGGGCATCATACAAAGATGCTCATCTGTCTTGCCTCAAAAGGAGAAAGAAGAAATTCTCCATAATTACTAAGTTATGGTGCAGTTTTTCTGACTCTTAATGCTGGTGCACATTTGTGACAACACACATATCCTTGAGCCATAGTGTAAGGGCGTGTGGATTCTCTAAAATATAGTTTTGTACTAGATTTGACCATTCTAGTCCAAAAATTACCCTTTAACACCTTTCCCACTCTACATGTGTGCTGTACAAGGCAACACAAATGCAAAGTTGAAAAAAAAAGCAGAAATTAAAACTGTTCTTGTTATGCCTGTTTTGAGGAGGCATACAATTCTGGCACAAATCCCTGTTTATAAATGGTTGTAGGCAGGAAATTTGCATCAAAACCCATGGGTAGTTGCATGGAAATGCCCATGTTTCCACCCATGGAGCACTCCCATGACACAAAAAAGTCAAAGCACAACTTTGCATTACTCTGGGATCCTTTCCAATGCAAATCGTGGTTTGCATTCAATAGTAAAATCCACAATAATAATCTTTGCCAGGTTTGTGTCCCAAAACTGATACAAACATGGTACAGCATTTTAGTAAATCTGTATCTCAGTGTGGAATAGAGCATGTGAATACACCAACAGGTCTTTAGTGACAACCATTTTAAATGTATACACTGTTTGATGACAGCCTATATTGTACCTGCATTCTGTCATAAAATGAACCAGGCAAACACATTTACCTGCAATAGAAACTTCAGGTGACAATCAGTATTTCTGGTACATGTGGTGCGGGTGCAGGCTGTTATCACATTTCTGGGATCAGGTTGCAGGCCATTTGTTGGTGTTCTTGGGTTTTCAGTTGGTTCAAACTCCCAAACCTTGGCTTCTGGGGATGTTAGCACTAAAAAAGAAAACACTCCCTCAACTGAGATCTCTTGCCTTTGGCCTGATTCTGTCCAAGACACAGAAAAGAACATCTCTCCCATTGCATTTACTTTGATTTTCAAGCATAAAGAATTGGCCAGATTGGACTGGACAAAGGAGAAGAGGATTTACCCACTAACACTGTTCAGGAAACTAATGTGCTGAAGGATTACTTGTAAACATACTCCCATGAATGAACATGCTATCCCTGCATGCTTTCTTGAGAACAGGTATGAGCTGAGAATAGACAAATTCAATGCTTTATCCCAAAATGTATTGTAGTTTTGTCAACCAGTGTGCCTTCATCCCTATCTTTATCACAGTGAAAATAATGCTACACTACTGCTCCTAGGCAAAAGGTAAATTATGTTGCGGAAACGTACCTTCTTTACATGATTGTGGACCTCATATAAAAAGTAGTATAAAAAGTAATATTAGACATAAGTATGAGAATTGTTTGGCACAGGAAATGTCTTTTGAAGACATATTTTCTGCTCAAAACAGTTTTGTCTTACGAGAAATGTTCACACAGTGTGTGTTCTTTAATAAAAAGTGAGACACGATAGCACCAAAGCACGCCATGGAGTTTCATAAAATATCTTGAGAATAAGTTATGCAAATTCACACTCCTATGTAATACCACTAGTTGTGTGAGAAAATGCCCTTTTTGTGTAGTCGTCCCCATTGTTTGTTTTTGTTTGCTGTTTTTTAGACTCTGCACACTAGGATGCTGATGTTGAATGTCCAGTGTAGGTGTTCTGACTTTAAAACATGTAAAAATTAGCAAATTCCTGATTGGTTTTGGCTAACTGTCCTTCAAAGCCATAGTATATGGTTTAGAAACTAAACCCATGACATGAAAAATTAATTGTCATCTCTTGTTTACAGCTCTTATTGTGCCATACACTAGTTTGACATGGCTTCAGGCATACCTTTGTAGCGTGACCTGTAGTCCAATTTGTCAAAATAAGCTTCCTTTTTAATATTAATAAGTCACTCTTAAATAAGCATTGAAGCAAACAAGTTAGGGTGCCCAGTATTTAAATGTGGCGCATGTACAAACTTAACATTGGAATGTCCCTGCAGTAGCAGGAACCCAAAAGCATTTTCATTATGGAAGGCTCTGACAGGCCTAGGAGGAAAGCTCGAGTGTGATTAATCTGATAATTTCACTATTTTGGGTTTGGGACAACTTGGATAAATGGTCCCGGACCATTATTTTTAATATTTATTAAAAGCAAAATCAATGGTGAAGTTGGATTTTTAATAAATATTTAAGAAATCCAACTTTTAGAAAATTGCCTTTTCCTTGACTGAAGTTCCTGAAGACTAAACTGCCTTAGACTACTGTCAACTGCCTCTGCCAGTGCTTTACCTCAATGAGATGTGAAAACTGTTTCCAGAGAAGGCCAATGGCTTATGCCTCTTGGGCCTGATAGGCTGGGTGTGAAGTATGTGTCACGTGTCAGAGCAGGAGGAGCAGCTTGAAGGGCCCAGAAACGTAATTTAATTTAGTTTAAAGGGCAAATGTAAGGCCTGCCACTTAGTGATTTGATGTACAGCAAGGCCTGTGAAGGTGAAGCCCATGGATCCCAGGACACACTACAGTGAGCCTTGCACCACCCAAGTGGGAGGTGGAGCTGGCCCCAACATTAGTTTGATAGAGCTTAGAAGGAGAGTACACAGCCCTGGTGGACTCTTGTTCACCTGTCCCATTAATGGGAAGGGGACTGAATGCTTGGATTTGCCTCAAAATAGTGAACTCTGGGATAGATTGCAGTAAGGCAAACAGAATGTGCTGACAAATGGGTTAGGTTTCTCCTTGGAACTTTTTCTCCTTTTGTTAGGCAGTGTCTCCACACCAGACAGGGTGTATAAAGTAACTATTCAGTTAGAGGGGGACATCAAACGCATAATATACGCCATCTTTTGTGATCGTGTTGTCTCTATTTACGATATTCTGCTGGCCGAAAAAGATTGGCCACCAGTATTTGTCCGAGACCTCCCATATGGAGAGGACATTATTGAAAAAATCCTTTTTTCCCCTTGTTCCGAAAGAGATTGTTCGAAAAATGTGCCATTGATTGGACAGAGGTGCAGGCACTTGCACTATATGGTAATCAAGTAGGGTGGGGCAACAATTCTTCCTATCATATAATACCAATAAAATCAACACCTCAGTCCCAACCTCAATATCCAATAAAATACAAGGTGAAAGCCCTGGTGAGGGAAATACTCACACGATTAGTGTACCAGGGTGTAATTGAAACCTCTGACTCATCAATGAATAATCCATTATTTCCAGTCACTAAACCTGACCACTCATAGAATAATGTTAGACTAGCGGCATTTAAATAGTCACAAAAAATATATGCTATACAGAACAGACATAGTACAGCACTAACGAACAACATTGTGTGGAAAAAATACAAAACAACCCTGGATATATCCGACTGGTTTTTCTGCCAGAACATAGCACCTGTAAGTAGGGATTTAACAAGTTTCAGCACTTTAGACTCTCATAAAAAAAATTTGACTCCCACAAAGCCACAAGAACAGTCTTGGACTGTTCTCAGCTAGTGTGACATCAATATTACATGACATAGACCCTGAGGCGTTGTCCTATGTGGATGATGATATACCTCATGGATAATGACCTAATACAACATTTAAGACGGGTAGCCAGTGTTGTTTTAGGATACGCCAAATTCAGCTACAAATTTAACTTTAAAGAAACAATACTAGCCTTTCTCAGTGTCCTAATTTTGGGGTATGAGTTGGTGGATGAAGGCAAGAGCCTGGCGCACCAATTTTTAGAAAAATGCTCCATTTCATCCCGAGGGAAACAGAGACGTGGAGCAACGAAACCGTGATCTAAAGCAATCATTAACAGCAAGAGTATTAGGCATGGGTTGTAGTTGGCTTACACACCTGCATGAAGTTCAGAGAGCACTTAATAATCTGCCTGGAAGGTCCATGGGGGCCGTACTTCATCCGAGTGCCTGTTTGAAAATCGAATGTATGTTCCAGATCTTGATGGTCCTGGCATGAAAGCAGCAGATACGCCTTTTGACATAAATGAACGTGTCACTGTCTTGCAGGAGTTACAACTATTCCATGATGAAAACACAACTGCCAGTGCTGCCTCCTCTGGAATTAGTAATGTACTAGTAACATTTTCCAGCTGGATTCCCAACTGGGAGATCTAGCATGTGAAAAGATTGCTGTGAAAAAGGAGTTTGGTCCTTCTTATCGTGCACCGGTCCCAGTCCTGGGAATACACAGTACCAGAACTGTTAGATTACAACCGCTGACTGGTTCTAAGGAGAATCGCTTTGTCTCCATTGACAATGTCAAGTTACACCATGTGGCTGATCCCGCACAGAAGACCTAGGGGACTCCTGAGTAGTGCCCGAATCCCTCCCACTACAGACCTGGATTTTTCTCTAGAAGTTTTAACAGAAACGTTGATACCTCGCTAAGTTGGGGAGGGTGGAAAATGAACTTTCATTGGTTCCACTGATTACTACTACTTCATCAATTTCGTCTGATACAGAACAGCCTTTGAAGGTTATGAACATTGGGTTAATTTAATTGAATTGAAAAGTGTGTGGGGAACAAGAAGCTGGCAAATTAGAGGCAAAGAAGCTTTGTTTAGAGCTTGCATGATTCCGGTTCAAATGATATTCTTAAATGAAACAGTGCAGGAAATGAGTTGTTTAGGCTTAGCAAGCATTAAAGATTGGAATGACCACAGTATTCCCACCCCTGCAAAATTCAATAATTAGCGAAAGTCTATAAATGTATTTGAAGACTAGCTGAAAGGATGGGTACAAAACAGAACATATAACACGTCAACATCACATCGCGGCGGGTGGTTATTGTGGCCTGTAGCTACCAATGGGTGCCATACATGTTTTGTAGGCTCCTCGGGGGGTTTTAGACCTAGTGGGCTGGACCCTCGCTATCTATCCTCGGAACACTCGGGTACTGTGACAACATATAGTGCAGGGAAACTATGCCAACAATGGATGTTGAATGCTGTTAAATAACATTTTAGTCTCCTGTCCAACAACACAGATTTACAGGATTTACTGTTAGTCCCTAGAAGAAAGCACAGAAAACACTTCATATGAAACAACTAATGAAATTTGGAAACGTTCCCACCAAGAAGCGGCTGCCCGGGTAAGGCAAATAGATCAGGAAAATTTACAAAAAGCATTAGCCGTCATAGACAATGGAATTAACACCTTGTCCGATCGCATTTACACCATAAATAATATTGTGTTCTCTGCAATAGATATAGTACAAAGTCATGCGTCGTTTCTGCAACATGGACAAAGTCAGCTACGTTCTATCATGCAGTTAGGTTGGACATTGCAAATGCTAAAGGCAGGGCGCATCCCCGGGCAACATGTGAGCGCAAGGGAGATTTTTTCATCATTTAATTTAACACGTCAGCAGCACATGATGGATAAATTAGAAAAGTTGCCTTTTACTGTGGCTGAGGTAGCTTCTGCTGAACGGTTAATGCATGGGGTTATTGATCTGCCTCTTTCTACACTTCAATTCAGGTCCTGCTTGAAACACATTCCGGTAAGCAGATATGAAAGGATGGGAGATAATTATATACATGAAGGGTGGGAGCTTTACTTTTCGTACAAATGTTTCAATGGCATGAAAGAAGTCTTTCTTAGTGGCAGCGAATGCGGGTACTTCTGTGAGCCATTCAATGGTTTGTAAACAACTGTCCTTGCATGGGACATATAATGCCTCCACAACAATTTTGGCTTGTTATCTGAAGGGAGTCCCGGTATCCGTAATTAGACCTGCGTTCCAGCTGCCCTCCAATGGTAGCTATGTTCTCCTTAACAGTGAGAGCTGTTGTGGAATGTGAGCCGTAATACCTTACATCATTTCCGTCTCCAAAATTGTTACATGTTGCAGAAATGTCCTTTTTCCCCTCTCACAATTCAAGGGAGTAACAGACATCTGGCCCCATATTGCTGCTTCTGGTGTTAATTTTGACAAGTTGAGCAGACTGAAGTTTCCAAAAATATGTGGTGCTTACATTAGCCTGCGAGACCTATGCGCTTCAGGTTGCGAGGTAATCAGCAGAAATTCAGTCCCTTTTAAATACCAACTTTCTGAGACACTTTGGTGAACTTGTGGGACAAATATTCAATGCGTCTAGTACCAGTCGGATCGCCCACTTTTTTAAGGCTGTTGGTTCTGGTTTTGTTAACACCTTCTAGTCTATATTTGGGTTAATACTATCGGTCGTATATTGACGTTTTTGAGTGCTTTAGCGGGATTCCCGTTGACTTTGGCTTTAATTGGTGGCATCTTGCTGTTGTTACTTTTTCTACGCAATGGCTGTCCTTTCACAGCAAGGAGGACTGAAAACGCGCCACAACCAGTGCAACTGTGTCATGAACGCATGATGCAGTATTTCAGAGCACCTCTCCTGCAACAGCTGGAGTGTGACTGGTCTTTGTCATTCCAGCCAGTTTTGGATTGTGTGCAGCCTGTGTTTCGATGCCTCTGGTGCCTCTATGAATGTGCACTGGAAGTCCGTCTTTCTACGTAGCACTTACTTTCATTCAATACTGATCTGTTGATGTTCTTGATGAGGGCTCATCGTCAGACATGCGTGTTGAGGGTGCACCTGCTACGGGAAGCAGTGTATGAGCTGCCCTTTGTGGATTTGGTGAGTCTTGATTCTACAGTGGGCATGACACGGAATGCTGCTGCCTCAGCTGAGGCTCAGGCTCTGGAACACGTATGCTCTATGATCTTCCCTGGAAATGACTTGGATATTTTGTCACCTGCCCGAGTTGACCGTCTCCTGGCTTCCGTTGTCCTGGATATGACTGGCAATGTCCGAAATGACTTTGACTTTTGAGTTTGGTTCCGCATGCCACATAGTGTTTTTGCAATTGTCCTTTCCAATGGCTTATTTTCATTGAACTTGTCATAATTAAATCCTTGGTTGATGCTTTAGTTTTCGCATTTAGCTTTGAACCACCTTTGACTGGCCAGGGGAGGGTGTTGTGTAGCTATTTTAGTCATGTTCTGAGCACGTTGGTTTAGCTAACTAGGCCTGCAGCTGTGCACTTTTGCCCGCCTATGTTTTATTCAGCATTGCTTTATTTTTCTAGCAATGGCTTCATTGGTGGTGCTGTTTTATTTCTCTCTATCTTGTTATTCTTTCGCCTAGGAAAGCATTGCGTTCCTAGTATGACATATAGTTCACTTTGTGCTTCCTCCAAGGCTACAGTCAGATAGGGTTGCCGACAAACGTGGTATGCTATGTCTCCAGTATTCAAAAACACACACTCATACATGGGGACCATTTCGTAGAATGTTAGCTGTTTTATTATAAAAACGCCTCTTATTCCCAAACACGTTAGAGGGAGATTCCAGCCACACGACCACAACTGTATGCTGAGTGCTGCAAGCTTCACTACAGCAACCTGCTTATTCAACCAAGCCCCGATCCCTGATCCGATCAGTCCTCCTTTTCAGGTATGAGGGATGATGTTCTCACAGAAGAAAACACAAAGGGCAGATTAGGCTTAGTATGCTGTTCTCATACTTACCATAGGTGAGAGTCTATAGATCCACTCCCCTATTTAAACAGCATGGTAGGACTGTTCTTGTGTTTTACATTTTTAGTCACTTGCCTGCTCCTAGTGTTTTTCATTATTCTCGTTATTGCTATGCACCATTTTTTATCTAAGATGCGGATATTTTAATAAATGCTTATTTAAATATACACTGCCTCTGTTGCCCTTGCATGAGTGAGATCTTGGTAACTGAGAGAACGGGATGAGATGTGATGTACCACGATTCCCTGTGGAGTCTATCTTACCATGATCTCGGTTGCCACAATCATCTCGGTCAGAGATGGGGCTCTGCTAGTTAGCCAGAAACCCCTGATAAAGCTGACAGGTGTCACCAGGGGTAGAATTTTACTCAGTACCTACAACATAGGTGATCCTACCACCCCAGTCGTCTCATTACCTTAATAAGAACCTTCGTGACAAGGGATCCTACGCTGCTGGAGAACAATGCAGAAGGCTATGCATTGCGGGAAGGAGTGCTGGGGGCCAGAGCTGCACGGTGCATGACGAAGTTTGTGGAAAGATGCCAACAAGCCTTGGTAACTGCAAAAGATGCTGTGCACGAGGGCACTGTCTTGTGTGGGGAGGCAAGCTCTTACCTCCACCAAAGTTGGACAGTTGGACATCAGGACCATAGGAACCACTTCAGTCTACCACCCATGATGCTGGATCCACACACTTCATCAGGAGAGGGGACCCAAGCCACCAGTTGTCTCTGCAGAGGGGTGCCTGCTGAAGCAGGGAAGTGACTCCTTCACTTCAAGGGAGAGTCCTTCATTCTTCTGGTGCAGGCTGAAGACTGGTTGTCCTCTGAGGATGCACGACCGGGAAGCAGTTGCAGTTGCTGGCAGGAGCTGAAGATGCAATGTTGCAGAAGTCATCTTTGCTTCTTTGTTGCAGTTGTAGAGTTCCTGGAGGGTCCAGATGCAGTTTCTTCAGTAAGAATGTGAAGTAAAGGATGCAGAGGAGTTCTGCTGGAGCCTTGCAATCCGAATCTGAAGAACCAACCCAGAGAGAGACCCTAAATAGAACTGAAAGAGGGATTGGTCAGCTACACAGGTAAGCACCTATCAGGTGAGGGCTCTGACGTCACCTGCTGGCACTGGCCACTCAGATGCCCCAGATTTCCCTCCCAAATTGGATTCCCAGATGGCAAAACCCAGGGACCCTCTGGAGGAGCTCTAAGCACCACCCCTGGGGTGGTGATGGACAGGGGAGTGGTCACTCCCCTTTCCTTGGTCCAGTTTCGGACCAGAGCATGGACTGATGGTCCCTGAAACGGTATAGACTGGATTATGCAAGGAGGGCACCATCTGTGCCCTTAAAAGCATTTCCATAGGCTCTTGGAGGCTACCCCTCCCATGCCTGTAAACCCTATTTCTAAAGGGAGAGGTTGTAACAAACCTCTCACAAAGGTAATTATTTGTTCTGCCTTCCTGAGCTTGAGCTGCTTGAGCAACAGGAGGGCAGAAACCTATCTGTGAGTTGGCAGCAGCTGGGACTGCCTGAAAAACCTTTGAAGGCTGTAATGGATATACTGGGGGTCCTCTAAGGAGCCCCCAGAGTGCATGGAATTATACAACCACTGCTTGCAAAAGCCTTGGGATATGATTCCAACATGCCATATTCAAAGTTACCATTGTGAAGCTGGACATAGGTGGTGACCTATGTCCAGTGCACATGTAAAATGGTGTCCCTGCACTCACAAAGTCTGGGAAAATGGTCCTGGAGGTCATGGGGGCACCTCGCTGGAATGTCTGCAATTGGGGTGACTTATAAGTGACCTGGTGCAATGTAAATGGCAGTGAAAGGGTGCATGCACCCTTTCACACAGGCTGCAATGGCAGTCCTGTAGAAGTGTTTGCATGGTTTCCCTATGGGTGGCAAAAGAAATGCCACAGCCCATAGGGATACCCTGGGACCCCAATGCCCTGGGTACCTAAGTACAATATGCTAGGGACTTATAAGGGGGCACCAATATGCCAATTGTGGGTAAAATACTGGATTACCAGTATCCTATACCCATAATTTAAGGGAAAGAGCATAACTACTGGGGTTCTGATTAGCAGGATCCCAGTAGAAACAGTCAAACACACTGACAAGCAGGCCAAAAGTGGGGGTAACCATGCTAGAAAAAGGCTACTTTCCTACATGAAGCATGCTGGTGTCTCTGCTGAAGTAAATCTTAGCCCCTAGGAGCTGTCCCTGAGGTCCTGTAATTTATAAGTGAGCAAGAAGGGTTGGTCTAGAAAATCTGAGAGTTTTGGACTTTCAAGACCTCCAAAGGATCATCTGGGCTTCTCAGCAAGGGTATCTGGCTTTGATGTAGCTTCTTCAGGTGCAGCTTTAGTCTTGCTGTGCTGGAGAATTTTGAGCTTCATAAAAAAAGACTAAGGGCCTCATTATGAGTATGAGTAGCGCCTGGAGAGCAGCAGTTTGACCATCACAGTAATGAGGGCCTAAGTCAGAAAGTAGAGATCTTGACCTGACGAAGGCTTGAAATGTATTCACCCTCTAAGATGAGTACATTTCCAGGTTTAAAGTTAATTCTAGTAACCTTTCATATGTAGGTAGAGTGTTCCGCTTCTGTGGTGAAGGACTCCACCACTTTGATGCTAAAACGCCTATGAAAATCCCTCACCAGGCAAAAAGTCACAGTCATTCAAATAGCTTCAGTGCAGTAAGGTTAGACTCCTTCTGGACATTACCTTCTGAAGCATCCATCAATCTGTCCTCTTAAGTCCTCAATGAACAGCTCAGCAAAATAACAAAGGCCATTACCTATTCATGCACTGTCTTTTACCAGTCCTTACAGAGTGAGTTATGTGTAACTCTGAGACAAGCATAGCTCTGGCAACCTAAGTGTAAAAGTCTTGGCTTGTTCCATGAGGAGGTTCCATTGACTCTGGTGCAGGCACTCTAAAGCGGGGGCTAACTCACGTACAAATAATTTGTTGTGCCTGTCTCTTGGCAGACTCCCCTGCAGAACTCTCGTGGATTTATATTTGCTATTTTGCTTTTTTCCAGCCCTTGGTTAAACACAAGTTCACAAGGTAAGTTTTCTTTTGTGCCAACGATTCCTGCTTAGGTGAGGGCTCATAGACTATTGCAGGATTATCTTACATGAGAAATTGTGTTGGGTGAATGGGGGGTGACCCCTGTTCAAGTAAACAGCCACAGTCCATTCAGAGTCAACCACAAAGTCATTAAATGAACCTGTGTTTAAGCCTCTGGTAGCTTGGCACAAAAGCAGTCAGGCTTGGCAATGTGTAAAGTAATAATGCAGCACGCAAACAGTAATAAAGTGAAAACACAACACAAGAAAGATCCCCTAACAACTTAGAAAACTATAGCAGGTTGTAATCAATTATTTGACACTGAAACAACAAGAACTGGAGTTATACATTTTTAAATTGTAAGGTAAAAACTAGTGCCTAAAAGATCAAAATGTTCTAAGAAGGTAAGGTTCAGTGGGAGAAGGCTGCAGGCGGTGTCCGTGGAGGACAGGTCATTGCCTGGAAGCCGCTCAATGAAGTTGTCGTGAAGAGTTCAGACTTAGTCACTTTTTTGGACGTTGAAAATCTTCAGTGGGATGAGGCAGGAGGCTGTAGCTATCAAAAGCTTCTTGAAGCCTGATACCCCTTTGGGGAAGAACCATTGAATACCCTTTGCTGCTGCAAACAAGGTAGTGTGTGGAGATGTTCTTTAGGTGGATAGACAAGCATGTTGGCTCCAGTCTTCCCTCAGTTCTGAGCAGAAGTTTTTAGCCAAACATTTTCTAAGTCCCAAGTTTTGGATTTGGGCTATCTTGGCACTTTTAGCACCACCACCATGGGCCCAAAACTGCAGAGGCACATCTTGAGGGGATAGGACTCACCCAGGCTGGGTTCAAGTGTGGATCCGATATGATGGGAGCCTTTTATGTACCTGTGGATCCGGACAGGAGGCCAGCAAACTAGCCCTTGGAATCACTCTGGAAGGCCTGGGTTCAGGTGAAGAAGCAGGGTTCAAGCAGTAGGGCAGGCCAGACAACAAAGCAGTCCTTCCAGTTGTAAAAAGGAAGTCTTGTGGAGGACACAGCAGGCCACAGCAGCAAGTAGTCCTGTGAGAGTCATTCAGCAGGTCCAGAAAGTAAACTGAAGAGTGGGTCTGAGGGACCCCTTTTCATATACTGTACCTTCTTTGAAGTAGGAGAACTTTCTAGTCAATTCCTTATGGAATTCTTGAGGTTTCCTGACTCCCCTGCCTTGACTCCAAGCTAGTTGTATGAACAATGAAGGGGTGACAAGTCCTTTGTGTGAATGCAGAGCACATCCTATTCAGTTGCATTTGGGGCTGTGCCCAGCTACACCCTCCTCATCCTGCCAGCTGATGACCCATTCAGGTATACCTAAACACTCTATTTTGTGAGTTGCCGTGAAGGAATCAACAAAGCCCAACTGCCATTTACACCCAGTCATGTGACCCAGGGTGGGCTGTAGGCACTAAATAGTTTAGGACAGGAAAATGCCAACCTTCTAAATTGGCATTTTCAAACTGGCAACTTGAAATACAACTTTACCATTGAAGAAGATGTTTAATTACAATTTCTCAGACACCAGACATGAAATGCTACCTGTTCCCTATCATACGTTAGCTGTTATTAAATGAAATAAGGCAACCCAATTTTATCCTATGGGAAAGGTAGGTCTCATAGTAGTAAAAACACATTTAGGAGTCTTTCACTTTCAGGACATGTAAAACTTGAAAGCACATGTGCAACCTTTTAATTAGAGTGTACCTTGCCCTATGTATCACCTAGGGCTTACCTCAGTAGTGACATATGCAATATAAGGGGAGGTTAAGCTTGGCAAGTGTATTAAACCTACAAGTCAAGCTGGCAGTTTAAAACTGCCTTCAGGCTGCAATGGCAGGCAGGAACATGTTATATAGGGCTATGTAAATGGGTGGCACAATAAGTGCTGCAGGTCTACTAATATCATTTATTTTACATGCCCTGGATATATGGTATACTACTCTACAAGGGAAGTGTAAGTAAATTAAATATGTCAATAAGGTATAAGCCTATTTTATCATGTTTAGGGAAGTGAGCACAGGCATTTTAGCACTGGTTAGTAGTGGTAAAGAACACAGAGGGGGTCATTCTGACCCCGGCGGTCTTTTCGCAAGACCGCCGAGTTACCGCCGCGGTAAAGACCGCCGACCGCGGCGGTATGCCGCTGCGCGTATTCCGACCGCTGGGAGCGTTCCGCCGGAATACCGCCAGCAGCCACACTGGCGGTCGGCGGGAAAGTGGAGGCTGGTCAACCTCCACCGCCACGCCAGCAGAACACCGCCCCCAGAATTACGACCCACATTTCTGTGTGGCGGTCTTCTGTTGGCGGTCACGTCCCTATGGCTCCCGTCGCCTCCCGGAGGACCAACGCACAAGGTAAGTTGATCGTCCGTGAGGGGAGGGGGTGGGGGGGTGTTGTGTGATGTGTGCGTGCATGGGGGTGTGTAGAGGGGGTGTGTGAGTGCGTGCATGCGGGCGGGGGGTGCTGCTGTGCCTTTGGGCAATGTGTGTAGTTCGGCGGGTGCGCATGTCGGCATGCATGTGTGCGGGTATGTGCCCCCGTTGTGTATGTGTGTGTGTAGGGGGTGTGCATATGTGCATGTTGGGGGTGCGTGCATGTCGGGGTGCGTGTATGTGCATGTCGGGGTGGGGGGGGCAGGGGGTTCGTACCACCTCTGGGGGGTGGCAGGGGGGTGGAGGGTGTGGGGGGAGGACTCGTGGGGGGCAGTGGGGGGTGGGGGAGACCCCTATCAGTGCCAGGGAAGGAATTCCCTGGCCCCGATAGTGCCTACCGCCATGGTTCGCATGGCGGTTCCCGACCGCCAAAAACCGCGGCGGTAAGCAGGGTCATGATACGGTTGGCGGTCTTGGGTCGACCGCCGGGCCGGAGTGTGCGAACTCCAGCCCGTCGGTCATGACCGCAGTGGCGGTCGGAGTGGGGAAGTGGCGGTCGATCGCGGCGGTGACCGCCGCGGTCAGAATGCCATTTTTTGGACCGCCGGTCTGTTCGCGGTCCGACCGCCGCCTCTCCGCCGACCGCCAAGGTAAGAATCAGGCCCAGAGTCCTAAGGTCAGCAAAAACAAAGTTTATAAAAAGGTGGCAGGAAAAGGCAAAATATTTGTGGGGAGACCACCCTAATGCTGACAGGTCTAACACCTTACACTTGAATTAGTGTTTTTTTCTTTCCATTCCTTCCCTCCTTTATCCTGGACCATGGGTGTACTGAGATTTTGGGGGAGCTCAGAGAGTGACAGTCTTGTGAGTTTTACTTTGCTCCGTTGTGACTGGGTGAAGGGAGATTGTTACTTAAGGAGGGCTCCTCTGCATTTATTCTTATACCTAGAAGCAGAGAGTGGTCTTTCTTTATTTTCAATGCCTCTGCTCTGCCATGTAGTAAGGGCAGAGATCTCTATTCTAAGTCTATTCAGTGGACAAGCTTCTCATCTGAGTAGCCAGCCCTTCTTTTTTCCTTCCCTAGGCCACTAATATGGAGGTACCTGAGTGGGCATTACTGAAATGTTGAGAGCCTTTGTGTCTCCTTGGAACAGGAACTCAGGATGGTACCACCCCCTAAAATCTTGATATGTTTGTGCTTTCTTGGATTAGGCTAAGCTTAGTGTTTCTGACAAGTAATTGGATCTTGTTTATCATAACTTTAAAGGCAAATATATAAAACATGAAGATCTTCCTCCACTGTTCTCTTTCTTAGGGGACAGTCTTTAGCTTCTATAACTTCCATGTGAAGACCCATAGCCTACTTTCAGTGGATTGCTTCCCAATTTGATCGACCTATGGCTGCTAATTTACCTGTATAGTCATATGTGAAAAGTCTCGTTTTGCATGAAAGGCATGATTTGTGATCAGTTCGAAGGGTAGATTTGCCTTAACTTCAGAAGACTCTTCGTCTGCTGATAACAAGGACTGGTGTGTGGATGCTACCTATATCACACTGGTTTAAATCTTTCTATGGGAGCTGACACATATGCACACTACACTTCTCAATCCGTATTAAAAGATTTTTATAGACTTTCAAATACTATCAAGAATGGTGGTGGCTGTATCAATCTCTTGACCAAAATCGAAGTTCCACACGAAGTTTCATTAGACACTTTTTATGATGAGCTTTGCTTCTTTGCTGTAGTTGCAGGGGCTTCTGCGGCTGCTGGATGTTGAGTTTTGGGATAGGGATAGGAAAGTTTCCAAATGAACACCATCATGAAGTTACCTTTCCTAGGTTTTAAGCTTTTTAGTCAAGTGTATAGACATTCTTATGCCTTTTCAAGTTAAGCAGAAGTCCATCATCCCGACTTTCTTCTCAGATATAAAGAAAGATGGCCCAGTAAAAAATATATAATTCTAAACATTGTTCCTACCTTAAGAGTTTACAGGGACACGCGTCTGTTCCCGCCTGTTTCTCTTTATCACCAATAAGTATTCTCATCTTTTTCTGGGAGCCTGACAGTACTTTGTTTCAGATCATTGGTTTTGTAGGTGAGCACACATGGTTAAGGACATCATAACTCCCTTTATCACCTTGTCCTAAGGGATAGTCTACAATAGCTTCTTCCAGAGAAAGCTATTTGCTAAGTATCACTGTCAGAACAAAGCAAATTAGTTTGTTTCCATGTGTTTTTGGTAGAACAGTAGACCCCTGCTAGAATGCTAAGTTCTGCATTATCATGGCTTGCTTATCAGCCTGACATATTCAACCTC
Source organism: Pleurodeles waltl (assembly GCF_031143425.1). Lineage (NCBI taxonomy): Eukaryota > Metazoa > Chordata > Amphibia > Caudata > Salamandridae > Pleurodeles > Pleurodeles waltl. Next base: position 676,630,137 of record NC_090445.1, read on the forward strand.
ATCCCAACACATCATCACCTATTTTTGGATCTGGACAGATATAGATGCAGTTTTGCATCCAGAGAAAAGGATTGACAAACTGAAACAGAAAACAACCCTAGCTAAAGACTGACTTTGAAACAAGGGCAATATTGTCATCATAACATCAACAGAAATATTCTTTCTCTCAATTTTCACTTTCTTCTTTTTGAAAAGGTTACTTCTATCTTTGTCACTTCAAGTACAAGTCTGTATTTGGGAATAGTCACTCACTCACTCAACATGCAGCACTGGCAGAGTGAAACTCTTTATCTAAATATTTAATTCCTCTTACCTTGAAAGCCATGTAAAACATGTTTTGTGGTTCAAAGGGGTGCCATTACCATATGAATGAATCTGGCTCTATCTGAAGCATCATTTTGACCACAGATGACTTAGGTCTAGGGTGCAGCACAAACCTGGATCTCTCTTAACACAGGGGCTTTGGTCAGAACAGGAGGTAAGCTTGTCCATGAATCTAAAAGGAACATGCATACATTCTCTGTGCCCTTCTTACTTTTACCTTATCCTACATGATCAATCTGTGACTGTCCATACTGACAACATGCAACTAAACCATATGTACTTTGACATGGAAGGACCAGGTCTTGGTCTCTAGCAACAGTTGCATTACAGATGCGTTTCTATGCAAAATAGCATCTCATTTGCCCTTCAGTTGTTCACATTAGGAGTGTAGATAATGAGTTATTAGACTTTCTCAGTAGAGCTTTTCCTTCATAGCACAGTTGCTGCCTAACTTCATAGATCACTTTCAAGACTTTGCCTTTTATTTTGAGTTCATTATCTCTATACCATTGCTATGAGAGCCAACGCTGTGGTGTCCCAGTTCTTCAGCAAATAAATAGAAACATGCACTTAGGGTATAGGTGCTCTCCGTTGTCCAGACTCTTCAACTCTCCTCTTCGCCTTCTCTCAATTACCTCTCATTCCTTACGTCCTTAAGAATACTGATGTCCTGTTGGTGGCTCCAGCTTGGAGAAGGAGGGGTTGGTTTACTCTGCTCCAACAGTTGTTGATTTGCCAAGGAATAAAGGGCCATATGTAGGAACACATTTTACCATTGACACAGAATGGGAAAAATCCTTTGCTACATCTGGCCCTAATTCTCCTATTGTCTCCTTGGCCTCCCAGGTTTCTGGTCCTTCTTCCAGGATCTCCTGACATCTACATCTTTTGGGATGGAAGTTTAGAGACTGGACCACCAAAAATAAGGATTGTCCTGAAGTGTAGCAGTAGCTGTGCAGGCTTCCAGGTTTCCAGGTATCCTGTTTCTATAAAGGCCTACCATCACTATTGGTCCTATTTCAGTTCTTGGTGTTATATAAAGCTTGAGGCTGTGATCATACTCATTTTTAGAATTCCTTCAGAAAGGTATTGCTCGGAATCTCACTTCTTCTACAATGTGTTCTATTAGTAAAATATGTTAAATATGTTAAATATTAATACAGAATAAATGTATATATTATTTTAAAAGTAGACCAAAACAAAAAGTTCCAGCACCATTAAAGTAACTGAAAATTAAATATTTAATTAATTTGAATATATTAACCCCTTCGCTGCCAGGCATTTTCCGCCTCAGGTGCCAGGCCTTCTTTTGGCTATTTGGGCAGGGTGCGCTTAGGCCCCCATACGTCTTGTCTCCATAAGCTACCCATGCCAAATTTGCGTCCTTTTTTTCAACATCCTAGGGTTTCTAGAGGTACCCAGACTTTCTGGGTTCCCCAGAAGGAGAACAAGAAATTAGCCAAAATACAGTGAAAATTTCAGTTTTTCAAACAAATGGGAAGAAGGCTTGTGGTTTTCCCCCTGAAAATGGCATCATCAAAGGGTTTGCGGTGCTAAAATCACCAGCTCCCAGCCTTCAGGAACAGGCAGACTTAAATCTCAAAACCCAGTTTTTCAACACAATTTTGGCATTTTACTGGAACATACCTAATTTTTAAGATTTTTTTGAGCTTTCAGCCTCCTTCCAGTCAGTGACAGAAATGGGTGTGAAACCAATGCTGGATCCCAGAAACCTAAACATTTCTGAAAAGTAGACAACATTCTGAATTCAGCAATGGGTAATTTGTGTAGATCCTACAGGGGTTTCCTACAGAAAATAACAACTGAAATGGAAAAATATTGAAATTGAGGTGAAAAAAACAGCCTTTTTTCTCTACGTTTTACTCCGTAACTTTTTCCTGCAATGTCAGATTTTTTAAAGCTATATATCGTTACGTCTGCTGGACTCTTCTCATTGCGGGGATATATAGGGCTTGTAGGTTTATCAAGAACCCTAGGTACCCAGAGCCAATAAATGAGCTGCATCTTGCAGTGGGTTTTCATTCTATACAGGTAAACAGCAATTCTTTTGCTGAAATATAAAGAGTGAAAAATAGGTATCAAGAAAACCTTTGTATTTCCAAAATGGACACATGATAAGGTGTTGAGGAGCAGTGGTTATTTGCACATCTCTGAATTCTGGGGTGCCCATACCAGCATGTGAATTACAGGGCATTTCTCAAATAAATGTCTTTTTTACACTCTGTCTTACATTTGGAAGGAAAAAATGTAGAGAAAGACAAGGGGCAAAAACACTTGTTTTGCTATTCTATGTTCCCCCAAGTCTCCAGATAAAAATTATACCTCACTTGTGTGGGTAGGCCTAGTGCCCGCAACAGGAAATGCCCCAAAACACAACGTGGACACATGACATTTTCCCAAAGACAACAGAGGTGTTTTTTGCAGAGTGCCTACCTGTGGATTTTGGCCTCTAGCTCAGCCGGCACCTAGGGAAACCTACCAAACCTATGCATTTTTTAAAACTAGACACTTAGGGGAATCCAAGATGGGGTGACTTGTGGGGATTTCACCAGGTTCTGTTACCCAGAATCCTTTGCAAACCTCAAAATTTGGCCAAAAAAACACTTTTTCCGCACATTTCGGTGACAGAAAGTTCTGGAATCTGAGAGGAGCAACAATTTCCTTCCACCCAGCGTTCCCCCAAGTCTCCCGATAAAAATGATACCTCACTTGTGTGAGTAGGCCTAGCGCCCGCGACAGGAAACGCCCCAAAACACAACGTGGACACATCACATTTTTTGAAAGAAAACAGAGGTGTTTTTTGCAAAGTGCCTACCTGTAGATTTTGGCCTCTAGCTCAGCCGGCACCTAGGGAAACCTACCAAACCTATGCATTTTTGAAAACTAGACACTTAGGGGAATCCAAGGTGGGGTGACTTGTGGGGATTTCACCAGGTTCTGTTACCCAGAATCCTTTGCAAACCTCAAAATTTGGCCAAAAAAACACTTTTTCCGCACATTTCGGTGACAGAAAGTTCTGGAATCTGAGAGGAGCAACAATTTCCTTCCACCCAGCGTTCTCCCAAGACTCCCAATAAAAACGGTACCTCACTTGTGTGGGTAGGCCTTGTGCTCACAATGGGGAATGCCCCAAAACTAGATCTGGACACATCAAAATTATGAAATACAAAATTACCTGTTTTTGCAAGGGGCACCTGTGTTTTTGGTCCTGGGCTTAGCAGCCATCTAGGGAAACCTACCAAACCCAGACATTTCTGAAAACTAGACACCCGAGGGAGTCCACGAAGGTGTGACTTGCGTGGATCCCCAATGTTTTCTTACCCAGAATCCTCAGCAAACCCTATATTTAGCTAAAAAATCAAATTTTTCCCACATTTCTGTGTGGGATCACTGCACCGGAACTAATTTTCTACCCCCAACGTTCCCCTCAGTCTCCCTGTAAACATGATACCTCACTTGTGTAGGTGGGCCAAGTGCTTGTAACAGGGAAGAGCCAAAAACATGTTGAAAATGAGGGTGAACCAAACTGGGTCCAAAAGGGCAGTTTGAAAAAAAACATATTTAGACTGACAAGTGCAGCAGAATTTTTATCGGTATAGATGAGATAATGTTGGGTGGTAGGATTTTTGTGGATTCCTGCAGATACCGGAAGGGGTGAAAAAATGTATGATTTCCAGCAAAGTTGGAGGTTTGCAGGGCATTGTGGGTATGAAAATGTGTGGGCTGCATGTGAAGCACACCACCTTGTACTCACACAGATGTTTAGTTTTCAGATGTGTCTAGGTCTTGTGGATTTTTCTACATGGCAGTGTCCCAAAGTCCAAAAAGTGCAGCCCTCACCATTCCAAGATGGACGATTTTGAGAGTTAGCCAAGCTCTCATGGCCCAAATGTAAAACCAAAACCCCAAATAATCAAATGTCCACTTGCTTGCCGTGGGATAAGATGTTTTAGTATGCAGGGAGGAGCCGAAAGACTATTACCCCCTTCAGTTAGGGTGGGGGCATAACCATGCCCATACTGGTTGATAGCCACCACCACACAATTCTTTTTTTTTTATTCCCTGGCATTTAGTATACTTTCTGCCCCCCCGGGGTGTGGATTGGGGGTAATTGCCCCATCTGCCCACTGGTGGGTCCCATCTATTTGGGGTGGGGGTATGGCCATGCCCCCAACCTCTTATTTTGAAAAGAAAATCTTCCCTGGTCTCTGGTGGGCTTTCTGCCCCCTTTGGGGGCAGATGGGCCTTCCAAAAATAGGCCGATCTGCCCCCAAGAGGGGCAGATATGGCCCACAGTAATGTGCCCCTATGGGGAGTGACGCTTGCCCAAGGGGCTGCCCCCGCAAACAAAAAACACACAGACCAATCCCTGGTGCCTAAGTGGTTCTGCCCCCCAGGGGCATATCGGCCTAATAGAAATAGGCCGATCTGCACCCAAGGGGAGCACAAATGGCCTAAAATAAATTTGCCCCACAAGGGGAGCGACCCTTGCCTAAGGAGTTGCTCATCTTGCGTGAATTTGGTGCAAAACAAAATCCCTGGTGCCTAGTGGTTTCTGCCCCCCTCGGGGACAGATCGGCTTAAGGGCAGAAATAGCCTAAAATAAAATGTTCCCCAAGGGGAATGACCATTTCCTAAGGGATCACTCCCCTTGCATGAAATTGACACAAAAAAATAAAAATCCCTGGTGTCTAGTGGTTTCTGTCCCCCTTGGGGGCAGATTGGCCTAATAAAAATAGGCCGATCTGCCCCCAAAGGAGGCAGAAATGGCCTACAGATAATTTTGCCCCCAGGGGAGCAACCCATGCCTAAGTGGTCGCTCCCCACATATAAAAAAAAAAAAAAAAAAATCCCTGGTTTCTAGGGGTTTCTTCCCCCCCTTGGGGGCAGATCAGCCTAATTATAATAGGCCGATCTGCCCCCGGGTGGGCAGAAATAGCCTAAAAATAAATTCCCCCCATGGGGAGCGGCCCTTGCCAAAGGTGCCACTCCCCTTATGTCATTAACAAAACAAAAAAAATCCCTGGTGTCTAGTGGCATTTCTGCTGCCCGATCGCATCACGATCAAGCAGCAGAAATGCTCAGAGAGACATGAAAGGGGAGGAAAGACCTTTCCTCTCCTTTCATGCCTCTCTGCCCCTTCCATGTGATCGGAGGAGAAATGTTTTTGCATTTCTCCTCCGTTCGGAGCAGGAAGCTGAGCTTCCAGCGCAGAGGGGAAGGCCTCTGATGAAGTCAGCACGCAACAGTCATCAGACGCCACGGGGAGCCAGGGGGGTGGGGGTGGAAGGGGAAGGGGAAGCGATTCCCCTTCCATCCCTGCAAAGGGGAGGGGGTGCTTGGCCATCGGGGGAGCGCTAGCGCTCACCCCGGGGGCCCATAGCAGGACAAGCTGGTCTCGTCCTCGGCACTGGGCACCCTAGGAGTAAATTTAAATACAATTTTTTTAAGTTTGATAAAAACAAGTTCCATCCAAAGTAAAATGTTTATATTTATTAACTATGTATTAAAAATAGCAAAACTTTATGCATTGAATTATTTAAATGTATTTATTTTTAAATGTAAAAATATATGTATATATTTCATCAAGGGGTATTATTTAGTTTTTACTTAAGTTTAAATTAAAACATCAAATTCATTATTTATTATATAATTATATATTAATTATATATAAATCATCAAACAATCCATGCAGATGGGCTGGGTCAGACAGTGGATCGAGGTCTATCCCTATCAACACCACTGTACTGACCTCACTGCTCATACTGCTTCAACAGAGCTAAATCATGGAAAGTTCATGCCTCTGCTCCCGTTGATTCTTATGGGTTCAGGCTTTAAAACTCACAGACAAAAGTCCCCTACCCAAAAGATCATTCTTTGACAGCCCTACTGCACTTTCCACATAAAGACAAATTATCCCACTTCCATGACTGGGAGCAAAGGAGCTCTGGCATTTTGGGTGACTGGTATGTGAGCAACTGTGCCGCTTTCAGAATCTGATGGATGACTTTACCTTCTATCCACAGCATTTTTCACTCTATGGTGTGGTGACAGGTGCTCTCTCAAGAATGTTGGACAACTAGGAACTAGAACTCCCTGAACAGAACTGACTAAAGACTATTTCCACCACATTCAGACGAACATGGGCTATCACTCTCTTTTACAGGTCCCTGCTCTCCCAGGCCAAATGTGACCTCTCCAACCCCTGAGACTGCTGTGCTTTTGAAATGGGCCTGGAACTGACAGACAATGAGTGGATGAATATCCTGACCCAATCCCAGCCCCCTGACATACCTCAGTAAAAGATTGTTGTACAGTTTCATTTTTGATTTGTGTTTTTGGATCATTTGAGAAATAATTTAGCTTGGGTAGACATTGCTGATCAAGGCCAAATTTTTCTGGATGACATTTTTTAAAATGGCAGATGTGTTGCAGTGATGATGTAATATGTCAGGAACCATGAGATCTATATACTTCAATTTGGTGTCAAAACATAGGTTTTGGGGGTCAAGTAGTCTTATAGAGACAGAAAATAACTCCACAGAGCAACCCTTCTACCATTTACCAACATGGTGGATACAATAGAAGAAGAAGAGATGCAATAGAAATGAAACAAACATTAATGGTTTTTAATCCTTTTGATGTATACACCAAACAATGTTTATAACACATTTTCATAGTTCACTTTATTTATTTGTTTTGACAATTGCTCGTAGTACATTTGCAGAACGTTGAATATTTGAGAAGAACATATTGACAGGGACATCTTTTTTTAGCACAGGTTTTGCAAGTACATGTACGTGTAAGTTCTGTGGGTAGAGGCTTTCGAAGTTTTTTAGGTTTTAGCACCCCATCAATATCTTCCAAACCAAATTCACACTGATCTATCTTTATATATGCATGATCCAAAACATTTAAACATCTCTCTTTTAATGTGTCCACACACAGAATATGATGTCAGTGGTAGGTCACATAGCGGGTGTTGGAAAATGGGTTATTGGTAGGGCAGGTAGGTACCTCCACCTAGCAACAAGCCACAAACCTCCACATAAGTACAGTTAGGTCTCAGTAAATTAATCCCAGCTCTACCCTTGGTAGCTTGGCATCGAGCGTCAAGGCTTAACTTAGGAGACAAAGTGTAAAGCATTCAAATATCACAAAACAGTAATTAAATAAAACACAGGAAACAGTTTAAAAATCCAAAACCAATTTATAAAAATAGCTTATATTTTTATCTTTAAAATGACACAAAAACGATTAAAATCGGTTCAGGGGAACCGGAGATATGAATTTTTAAAGTATTATTATTTTCTAGCGCTTAGAAACAAAAAGCGCCAATCGGGTCATCTGGTTGCACCAGGACCGGGGCAAAGTCAAACTTTCAGGCCGACCGCGATGGAGCCCTGCTCGGCTACAAGTCGCGGGAGGCCTCGGTTAAAAAGTTACCTTCTGACTTAGGGGGTGATTCTAACTTCGGCGGGCGGCGGAGGCCGCCCGCCGAAGTTCCCCCACCAAAATACCGCTCCGCGGTCGAAAGACCGCTGAGGGTATTTTGGGATTTGCCCTGGGCTGGCGGGCGGCCGCCAAAAGGCCGCCCGCCAGCCCAGGGCAAATCAACCTTCCTACTAAGATGCCGGCTCAGAATTGAGCCGGCGGAGTGGGAAGGTGCGACGGGTGCAGTTGCACCCGTCGCGTATTTCAGTGTCTGCTCGGCAGACACTGAAATACTTTGTGGGGCCCTCTTACGGGGGCCCCTGCCGTGCCCATGCCATTGGCATAGGCACGGCAGGGGCCCCCAGGGGCCCCGCGGCACCCCCTACCGCCATCCTGTTCCTGGCGGGCGAACCGCCAGGAACAGGATGGCGGTAGGGAGTGTCAGAATCCCCCATGGCGGCGCAGCAAGCTGCGCCGCCATGGGGGATTCTAAGGGCAGCGGTAAACCGGCGGGAGACCGCCGGTTTACCCTTTCTGACCGCGGCCAAACCGCCGCGGTCAGAATGCCCTGCGGGGCACCGCCGGTCTGTCGGCGGTGCTCCCGCCGACCCTGGCCCCGGCGGTCTGAGACCGCCGGGGTTAGAATGAGGGCCTTAGTCTCTTTTTTGATGTTTTTCTTCCCCGGGACGAACCTGCCAGTTGGATCCGACCTCCTGGAGCCCTTGTCCGGATACGCGAAGTCGGTTTCCTCGGTGGTGATTTTTACCTTCGGACTTAGTCGTTTTTTCGAGATGAAAATCCTTCGACCGGGGTAAACCTGGATCTTGATCCGACGTCCGTGGAGCCCTTCTCGGATACGATGGCTGGGAGGTCCCGGTCAACTTTTTACGTTCGGACTTAGTCTCTTTTTTGGATGTTTTTCTTTACCGGGACGAACCACGAAGTCAGGCCGGGTCGCGGTTGAGGCAAGCCAGCTAGAATTTCCACGTCGGGTCGGTCACTTTATGGAGCTTTTTTTCAAAAATTCTCCAATCTTTTCCAAACTTCTGGGGCTTCACCCAGATGTTCTTTCAAGGTTCTTTTGGGGTCCACAGCTCACCCCAAGGGTCCAGAAGTTCTGTGATGGTCCTTGGGAAGTGCGGACTTCAACTCCCAGAATGCACCTGGCGCAAACTAATTTTTGGCCACTGGACAGTGGTCAGCTGGTCACTTTTTCAGGAGTTGGTGCAGGGGACTCTGGATAGCAATTTTTCACCTGTAGCAAACAGGGAGTCCCTCCTTGAACCAGTTGAAGCCAGGCAAAGTCCTTCTTGTGGTGAAGCCCAAGTGTGCAGCTGGTGCAGTCCTTCTGAGTGCAGGGTCCAGGTGCAGGCCAGGGGTCCAGCAGGGCAGTCCTTCTTCTTCTTTAGTTCCTTTCTTGTTGAATTCTGGAGGGGATCTGAGGCGTGGGTGCAGGTCTGCCAGTTTTATCCTTGCTCCTGGGTGAAAAGCAGGGGGGCCCTGGTTCTCCAATCAGGGACAGGGTCGTCCCCCTGTGATGACCACTTCCTGGGAAGTGTGGCAAAAATCCATCCCAGAAGGCAACAGTCTCTACAAATTCAACATGGATGAATCTGATTTTTGGAGGTTACATCTGGCTGAGCCCACCCACTGGTGTGGCTAAAAATCATAAACACACCCCTCTCCTGCCCTCTCCTAATCTAATCAAGGGGGCAGCTAATTGTCTGGGGTTGCAGGATGTGGGGGTGTTGCTGGGTGCTCCAAGTGTCCTTCTCTGCCTTTGAAGACCAGTTTGGCAGCCCTCCCCCTTCCTGCCTCACCATCTGCTGAGGGGAGATTCTCCCCCCCAAGCACATTCCTTTGTGTGAAGTCAGGCCACTTCACACCTCATCAAGGTAGCCTGGCAGAAGCTGCTGCAGGCTGGCCAATCAGAGCACAGCAGCAAAAACAATGCAGAGCTGAAATTGGCAACTTTTTAGGTAAAGTCTAAACTTTTTACCTGAACTAGTTATATTAAATCCAACAACTGGAAGTTGTGGGATTTATTACAACAATCAATTTGATACCAAATTCTTGGTATGTAACATTTAAGGAGACTTTAAAATTTAAAATAAAGTCTGCCCATTCTAGCCTATGAAGGCCCTTTACTTCAATGAGGGAAAAACGAATTTGGCTGTTTTTACCTCACCAGGGCTTATACATCTATTTTTATAAAGTCCCTGCTTATAGTTACATGGCACCCAGCCCTAGGGGCACATAGGGCACACCTTAGGGGTGACTTATATGTAAAAATAAGGTAGTTTAAGACTTTGGAAGTACCTTTAATTCCAAAGTCGAATTTGCATATAACTTTAATTTAAAAGCAGCCAGCAGGGCAGGCTTGCTTTTAAAATGACACTGGGCACCTCAGCAGTGCACCTAGGTGTGCACCACCTATGCTGTGGTCCCTAAACCTACATGCCCTACCATATACTAGGGACTTATAGGTAGGTTAACTTAGCCAATTATAATTAGCCTAATTTGCATATCCATTTTACACAGAGCACAGGCCCTGGGACTGGTTAGCAGTACCCAGGGCACCATCAGAGTCAGGAAAACACCAGCATAAAGTGGAAAATGGGGGCAAAAAGTTATGGGGCCTCTGCAATCAGCCCCGTTTTCTCACAGCGGGACTGATCTCTTGGAATCACTGTACTGAAGATCGTCAAATGTGTGACAGTCAGAACTCGTTTTCCACACACAAGGTATTTTTCTACATCTTTAAAGTCACATTCTTGTTTTGTCTCAGCAAGTCCCTTGAGAAACTTCATAGGTTCAGCAGTTATAGCTGCAAGCTTTTTTCCCCATTTTGCTCATAGTGTCATCACCCGTAAGAATATGTGCCTTGATAAGAACACTGGGCATCTCTTGGTTAAGTCTCTTGTACAGAATATGAAGCAGGATTGTGTATTTTCTCGCCTCTTCCATAACATATCCATTACTCACAATTCTTGACTTATGAACAAATCTGAGTAGCACAATAATAACATCTGTGTCGTTTGACAGTACAATGACTCCATCTGAACCTTTTTGCACAGTCCACTCAACATGCGGCACAACACAAAGGTTAGCTTCCTCCAATTTGCTGTTAAGTTCTTGAACAATATGGCCTGTACCTTTTGAATAAATCTATGCAGACACAAACTTCTCATTGGCAATCATTCCACTTGCAGTAATCGGAAATTCAGTGTTCACTGAAGCATCAGCAATGTTTTGGCAAGTTAACATCTCCAAGTTAATATTTTTCGATGTTGATGACCAGAATTTATCTGGTTGCACAGCTATAGGTGTTGAAATTTTGATGCAGGCAAGGTCAATTGTTCCACTTATAGACATTAGTCTGATTCTATCACATTCTTTGTCAGATAGTTCAAGATAGCTGTCAAAGACAATGTGTAGTTCTTGCAAGGTGTACACTGGCTTTGGTATCTATAAAAGAGAGAGAATGACCTCTCCAAAGTTTTGTATGGATAAAATCTTGTATCATTCGCAATTTGGACATACAGGTGGTCATTATGACATTGGCTGTGTAATACAGCCAACAGCCTGGTGGTAATTACCGCCAAATTATAATCATGGCAGTGAGACCTCCCATAGGCAGCCAATGTACCACACCAACTGCCAGGGTGTTAACACCACCGACCATGGTGGTAGCCACCTACAGCCAGGCAGAAGTCAAGGTACCGCCCACCATATTATGACTTATCAAACCACCAGGATTTCCGGGGCGCTAGCAATGCCATCAAAATCCTGGTTGAAACACATCACAGAAAACGAAAGACTCACCATCAAAGACACAGAGGACTCTGCGGCTGCCATGCAACCGGAACTCCAAGTCTTCCCGATGCTCTACTACACAATGGTTGTCCTGGAGCACCAACACCGAAGAAGATGACGACAGTGAGTACAGCTGCCTAGCACACAAGGGATGGAGGGAGGAAAAGGAGAGTGACACACACATGCACAACACACACCATACACACACACATCACCAGCTGCAGGGTAAATCAACTGTTACAGGACCCCCAGTCAAATAATGCAAGAACAAAATTCTTAAGTACGAACACTGTAGTTTGCTGCCAACAGCCATCATAATGAATTATGACATCAAAATGCAGACGTCAATGTACAGATTGGGCCAATGGCCAGTCCAAAATACCAAAGGGCCACAGGGCATAGTCCAAGCCCCAACTTCACTCCTGACATCATCCGAACTCCACTGTTCAGGGGCATCATGTTAGAAATGGGCAGGAACCTCAGGGGGGGAGTGGGGTTGGGGCGGGCACCTCAGCTAGAGTGGGTATCATGCCCACTGGTTCTGGAGGGGGCTCTTTGCCCAATAGTCTCTTGAGGGGAGTGTTAGGCCACAGTCTCTGGAGTGGGCATCATGCCCACTGATTCTGGAGGGTGCTCCTTTCCCAATAGTCTCTGAAGGGGAGTGTTAGACCACAGTCTCTGGAGTGGGTATCATGGCCACTGGTTCTGGAGGGGGCTCCTTGCCCAATAGTCTCTGGAGGGCAGTGTTAGGCCACAGTCTCCGGAGTGGGTATCATGCCCACTGGTTCTGGAGGGGTCTCCTTGCCCAATAGTCACTGGAGGGGAGTGTTAGGCCTCAGTCTCTGGAGGGTGGGCTACATGACCTCAGGTGGTGGAGGGGGCTCCTTGCTTTCAGGTGGTGGAGGGGGCTCCTTGCCCTCAGGTGGTAGAGGGGGCTGCTTGCCCTCAGGTGGTAGAGGGGGCTCCTTGCTTTCAGGTGGTGGAGGGGGCTCCTTGCCCCAGGTGATGAAGGGGGCTCCTTGCTTTTAGGTGGTGTAGGGGGATCTTTGGGTTCTTTCTTGTGATGGGCCCCCTTGGCCTTTGCCAATGTAACTTCTGTCCTTGCCTCCAGGTCTAGGAGGTGCCTCCACTGACGCCGTCCTCTCTCCGTTAGGTTTCACCACCCTAGACCTCCTTCTTGGGGCTGAGGTGTGGTCTTACTGGGAGTAGCTGCCGTCCCACTCAGGGGCCCCTCAGTGCCAGCAGCAGATTTCTTGAGGTGATGGGCTGGGTCGTTGCGACCTTGCATTTACGGGCAGGACAGGGGGGAGGGAGAGGGAAGCGGTCAAGATGGGCAAGGAAAAGCTTCTTAGGAATGTTGGTCCGGGATTTGGGAGGAGGGATAGGAGTAGAGGTAGAGGTAGTGGTTGTAGGGGTGTACATTTGCTGGACTTGGGTGCAGGTGCATGGACAGTGTGCATGTGTGAGGTGGATGGCTGTTGGGTGTCTGAGTGCGGGTGTTTGTGTTTCTTAGGAGGGGGGCAGACAGGGTGGGAGAGGACAAACAGGACATGTAATTGGATGTTGTGGAGGTGTCTGCAAGTGAGGTGGGTGTGTTGCATGAGGTGGTGATGGTGGTGGTGGCTGTTGATGCAGTGCATGCAGGTGTGAGTGCGGATGTGACTGTGAGGGAGGAGGAAGGGGAGACAATGGAGGCAGTGGATGTTGTGTGTGCAACCGTCTATTGTTTGTGTGAGTGCTTGTGGCATGAAGTTTGCTGCCTGTGTTTGTCTGTGCCACTCTTGTGTAATGTTTTGTGTGCATGCTTATCTGTATGGGTGCATGAGATGGGTTGGGGTTGAGGAGACTGAGACTGGGAAGTGGTAGTTGGAGGGGGGACGGTAGGACCAGGGACTCTGGCTGCCATCAGAGAGGAGGCCAGAGCCTGAAACGATCTCTCTAGGGCCGCCAAACCACTGTGATTGCCCTCAAGGTAGGCATTGCATTGCTGCATCTGGGATGCCAGCCTCTGGATGGCATTCACTATGGTTGACTGCCTTACAGACATGGATCTCAGGAGGTCAGTAGCCTCCACACTGAAGGCAGCAGGGCTGACTGGGGCAGGACCTGAGGTGCCTGGGGCGAAGGAGGTGCCCACCCTCCTGGGTGAGTGGGCACAGGCAACTCGGTGGGGGGTTACTGGGAGGGCGGTGCTGGTAAGGGGGTGGCGGCTGTACCTGTAGCTGGGGTGGTTCCAGAGGTGTCTGCCACCAAAAGGGAGCTCCCATTAGAAAAGGATTCAGAGTCAGTGTTGTCACCTCCTGTCCCCGCCATGGTGCTCCCCTCACCCTCCGTCCCACTGGTCCACTCAGCATCGGTAGACTTTGCCTCCTGGGTCCCGTGGGCTGCAGCTCCCTCACTCACCGGTGCCCCTGCTCCTCCGCCAGATGATGCTAATGCACACATGGACAGGTTCACAGAAGAAAATAGGGGGGAGAAAGAAAGGGAGCACTGGGTAAGTTACAGCACCAACACCACAGATGGGATACACATCACCATCACACACAGGGACCAAGATTGAGCAGTATGCACTGCACTGGCATTCCATTGGCTATGTACCACATCAGGATGAGAGCCAACCACTGCCATCTGCAACCCTCCTGGGACCTAATGAGCCCTGTCTGACATGGAATGCCACCTAGCTAACTATCCAGATTTTGCTATTTGCCTACTTACTCTGAGCTGGTCCATGCAGCAACGTATGAGCTGGCATTAAGGGGCACCCTCTGACTTAAACCCACCACCAGGATCCTCTGCCGGGCAACAAAGATGGTTGTTACACACACTGTACTCACCCCTTTGTGGCTGCTGTGATGCCCTCAAGCGCCCATCCAGCTCTGGTTAGGCCACCACCAGTATGCGGGTACATCAGGGGGGTCAGGTTCTGACGGGGACCCCTCCCTCGTTGGGAGGCCATCCCCAGCTGGGCCACTGCGGTCTTCCAGGCCCAGTGTCCCAGGTCCTCCCACCGTTTCCTGCAGTGTGTGCTCTTCCTGCTATATACCCCCAGGGTCTGCACGTACTTGGCGATGGCATGCCACAATCTCTTCTTCTGATGGGTGCTGACCTGCAGAGGAAAAACAGAGAGGAGGACACCATTAACCATACAATCCATCCTGTCACACATATGGCCCACAAATGTCATTTCCCCTCATTAGGCACACACATCACCCGGAGCCCTGCATGTACACTGCCACCAGCCATACCCCCATCCAAATGACACACTGCCTGCACACACACACACATCTCCATGCAGCCTTGTGGCATGCAACGTTCCATGGTGTACTCACCTGTTGGTCTGGAGGCACATACAGCTGTCCATATAGGTGTAGGACCCCATCTACCAGGTACTCCAACTCCTGGCCATGGCAGGTTCCAGACACAGGTCACAGCAGCACACGCAGTAGAGGCATTGTACTGTGGAAAGTCAAGAATCAAGTGAGGTTATAGTAAGAAAATGGCAGTCACGTCCTGTGATTCTCATTGGACAGTGTACTCCATAGAGTTCCATTTTAGCCAATGAGGAATGGCACAGCAGTGCAAGACCGCCTTCTGCCATGATGCCCAACGCCGGCAGAGTTACATCACTTCCACCTGTCTCTACATACAGGACAGGCGTTCTCCAGCTATGGTGCTGGTAAATAATCTTAAATTGAAAACTGCATCATTGCTATCAATTGTACATACATTGGCAATTACATAGTCCAGTTACATACATGCTCAATGTACATTGAAGTGGTGGTGCATTGTTCAGTTTGTCACTCCCTTCTCACTCTTGTGTCCCTTAGGTACCTACCACTGCAGAGGAATAGGAGGAGGAGGCAAGCCTCTGTGTACAGATCCCTTGTGGACTTGGCTACACTGGAAGACAGGCACATAATACTAACCTATAGACTAGACAGGGCAACAATCACTGAGCCTGATATATCTGATATCTGTCAACCCACTGGGATCCACCCTTTTGTGCAGGTCCTATCAGTGCTCTATTTCCTGGTAACTGGCTCTTTCCAAATGACAGAGGGCCTGGCTGCAGGAATGTCACAGCGAATGTTCTCAATTGTGCTGACAAGGGTTTTGTCTGCCTTGCTCAAACACATGCGCAGCTACAAGGTTTCCCCCAAGTGGAAGATTTGGCCACTGTAAAGGCTGGTTTCTATGCAATGGCACATATTCCAAATGTTATTGGGGCAATTGATGGAACACATATAGCATTTTCCCCCTCCGGGCCAATGAATCAGAAGAGTTTCACTCACTCAATGTCTAAATGGTGTGCCTGGCTGACCAGTACATCTCCCACATCAGTGCCAAGTATCCTGGGTCGGTGTATGGCGCCTTTGTCTTGAGGAATAGACCCCACCCAATGCATGCCAGTGTATGCCCCCTCCGGGCCAAGGAATCAGAAGAGTTTCACTCACTCAATGTCCAAATGGTGTGCCTGGCTGACCAGTACATCTCCCACATCAGTGCCAAGTATCCTGGGTCGGTGTATGGCACCTTTGTCTTGAGGAATAGTCCCCACCCAATGCATGTCAGTGTATGCCTTCAGGAGTCATCCCCCATGCCATTGTGCACGGCTAATGTTTGTCCCTCACTTTTTGCAGGTGACACTGGCTACCCAAACCTGTCCTGGCTCTTGACCCCGTAAGATATCCGAGGACAGGGGCTGGGAATAGGTATAATGATGCTCATGGGCGAACCAGGAGAATTGTTGAAAGGACCTTCGGTCTCCTGAAGGCCAGGTTCAGATGCCTCCATCTGACAGGTGGATCCCTCTGCTACTCTCCTGAGAAGGTCTGCCAGATAGCTGTTGTATGCCTCATGTTGCACAACCTGGCCATCAGACAACATGTGCCATATCTGCAGGAGGAGGAGGGTGAAAATGCTCCTGTGGCAGCAGTGGACCCTGAGGACAGTGAGGATGAGGAGGACGAGGATGAGGATGTGGACAATAGGACATGAGTTATACAGCAGTACTTCCAATGATACACAGGTAAAACAGTAGAACTGACCATTCCTCTGATAAATTATTTTTCTGTGTGGCTGTAGCATGATGACAGTCACTTCCTTTGCATCCCAACTGAGTGTCACCTATGCCTTCCCATTTTGCAGATGTTGGTGTGCTTACAACTGTGTACAAATGTGATGACTACAGACTGCTACAGGCCTTTGTTTGGATGGAATTACAAAGTTCTGGACAATTGCACAAGATGATACAGATCAAAACATTGCACATTTTGGTCAGCTTAAGCACTATTACTCAAGGTGTGTTCAAGGGTGTTTATTGAAGTGAAAATTATGAAGGTATAGTGCAATGGAAAGGGGTGATGGTAGAGGAAAGTTGGGTCCTGTGGCAGGGCCTCCTGTCCACTAGCTGCAGCAGATGTAGAGGGCTGTTCAGTTGACTGGCTAGTGGAAGGGGCCCGCTGGTGTACTGTGTAGTCCCTCATGATGTTGGCCATATCACCCAGCACCCCTGCTAAGGAGACCATGGTGGTGTTGAGGGCCTGCAGTTCTTTCCTGATCTCCTGGTGGTGTTCCTCCTGCAGCCACTTGGTCTCCTGCATGATGTCACTGGTCACCTGACCCATCTTGTCCTGGGATTGTTGGTAAACCCCCAGAACATTAGTGAGTGCCTCCTGGACAGTCAGTTCCCCGGGCCTGTCCTTCTCCTGGTGCACAGCTGTCCTCCATGTGTCCCTGTCCCCCTGTGCCTGTGTCCCCTGAACGATGTGCCCACTGCCACTGACCCCAGGGCCCTGGTTGCCTGCCTGTGAGGTGTGGACTGGGGTCCCTGTACATGTGAGCACACTGCTGATTGACATGGCCTGGGGACAGTGGTCTGGGAATGTTGGGGGGCTGCTGTGGTGTTGGATACTGATGGGGGAGGCTCTGTGGTGGACCGGGTATGGGCTGGGGTATCGGACTGACCAGTGGTCCCTGATGGGCCAGGGAGTTCATCCAGATCCAAAAGTCCAGAGTTGCTGTCATCACTGGGGGCATCTTCTGGTGGGCGACTGGGTAGCCATGGCACCCCCTCGCCTCCGAGATTAACTGGGGCACCTGTGGGGATGTAAGTGGCGTATTATGCTACATGTCTGTGACATATTCTGCAACTCTAGCTTCCCCTATATTGTTGCTGTTGCCCTGCCACCTTTGTTTATGTATGGTGATGTATTGTGGGATTGTTAGTTTTCCATGCTGTGCATGCATTGGTGGTGGGTGTACATGCAGGGCTGGGAGAGATGTGCATGTAGTGGGTATGGAATTCAGGGCTTGGCATTCAGGTTAGTTAATTGTGGTGGTGCACTGTGTGGGATGGAGTGGAGTGATGGGTGTCAGGATGAGGGGTGGTGGCGCCATGCAGGTATGAAGGTGATAGGTAGCAAATGTTGACTCACCAATGTCCAGTTCTCAGGAAACTACAGTGAGTCCCTCAGGATGCAGGATTACCAAGACTTACTCCTTCCATGCTGTCAGCTGTATTGGATGAGGTGGGGGTCCTCCACCAGATCTCTGGATAGCAACCTGGGGCTTTGCTGCTATGGAACATACCATCCCCCGTAGTTTGTTCCACCTCTTCCTGATGTTGTCCCTTGTTTGTGGATGCTGTCCCATGGCGTTCACCCTGTCCATGATTTTCCGCCACAGCTCCATCTTCCTTGCAATGGAGATTTGCTGTACCTGTGCTCTAAACAGCTGTGGTGCTACCCTGACTATTTCCTCCACTACAATCTGCAATGCCTCATCAGTGAAACGGGGGTGCCTTTGTGGGGACATGGGTGTTGTGTGGTGTGAGGTGTGCAGAGGGTGTTGAGTAATGTGGTGGGGTGTGGGGTACCTGACGGATGAATGGGTGTTTGTTGTGTGTGTGTGTAGTGTCTGTGATTTGCGTGGCTATCTATTGGTTATTTTTCGTGTTAGGAAAAGGTTGTGGGTAATGTGGGTGGGTGTTTTATAGTGCTGCTGGTGGGTGTGTGTGGTGTGTGTATCAGGTGTGTGTTTTTGGTATTGGCCAATGTTGTGTTGTTTTGTATTTGGATGGCCATTCTGGCGCGCCAGTGTATTTGGCCAATGGTTTACCACCATTGAATGTCTGCTGTGGTGATTCGTGGGTCATATTGTGTAGGGCATTGTTTTGTTAGCGTAATGGTATGGGTGTTCGTACCGACAGTTTAACACTGACCTGGCAGATATGTGTTTGTAGCAGTATTCTGTCGGTTTAGTGTGTGTGTGTCACAACATGGCGAACAGATTTTCACCTCCTCGACGGTATGTTGGCAGCCGTCCCGCTGCTGTAAGCAGGATTTACTGTCAATGTAATAATGAGGGCCATAGTCCACAACAACAGCAATTTTCAATGAGGACACCTTTTCAAACTGAAATTCTTCAGGTGAAAGGTTTTTTTGAGCTCTTGTGCGAGTTTGTGCTTCACTGGTTTGGCTGCAGCATCTTGATCAAATAATGAATTTGTTGGAAGGAGATCATGCAACAGAATGTCCTTGATAAATTCACCCCTTTCTTTTGCAAAATCCATGTCTCTATGTGCTTGCAAAAGGTGTTTTCTTTGTAACCTGTTTTGTAATGGCTGTTTGGACGAAACTCTTACTATGGCAATTAAAGTGTGGTAGTTTGGCTTTAGTGGTTATGTCAAACAGCTTTTCCTCTTTCAATACAGATCTCTCCTGCTTCAGTTCTGCATATAGTTTCAATCCATGTTCTGAGACATCTAGTAGATGTGTCTTTATATCGCTATCCACATATTTTTTGGTAATGAAGTTTTGTAGTTTCATGGCTCAGTCATTTCAAAGGGGTTTCCTTGGAACGAGGCTGCTCTCTTTCCTACAGGTTTGTGGTTAGAAACAGCTTCAAGATGGTCCATTAATTTTGAATTTGTCACCTCTCTGAAAACTTTGCAAATAGTAAGAACTTCACCCTAAAGTAGCTGTCATTGAGCAAAATATTCACTTTTATAAGTTTGACCAAGGATTCCCTTTAAACTTTTCTGTGATCTCTGGATCGTGTGTTCAAGTTTCATACCTGGAGTCACAGCTTCTCTCTGTCTTTCACCACAAAATGTCTTTGGATTAATTTTCTGTGGAAGTATCGATTTTCTGCCTCTAGCTTCCTCACTCTTTCCAAATTCCAGGACCTATATCTCAGATAGTTTATGCAATTGAATTCATGAAACACAGTAATCAGTGACTCCACAGTTTTCACATGGAGTCCCCAATCACTTTCCTGATCAGCATGTACCAACATTTTTATTAGGGCTACCATGTGTAAAACATTTCCCCAGGACTTGCAAAATTCAGATTTTTCTTCACATCCTTTGAGAAACTTAAAAAACATGGTTTTCAGGTTTTCTGATTCTAACTGAGCGTATTGAAAATTGCCTGGCTTTGCATTATGTCTTTTGAGTGAAGTGCACCCTGTACCTTATTCACTTCTGAGATAACATATGCAAAACCTAATTTGTCATTCTTGTTCCAGAAAGCATTCCTACACAATTTTCCTACAGCCTCAGATATGATGAGCCTACATTCCAGTGAATGAACATAATGAGTCATAATGAGTTCTGATCCATACTGACTGGACAGTATTGTTTCCAAAGATTTCAGCCTTAATAACAATAAGTGCATCATCTATGACACATGCACTGAGATAACTTAACTGCACATAGCAATGCAACTTTTGTCATGTTTGGATAATTGGATACAGATCATAAAATTCTACTGGATTGCTCATAAAAATGTCAGCTACAATATGGAAAACACCTTCATCGCAGAAAATTGTCAGGATAGGCTGGTCTTCAAGCTGAGTATGCACATTATGGACATTGTTTAGAGCTGTGTTTACTGTTTAGTAGTTGACTGAAGATGGTATTACTAGTAAACATCCAACCTTCTTCAGTGGGACAATATTCTGAGAGATCAGAGCATGAATTCTAGCCCATAGAAGAACTGGCTTTTCTTCATCCTTCTGTCCACACCGAATAAGCAATATGATACATATAGAGAAATCCGCATTGTGGACCACAGCATCAGATAGAAGAATATCCAAGTCATCAGGCACTTTGAAACTCTCTCGTAGACGGGGACATGTTGATGGCTTGTAGTGAGTTTGTACACTTTGGCAAGGCAGTTGGGTTAAAAGTTTGCAGCTTCATTTGTGTATGCCTACAGCTGGCACAACTTGTTTTCCAGCAGCTACTGTATTTGTACAGTCTTGAAAAAGCACCATGGCAGTATCATGTGTGCTGGCTGTTCCAGACGAGGAAGGGCTGTCTTTTAAAATCAAAATTATCAGGAGAAGCAATTGTAAATCATTTCCTGGTTAAGTGACTTGGAAGTGGTGTGCTGTTGGATTCATAAGATTTCACAGTTGATATACCAATCCTATTAATTGAAGTGATTAGCTCTCTACTTTTGCACTTGTTATAGATTGCGTGGGCAGTCATCATGTGTAACAGAGTTGTCTTTTTGCCATGATGTAATTCGTAAAGTATGATTGGAAAATACGACACATTTGCACAGAATAAGCCTGTCAGTTCATGGGACTGTCTTCCACTTATTTGCTTATATCTTAAAAGCCATCATCAATTTTATCGGCTTCTGTTCCGAACTCAAGAACTTTAGTTTGCAATAGATTTGCTTTGCTGATATTAAACAATAGTGTAAAAATGTTAAGACAACATCAGGCATTCTTGTTGACTTTCATCATCTGCGGAGTTCTGGGGCATCACAAACTATGTCATTAAGTCCAAAATCTAAATCTTTCAGGACGTTTATTAAAATGGTCCATACTGATTTTACTGCATCCTATGATCTTAATTTGGCTGCAAGAACTTCAGGAGTCATATGAGCTGAAAACACCATAAGTGGCTCATTCTTTTTGTTAGACTGACAAAAATGAACTCTGCCATTATAAATTCTCACCAGAAAAATCATATTTCTTTAGTTTGGATCAATATAGTTTCATCAATGTTGATCATTATTTCTCTGATCTCACTGAGCGTGAACATGTTGCCAGCACTCGAGTGGATTTAAAACTTCATTTGTTTTTTCAAAGAGTGCAAACTTAGCTGAATGCTGGATTTTAGGTTTTCTGCTGGGAGCTCATTGTATATTCATATTTTTGGATTAAATGCTTGCATGCAGCTCAGGCGGGCACACAAATCCACTGCAAATGCATTCACCTCTGTTTAGATCAGCTAGTCAGCTGGAAGCACTATGTAACAAATACACACACCAACACAGAATTACAAACATTCAAGTAAGTGGCAACAAGGATTGTTCCCTTATCCCATTGGAATTTCCAATACCTCATCACTGTTTAGGATGTTTTCTTTGTCATCAGTGATATATTTTGACTCCAACTGTTGAAGTGTTCTCACTCAATTTCTACCCAGATTCTAAAAGTGCATTTCTAAACAGAGTGTGCAATAAGTATCCATATATTAACAAGGTAATGTGACCTTAATTTGAGCTAACACCTTAAGCAATAAAACAATACATCATAAAAAATACAAATATCAACACAGAATTTCAAGAATTCAAGTAAGTGTCAACAAGGATTGTTCCCTTATCCCACATGTATTTCCAGTTCCTCATCCCTGTTTAGGATGTTTGTCTGTACATTAATTATATATTTTGACACCAAATGTTGAAAAGTCCTCATTGAATTCTACCACATATGATCCTTTGGACTCTGTCAATCCAAAAAAAGGTACGTTTGGAAGAGTTCCTATTATGTTCAAGTTTGAAATGTCTAGCTTCCAGGTAGAGAGCATCCACATGTCTAATGGCTCTAATATTTTCAAAAATGCATTTTGTATGCAAACCACTGAACTTCCAACATATATTCTACCACATGGAATACTAAGGCCATACCTTTGATAGTCAGAGAAGCAAGTAAGGAATGTTTCAATCACTTTTTCCTTTCCTCTAGGCATAATGTATTCTTTGACACTGACACAGTTCCTGCGGGCTTTACATTTGTCACAGTTCTTGAAACCACTTAGTGCATTCAGCCAGTTTCCACGTGATTTATTGTATCAAACGTTGCTATGGTTTAGAACATCACCTTAGGTTATTGTTATTCTACAGATGATAGAAGAGTGAGACCCTTGTGTATAATGTACTTTTTCAGAATGGCCAAATGTTTATTCAATATAGACCGTACTTTTTGGGATTCCCTATTAAAGATGGTGGGCAATTGAATAGGATTATTGGTAATATTCTCAATCTTCTTCTGCATAGAGAATACTAGGTGTTATCTGTTGACTCATCAGTGTTAAGGCTTGCCGTTCTGAGTGATAAAGTGAAGTGCCCTCTTTCTTTAAATCATTCTTCAAATCTTCTCAGATTATGATCGTTCTTTTTCTGAAATACCACGTTGGTGCTACATATCTATTTAACCCTTACCCTCTCCTCCTCAGGGATACTATTAACCAAAGTCCTGGAATGATGACTATTGACGTATAGAAGGTTGTTTCCCTCAGTTTCCTTTCTATAAACATTGGTGGGTACTGCTTTTTTCCTCTAATTTGATCATAACATCCAAAAAACAGTTTCTGTGGTGCTCATCTTTGATGTCAATTTCAGGTTATACTTGTTGCTGTTCAGCATTTCAACAATTATTTTAGCCTTTTGAATATAACCATCCAAATAACAAACAGGCCATCAATATATCTTATCCCGAAACTACATGTGTGGTATAATCTACATTGAGACTGGTGAAGACCACCTGCTTCTCCCTCCAGCCCATGAAGAGATTGGTATACCTGGGAGTATAGCAGGTGCCCACTGCATTCCCTGTGAGTTGCCTGTAGCACATACCATCAAATGAAAAGATGTTGTTACGCAAACAATATTTCATCATGGATAGCAGCCAATAGAAATAGAAAATAGAGTATGTATAGAGATATGATTTCTAGTAGCCCTCCACTAGACAACACTATGGGCCTCCCTGGGGGATTAGTAATCTTTATGAACCTTGGGTAATAGATAAAAACATGCTGTTTTGGCCTGTCATTATTTCATAAGGCATATTTCTCTAAATCAATGAGACCCTGATCATGCCAGTTCCTCAGGGCATTGTGGTATCTAGATATCAAGGCCGTATAATCAACAATAGTGATAATCTCTTAGCATACTGATTGGTCAAGCTGTCTGTGTGCTTCTTTCTCATGCATAAAGGCATCCATGAGCACAATATTTCCCTCTTTATCTGAGGGCTTAATAATAATGGAGGTGTCATCCTGTAATGGTTTGATTGCCTCTCTTTGTGCCATTACTAGATTGTGGTTTTGCATGTGGAAGACATTTCTAAGAGACTTCAGTTCCTCAGTAACACGTTTGTGAAATAGATAGATATTGTGGTGTGGCAGGAAATACCCTAAACTGGAAATTTAAGCCATTTTTGCTTGGGCACTTATTTCACAGCTCATATTCTTTAAAA
The DNA here is from genome assembly GCF_031143425.1 of Pleurodeles waltl. Taxonomy (NCBI): domain Eukaryota; kingdom Metazoa; phylum Chordata; class Amphibia; order Caudata; family Salamandridae; genus Pleurodeles; species Pleurodeles waltl. Next base: position 676,654,230 of record NC_090445.1, read on the forward strand.
TCTGCCTTTCCTCCATGCTGGCAATTGGATCAATCAAATTGTCCTGCCCTTAGCGTTGTGCTTCCTTGTTTCTGAACAAATCTAAACCACTCTGAATGGCCGTAATAACAACACAACCCATGCCAGGGGTTGCTTATATTCATTCCAGGTTGCCTTGGATGTTTTTTTACCAATCCAAAGTCGTAATATTATGCCTGGAGTGGTAAAACACCTTTGTCATTTTACAGCTCAGCATGCATGGCATCAGCCAATCCTATGCTTAAAGACTTTGCTGTATAAATAGCAAAAATCTTTGTCCCTTTCTAGCTCTGCATGGATAGCACTGTGCTAATCCGATGCTTAAAAACTATGCAAGAAAAACAGACATTTGAAGTGAGCAGATTTTAGAGTGTTTTGACGATCTCCCAGGACTCCCGCAAGATCATTAATAGTAGAAAGGGTTTATGAGTTCTGAATACAGTCCATTAATTGGAATGCATATTGTGGTCATTAGTTTTGAGAAGAAGTATGTAAGAGGTAAGTACTGTGATGAGTAGATAGTAAATTCCTTTTTTCCAAAAAAAGCTACGATCTTGTGAAACCCTCAAGGTATCATGAACAGTAGAAAGGAGTAGGTGATCTTTGAATACACTCTAATATGCACCATTGTTAATATCTCAAATGCAACAATACTTCAAGGGGCATACTTATGAGAGGCTTACACCACCATTGTGTCACTTTTAGTGATGCAGCTGCAACACAAATCTCTCAGACATATCTATGAGACCACACAAAACCACTTTGCATGGCTTTGAGGATCTTCATAGATATGGAGGAAAGCAAAGCAGCGCAAGTCGCCTCATTGCATTATTCTGCACCAGGGAGGCATTCCATGGGTACTGTGGTGGGTTTTCCCACTTGACACACAGGGATTTTGATGCATCCCCAGATTAATGAGAGATTGTAAACCTGGGGATGCACCAAAACCATACGCCTCCCTAGGGAAGGCACAGCAAGGAGAAATATCTTCAATTCACCTTGTTTATTTCTCTTTCTGCAGAGTGCAGCACACATTGAAAGAGGAAAAAGTCCCCTGGGAATGTTTTTGGACAGAAAAGTGGCCTTTCCTACACAAAAACCTTCCTGCGAACAATCAGACACCCTTGCACTATCGTGCATGGTTGCCTTTGTTGGTGCTAGGCAGCCAAAATGGCTCCAGTACAGTTGAAAGAGACAGAAATACGCTGTATTGTATAGTTGCAGCACCATCCTAACCTTTCCTTCTGATGCAGGGCAGCACAACAAGATGACTTCTCATGTCTTACTTTCTTTAAAACTCCATAACACACTGTTATGAACTTAATTTCAAATGTATGCTCAAGCAACTGGATTGCAAGAGCCGGACAGGGAGTACAGTCCTCTATTAGTCCACACAGGAGATTGTGTGTTAGGCTCTCAGGGACGTCTCAACAGAGCCATAAGTTTGTAAACAAAATAAGTATACAGTATACAAAGTGTACTGACTTTATTATTAAATATTTGCATTCACTAATAACTGATCACATGAAAAGATCTCTGTTCAATTGATTAGAATAAAATGTATATGTGCTACGATCTTTGCGAGCTCTCCGCGAGAGTGATTACACACCTTAAAAATGGATGTACATAGTGAAAACACATAGTTAAAGTATAGAAAAAACTGATCAGTGTCTTTTTGAAATATAAATATGAAGTTGATGCAAGCATAGTTATAAAGACTATGAAAATTATGCTTGGAATATTTCTGTATTTGTGAGTTACAAAAAATGAAGAAGTTGAACATTTGCAGCACAAACATTGTTGGAGTCATTTGTTTCTACTTATTTATAACATATATTTTTATTTTTGACAAAAGTCAAATTCACAGAAAAAACAAAGGTTAAATTAACGTTATAGTTAGGTGTAATAAAAGTATGTGTTTTTCGATTTAAAAAACAGTGAAATGCACTGAAAATACTAAAGCTTAAAGTAACACTATAGTTGGGTGAAATTCGCAGTGACACAATTAACATTTTGAACTAAAACAACCACAGAAATTCACCAGTTATAGTTAGCAGCACTAGCTATGTGTTACGACTGGCCATGCACTGCTTATGACCTCACATATGACATAATTCATACCATGTCCTATGACATCATTTATGACATCTCTAATGACATCTCAAATGGTATCATTTATGTCAATAATGTCCTTTCAAAGGTTGCAGTGACATTATCAATGTTGTTATAGCACATGTCATGAGTAATGAAATATGTTGGGTAATTATCTGTGCTCGGCGAGGGCATGAGTTACAGTTACCTTAGAGTACGGGTTATAAATACTTGAGATAACTATAACTGGTGAATTTCAGTGTTCTTTTGAGTTTAAACCATTAGAGTATCACTAAAATGTTCAACTAGCTATAATATTGCTTTATCCATTGTTTTTTTTAGTGAATTTGTTGAGGTTTGTTAACCTAAAGTAATATTTTATTTTGGTTTGTAAAGCCAACTCCCCTGACACACACAGCCTTTTATTCTAATTGGCATCATTTGCTAGACTATATTGGTGATTGATTCAGAGGCTTAAAATCCTCAAGCGCTCACTGATTGATTCAGAAGCTAAAATGCCTCAAGCGCTCAATATGGTGAGAATGGTTGTGACTGTCTTCTGTTGTATGGTGGGTGAGTTTGTTGGAGTTGGGTTGGTGGCATTGGAGATTTAGGTGATGGAGGGGGTGCAGGTGGTTGTGATAGAGGTGTGATGTTTGTAGGTGGTGTGTCTCTCTTGCAATGAGGTACCTCTGTAAAATCCCTTGCATGCGTTGGCAGTCAACAGTGACAGTGGCATTTGTTGCCTATTACCTCTATTATCTCATATCCCAAGGCATGTAGTCTTGCATTCACTTTCCTTAATGCTCCAAGCTGTTGTTGGTGCATCTTTGCCATATCTTGGTAACATTTTGATATGTTATTGAAGAAATGGGTGTGTCTGTCAATCAGCTTAGGGAGTCCATTAAAGTAGGCAGCTATTTCATGAAAAGTGCCCCCCTTTGGAGGAATACCCTTCCTCACAGTCAACCTTTGTTAGAAGAACTGATCCCCACAGATGACAGCATTAGCCCATGCCAACCTCACCCCACTAACATGCTAGGAATGCCAACCTGGCCACCAGGTTATCTAGTCTGTAAGAGATGCCGTCTAGCAATAGCTGGTGGAATAAATAGTAAAAATGTATACCTGCTCTTCACCAGACGTGTTAGGTCTAGGCCTGAGCGAAGTAATTACACCAGAGTAACTGGAGTCATTTCAGTAATTACGCGTTACTCTTGTGAATACTCCAGTTTGTGTAATTAGGACTAATTTAGGGCAAAAATCACATAAAGCACAGGAACAATGACTAAAGAGAGCAAGCAGCTGCCAGCTACTGCTGTTTGTGTCCTGTAGCATTTAGGCCCTCAATAGGAACACGGCGGTAAAGACCCCACCGCCAGCGGTGGCGGTAACTACTGCCAACAGTAAGGCGGTCTGGGCCGCCAAATTATGAAGCACATGAGAAACAGGCAGCTGGAAAACCACACACTTCCAGAAGAGAAGTACCAACAACGACGGAAGAGGCCGCACACAGGTCGATGTAAAGGCACTACCCACCCATCATATAATGAAGCACTAGACCGCCGTCAGTTCCGGGATGGCACCGACCGCCACGCAAAGCCAGGTGGACACAAACCAAATAAAAGGAAAAACTCACCATAGGCTCATAGGCTCACACAACACGCAGAAGCAGACTAATGGAGAGAGATATGCCAGTCCTGCTCCTTGCCATATACCTCCACGGCTGAAACCGCTGCCGAAGACGACGATGGTAAGTACCACAACCTGCTAAACAAGAGAAGAAAGGACACAATTACATACCCACCCACTCCACCCAACCCGCAACGCACCCACAACCCTTCACAACAGCGCAACCCATACACACCTGTACAAGAGGTACTTACCCGACACAAGGCCAAGACAACCTGCCCAAAGTACACACATGTACACAACACCCCCCCCCCCCACAAAGAAAAGATGAACCATGGATCCAGAGTGTGCCAAAATCAACACTGGCCACGCAAACTTTTATTAAGCTCCAGGAGCAACAGAAGTCCACCAGAAGGCCAATGGCCAGTCCATAGTCCAAAGTCCGATGGGCCCAAATGGCCCCAACTTGACTCCCACAAGTGCAAATGGTACTCCAACATAAAGTGGCATCTATGGGGCATTCAGGCACCTCAGGGAACAGGGGCAAGGGGTGGTGGGGGTGAGGACTTTCATCTGGGAGGGGGGCTTGGGTTTATGTTAGGGAGGTGGAGGGGGCTTGGGTCTGGCCTTTGAAGGTGGTAGAGCGGCCTTGGGCTGGGGTGCGGCAGATGTACCTGGGCCAGAACGGGGTCTCTTGCTCACAAGAAGGTAGCACAGGAATGGGAAGGGCGGACAAGGGAAGGCTGTGACGTGGGAGGAGTGGACAGGGCAAGGAGGTGGACATGTTTAGGGACAAGACGGGGTGTGCCAGTGGGTTCGAATAGGTCAACACTGGATAGGAAAGGTTTTTTAAGGGCAGTCGGGGTGGACCTGGAAGAAGGTGTGGGAGTGGAGGTAGAGGGAGTGGTTGTGACCGGTGTAGGTGTGCGTGACGTGGATGCAGGTGACTGTACAGTATGCTGAGGTGTGGTGGATGTGTGTTGGGTGGGTGTCTGGGAACGTTTGAGTGTCTTTGGGTGGTGAGGGGGAGGTGGACCCAGTGGGACAAAACAGGCTGCCAGTGTAAATGGATGTTGTCTGGGTGTCTGCAAGTTTGGTGAGTGTGCTGCATGTGTCACTCAAAGTCGTTGTGGTGTGTGCAGGTGTGGTGTCTGGGGTGCATGACTGGATGTCTGATGTTGTGGTGACTGCCAGAATGGGGTCAGCAACAGTGAATGAGGTTGCATTGCTTGTGAATGTGCATGTAGAGGTGACAGACAGGGAGGCGGAAGAGGTGTACTCACTGGGGGAAGTGGATATTGGTGTGTGTGCCTTTGAATGTTGGCTGTGTGTGTGCCTGTAGTGCTTGTGTTTTTCAGTGTGCTTCTTGTGTGCTGAGGTGTGTGCATGGCTGTCAGAATGTGTGCTTGGGACGGGTGAAGGGAGTGGGATGCTGGAAGGGGTAGAGGTGGTTGGAGGGAGGACGGAATGATCAGGGCCACTGGCTGCCGTCAAAGAGGAGGCCAGAGCCTGAAAAGATCTCTGTAGGCCAGACACAGAACCGTGAATGCCATCCAGGTATGCATTGGTCTGCTTCACCTGGGCTGTTAGCCCCTGAAAGGCATTGACGATGGTTGTCTGCCCTACAGAGATGGTCCTCAGGAGGTCAATAACCTCCTCTGTGAGGCCAGCAGGATGACTGGGGCAAGGGATTAGGTGCCTCGGGCGAAGGAGACGCCCACCCTTCTGGTTGAGCGGGCACAGGCAACTGGGTGGGGAGCAACTGTGAGGGCAGTGATGGTATGGGGGTTGGCGGAAGATGACAAAGAATGGGTGGGCCCACTAGGGTCCGCCACCACCAGGGAGCTCCCATCGGAGGAGGCGTCAGAGTCACTACCTCCACTGGTAGTTGCCTCCCCCGTGGTACTCCACTCACCCTCCAATCCACTGGTCTCTTGGCGTCACTCGACTCTGCCTCTGTGGAACCGTGGGCCACTGCACCCCCACTCGCCGGTGCCATTGCTCCCTCACCAGATGATGCTCATGTACACAGAAAACACAAGAGAACATGGATGGGGAGACAAAACAAAAGAGACACTTGTAAGTAGCTGAATGGAGGTACATAACTTGTTCACACATACTCCCACCCTGCAAATATACCACCAAGCAGCACCTACCACTATACACATGGCTATGCCCCTGACTAGTGGCCACAACCCTGCTCTACAGCCATTTCCAGCATCACAGAAGGACCTGAAGTACTGCAGACTTGTCCCTTACAGTCTAACTTCCCATGGGGGCCACTATGTAAAATGACAACAGTATGAGTCCCTGCCACTAGACAGCATTCATACTACAGCACCCTCAGACATCCATCAAGGAGGCATACGATGGTTTCTGTACTCACCCCCTGGTGTCTGCTGTGCAGCCTTCAAGCACCCATCCAAGTCTGGATACTCCACTGCCAGAATGCAGCGCATTAGGGGGGTCAGAGCCCAATGGGCACCCCTTCCTCGTTGGGAGGACTTCCCCAGCTGGGGCTCGTAGGTCTTCCTCGCCCAGCACCTCAGGTCCTCCCACCGCTTCCTGCAGTGGGTGCTCCTCTGGTTGTAGACCCCCAGGGTCCACAGCTCCCTGGCAATGGCCTGCCAGAGTCCCCTCTACTGATGGGTGCTGACCTATATGAGAGACACAGAAAAAGTTACACAGAGATCAGACAATGCCCATTAGATACAGCTCGCTATACGTCCCCTATGGGACAGACATTTACAACAGCATAACACGACCTCACACATGCAGCATGTCATGAATTCCATGACTGTACAGTGTAAAATCGTGGAACACACATGTACAGCCATCTACCACCATTACACTCATCCATGCCCCCCAATCTTGTCCAGTTCCTCCGTGGTAAAGGATGGGGCCCTTTCCCCTGCCAAACATGCCAATTCCAGGACCAGAGTCAGCACACAGCAGCATACTCAGTGGCCTGCATGCACGAAATCCGGGAGTCAGGTGAAGTTGGGGTGACGAGATGGCGTACGCTCTGCGGCGGTGTGCACCGTCACCACCGGCGGCGATCATGATAGGCTCATATTCCCATTGACAACCATGTTAACCAATGAATGGTTGGACTGCGGTAAACACCGCCTTACGCCATTACGACAACCGCTAGCGGTATGAGGTCACTTCCACTACAACATATCTTGATTACAGGGGGCAGACATTTTGTACATTGCTACGCAGTTATTAATGCCTAATTGGCCCCATGCAGGCCCTATTTTCCCCAGCTCCCAAACGCATGAACCAATATACTTTTACAACAGTCCAGATGTATCATTGAGGACATGTCACTCCAATTTAACATACCACTAAGCATATGTGTCATCACCTTGTATGCCAGCAGTACTGTATATTCAACATGTTGAGCAGATGAATGTGTGTTCCTCACATGTGTTCTCCACTCCTCCTAGGTACAGATGCATGTGGCGAGGGAGGGCCCCATCGGTGTACAGACCACTTGTTGATTTGAAGACCATGGTGGAGCATCAAATCATTATCAATTACAGACTCACTTGTGCTACTATTCATGAACTTTGTTCATTACTGGATCCAGCACTGAGACCGGCTAATCAGAATCAGCATGCCATCCCTACTCAAGTGCATGTCTGTTACAATTGCAAAATCGGATGGGGTGCACAAGGCAGGGCTATTTTGTGCAGGTTTTCCACTGTTGGGCCATGCAGGGTGCTTTTGTGAGGTTGCCATTGCATTTTACTTGGGATGTGGAGGTGCATTTTGGGTGGCATAGTGCCATTGTGATTCCTTGCAGGGGTAGGTGGCTGTGCACAGGGGGAGGGATGTGGGCCTGTTGGTGGAGTTGTGGGCATGCAGGGTGACTGGATGTTGTGATTGTGGCCTGGGTGGGGTAGTGGTCCTGGTGGTAGATGGAGGGGTGGGGTAGTACACGCATTACAGGTGTGATGGATATGAAGTAATTGTAGACGACTTACCCGAGTCCATTCCTCCAGTGAGTCTAGTGAGGCCCTCAAGGTGCAGGATGGCCAGTACCTTTTCCTCCCAGTCAGTGTAGTCTTGTGGTGTTGGCGGAGGTCCTCTGGACCACAATGTTGTGCTGGGATGCCATGGACCTCGCCTTCCCACGCAGGTCGTTCCACCTCTTGCGGATGTCGTCCCTCCTGCATGGATGGTTTCCCACTGCGTTGACCTTGTTGACAATGGTCTGCCATAACTCCATCTTCCTGGCGATGGGTGTGTGCTGGACCTGTTGTTTTGCTTTCACTTATCTTACGACTGAGCTGACAAAACTTCTCTGGAATGCACTTCTTAGTTTAAAGAAGACATTTATTATTATTACTTCACCACAAGGTTCCTGAGAGACGAGATTAGTAGGTTGGAAGCACACGTTTAAAGGTAGTCACAGCAATGAAAGGAAAATATATCAAAGTGATTCTCAATTGCAATGTACAAAGCAAATACATGTGATTAGATTATAGCATAACTTCAAAGCAAAGAATAAAAGTCAAAATTCATCACCGTAGGGCCTATTACTGCTCATCATCTTTCTCATGCCTGCAAGTTGATGGCTCCTGTTCAACTGCAAGGAAAAGATTTTCCACCCAAACGGGAGGTCAGACAGCTGACGTCCGCTCCTGACTGAAGTCTTGGAAAATTCCCCCTTGCTGCTGCCTAGGGACACAATTTATACCAAAAATGATGGCTTGTTTAGGTAAGCCTTGACAGGAATGTGTCGAAAGTTGGCCACCGTTTCGAGACACGCCCCTCAAGGTCAGACTGTTTTCTGCGCTAAAGAAAAACTCCAAAATATGCGCTCTCTTATCACGCTAGGGCTTGTGAGAATTCAAAATACAAAAAACACAGCTTGGTCTACCATGTGGAAAAACACAGCTCATCCGCAATGTCTCAAATGCAATGTCGAACTCCACGATAAAGCCAATAGGCAGCTAAACTGAATACAAAATGTAATGGCTAATGGCACGTTAAAGCCAGTAGGCAGCTAACCTAAATACAAAATGTAATGTCTAATGCCACGTTAAAGCCAATAGGCAGCTAAACTGAATACAACATGTAATGTGCTACTGGTGAACATTGAACAACTAATATGCGCAGTGGTGAAACACAAAGTCAGTGGTCAAACACAATAAATGGCAAATCACCTGTGCCCAGAATAATTGTGGCTCGACCTTCAGTATCTCGTCCACCATGGTCCTTAGCTCCCTTTCTGTGAAGCGTGGGTGCTTGGGGGTGCCATGATGTGTGTTGTGGGTGGTGTGTTGTGTTGTGTGGATCTAGGTGAATGTGCTGTTGTGTGGTTGGGTGTGTGATTCATGTTGTTGAGGGTCTGCTTGTGAAGTTCTCAGTCTCAGTTTTCCTATTGACGATGCAAAGGATAGTGGGGTGTGTCTGTGAGTGTTTTATACTGTTGTGAATGTGTGTCAGGTGTGTGGGTTTCAAAATTGCCAATGTATGCATTTCTTACTGCTGAGTCCCATTGCTGGCCGTGGGCAATCTGTACCGTCAATGGTCGTTCGACTTCCAATGACCACTGCAGTGATTTGTGCTTCATTATCTGGAGGGCGGGGAATTTGTGTGCTCGGCGGTGGTGGGGTGGGATGTCCAGCATTTTCACCAACGAGGCCCTGGCGGTGACTGGTGGCAGGAAAATTGTTGGAGGATTCTGATTTTTGCATCTTTATATGGCGGGTTTCTGTTCACCGCCAATAGCGGATTCTGTTCACTGTTGCTACGGCAGGGAACGGTGTTTACCACCATGTTCATAATGACCCCCCAAGTGCTATTCATGGGGTGCATTTTGCACCAAACAAATAATACTAAATGCAGGATCATGCTTTTCACATAATTAGATATAATTATGAGTTATTTTAAGGAAAGTACGAGTTAGTATGCAAAAAAGAATTACATCAGTTACACCACCCCTAGTTAGGTCCCTCAGATCAAAGAGAGAAGACCAAAGATTCATGGGGAGTGTGTAGGAGATTGAACAGACATACCTTTCAGTTGAGGTCTGTCTAGGCAGAGCAAGCATCCATGTCTGCTTAGATAATGGCTGAGGACTGGCAATCCTCAGAAGTGATGGGGTGATGAACACTGCTGCTCAGCCATAAAGTTACTTTCTTGGTGTTACATGTGGGGGAAACTATCTCCTCCTCCTCCTCTTTCTCATCCTGTTCCTCTGCTTCGCCCTGGACCAGTTCTTCCTCCTGTTCTTGTTGAGCACCACTGGCTGCAGGCTTGGCGTAGGACTGATCTGGATTTTCTTCTTGAACTGCCTGTCATACTCGGCTTGTAGGTGGTTCTGCATAATCCCTGGAGCAATGTCCCCAATATCTGGAAAAAGAAGAAATTGAAAATTGGAGTACATTAAATCTAGTTTTGTTTATATTTCATAAAGGTAATGAAACTAAATAATAAAGTTAGTACAACGTTTTTAATTATTGTGGAATACCCTTGAAAAACCTGTTTTGGGTCCAGTCAAGGTCAAATTAACAACCTTTAGCTCAACCCTGGGTAGCTATGGCTTTCAAAGGAACTTAGTGTAAAGCAGTTAGGATAACCAAACAATGGAACACGAAAGTCACACAACACAAAAGAATGAGGACGCCAATTTATGAAAATAGATTATATTTTTATGAATTGTTAGAGACCTTGCTAAGCACAATCCACTAAAGGGATCTGGAGATACAGATTTTATAGCTATTATCACTTTTAAATCCAACTGCAAACAAGCATTGGTCAACAAAAAGTTTGTAAACTTTTCAAAAGCTTGGAAAAGTTAGTTTGGCTGCTCCAGCCCAGTTTGGGTGACCAAATCTGACAGGTCAAAGGTTTTGAGAGCCAATGGAGTGGATTTGGACAGTTACATGGCCACCAGAGCATTTTCCAGACCAGTTCCAAACTTTACAGTTCGACCCCCTATATTCTAATAGAGTGGTCCTGATGTTGGGGATGTAGGATGAAAAGATACTCAAGGATGCTCCAGTTGCTGTGCGGTCAATGGGAGTGCTTTTGTGGTGATTCCTTGGTCCAAGGGTGATGTAGGGTGGCTTTGGCCACAAAGATCGAGGTCCCAAAAAGTCCTCTTCAAGACAGTAGTAGGACAGCTGCATCTGGGCTACTGGTCTCTGGACACAGCGCTTAGAGCAAAAGCCTTTGATGGAGGCTGGTGTCCCTCTTGGGCAACCAATCTGGCCTCTGACAGCACATCTGGGTCCGCTGACTTGGGTGCAACCTCTGGCCATTGAGGATCAGTCTTTTGGGGTGCCCAGTGGCTCCTACTTGCCTTAACCTGCTCTTACCACTGCCTGTTGAGCTCCCTTTCACTTACTTCCCTATTTATATATTTCTCTCATACAGCAGCCCCTGTTGTCCACCATCAGAACATCAGCAATGGCATCAGGTGGTATCCTGGCAGCACTCTACCACTGATTTATCAGGTAAGTCTTGGATCATGTGTTATTTATGACTGCATCCCTTAATCATTCCATTCAATCAATCATTACCCTCTCCTCAATTTTGTCATTTTTTTAGAACAATAAAAGTCTGTTTATTGATGTACTTTGATGTACTGTTTTTCTTTCTTACATGTACGTCTAACATGTCAGTATTTGAAACTCCTGTTGAATGTTATAAGGAGATAATATTCATTGAGCCAAATGTTTATCTTTCTAGTTGCTGGATCTGGAAATACTACAGAAGCTACTACAAGGACCTGGGTTCTGCAGCTGACCTCAGTGGGGATCTCTAAATGGCAAATTTCTGTAGATGGTGATGGTGATTTCACACTGTTGAGCTATTGGAATTCTATCCTTGATTCACCCTCGATTTATTTTAGGTTGTCGACTTATATGTTTAAGGAAATGCCTCTTTTTGCATGTTCACCCCCACACTTTTGGACTGATGCTGCTGATATTTTGACTCTGAGAGCACACTGAGGCCTGCTAACCAGACCTCAGTGTCAGAGTTCTAACCCCTTTCGGAGTGTATGGAGAGGCATGGGTACTTTCAGGAGGGGATGCCTTGGAGGTAAAATGGGTAGGGCCTGGGGAGGGAGTGTTTAGGGGTCTCAACGGGGAAAAAGGAGGAGGGAAAAGTTCAAAAGATGAAAGGAAAGCTTTTTTTGACACAAGGGACGGTCATCAAGGGGGATTGGGTGTGGAGGGTGAGGGAGTGGTTGTCTGACTTGTATGTGTGGGTGTTGTGGGTGAGTGTGTGTAGGAGGTATGCTTGTGGGTGGTAGGTGTCTGTTGGGTGGGTGAGTGAAAGCATTTATTTGTACGTGACTGAGGGGGCGTGGAGGTGCTGGGAGATGCTGTGGTGGGGAGGTGACTGTCTGTTGGGGTGGTGACTGCAGGCATGGTGGATGTGCTACATGTAGGAGTGCCAGTCGTTATGGTGTCTGCGGGTCTGGTGACTGGTGTGCCTGTCTGAGGGTCTGTTACTATGTAGAGTGTAGGTAGGATCGGTCTAGTGACTGGATGTGTGAATGTTTCTGTAGTGTCTGCAGGTCTGTCAAGTGTAGTGTCAGAGATGCTTGGGGTTGTGGGGGTGTCAGGGCAGGTAGTGACTGTTGCTGTGTCTGGATATGTATGTTGCTTGTGTTTATGCTGGTGGTGTGCCTTGTGGTGCATATGTTTGTCTAAGCTGCCCTTGGATGTTGAGGTGGATGCATGCCTGTCTGTGTGCTTTGGCTGGATCAGGAAAGGGGGTTTTGGGTTTGGGAAGAGGAAGGTGGAAGAGATAAGGGGGGAGACAAAGAGTGACTGGCTGGTATCAGTGTGGAGGCCAGAGCCTGAAAGTACCTCTGTTGGCCAGCCAGTGCACCGTGAATGCCCTCCAGGAACACATTACTCTGTTCTAGCCGAGTTGTCAGTCTCTTGATAGCATTCATGATGGTCGACTGACCCACAGAGATGGACCTCAGGAGGTCAATAGCCTCCTCAATCAGGGTAGCAGGGCTGACAGAGGCAGAGGCAGAGGTGCCTGCGGCAAAGGAGATGCCCACCCTTTTGGGTGAGCGGGCACAGCCAACTGGGAGGGGAGCTACAGGAAAAGCAGTGGTAGTAAGAGGGGTGGCGGACTTAGATGGTGCTGGGATGGTTCCGGATGGGTCCGCCACCTCCAGGAAGTGTCCACTGGAGGAGGATTCTGAATATGAAGAACAGGATCCTGTCTCCCCTTTGACACTCCCTTCGCCTCCGGGTCACTGGGTCCCTCGGTGTCGGTGGTATCATGACTTCAGGACCTGTGACCAGCAGCTTCCTCGCTGTGCCATGTCTCCTTCGCCTGCCAATGCTGAGAAACAGAGAGAAAGGTAGTGTCGTAGTTTGGACTCTTGCTCTGAGCAAGACTGCTGGTTTAAGGATGACAGTACTTTTGTTTGTAGGTGACTGCGTCCTACAACAAGTCGCAACTGTTATCCCAACCTTACCGGCTCACTAGCAGCACCTCACCAGAAACACAATAGTAAAAGGTGATTTTCGGCAGTCGTTTACTCATGGACTCAAAAATGAGATATCTCTGGGAGTGTTGTGGTTAAACGGAGATTACCCTTTTCTCACAGATATATTATGTCTCATACAAACACAGGCAATGACACAGATGCAGTAAAGTTATAATAGCTTTTTATTTAACATAACTGCAATTTGCGATAAGTTGCATGGACAGCAATGATTAGGGTAATGAATATAGCAAGTAACAGTATTGTGAAGACAAGAGTCATTGTTACGAAGACCCCCACCATTTTGCAATACATAGAAAAGATATATGAGATGTAAGATGCCCTAATACCCTAATAAAGAAGGCCTAACCTCCTACCTAAAGGAGAGCTGGGTTTGCTAAACCTAATCTGCCAATGCCATGTCCCTGAGAGGAGTCCCCAACCCTCATTACCTTGGAATGAGGTCTCTATCTCAGACTCCGTAGTGACACGAAGACTGAGTCAGCGTCAAGACGACTGCAGCATCAGTATCAGCGTTGGTGGCGATGCCCTCTGGTCGGAATCCCTCTGATTATCTGCCTAAAGTGTGATGTGTTTATACAGATCTACAAGGTGCCCTGACGTAGGTATATTTCTAAACAATAGATAACAGGCATGCTTGGGACGGCAATTAATATCAACAATCCCTCGAAAGTATAGAGAGGGAAAATCCCTAAGTGTGAACACCTACTGTTTGTTTGTCTTTGGTGCTTGATCTTGACACCTTGGCACGGTGACACTGATAATGTAACTCATAACAAGTGGCTTAACTATAAACAAGGCAGCCATCTTAAAAGAGATAAATAATTAAATGGGCTAAGACAGAGCAAGCTAAGTAGGTTAAAAGTCACTAGGTGACGGGGGTACCAGTCTACAAGCCAGAGGCTAAGCTAACTCCTGTTATCCCATTAAAACGAACTAGGATTCACTACAGTAGAGTCATCACATTCTTTACATACACATACATTACAGAATACACAACAGTAAAATCACATCTATGAGTAAAACAACCCCAGGTAGGAACCATTTTGAGCCAACTACATGACACAACAACATAATTTACACTTTCCTATATGACGAGAATGTCACATACAACATAAGCCAACTATCTGAACACTAAATCACCATCCTATCAGTACAGCTATTGGAAAAACTACAGCAGCACAAGATGAATTGCCAACAATAAACATGTGTCCCTAAACAGAGCATCACTGTGAAGTTACAATCCATCATTGGGAACAAGTGTTGACTTTAATATCACATTCATACATACTCCGAATCTACATTTGCTCAGTCCATTCACAGATGTCATGTCCTATACAAGTTACCTCATCACATTCCAATTACAACACAGCATGTTGCTTAGCAATCACATTAATTACTTATAACTGTGTCTCTTACATTCACAAGGGCAAAAAACACAGATGCACCTACTCCATTTGGCATATCCAAAGTTGGTGTATAGTATATTTCATATGCATTTCAACAACACATATCGCAATAGTGTTTTTACAAAGGTTGACACAGGGAAGCAACTTAAACCATGACGGCGGAACAATGAAGGTCGTTGTACACGAAAGCGAACAACGCTTTCCTAAACAATGACCCTGTTTTCCTCTGCCTTACCCACGCATGTCCGGAACAACAAACATGCGTGGGTAAGGCAGAGAAAACCAGAGTCCAGATCGGAGAGAACGCGGTCAAGTAAGTGGGGCTGGGGTAGGTTTGGGTGGTAGTTTTAGGGGTGGGGGTCAGTTTAGTTTTTAGGGGGAGGGGCAGGGTGGGGGGTTGTGCATATTTTAGGTTTTAGTGGCGGGGTGGGGGGTCGCAGTAGTTTTAAGGGCGGGGTGGGAGGTTGGGGTAGTTTAGGTTTTAGGGGCGGGGTTGGGTTGGTTTTAGGTTTTGGGGGTGGGGTGGTGGAGCCGTGGTAATTTTAGGGGTGGGGTGGGGTGGGAGGTTGCGTTAATTTTAGGGACGGGGGTTTGGGTGGATTTAGGTTTTAGGGCCGGAGTGGGGGGGGTCACAGTAATTTTACGGGTGGGGGGTGGGGGTTTGGGGTGGTTTTTGGTTATAGGGGTGGGAGTGGGGGGGTCGCGGTAATTTAGGGGTGGGGGTTGCCGTGGTTTTAGGTTTTAGGGCAGGGGTGGGTGCCCAGTAGTTTTAGAGGTGAGGTGGGGGGTTGGAGTAGTTTAGGTTTTAGGGGCAGGGGTGGGGGGTTAGGGCAGTTTTAGGTTTTAGGGGCAAGGTTTTAGGGGGAAGTAAGATTACACACTAGCTACAATGTATCATTACTTTATGTCTGCCTCTGCACATTTATACTTTCACGTACACCCAGACATTATTGCCCAATCCCTCACTACCTCACCTTTCATCTAAAATATCATACACTCCACCTTTCACACATAGCTATACCATTGGACTCACCTGCTTCTCTGGTGCACCATATATCTGTTCATACAGGGTTAAGACCTCATCCTTGAGCTTGTCCATCTCTTCCGGAGTCAAGGCTGGGGCCCTATCACCTGCAGGAGATGGCATGATAGCTCCTCGAGGCAGTACTTAGAAGCTCAGGCAGTAGAAGTTTTGATGGCAGCAGTGTCAGGAGCCAAGTGACTATTACAGCAGGAAATGGCGGTCACATTCGCTATGTACATGACCATCACCGCCAGTGGACATCACCATTGGCCCAGGTCCGCTACAGGCAGCAATGTGTTCCAATGGCAATGTGCACCGCAGTTGTGACCACCTACCGCTTTGATGACATCCGCTAGCGGAGTAAGGTCACTTCCTGATGTCCAGTACAGTAGGTCAGGCAGCTGCCATTTTTAGGGAATTATATGTATGAAACAATTATGGAATCTGCATCATTTATGAATCCCTATATTGTGCAAACTATTAGTAAGTGCTGCCTCCATGTTTAGTAGTCTAATTGTGCATGTGAGTAGTAAATTCTGGGTAACAGAGGAATTGGTGGTAATGTAAATGATAACGTATTATCAACTTCCTAAGTGTGACGACAATGGAGTACAGGTACAAATAATATGTTTCACATGTAAGCTAGGCTAGACTATTAAACACTGACAGTCACAGATAAATATGCATGTATAGTATATCAGAGGATTCATTGAATGTGAACCAAGGGGGCTGTCATAGGATGCACAGCAAGATATTGTACTTCTAATGCAATATGTTGTATCTGACATCATTTGGAGATATGTGCGACTTATATTTGAACATATTCATTAGGTGTGCATGGTAAAAGTCGCCTACACTCACAATGTTTCCCACATAGTTACGCTGGCATGAGGAGAGGAAGACAACCTCCAGTGTACCGCCCACTAGTAGACCTGGACACCATGGAGGAAAGACACCTAGGGGGTCATTTTGACCCTGGCGGTACGAGACCGCCAGGGTTAAAATGACGGAAGCACCGCCAACAGGCTGGCGGTGCTTCCTGGGGCATTATGACCGCAGCAGAAGCGCCGCTGTCGCATCGCCGGGGCCGGCGGTTTTCTGCCACAATGGCCCCGGCGGTTGTAATCCAGCACTGCCCAGGGGATTACGAGTCCCCGACTGCCAGCCTTTTCCTGGTGGTTTGAACCGCCAGGAAAAGGCTGGCGGTACGGGGAGTCATGGGGCCCCTGGCATTTGGAGCCGGCTCCCATGTTGCGCCCCACATCCCCGCTGGGCCAGTGGGCGGAAACTCGGTTTCCGCCCGCCGGCCCAGCGGGGATGTCAAAATGGGTACCGCAGGAGTGTGGGTGCATTGGCGGCCGCCTGGCAGTTACAACTTGGCGGGCGGCTTTTGCCGTCCGCCAATGATGTAATGAGGCCCATAATTCAGATCTATCGCCTGAGTAGGCATACAATCATGGATCTCTGTGATCAATTGGAGCCAGATCTGACGCCTGCTATTCGCAATCCAAATAGCATACCTCCCATCATTTAAGTCATATCAGTGCTACATTGGCCACTGGGTCCTTTTAAAATACAGTGGCCCTAACTGAAGGGATGTCTCATCTCATGTTCAGTCTGGTTTTAAAGGATGTACTGTGTGCATTGTTGAAACACCTGGACAGCTACATCAGATTTCCCCAATGTGCGGAATTGGTCTAGGTAAAGGCGGAGTTTTATGCTTTGGGATACATTCCACATTCCACATGTGGTTGGAGCCATAGATGGCACCCATGCAGCCTTGGTTCCCCCCAGTGCCAAGGAATAGGAACAGGAAAAACTACCACTCAATCAACGTCCAAATAGTGTGTTTGACAGACCAGTACATTTCACAAGTCTGTGCAAAGTATCCAGGATCAGTCCATCATTCTTTATTCATGCAGAATAGCAATATCCCACTGCTGATGACACAACTCTACACAGAGAGGGCCTGGCTGGTTGGTTAGGGACATTTGACATCTGAGTTTGCAAAGTTTATCTCGTGCTATCACAAATGTGCATGTCCAAGATATATGTTTGTGTTATTGTGAATATTCCTTACCGGGCACTCTGGCTGCCAAACCATTCTTGGTTGTTGACACCAGTGAGGTACCCAACCATGGCAGGGTAAGTCCACTACAGTGAAGCTCACTGAAGGACAAGGCATGTTGTGGAGCAGACCTTTGGGCTCCTGAAGGCAAGATTTTGCAGCTTGGTCATTTCTGGAGGAGCACTCCTCTACTCACCCAACAAGGTATGTCATATAATTGTTGCCTGCTGCGTGTGCCGCAACCTTGCCCTGAGACATCAGATACCATTCATACCAGATGAGGGGGAAGCTGCAGAACCTGTGGGTGGAAATGCAGATTTTCCAAGTAATGATGAGCCAGATGGAGATGAAGCTGGGGACTTCAGGGCAGATCTAATCAATCAGTACTTCAATTGACTAAGGGTATGTGATGTCTTCCTAATATTGAGAATTCATGTTTTAACCTACAATTGATGGCTGGCATGTCACCTCCTGTTTACCACCATCTGTGAGGTTTTAGTTGGCTCCAATGCCAATGAGTCAGGTATGCATGCAGATTGTAAGTTAGTATTGTGTACAGTACATTGTGATATACAATGTCCTAAGATGTTAGTGCACAAGCATAGTCACACATGTCCAAATGACTTGTTAGAATTGATTTTTCTTTACAGTTATGTCCTATCTCTTATCTCTGTCAATCACAGATTTGCTGAGTTTCTGTTTGGCTCTTCATCATTGGCAAGTCACAGGCAGTGCCCGAGGCAGATGGGAATTGCAGGCAGGCATGAGAAGTGAACCTGGAGGAAACCAGGTACCGATTGGTGTGAATTTGTGGAGTGTTACTAATATGGCCAGAGTGTCAGGAGGCTGGAGTGGAAGTGTGTTTTCCCACCAAGGAGACCTGTTTGGTACTGGAGGTGGTTGAATGGTGTCATGTGTTTGTCAATATGTGTCTGACACATGTGAAAATGTTGAACCATAGCCTCTACAATCATAATGGTTTCTGTTGTATGTGACCTACCTTGAACATAACTGTTAGTGTGTTCTTCCTTTGCAGACCAATGTGCATGTATCTGTGGACTGACATGGGGAGTGACAAGCCTACAGGCACAGGACCATGGTAAGTAAAAAGGTCAAGGACTGGGTACATCAGTACTGATCTCTGTCTGTATCATGGGGAATGATTATTAGTGAGTAGGGTATATGATAAAGCTTTATCTGGTGATACAAAGGACCAATCTGTATGTCTCCAGGCTTGCAGGAAGAGTGACAAGTCGTTAACTTCTGTATTCTGTATCCTGTGGGTTAGTATGATATGCCATCTAAGCTGAAAATCTGTTTCAGTTTGAGTATTAGTGAAGTTGTGTGAGATGCACACAGTGCCTTAACATGATCCCCAGAAATGACAATGCCAGCTGCTGGCAAATCTCACTTAGTACAACATAAGACTCTGAAATTTAAATTCCATTTACCATGCTCAAATATGTTAAACTATATTGGTAGTTATTAGACTGCTGATACTCTCTTATATTGTCCGACTATTGACATGGGTGTTAACCTTTGTTTCCTAGTGAAGTGTCTGGAATGATACACGGCACAAAAAGCTGCACAATCCACAATAGTGTCAGAGGAGGGACACAGTATGTGAGTAAGCAATTGTCATTGTCCTCTGTGTGGATGTCCTGCATGTCCACCCACTTTGGTGTCTATATCCCCCCCCAGGGTAATCAATTCCATTCTTAGCACTGTTTTTCAAAGGACCGTTTGATGGGCAGTCAGACGTAGCTGTGCTTTGCTTGTATTGATAGTGGGAGTGGGTCATCACATTCCTGTCATTGCCATACACTGTTTCACAATGCAACATTCCTAATGGTTTGCATTGGTAATTTGTTTCACATGCCTGACATCTGACATTTGATGCACTGTTCAGGTTTTCATTATGGTGGAATGTTGCCTTGTAGGAATTGTAGTGCTATCAGTTCCCAGAACTTCACATGCCATTCCCAAGGGCTGTGGAGACAGATGAGTTTAGTGGGAATGTGGAATGCCAGGGAGGGATATTGGGACATTTCGACAGAGGGGTGGTGGGGGGGGTTGTTCATTGGGGTGGGTAAGGTGGTGAGGGAGCATTCAAGACAAAACTATTTGGTGACATAGATGTTATGGGGACTTACCTGACTCCACTCCCCAAGGTATCCCTGGCAGGTCCTCTGCATGCAAAATGTTCAAGATCTTCTCCTCCCAAGATGTGAAAGTAGAGGGAGGAGGTTTAGGCCCACCCCCAGTCTTGATGACCACCAGCTGGTGCCTGGATGCCAGGGACCATATCATCCCCTTGAGGTCTTCCCACCTCTTCCTGATGACCTCCCTTGTGCGTGGATAGGTGCCTACACTATTGATCCTGTCAACAATTCTTTGTCACATTTCCATTTCCTGTCTATTTATATTTACTGGGCCTGTGCTCCGAACACTTGTGGCTCTACCCTGACAATTTCGTCCACCATGACCCTTAACTCATCATTGGTGAAATGTGGGTGTTTTTGTGGGGAAACGGTAGTGGTGGTAAAAATGATGGCGAGGTAGTTTAAAAAAAGTAGTAAATTGTACCACAAGTAAGTGATGAGGTGTAGGTGCTGTGATGTGAGTGGATGACGGTTGTTGTATGTGAAAGTTAATTGTGTCTTGTGTATGATGTGCAGGTGTGTGATGTATGCATATTGAAATGTGTGTAGGTGGCAACAGTTGTTAAAGTAAATCTGTGATGGTTATTTCACCTCTGTAACTGTGTGTGGTGGTCTGGTTGCAAAGGATTGTGGGTTGTGTAGGGGTGTGTTATATAGTGGAGTGTGTAGGTGTGTCAAGTTTGTGGATGTGTCAGGTGTTTGATATTGAAATATCCAATATGGTGTTGTGTTCAGTGTGATGTGAGTTGAGACCGCAGCAGTTCGCACCATCAATGGTTTTCCACCATGGAAGAACACTGTAGTGATTTGTGGATCGTAATATGATGGGAGGACTTTTGTTAGCCTGGCTTTGCTGGTGGTGAGCTCGCCTCGTTTCTGTCCTCCAGTGTCCTGGCAGTTTCAGAAATTTGGCTGTTTTTTGGCAGACTTCGCAGTGTAACTCTTAATACGGCAGTTGGATTACTGTCAACATGCGGATAAGGGGTACCCCTTAAAGAGACTCTTCTCAAAAGATCGCAAAACTTGCAATAAACCCCTGTATATGTGTTGTGCAATGCTGCACACATGCAATGTGCGGTACGATTGGGGAGTGTAAACTCTTTTTCTAGTTATCACCTGCTTAAAGGAGGTATTTTCTTTATATAAAGCTTCTTTCCTACTTAGCAGATCGGGCTTTGTGAAAAAATTATGGGTGCTTACATTCGTCAACCCAGTGTACACAAAAGTAATGCCTCCTTGATCCAAAGTGGCACAAATCATTTAGAGGAACTCCCTAAATGTGCAGCCCCATATAAATGTACTTGCCTCAATATTTCTTATCTTGGAGTTAGAATAGTAAAAGTGGCCATGCCCAACATATACGTTTTCTCTAAATTCCGCTTAACTCAATTTATGGGTTTCCACCCAAATTTTAAGAAATTTACCTAGAATAATATGTTTGATTTTTTTTTATTTGCAAATTTTAAAAATAATATTGGCTTGGAGTTAGGTTACTATATTTTACTTTGTCCAGGGCCTTTGTTAATATATTTTTAGCACTTTCAATTGAAGACTGCATCCCTTAATCATTTATTTTGTATCATTAATTTTCTATGTTGTTTTATTAATTATTTTATACTTTTATTTTTTATAGGCAGTTTAAGATATTACTTATAATGGTTAAGTGCATGGAAAATATGCTTCAACATTTTAATACATTCACTTATTAATTATATGGGTAAGTGTTTGTTATTGTTAATATCAATAAATATAATTACCTTATAATAATTATGTTTGTTATGAATAAATTCATTGTAACATAATTTTATATTACAATATCATTTGTAGATTATTATATAGTTAGTTTAAAATATTAACAAACGAATGTTTATGTGATAGTTTTGTTGTTATATATTTTTAAATATACTAGTTAATTATAATAGTGTTAATTGCAATTATATATATATATATATATATATATATATATATATATATATATATATATATATATATACTAGCCATTAGAATGTTGATGTTTTGGATCACAATAATTTGGGTCACTATATTTTTTTATGTACCTAATAAGTATGTCGAAACAATCTGTGAGAAAATGCCCCTTTCTATGTGGCTGCTCCCCCCCTATTTATTTGGGAAATGTATTTTGGGCTGTCTTAGATTCTGCAAACTGGGGCACTGCTGTCCATTGCCCAGTGTATGTTATCTCACCCTAAAACTAGTATAAATTGGCTAATCCCTGACTGGTTGGCCCCCTCCCCAAGCCATTATAGGCCCTAAGGGGCCCCCCAAAAAAGTGGAGTGGGTGATCCTTAAAAAGGCACTGGGGACCCTATCCCTAAAGAGTTGTGTATTTTTTAAAGGGATTGGGGGCTGTGCGGCCCCCTGCCCATTTCCTTCCAGGCCCCTGAGAGCCCATCCTCCAGAGACTACTTTCAATATGGGTGGGTGCCCGTGGTGCCGGTTATGCCCACCCAGGCACCCACCATGCACACGTTAGTATCCAGGAACTCTTGAAACAGTCTTTGGAACACAATTTTAAAAAACAGACGTTTTGATTGGCTCACAAAGTTTTTTTGTTCCTTGGGCCAGTTCACTCCCATGGGAGACATGCTCTCTTGGGATGAAGCACTCGGATTGGGAGGCAGCCACATAAAGAAAAAAATTTGCTGGCAGCCATTACAGGACTCGGGGACTTAGGGCCAGATTTATTAACATTAGGAATACTGATTCCCTAATTGCGATTCTCTACGAATTGCAATTAGGAAATCAGTATCCCTAATATATAAAACTCTTTTGTGTTTCATTAACAATTACTAATGGTTCACAAATAGACCTACCTCATGCATATTAATGGGGTAGGTCACAACTTGCAACCTATCTGGAATCGCAGCTATCACAGGAATGATGGCCTTCTGAGGTCAGCAGACCACTATGGGTCTCATTACGAGGATGGCGGGCCAGCCCAATATCAAGGTTTCCACTGGCTGCTTTAAGCACCACCGAGGCCGAGCACAACTTTGACTGCCACATACCTGTCGGGATCTATAATCCTGGAGGTGGTGGTGGCCACCTGGCAGTCAGACTGTCAGAGTTATAATTTGGAGGTGGGGACCGCATGGTTTGTGGTGGTCCCACTGCCATTGTGGGTTTGGTAGCCTTACAGCCTCCAAACTGCATGCAGCGCTACCCTGACCGATTATGGTCTCTGCCACAGCCATGCTGTCGGGATCATGGATCCCGGCACTGCTGGCAGAACTATGGCAGTCTGACTGCCAGGGTCTTTATGTGGTGATCAGACTGCCACAACAGTGGCAGTCCTGACCACCACTGTGAGGCAGGTGGTCTGAAGACTGCCAGCCTCATAATGAGGCACTTAGAGTTTGACGTATGTGGTTATCCATCACAAACAGGATGGATATTCTGTCCACCATATTACAATTCCATAATATCCTATGGAAATCTTAATATGGAAGGCAAGATATCCATCACGTTTGTGACGGAGTTACCTGTCCACCATCCTCTAATTAAGGCCCTGTAATGGCTGCCAGCAACATTTTTCTCATTTTGCTGGCAGCCAATCAGAGCCTTATGCCCACAGGACTGAATTGGCACAAGGAGAGAAAAGTGTCCTGGCCCAAACAGAAGGCTCTATTTTCAAGAATTGGGTTTGAGGGACTCTTGCGAGAGTTTATCAAGCCGGACCGTCCAGATAAGCAAACTATTGGATGGATTTTCACCAAATTACAAAAAACACAATCTATGGACCAAAATCTAGCTTCCTGCCAAAGTTGATGTAATTCTGTTCAGCAGTTTTTTCTGTAGAGCATCTTAAACAGAGTTTTAGAAAATGCATAAGGATTTTGTACTTTGGGACACCCACTTGTTTCTGTTTCACAAACTAGACAAAAAAAGAGAAACCTTTGGAAAGTTTTGTGGTGATTCATCAAACAGTGCAAAGTTATCAGCAGAACAAAAAAGTAATTTTCTATGCAAATGCTGACCTAAATATAGTGTGGCTACTGATTTGATACTAATGTGTTCTGAGGTTTTAAATAATATGTTTCATATATAACTATAACTTGGAAATTTCGAAGGTTTGTGCTGTTTAAGTTTTGTATTGTATTGTAATGAGAAATAACATCTTTCCACTATAACCTTTAGTTTTTTCATTTAATTTTTATTAATTCATCTATGTTTAAAACAATGATTTATAACATAACACAAAGGAAAGGCACATTTCATTTTCAAAATAGTCATACACAATAATAATAGAAGCAATGTAACAATCTAATCTATTTAGATGTATACATGTATACATGTATTTGTATATACATGCATGTGCTGAGGTATAAATTGTTATTTCTATGTTATTTGTGCAAACGAGAAACAAAAGTAGATTTATTTCCTACATTCAGCACATTGTTTTTAGTTGTTGCTTTAATGCAGTAGTAACAGTCTGTGTTTATTACACATGTAGTTTTACTTTCGAACAGTAATCATATTCTCTATGGTTATTGGCTATTTTCTAGTAGTATTGTGCTTCTTTTATAGCCCACATAAAGGAATGGTTTTATTTCTAATATTATTGGTGTTTGGTACATAAATAGTAGCTCACAAATGCATAGGCTGTTGTTATAACCTGGTTATATTATATAATGTGAATGTTGTGAGCATTATTGTTATATTGTTTGGTTTGCTGGTACACTGGTACATTCTAGATACTATTGTGATAGTACCACAGTACTTTGCAGATGCAAAATACATTTTCATTGGTTTAAAACAGTGTCAATTACAGGAAACAGAAACATCATCCCCCTTTCCAGTAATTTCCACTGTGAACCTGTAGGGGAAGGTGGTGCTATTTGTCATGTGGAAAACTCTATTCACACTTTGCTTTGGTGATTCCATTGACCAGAATCACTGAGGAACAACATCCTACCCACCACGAAGGGGTGAAGGAGGAAGACCAAGGCAAGTAAATCGCAAGACACATGGCAACAATACTGCTTCAGCACTTCAGGGATGAGAAAGCATCTGGCTTCCATCCTCTTCAGAAGGTTGGTATGGGTGGAAAGGAGCAGGAGTTGCTGGAGGCCACAGGAGCAACATCCTCAGTGGCCACAGGTCCTAATGCTGAAATTCCCTCTACCTCTGCAGCATCAGATGCATCTCCACCACAACCCACTCCATCTGTTATCCCCTCTGTATCTGCTCCTGATACCACTGTGCCTTTCCACCTGTTGAAGCAGGATCTCAAATTTGTGGAAAAGTATGTTAATATAGCCATCTATTCACTATTGTGTGACATAGTCAAAGTAGCTGGTGAGAAGGAGTTAAACATTGACCAGGAGCATGTAATCACTTACCACTGTCCGCCCTAACATCCCCAATTTTGTTTTTCCCTCCCTTTCCTTCCCTTCCAGTATCCTCACCACCTTCATTTTGTTTTGTTGGTCACGTTGACCTGTTAGAAAAAAACTAAAAAAGTTAGAAAAAAATTACAAAAAGAAAAAAAGTTTTTTTTTAAGAAGTACCCAAATATTTCCAACAATAGGGAATCTGTGTTAATATTAACATCTTTTCACAGATTAAAAAAAATTTGTGAATGTAATATAATAATAAAAGGTAAGTTAAGGTAAGTCAAACATATAGGGTTGATTTGAGTGATGTGGTGTAAAACACAGTGGAGTGTCAAACTGATAACTGTTGTTCAGTAGAGTGTAATTCACTTGTGGGTCATTAAGTGAAGTTTTGTTCAGTGGAGTATTTTTTGGTAAAAAATGTAATACAGTAAGTACTGTGTTTGAGAGTACAGTAACGTATGGTGGAGTTTTGTGTTGTACAGTGTGTTAAAGTAGAGAGGTGTAGAATGGAGTGCAATAGAGTGGAGTAACATGTTGTACAGCAATTGACATGGGGTAGAGTTGAGTGACGTGTCATACAGTTGCGTGTTTGTTGTAAAATGGAGTACATTGGCATGTCGTACAGTGTGACAAAGTACAGAACTGAGGAAAACAGTAGAAGGGTATATGTAGTTGCTCTTCTATAAAACATTATTGTTTTGTATCTGTTAATTTTGTAAAAATTATTTGATGAACCTAGAACTATCCAAATTGCATTACACAGGATTTATATATCCATTATACAGAATTAATGTAAATTGCACAAGTAGAGGGTATCTTGGATGTAAAAAACATTTGTTTTTTTAACACACTTTATAACTAATACACACCTACTATGGTCCAAAATGGCAAGTTTATTTCACAGTACTACAACCATATCTGAATGCATGTCATAAACAGGAGTATGAGTTAATCCATTTTTTTTTGTGTGTTTTTGAGACATAAGTAACAGTTTTGTTACATAACTATGCCATCATTTAAAACCTTTACAGTTCAATATGATCATATTGTAGTAGTCATCATGAAACACTGGTGAAAAACAAATCATTTGAATTGTGAAAAAACCAACAGATGATGTATATGTCCTTCTGTTCACATATCTAAGTAATGTGATAAACGCGAAAATATAGAACACAACAATACTTACAGTAGATTTCTTAAATTGTCTATAATCATACGAGGCCACATATTGACATATCTACTGAATTATAAAAATCTAAAATACCTTGATAGCTTTTTAATAATGGTAACATAATAACTTTGAATTTAGGATATAAAATAAAAAGGTAGGGGTCATACATTTTTTAACAGTTTCTAATTAAAAGTAAGAGCGTAATCATCACATTCTGCCCAACCTGTTCTTTAAGTAGATGGTATAGCATCCTGATGCTGCAGTCTCTCCTTGATGAAAAATAATAACACTAGCATTAAAAGTGTGCCCTGAAATTTAAATTTGAGACGCAGTAAAGTTAGAAATGCATCTGGTTTATTTTTCTGTTATTAATAACCCATCTTTTAATCTTTAAAATAAGATATCTTGTTACCATAGTTAATTTAAGGCTTGAGACAAATTCTGAATTACAGTTTGCAGTTTGAACAAAAGTTTGCTTGCACAACTTTGCATATCACATTTTTAAATGGAATTGATCTGCAGTCAGGTATTGGTATATAAATAAATCTTTTAAAATTGTTTTGATGGGAGCTTAAGCGTAGGCATTGGAAACCTTCATGTTTCCAACAGCACCGTACCCCAAAGAGGTCAGAGCTCAGGTGAGCCTCATTAGCTATTATTTGTAGAAGAGCCATACAGAATTCCTAAGCATCTTGCATACATTGATAGAAAACGGAATACTGAAACCTCTACACATATCCACCATATCTCTAATGGTACCTGTAGAGTGGCATATGTGGCAGTCTGATAGAAGTTTGTGTCCCATGTTGGGTTACTAGTTACTTGACCGACAGTAAGTAAAAAAGTAGATTAATAATAATGTTGCTATAGCAATTAAAGCAATTCAGATTTTAAAACTAATATCATATAATTTCCTTGAATTTAGTTTTTTTGTGTTTTTTAGGTTGTTCCAAATTTTGTTGATAATTGTAGTAATATTTTTAAAATGGGATTTGCAGCAAGGTGAGGAGCATATGTCTTTCAAAATCGACTGCATTTGCTCAAACAGCTATTGTATGCATTAATTCTTGTCTCATTGAAATCAATGATAAACAGTTCTGTTCTTTGTTTTTTTATATGCCACAACAACATGTCATTCCCTCTTTGAATATTGTAGAGCCAAAGTTAATGAGTGCATAGTCCTTGTCATTTGTGCATTGTTACTGCATAAGCCAAATAAAAAGGAAACTGTTCTCCTCGAATATATAAATCTCTGATTTTTGCTCTTTCATGTGGTCAAAGCTCACCACAATAAATTCCATCTCTTTATTCATTGTAGATGTTACCATGTGTAGAAATCACATGGTTCTATTTACTAGTTCTTCCACATGTAAATTATGAAGAAAAATAACGCAATAACTTTTACACAGATGTATATCTTTCTCCATTCGTGCTGTACGGGACACTGATTTTTCCATCTTTTGTAATTTTGTAACTGCACTTCGCTTGTAGGTATGCTTAGTCTGTGATTCTCTGCTTTATCTTTCCGACGGAGGTGTACAATTTCTTAATTTTCCAGATGTAGCATTTAATTATTTATTGGAGCACATTCTTCAACAGTTGGTAACAAACAAATCACAGGTTGTGATTGGTGGAAGAAGATAATGCATTGCATGTATTTTTTCCCTTAGCATAATCTTTACTTCTTTTGTCACAATTCCAAGGTGAATGTACTTTAATGTTTTGGCATATTCATCATTGGCTTGCTTCATATGTGTGTTAGTTCTCTGTATGTCAACTACAGCCAGATGTTGACATTCTCTATGCTTCCCATACAATTCTGAGTTCGCTCCTGCAAATTTTATTTTTGAATCGGTTCACTTTTTGCAGGTGTTAGTTGTAATAAGTTACCAAAAATAATGACGTTTCCCTCCAAAAGCGCCAAGAAGTCCTGAGTACTTTCTGCATGCACGATTGAACCAAGGCCAACATCAAATTGGAAACCACATTGAATTCATATATGATTAAAATGTTAATTTTGTTTTAGAACTCTGCCAAGTTCTTGACAAGTATCATTATTCAATTTTAAATATTCGAGTTTGTTATCATGCTCCACAGGCAGTAACAGTAGAAGATGTAAAATAATCCCTTTCATATTATGTGCTGCTAAGCCAGTAGGAGTAGTAACTATACAAGATAAATCTGAAGTTGCTAAATGTTGATATTGTAACTTTATGCAAATAAGCAGTAATTACTTTAATACGAAAACTTTTCCCAGTTCCACCTTGGCCCTCCATGTTGTAATGTAGGTTCAAAAGTACTGTATTTACATAATCCATTTTTATGTTTGAGTCCATGATCTACCGCCTGCTTTATGAAATTATATATTTGTAGTTGTTCTGAATTTAATTGAGATACCAAGTAATCCAAATACTCAATGTCCTTTTTCACTTCTCACTTGCATGTTGAAACTTGTCAATAGCAACCATAGCTTTGTTATCAGTCATGGTTGTCCGAGTGGGTCACCAGTCCTGGAAGTATCATTAGTTGTTGCAGTATTGTTGTTGAATTTTTGCATTAAAGTTACTCTCCTCTGGTATTAATTGTTCCAACGTTTGTATTTATGGCTCAGATTGAGGCACTGCAATGTCATTTTTATAACCATTAAATGCATTCCCAAAGAATTCAAAGGGGCCTATAATCTCTTCTTTCTTGGTTTAACTAGTTGAGAAGTGCTAAACAGTAGAATTCTTTCTTTACTCTGGTGTCAGAACTCAGTTTCGGATGATTAATAAGAGTAGGTTTGGAATGACATTGAACATTCATTGGTCCCTTCAATTAGAAATGTTCCTGTGTTTATATCTTCTGTCATATGTGTAGAACTGAGCAATGTCATACACCAATAGGTTTAGGAACACTGCACTTCTCTTCGGATAATATGTGTCTCTAACATATTGTTTTTTAAAATGTCTTTGTTAGCAGGGTGAAAATGTCTTTGTTAGCGGAGTGAAAATGCATGGGTGAAAATGTGCAAGGTATTAATTTTCAGGTAGGGAGCCCAAAATGCATTGGATGAATATGTGTCTGACCACCCAAGATAACATGTGTTTTCTGAAGTGCTGCAGAATAAAGCCTGGATTGGTATGTCTTCAGCTTTAAAATGTAGAATCACCTTGTTTCCAAATATTGTTTTGAACCATGGAAGAAAATTAGAAAATAATTTGGGATTGCATTTTAGATTAAATGGACGAATGGTTTATAGAATGTTTATGGCAGTGCGGCTTGACTCTGATGCTCTGATGCAGGACGGCACATCTGGTGGTTTCAATATGATGGAATATGGTGTCACACTTGCGATTTCTGAGGCAACCTAAAGAACGTCCTTGTAGGTTAGTAATGGTCTGAAATGGAGAGAAGTTTAAGGATTGTAGTAGTTCACTTCTCTTTAAGTAGCGGCGACTTTTTGAATGTCATCAGAAATATTCTTAGCTTCAGAATACTTAGCATTAATAGTCAAAATCTTGTCAAAGTGAATGTGTTTGCAGATTAGGCTGCATTTTTGTTGGTTGAATGGTTGATATTTTAACTGTGCTTTCTTTAGCAATTGCTTTCTATTTGTATTATTATGGTTAGGGTGTGTATAAACAGTATTAAATTTTTTAATACTCTTACCAATAGTGTTGTTTATCTATAAACATTCTTCTTCTTCTCGCTCTTCTTTTTGTTTTTTTCATCAGTCTTTAATGCAAAATGTCCTTTTCAGCTTGTCCTGGAAATGTTTTTAGTCACTGTGTTAAAAGTCACCAAATCTGTTGTATAAAAGACATAAAAAGGGAATGGTTTGAGGATTAATGATTTTAAAAAAAGAGTACATTTTGTATTTATTTTCTGTCTTTTGTTTTTTAACAGTAAACTATAATAAATGTACCTCTTTTATGTTTAAATATTTAGATGATAAAGCATAATGTTGACTTTTCTGCAAAATCTCTAAAGAACAAATACAGATGTAAAGCTTTCCAACAGTCACCCAAGTGGCTATGGTTGCATTTGTTGTTTAGTGGTATTGGGCTGTTTTGTAGCCCAGTAAGTATTATAAACTAATGAGATTTTGCTTTACTTCTTAACTGTATCAGTTATCTACTTTTCTATTTGTCTTCATTGTCATGTGATCAGAAATTTGAATATGTTAGTAGTATTGGGCTGTGTTCATGGCCTGCTTTCTTCTTTAAACCAGTCACATAATCTTTTGTTTATTAAATTTCTTATCTATTTATGTATTGTTTTTATTTTACTATGTGACCATACATGAGCATCACATGTCTATCTACTTCTAAAACTTTTTAGCCGCAGAATAGTTTATTATTTTGGATTTTGATAGCATTGTGCTTTATTTGTAGCCCAAAACTAATGTAAGTCAATCGTTGTCCTCCTTTCAAAATGTGTCAATGTTTAGTACTTTCCTACTGGCCAAGCAGCAGATGCTGTATCTCTGGCTTAGTGTTCCTCATTATTGACTGTCAGTACAGGAACAAGATGGTTCATGTTTGGCACAGTTTCATTGTTTGGCCAAAGAGCATGCCAAGAAAGTAGATTTTAAAACTAATGTTTTGTTGAATGGAGTAGATGGATCGGGTAAAGAGATTTGAGAATCAGTTACTCCCTCGAATTTCCTTTGTTAGTGCATGTGACTATCCACACTTTGTGATTATCTACTGTGGGGGTAATGATATATAGGCCACCTAACTGGAGTTAGACTAGATATTGAGATGAAGGAGACATTTTCAAACTTAGGGTTTGACAAGTTTCTCCATCACCACTGTGGCAGATATCCCATCCGCAAAAATATAAATTCCATTATATCCCAAGGGATTTATATTTCAGTGGACAAGATATCCATCACAGTTGTGCGGGAGTAGCTAATCCGCCAAGACCTCAATCTGGCCCTAAATGTCTATGTTTCCAAACACACATTTTGACT
Source organism: Pleurodeles waltl (assembly GCF_031143425.1). Classification (NCBI taxonomy): domain Eukaryota; kingdom Metazoa; phylum Chordata; class Amphibia; order Caudata; family Salamandridae; genus Pleurodeles; species Pleurodeles waltl. Next base: position 676,685,621 of record NC_090445.1, read on the forward strand.
TCACCAATATTCGTCAGAAACAAAAGTAGAAGTGGCCTACTTTAAATGCTGGAAAGTTTGAAAAAACTTGATGACATGTCAATAAGACAGTCTCAGCATTCCTCTGAGATCACGGACTGTCTTCCATTTTTCATTTGGATAATAAATATTCCATCGCAGCACTCTATCATCCAGGTGGTGTACATTTTACAAGCTATGGAGACCATATTTTCCTTTCATCATAATTGTAGCTTTATTTTGGCAGCAGCTACCATAAAAACAGTACAAATACACACATAAGACCATATTTCTCAATACAACATATAAAAATACAATTCTAAAATCCTTAAGATAAAAAAAATTCACATTGCCAAAACCCAGGGCATGCAAATCAGACACCAAATTACTCTATAAAGGGATGCACGTGGCTTAGTTTTTCTTAATATTCGTGAGCCTATGACATAAAATATTTAACCAAGCTTATATTCTAGATCAAACAAAAAACACAATAAACTTGAGCAAATAAATTACATTCCTAAAAACCTTAACATTTTTCCCCATACTAGGAAGAAGTCTGGTATAATACAATTATATAGTCAAAATCTAAAAATAACAATGTTAAATTAATTGAAAACACAGTCTCTATCGTTAAATAAATATTGTGTCAAAATGCTTGCTCTAATACGCCATGTGGCTGCTAAAAACTTTGCCACAGCACACACCACTGGCCCATGGGCGCTGGTACAACAAATCCTGAGAGCTGAATGGCGATCCCTAATTCCCATGGGCTTACAAAGAGGTCTTATCCAGGGGGCCCTTTGGTTTTTATGTGCGGGGCAGTAAAATAAAAGATTGCTAATTGTTTCCCTAGTATTGCACATTTGCTTCCATCTGGAAGTAAGATCGCGCACTGGTAGGGATCCTAATCTGAATCTTAGGTAAAGTGCACGTGCCACAGGATGTAAAATGGTATAAAAAAATGCTCAAACTCATAATGACACTTAAATGATAAAAAGCTGTCTGTCATACTACCCGACAGAACAGCTGCTAGGGTTGATGTTTGTACACTCAGTCAGTATGCATCTTTCAAAATCTGTGGGGCGTTTTTTGGAAGATGCAAAGGAACCGTCCAATGGGAGCCCAGCCCAAGTTTGAGAAAATCTCTTTTTACATACTGGCACCATGGGATTTTTCCAACCTGAGAGTCTCTTAAAAGCGCTCCTAGCCATATCCTAAAAGGATCTAGCACTGCAGTGGACCAAATCCGAATCCCATATTGCAGCGGTCTCAAGGCAGCAATATCAGCAATAGAATACAAGTTTAAATCCATTTGGATAGGCAAGGTAGGAGAACTCGAGGGAACTTTTAGCAGTGCCTTGTTAAGGAGGTTCTCTGCTCTTTCCATATTATCGAGCTTAATTTGGCCCCACAGCTCAGCAGCACACAAAGCACCCGCTCTGGCCTGCACTTTATAAATATCCACTGCAGGTGTGATAGGAAAGGTGGGCGTTCTATCAGCAAATCTCAAAATGCCCCCTGTCTTTTGTTTAAGGGACATAACACCCTTTGTCAGGTGTGATGTCCATTTGTGGGAATTTTCTAGTCTAATTCCCAGATAATCAAAATCACCAACATGTTCAAGAAACCATACCATCCAGGTAGGGTCTCAAGGTGCTGGGATTGGGGGTGGCCGGTTACTGCTCGAAAAGCCATGTTTTTAGGTGCTTTCTGAAGGTTAGGAGGTCCTGGGTCTTGCGTAGGTTGGAGGGGAGGGAATTCCAAGTCTTGGCAGAGATGTGGGAGAAGGATCTGCCGCCCGAGGTTGTGTGTTGGATGCGGGGACTGTAGCGAGGGTGAGGTCGGCGGAGCGGAGCTATCGAGTTGGTATGTGGAAGATAACTCGTTCGTTGAGGTAGGCCGGTCCAGTGTCGTGGAGGGCTTTGTGAGCGTGGACAAGGATTTTGAAAATTATCCTTTTGTTGATGGACAGCCAGTGTAGGGATTTGAGGTGGGTGGATATGTGTTCGTGGCGAGGGAGGTTGAGGATGAGACGTGCGGCTGCGTTCTGAATTCGCTGGAGTTTTCTTTGAAGCTTGGCTGGGGTTCCTGTGTAAAGGGCGTTGTGGTAGTCCAGTCTGGTGCTTATGGGGGCGTGGGTGACTGTTCTTGTTTCTAAAGGAATCCATTTGAAAGTTTTGCGTAGCAAGGGCCGGGGACTCAATTTTTTGCCAGACTCTCCCTTAACTTGTGATGTGATAGCAGATCTGAGATCAGCAAAGGTGACGAACAGCCTACCACCATCCAGGTCCACCACTTCGCATTTGATTGTAAGAAGGAGGAAGTCCTGATCCAGTATGGCCATCCCTCACCTAAAGCTTGCCTGCAAATGGTTTACAGACCCATTTTCTTCCATCCAGGCTCTGAGCCTACCCAAACCCTGGAAGGAAAAGATTTTCTGGAGATTTTCTAAAAGGCTAATCGGTCTGTAATTTTCCGGAGCCGATTTGTCCCCTTTTTTGTAGATAGGGACAATTATTGCACCCGTCCACGAGTAGGGAAAGATGTTGCTCTCCAGAATAGTATTTGAGACTCTATTAATAAAAGGGCCCCATAGTATCAAATCAGACTTATACAGGTCAGATTGGATCCCGTCTAGCCCAGGAGCCTTTCCTGATTTTTGGGCCATAATAGATGCCTCTGTTTCTTTCCTAGTGAACGGTGCAATAGTGCCTGCCCCATCAAAGTTATCCTTATGTGCAACCTCCATATCCACTAAGGAAGCAGAATCCTGGCTGTGGAGTTTAGTCAAATAAGAGATGCAAGTCTTTGCAGGGATGTGGCAATTCGGAATAGGGCTCAGATTTCATCCTTCTTGGGAAACCAGGGACCAAAATCGCTTTGTATCTGAATCCCTGACTGCTACCAGCAAATATTGCCATGTATCCTCCACCCACTGGGCCTTACTAGACTTAATTGCAGCAGCATAGTCACGCCTTGCCATCATTATGGCAGGTCTATCCTGTTGTCTAACTGCTTCCAAAAGGTCATGCTTGACCCTCCTGTAGGCATTGCTAAACCATGGATTTGGTTTAAGTGCTCTATGCCTCCCACTTCCCCTGTTTCCCCTAATAAAAAGGGAAGCAAGAAGCTCAACGTGTTTGGCCATGATTTGGTCAGTGGAATAGGGGTTGGATACAAGGGCAACTGAATGCCTAGAATCCAAATCAGGCATTTGAGCTACTAGAGCTCCTTTATTTGTGAAAGCCTCCCATCTTAATACATGCTGATTGCTAGCCACCTCCAAGGAGGGCATGACACTCTGATCTGGTTATTTGGCCCAGAACCAGGAAACCACCTGACCCACTCTAACAAAAGGGGGAAGTGATCACTATAACATTGGTCTCCCACTTTAAGGTCCTTAATTTCGTGCTAGATCCTAACATCAATGAGCAGGTTGTCAATCAGACTGCAATAGGACCCTCTAAAAAAAGAGGAAAGTGCTGGAATATCTGAAGGAAAACGCCCATTCTCTGGCCGTAGGCCATATAGCAGCATTAGCTTAATAATCTGCAACACCCTTGGGCTAGATTTAGGCTGGTTTCTCGCCATGGAAAAGGATGGAATTCCCCATATTGCATCCTCTTCCTGGATTAACTCTGCAAATAGGGAATTGGGCTCTAGGGAAGAGTTAGAGTTGCCGGCTATGATAACAAAATGCGAGGGAAGTTGATCAGCCACAAGTGTATTTAGCAGGGATATAGTTTCTGAGATTTTACTAGAGGGACCTGGTCTATTATATAGGTTAACGCACAAAAGCGGTGAACCCATTTTTGATTTAAATGAAACCACCAAAATATCAGGTGAATTCTTGTTGATTTCCTTCACTTCCCCTACCTCGGAAATCTTTACCCACGTAATAAGACCCCCTCCTGCCTTCCCCGCAGGTGAAGGAATGGCCTCTTTACAGAATGAGATATACCCTTGTCTGTATACATTAGTAGTGTCCCATGTTTCCAGGAAAAGACAAAGACTACATGAGTCAATAAGAGAACTCCACTCCGGATCACCAATCTTGTTCCGTAAGCCCGCTATATTCCAGGAAATTAAAGAAAAGTGGAGAGGCCTAGGGCTAGGATGGATGACAGTGCCAACCTTATAGCGAGGGACTAAGGGAAGGGTTGCTAAATCATCTATTATCCCTGGTCTCCCATCCTGAGTGGCACCCCCCACAATGGACTCCTGGAAACTACCCTCCAAGTTCCTACATAAGTTCCCACCCTCGTACAATGGAATAATATTCAGGGGGGCTATTGCTTCTTCCAGTCAATTAATGTCTGATAAATTAGAACTTGGCATTTTGTTTGGAGATTTCGGTTGCTTGCCCCAGGTCTCACACTCACTCCAGGGAGTGTCCACAGAAGGGACCGTTGGACTAGAAGAAGATGGCTCAACAGAGCCCATAGTAACAACCCCACTTACAGGGGTAGCTAGGGTATCCTCGGAGGGACAATTTGATTGAAGAACAATATTCAATCCATTGGGTAATGGGTTCCGGGCCTCCAGGGATATCAGGCCTTTGACCATGTCAGGAGTAACTAAAACTAGCTCCACAGTATCCAGGTGGCCTTGCTTGCCTATACGGTGCTTAGCAAAAGTGATATCTGAGTGGATAATGGAGCCACATTTCCTGACATGCCTTATCCAGTGGGTGGCCTTGTTCCTTAACAACAAACTTTCTCCGTACGTGTTTGCTGCTGACTTCGGGACGTTGCACATATAGATTGATTGCTCACTTTTATAGCTGTAATTTTTCCCTGTAGGTTGCCTAGCGAGGGTATTCCGTGGCTCTCCTATACAGGAGCTAGACTGCAAAGGATGGATGCTACGGCTAAATGCTCTGGGCACTTTTACAGTTCCCAATGGTGGTCCTGTTTTGGTCAATAGTTTATCGGGCCCTACGCCGGATTCCTTGCTCCAATCTTTAGCAGCAGGTAGGGTGGATTTAAAGCTTTTTTCATACGGAATCTCCCCACCCCTCTTCTTAACCTCCGGGCGAAGTAAGGTGAGAGCCTCAGACAGAATTTTTTTTAGGTCCTTTACCTCTTGTTTTAAATCCATGATTAGGTTGACCACTTCTATCTGGAAATTCCGACCCATAACCTGACTGTTTAACATTTGTAAATTGGGATCTGCACAACCTATCTCTAGGTTTTGATCAAGGTCTCCTGATGCAGAAAAGCGATTGGAACAGGGCATATCGTCCACTGTAGTAGTTCTTTCAGCAACACCCACATCTACCGTTTGCGTGAAACTTTGTCTTTTAGCCCCTAGATCAGCTGCTTCATCCAACCCCTCTGCAATTATCAAGTTTAGGTTGGGATCCATGCAGCTAGCTGGATTGGCCCTTTTGGATGCTCTAGGACTAAAAAAGGATAAAATGGGGGCACTGGTTGATTCTTTTGTAGCTTGGATCTCCTTCCCATTTAGCAGAGACTCCACCTCTTCGATTAAAGTGTCAATTTCGTTGGTAGCACAGTTGGAAAATATCTTTAGGTTTTTGTGGGATTTAGGGATTTTAGATGATGTGACTGCTGTCACAGGCCTCCCTTGTGCTTTACACTTCCCCATTTTATAATTAATATCGAAAGAACCTATAGATATAGCCAGAAACAAGTATAATGTCAGACCAGAAAACGTCTACCTTAAAATCAAGAGGTGTGGCCCGGCCCGGCCTCTTCCGGTTTCTGACGAGCACAGATGGGCCCACCCTTTGCCCGGGCGCGGACCGCGTGCGTCCCACATTGCGGGGATGCGTGGCGAGCTTCCAAGCGCTCGCGTTTTCAGGCTCCATCCCCTCTCATGGCACTAAATCCTGGGACACAGAGTCCCCAACCAACAAGGCAGCACAACAGCACAGCAAGGTTCCTGCGTTGCGGGGTGCGCGATGCGCTTTCAAGCGCTCCTGTTTTCAGGCTCCGCCCCCCTCTCCTGGCGCTGAATCCTTTTTCTTCGGTTCTGTTTTGTTTTCCCTGGGCCCTACGGTGGTGAAGTACTCCACGGGAGAAAAACCCTTTTTCTTCGGTTCTGTTTTATTTTCCCATGGCCCTATGGAGGTGAACTACTCCATGGGAGGAAAACCAGTCTGTCTGTGTGCTGTAATTATAGCCACATCTGCCGCTTTCACCGCCACTTGCGGCTATTTGTAGACGTTGTCACTGTTGCTGCCGCCGATCCGGGAGGCACCAAATCACTGATGCCAATTTGTATGGGGGGGCGGGAACTCACTTTACAGTTATCAGCACCAACTGTGGTACCAGTGCCCTGCTTCTGGGCGCACTCAAGGGCGAGTGTAGGAGGGAAGAATCGTTGTGCCGCAAGGCACTCCAAAGTGCTCCAAAATAGTCCAAGAGTGCTCCCTGTGACCCCCTGTAGCTTCCCTCAGGTCCACAGGTCCCAGGTACAGACTTCAAGTACCGGGTAACAGAGGGGAACACAGGGAGCTGCTGCTCTCTGGGACGCGTATCCCCCCTTTCCCACCTCCTCCAACTTGCCTCCACCTTCCGCCTTCTGCCTCTCCTCGTGGGGATTTTTGGCAGCCGTGCTCCCTATTCTGTACTCAGGGCTGCCTCGCAAAGACTCTCGGAGGCTCTTCAGAGGTGGTGGTCAGTTTTCTCTGTTTCTCGCTTTGCAGCCACGGGCGCAGTCTCATGGTTTCGGGGGTCGCGATCCCTGGGCTGCCGTGGTCTCTACCCCGCGGTCATGATCTCGGTGCTGTGCGGTTTCGGAGCCGTGATCTCAGAGCTGCGTGAGCTGCTGTGCTTCCTAGCTCCGCCCTCTGCCCTCTCAGAGAGAGTTGATTTTCCTTTCAAACCTTAAAATCTGGCTTAGCTAAACAATTTAAGTGTGTTTACTTTTGAAAACGACCAAAGGGCCTTGTAGGAGCCACTGTATAAAATCTGTAATTTCAATTTTTCATATGTAATGTTTTTAAAGTACTTCATAGACACTTTTGCAGTAGTACCATGGTACTTTGTAAAATTTCTACAACTAAGGGCATTTTTATACTTTGCACTGAATTTGCATCATTTTTTATGCTAATTCAGCACAAACTTAACTCTATATTTATATTTTGACGCTAGACCAGTCTAGTGTCAACATTTTGGAGTTAAAGTCATTTTTTGGATGCGTGAAACCACCTTGCATCAATTAGATGCAAGGTAGGCGTTCCCATCCAAAAAATGACTCAAAGCCCCTAGCACCTTATTTATCCTCCTGTGCAAAAAATGTGCACGGGGAGGCGGACCCAAAAAATGGCACTAAGCCTGCTTAGCGCCATTATTTAATGCCTAGGCCAGGGCAGGCGTTAGGGGAACTATGGACCCATTTCCATGGTCAAACACAATGGAAAGACCTCACAGGTGCCCACCCCAAGCCCCAGGAACACCCCTATCCACACCAGAGGGACACCAGAGGATGGCGGGACCCCATCCCAGGTAAGTAGGGTAAGTAGAGGTAAGTATTTTAAAAATGTTTTTAAAGTTCCATTGAGGGCCCTCAAATGGGCCCCCCTACATGGCAGTGAGTGCAATGGCCATGCCCAGGGGACCCTGGTCCCCTGTGCTGGCTATTGGGGTGGTGGGCATGACTCCTGTCTTTTATAAGACAGGAGTAATATGGTATGGATAGTTTTACGTCAGGAAATGACACCAGGCTTGTCAAATGCATTTTTTCTGCCTCTAACCAGCCTAGCATAAATGTTTGGTGCAAAACCCCCATACCACCACCCCCACCCAGCTAATGTCATTTTACTAGATGCTAGCCAATCCTTTGCGCCGTCTTGCAGGATTCCATAAATATGGCACCCGGCTGGCGCTCTAGAACAATGCAAGCCAGCACTATACTTTTTGACACAAAACTGCGTTTGTGCAGTTTTGCCTCAAAAAGTATAAATATGGGCCTAACTTCTCCTGCCACTACAGACTTAGGTACAGTGGTAGTTTCTATCCTATACTGTACAGCAACAACAAACACCTCTGTTTCAGAATAAAACATACAACACAGCAAAAGTATGCTGTAATTAACATGGCCGTTTGTCATTGCTATGGACCGCAGTAGTACCCATATCATGTTTTGTGTATTTTAACTTAACAACTAAAGAGCCTATTCACTTTGAATACCAAAAAGGATCATCTGTTCACCATAATCTATATTCCTGCCAAATTATATTAAACCCTCTTTGCCCATTTCTGTGCTCTATTCAGTATAAAAGTATATGGCAAATGCTTTGGTGGTAAAACCTGTTTTGGGACCCCTCCTTTATTCTTTGCACCCATTTCATGAATCACCACAGACTTCCTATCGCCAGCCAATGCAGAAAAAGATATAGATCTGGAAAGTTTTGTGGAGATTTCTCATACAGGACAGAGTGGCTACCACCACTTCGTAACATATATCAGTCACCACTGGGTAGTTATAGTAGCTTTAGTAAGGATTGTGTTTCCGTATGAAATGTCTGTATTGTGTTGCTAATAACTTTTGTGTTGTTTGACGAATCTCCATGAAACCTTTCAAAAAGTGCTACTTATTGGCTAGTTTGCACCTGGAAAGTCAAGCGGGACCAATAAAAAAGGGGGCTCAAAAACACATTTTCCCCATTCATTTTTTCATAGTAACTTTAGACACAACTACAGCCCAAACCACTAAACAAATTTGGTAGAAATTAGATCTCGGTTGAGAAAGATTGCTTTTTGTGATGTGGTGTAATTCTGTTCAGAAGGTTTTTGCAACAAATGCTCAAGAACGTTGTATATCCAGGACGCAAAGCCTCTGTGAAGCAGACAGCTCTGCAGAGATGTGTTTTGATGCCACCATCTCAATCAGGAAGTGGTGACAGCCATTTTAAGACTCAGCGCTTTAGTCCTGATTACGAGTTTGACAGTCTGTAGGCTGCCATGGCAGCGGTACAACTGCCGTCAGGTTGGCAGTCCGACCACTGTATTACGATGCATGCAGTTCCATAGACCAATGACTGCCATGGTCCCACCGGCAGGCAGTGAGGACCCATGCGGCTGCAAGACAGGCCAATGAAGCAGCTGGAGCTACTGATTCCACTGTACAGATTATGATGTTGCCTTCTGCCACTGTGACTGCCCCCAAAGTCAGATCTTGACAACCACAGCACATGAAACAGCACTCAGGATGAATCATATACAGCTGTAGGCATACATCACAAATTACTCAAGAACAGCAAAAATGAAGAAAAGCAATGGCAGAACAAATGTGTACCCAAAACAAACCTCTGGTTTATTAACTCAAGAGTAATGAGTATTAAAGGCCATTGACAAGTCCATTAGAACGTTTTTGCAGAGTGCTGTGCATCAGCTTGATTCTGATCACTGCTAAAGAAACTGCATAGGGAGGGGCATCAATTGGGCATGAAGGCATCTCAGGGATCATCCTTTGGTAGGATGTGGTTTGATTTGGGATGGGTGGGTTTTGTTATAGGAGAGGTGGGCTTCACTTTGGGGAGAGTGGACTTAACTTTGGGAGGTGTGAGCTTACCACTTGGAGGGGTGGGCTTCTTCTTATGGGTGGGAATGGGATGGCTGATGTCAGGGGGGGCAGGTGTGACAGAGGAGTAATTGGATGTGTAAGGGATGGGTCAAAATGTGGGTAGGGTCCTTTTAATTTTAGGAGAGGGTGGGGATCACAGGGGTAAGGGTGAAGTAAAAAAGGAAACTTTCTCTGGAAAAAACAGGTAGAGACCTCGGAAGGTATTAAGGGGTGGGAGGTTGAGGAAGTGGTTGTGTTGGCTGTGGGTGTTGTTGCTGCTGATGTATGCATGTCTGAGGCGTGCTTGGGTTTGGGTAGTGTCTGTTGCATGTGTGAGTGTGGGTGTTTTCATTTCTTAGAGTGCTGTGAGGTGGATGTGCTAGGTAATGTGGGAGTGGTGGCTGTGTTTGTCAGTGCTAGGTGGTACTGAGGTATGGTGTGTATGGTGGCTCTGTCTATGGGTGTTTGGGGTGGTGTCTGGGGGTATGGTGGGTGTGGTGGCTGTGTCTGTGGGTGTTGGTGTGGTGTCAGAGGGTATGGTATCTGTGGTATGTGGGTGTTGGGATGGTATCTGGGGGTAGTTTGGGTGTGGTGTGTGAGTCTGTGGATGTTTCGGTGATATCTGTGGGTATAGGGGTTTGGTGTGTGAGTCAGGGGGTGAGGATGCTAGATGTGGTGGTGTGTGTGAGTGACTGTTAAGTGCTTGTGTGTCAAAACTTATTGTGCTTGTGTTTATGTGTGCTGCTGTGTGTTGAGGTGGATGTGTGCAGATGTGTCTGTGAGCTTGCGACAGGTTGGGGAATAGCTAAGTTGGATGGGGAAGAGGTAAGTGGTGGGGGTAGGATTGTGGGGGGAGGAAGGGTACCGTCAGTGAGAAGGCCAGAGCCTAAAAAGGGCTCTGTAGGCCAGACATGGCACTGGGAATGCCTTCCAGGTACTCAACCATCTGATGGAGCTGGCTACCCTGTACCTGGATGGCATTCAGAATGGCAGTCTGACCCACAGAGATACTCCTCAGGAGGCCAATAGCCACCTCACTCAGGGCCATGCCAAATGCATGGGCAGTGCAAGGACCCCCGTGGGGCCCCCTGCATCCCATCTCCGCCAACCTTTACATGGAGGGGCAACCCCCATGTGAACGCCGGAGGAGAGGGGGTTTACATGGCGGTGGTGAGGGGGTTTGTAATGCTTGTAGTGCAGCCCTGGTGGATTGGGACCATCAGCATGTCAGGCCGTCGGGTGGCCGAAAAGTGGCGGTGTTGGCGGTCCGACCGTGGCACAACTGCCACGGTCGTAATGTGGCTGCTGTATCGCCACATTGGCGGAGGTCCGCCACCGCAGCCTCGGCAGTCTGAGAACTTCTCTTGATGGGTGATTAGTACTCCTAAGAATACCATTCTAAGATTGCATAAGTAAAAGCCAATAGTGCTTTGAATGTTGTAGCGGCACAGAACTTCTCAAGTACCTGTAGAATGCCCTTGACATGTTGCTCAATGGGGAGGCACATCTCTGACCCTTTTTGTCATGCAAACACAGATTCCCTTGGATGAATGTTTGTACACAACCACATATGATTCCCACATTACAGCAGGTCACTCCCTGATGCCTGTCAACAGTTCGACAATGTCAAGCACTAACCTGTTTGTCCCACTGAGAGACAATGTTGATGAAATTGCGTATTCCCAATTCCTCCTAGATGTTACGTGTCTCCCACTTAAATGCACATGATCGGCAACTGAGCGCCCATGGAGAAAGGGGATGGATGAAAGAGAGAGAGACACACTGGAGCCACAGGTCCGGATCTGAATGACTGGTGACATTCCTTGAAGAGCCACAATTTCCTATGCTAATTTTTGACTACTATGTGCACACTAGGTGTACCTGTTAGGTTCCCCTTTCCCACTTTAGATGGATCTCACTCCCTCGAGGAATTTTTGGGAAATTATGTGGATTACCTGTAGTTAAATAAGAACCTTGAACCACCTATAATATCTATGACTACTCCCACTGCGACACCAGATTGATCCAAAAGCACCTTAAATAACTTCTACCTAAATGTACTTGAAGTTCCGTGGATTTCTTGTTTGATGACCTTGCTTAGGTTTCCTAAGATGCTGACTCACTCGACTCAATAGGCATTTAAATTGGCAACAAATTATGACAACATATTCACAGGTAATTAGGTTTGCAGACATTTAAGGGTTCATTTACTCACTCTACTTTGAATTCCAAGGAACACACATTCGGTGTCCTCTGACCACACTGAAAACATAGGGTTAATACCAAAAAATCACAGTGCAATATTTGCACTGCTCTGGGAACATAGATTGGTTTAATATCAAAAGATAACAGTGCAATGTTTGGAATACTCTGGGCACAAAGGGTTAATATCAATAACACAAGCAATCAGTTTTATCACTGTTACATCACAGGGTAAGTTGAGCAAAGCAAAGAAACTTTCAGGCCATTCACAGAATGTTCCATATCACCAGCACCAATTTTGCGAATGTCATATTAAATTTTGCAATAACAAACGTATTCACAAGACATTGTTTTTATGATAATTGCAACAAAGAATTTTCTTTCTGCAATATATAGCAAGCAACAACAATAAGCATTAATATGCACCTAGCAGCAAGCATCCCAGTGACTTAAATGCCAATAATGTGCCTTCTTAGGCGCATCGTGCTCCGAAACATCCCACTTTCGAACATCAAGTCAGCAACTGTCAGGTTTTCACAAATAAATATTTTCGAGCGCACAGCGCTTTACCACCCTTTTAGTAGTCAATTCTCTCACTCTCTGCAACTCCCCAGAAGCTGCATCCAGGATACAGGACTGAATACATGGAGGAGCACAGAATCCTTCTCTGCAGACGGTGACCTTCACAGAAAGCAATTCACTCAGGCTGGGTGTGGTTTAAATAACTCCTGCATCCAGCCACACCCAACCTGAGTCATAGAGAGCCACACCCAGTCTGAGTCATAGGGATTGTGGAGGCTTGAGCAACACGTGTCCTAAACAAACAAGCATTGGTCTTTGTAAACAAGCATTGGTATCTGTAAAACATTCTTATGGGTTTACACCAAACTTTGGTCCCTGCAAAGGCAGATGATTGGTTTAAGAGTTCTTTACTGGAGCCCATCTAGGGTTCCAGGCCTGGCATTACACCCCTCCCAAGGCTTTACCAATTGGTTTTGGTTTGTTGGTATTGATGGTGAAACTGCCAAACCAATCGGGGAGCATGCACATGTCCTGCTGGTTCCTGTGAAGGATCCCATAAGCTCATACTTGTTTAGAGTCTAATATGACCTTGACCACATACTACAGTTGATTATCCACAGAGATTGGAAGAGGACTTTTTGGGCAGTGCATCAAGTCTGCTACCGGTTTTAATAACAAGACGTTTAACACTGGGTGAATCTATAGTGAAGTTGGAAGTTCTAGCTTCACTGCACCCTCACTAATCTTTTTGATGATGGCAAAAGGACCCACAAATCTTGGATGAAACTTTCATCCTCCCTTCAAATAACAAAACATTTTGTCCTGCTTTACAGTTTGGCACCTGGGGTCTTTTTTGTTTGCATATATTTTGTATGTCTGTTTTGCTAATGTTAGGTTGTCTCATGCATTTTTTGAACGTGGCTAAATTGTTGCAAAAAGCCTTGCTCAGCAGGAGTGATTAACTGACGTACCACACTCAAATCCAATATTCAAGGATGATACCCATAATTGCAATAAAAGGATGAATATTCAGTGGACACATGGATTACAATTTTTTTTGCAAATTTGGCTGCCCACAAGCACTCAGCCCAATCCACTTCTGAATCTAGGAGATAACAACGCAAATATTGCTCCATACACTGGTTGATGCTTTCGGTTTTCCCATCTGATTGTGGGTGGTGACTTGATGACAAGTGGACATCCATTTCCAATTCTTGAGAAAGGCATTTCCAAAAGTTGCACACAAACTGCATTCCTCAGACACGACTACTGAAGGAAGACTATGTAAATGGACTAATGATTTTAGGAAAACATGGGCTAATTCTACAGCTGAGGGTAGAGCTTTTAGAGAGATAAAATGTGCCATTTTGGTCCAATAATCTGCCACTACCAGAACAGTGGTGAACCCAGACTGCGATTTTGGTAATTCTACCATGACATCTAAAGATACAGTGTGCCAAAGCGCAGGTGGTGTGGGAAAGGATTATAAAAGACCAGCGGGGGCTTGATGTGAACTCTTCCCTTGAGCGCAGATTACATAATTTGCTTCAAACGCCCTTGGGTCTTTAGAAATGGATGGCCACCAAAAGTTTACTTGATGGATCTCTAGAGTCTTTTTCTCCTGTGGGTGACCAGCAAGCTTACTAACATGGCACCACTCACAGGCTTTATCTTGCAGTGTTTTTGTGGGTAGGTATACCTTTTGTGCTACACTTCAATTCCCCACAGCTAGTAATGTCAGTAGTGTGGTGTTGCAGATTTTCTATGGTTACTAACATTTCCTGCTCTCATTGCACCTCTTGCAAGAAATCCAACTCACAGGTTTTGGCCCCAATTATATTGTCTGGTAAAATAATAAAAGATAGTTCTTCCACTTGTTCAGTAATGGTGTGAGCTAACCTAGAAAGAGTGTCTGCTTTTCCATTCTGGCTACCTGGTTGAAACTGGATAATAAAGTCATAATCATTAAAGATTTGAGACCACCTCAACTGCTATGTAGCGAGTGTGCGGACTTGAGGAAGTGCAAGTTCCTATGATATGTTAAAATGGTAACAGTATGTAGACTCCCTAGAGATAATGCCTCCACTTCTTAAAGGCCTGTTTAATTGCTAGTAATTCTCAATCAGCTACTGAATAGTTAGTTTTGGTAGGGTTCAATTTGTGGGAAAAGTAAGCCACAGGATGGAGCTCATGGTTCCAATATCGTATTGAGACAAGACACCACCTACCGTTACTTAAGAGGCATCCTCCTCTACCACAAATGGTTGTATGCGATCCGGGTGTCGTAAAATGGGGGCGGTACTAAACTTGTCTTTCAATTAGTGAAAAGCCTGATCTGCCTCTTCTGCCCACTGAAACTTCATCCCTTTCTGAAGTAACTTTGTGATGGGAGCTACAATGGTGGAAAAGTGAAATATAAAATATCTATAAAAATTGTCAAACCTTTGGAAGCTTTGTACTTCTTTGACACTTTGTGGAGCTTTCCACTGAGCAATAGCTTCAACTTTTCTAGGGTCTATTTGTACCCCATTTGGAGTTAGGATATACCCGAAGAATTACAGTTCTTGAACATGGAAACTACATTTTTTGATCTTCGCAAAGAAGTTATATTGTTGTAAGGCTTGCAAAATGGCCTTGACATGCGCAACATATTCTTCATATGTGTTGGAATATATCAAAATATCATCAATATAGACAACAGCACACTGATCAATAAAATCACATATTGCCTCGTTGATACAATATTGGAAAGCAGCAGGGGCACTACAGAGTTCGAAAGGCATGAAGAAGTACTAATATAAACCAAATTTGTTCCAGAAGGCTGTTTTCTACTCGTCACCCTTCCAGACTCTCACAAGATGGAATGCCCCTTGCAAATCCACATTTGTTTGTATGAGTGCATTTTAAACCTGATATATAAGGGTTGATATCAAAGGTAGCAGATATCTATTTTTGATTGTTTCTTGTTTAGGGCTCTATAATCAATATAAGACTTAATATCCCACCATCCCTTTCTTAGGAATGAAAAATAGTGGCAACAAAGCTGGGGGCCTAGAAGGTCTTATAAATCATATGGCCAGCATGTCATCTAAAGACTCTCGCAAATATGAATTCTCCCTTTAGTTACACCATAAATTCTACTGCAAAGAATTTGGGAGCCTGGCTGTAATTCCATCCAACACTCAAAGGGTAAATGCAGTGGTAACATGGTGGCCATCCCCTTGTCGAAGACAACTGCAAAATCTTGGTATACTGAAGGTAACTCAGGTTCTTCTTTCTCTGCATTTTCTATGTGTTAGAAATGGGGTCTTTGGTTGGCAGTCAGGTTACCCCCTGTCCAAGCAAGGACCCTCACTCTAGTGAGGGTAAGTCACACACAATCCAAATTATCCTGTGCCCACCCTCTGGTAGCTTGGCACTGAACAGTCAGGTTTAACTTAGAAGGCAATGTGTAAAGTATTTGTGCAATAAGTCATACAATAACACAATATAGCACCACAAAAATACACCACACAGTGTTTAGAAAAATATATAATATTTATCTGGATATTTGCAGGTCAAAACAATCAAAGATGCAATAAGTAAATGTAGAGATATCACTGAAAAGTGAAATAAAGTGTCTTATGTCTTTTTAAAGCAAACAAAGTCTCTTTCAAGCACAAACTACCTGGTTTGCATGAAAAATCTCTGCAAAGGGGCCGCAAAGGAGGAGAAGCGTGGAAACAAAGGGGTGTGCGTCAATTTATCGAGCCGCACACAGCGATGCGTTGTTTAGTTCCCACGCAGGGACGGATGTGCATCGATTTCTGGCGCTCGGGTTGAGGGGTTTTCAGACACCCTGGGGTCTGCGCATGCAATCCTGGGCTTGCGGAGCGAAGTCACAAGCGCTGCGTCATTCCGGTGGGTGTTGCGTGGAAGTTTCTTCCGCATGTCAGCCGCTGTGTCGATTCCCTTCTGGAAGTTGGGCTGCGTCGTCCCAGGTCGGCTGTGCGTCAATCCGGTGGGCCGTGCATCGACGTTCCGGTCGCAACGCAGGCGGCGCAGTGATCTTCTCCTTGCGAAGTCACGCTGCGTTGTTCCGGTTCGGCGTGCGGTGAATTTCCCACTGAGGGGCAGGCTGTGCGTCGGTTTTAGCAAGCTGTACATCTAATTTTCACCACACAATGAGTCCAGTTGCAAGGGAGAAGTCTTTTGGGTCCTGAGACTTCATGGAACAGGAGGCAAGCTCTGTCCAAGTTCTTGGAGAGCACTTCTTCACCACAGCCAGAGAGCAGCAAGACAGCAGGGCAACAGCAAAGCAGCAGTCATTCACAGAAAGCAGTCAGGTGAGTCCTTCGGGCAGTCAGGCAGTTCTTCTTGGCAGGATGCAGGTTCTGGTTACAAGTTTCTTCTCCAGGAAGTGTCTGAGTTGGAAGGGGCAGAGGCCCTGCTTATATACCCAAATGTGCCTTTGACGTGGGGGAGGCTTCAAAGAGTGGCTTAGAAGTGCACCAGGTCCCCTTTCAGTTCAATCCTGTCTGCCAGGGACCCAGTAGGGGGTGTGGCAGTCCTATGTGTGAGAGCAGGCCCTCCACCCTCCCAGCCCAGGAAGACCCATTCAAAATGCAGATGTATGCAAGTGAGGCTGAGTATCCTGTGTTTGAGTGAATGCACAAGGAGCTGTCAACTAAACCCAGCCAGACGTAGATTGTAAGGCACAGAAAGACTTAAGTGCAGAAAAATACTCACTTTCTAAAAGTGGCATTTCTAAAATAGTAATATTAAATCCAACTTCACCAGTCAGCAGGATTTTGTATTACCATTCTGGCCATACTAAACATGACCTTCCTACTCCTTTCAGATAAGCAGCTACCACTCAAACAATGTATGAGGGCAGCCCCAATGTATGAAGGGAGCAGGACTCACTGTAGTGTAAAAACAAATTTAGGAGTTTTACACTACCAGGACATGTAAACTACACAGGTACATGTCCTGCCTTTTACCTACACAGCACCCTGCCCTAGGGGTTACCTAGGGCACACCTTAGATGTGGCTTATATGTAGAAAAAAGGGAGGTTTGGGCTTGGCAAGTACTTTTAAATGCCAAGTCAAATTGGCAGTAAAACCGCACACACAGGCCTTGCAATGGCAGGTCTGAGACAAGGTTAAGGGGCTACTTAAGTGGGTGGCACAATCAGTGCTGCAGGCCCACTAGTAGCTTTTAATCTACAGGCCTGGGCCAATATAATGCACTCTACTAGGAACTTATAAGTAAATTAAATCGCTCAATTGGGTGTTTAAAGGGAGAGAGCATATGCACTTTAGCACTGGTTAGTAGTGATAAAGTGTGCAGAGTCTAAAAACCAGCAAAAACAGCAACTCAAAAGTGGAGGGAGGCAGGCAAAATGTTAGGGGTGACCACCCTAAGGCTATCAGGTCTAACTTTACCAAATCGCAAAACGGGATTGCGACTCGCAATTAGGAAGGGGTGTTCCCTTCCTAATTGCGACTCACAGTCCCATGTATCGCGGTCACAAAACAATTGCAGTTAGCACCAGTGTCACACTGGTGCTAACACATTCGCAAACAGGAAGGGGTCTCCATGGGACCACTTCCCCTTTGTGAATGTCACTGAAAACATTTTTTCCGACTGCCTACTCTGAAAAAAATAAAACAAAAACGTTTCATTTTTTGTTTTTTATCTCGTTTTCCTTAAAGGAAAAAGGGCTGCATTACAAAAAAAAAACTGCTTTATTTAAAAGCAGTCACAGACATGGTGGTCTTCTGTCTCCAGCAAGCCACCATCCCTGTGAGTGCTGCCATTCCCAAGGGGGTCGCAAATTGCGACCAACCTCATAAATAATCATGAGGTGGGAATTTGCGCCCCCCTTGCGAGTCGCAAATAGTGTCAAGGACACTATCCTACATATGGTTTTGCGACTCGCAAATTGTGAGTTGCTCTGACTCGTGCAAATAAAAAGATTGATACATGTAGCCCTAAGTAACTTACCTCAAAATATACGATCTCGCTAGTGCTTTGTAAGAGCCAAACACACAGTTCAGCCCCCTCGGAGTCCAAATTGTGCATCTGGCTCAAATGAACATCCAACCATTGTTTAATCAGTATTCTATTGTAGATTATCAATAAGTAATAACTGAAAACATGATAAAGAACTGTATGCAATTGATCACAATGAAATTAGAACTCTACAATCTTGCGAGTGTCCCGTGAGCTGCTTGCGAGCCTCCCAATAGAGTGATCACACCTCAAGAACAGATTATTGGTACTTCTCTTCTTACAAGAACAGGTAAAATACACAGTCATTTCAGAAATAGTGAATATTTATCTGCTTGATACTCAGACATATTTTTGAAACAGTTTGCAAACTGTGAACCATATCCTGTTATGTTATAAAAAAAATAATTTTCAAAATAATCTCTCTACACAACATACACTATAAAGTCATTCTACCCTAAATACAATAACAAAATAAAAAAAAATTACTAAAACAACATTAGAAATCCACTGAAAAAAACAAAGGTTGAAGTGACATTATAGTTAGGTGAAATAAAAATATCTGTTTTAATTTCACAAAAACCCTTAGAAATTCACAGAATAAATACAAAGGTTAAAGTAAAGTTATAGTTATGTAAATTTCTCAGTGATAACATTATTGTTTTAAATGAAAGAAACACAGATATTAAGCAGTTATGGTTAGCAGCACTAACTATAACTTGTGCCTTGAGATGCATTACTTATAGCCTCACATATGACATCACTCATAACATGTTTTATGACATAATTTCTGACATCACTAATTTGGTGTAAGTCCGTTCAGTAGTTTTCGACCTGTTGAAGAAAAAACAGATTTGTGTATCTAGGGATGTGGATCCTCTGCGCATTCAACAGATCTCATGCTGAGATCTGATTGGCTGCCAACACCTCAACCAGGAAGTTCTGGCAGCCATTATGGGACTCAGCTGAGTTCCCAAAGAAAGAGTAAAACAAAACAAAAGGGGAGGAATACCCTGACCTCCTAGATCTGGTGGTGGGAACCCCTTCTGCGCCAATATATTTTTAAAAACATTTTTGCTGCAAACATTATGTAAGATACATGGATATTGGCAACATTTTTTAAAACAGAAGCACAGTCTCCCAAGCTTGCTTAAACCTCAGCCCTCGGGTGGGCCAGCTGGCAATCTGTAATAATTATGTCAGGAAGGGGGGTGCACCTGGGCCCCTCACCCCATGGTTGATTTTGGCACTGTAGACAGCCACCTCTCCTGTACAAGGTCAATTTTCATGAAGGTGGGTGATGTGGACCCTCTCCTGGGCCCTTCATGGCTCTAGGGATCATCACCTCCCGGAGCAAGGGCGATTTAGCAAAAGTGGCAGGGAGCCACGCAGCCATCCTCCAGGGCGACTTTCAGCCCCAGGGACTACCATCTCCCTTGGGCAAGGCTGATTTTTCATTGGGGAGGTGGGCTACGCAGCCCCCTTTCCAGGCCATTTGTGGCCAGGGGACCACCTCCTGGAGCCATTAATATCCTTGGGGACCACCACCCTCCAGGGCCAGCTCCCTATGTCCAGAGGTGCCCACCCTCATGACAAAGATGTCTGCTTTCTCTTGGAGAGATATCTGACAGCTCCCTTCAAGCGAGAGCATACAGTAAGTCTGCTCCCACGGGGCTGATGTAGGAAAAATGCTCCCACCTGCTGGCAGCAGACTTTTCATCTGTTTTCCTGCCCATTGTCAACCCATTGTCAAGCAGGCAGGAAAACAGATGATAAATTTGTTCCTGCATGCAGCAATGCTGGCTCCTGCTGGAGGCAAGGAGCTAGCTACAACCCTTGGGGCATTAAGGCTCTCCCTGTGGTCCACAACAGTGCACTCTGGGTGCTCTAGGTGATGCTACAGGACCCAACAACAAGTGGCTCAGCCACAGGGGGTGGAATTTCCAGGGCAAAAATCAGCCCAGGGAAGTGGGCCACATGGTCCACCTCCCCCCCACTAATTGGCCAGGCCCCAGGGCATGGGGCCCCAGAGAATGGGATCCCCAGGGCCAAAATAAGCCCAGGGAGGGGGGTTTCATGGCCATCCTCCTCTTTTATTACCCAGGGCATGGGGTACCTGGGGCTGTTATTGGTTGTAATTGGTCCAGGGAAGGGGGCTACATGACCCCCTCCTGGTTTGCCTTCATATGGGGAGTAAGCCACAGGGCCTGGCCCTAGGCTAGGCTATTCTGCCAAACCCCCCCAGAACAAGTCCAAAAGCCATGCAAGGCATGTGGGTGGGTCTCAGCTGGGGGGTCGCTGCACAGGCCCTGCAGCTGACCCACCTCCATGCACAAATTAAGGTGGTGCATGTGGGGGATTGGCTGGAAGGCCCTGTGGCCAACTCCCACCATGCACAGCCAAAGGCTGTGCGTGGCACAGGATTGGGTGACTACTGGGGGTTGGTTGCAGGGACCTGCAGCCAAAACCCATCATGCACCTCCTAGGGCTGTACACCACAGGGGTTGGATTAATATAAGGTAATAAAATATTACTTAACGTTTGATAAACCTTAGCAATGCACTGGAAAAAACAAAGGTTATAGGGATGTTATCGGTAGGAATTCACATTGAAAAAACCTTTGAAAATCACTAAAAAGTTTAGATGGACATTATAGTGAGTTTCAGATTTCGCATTTTTCAATTTGCTGATGTTTGTTCCAAACCTCAAGTTGTATGTTTTTGTACTACCTTATTGAAAACAAATATATTAAAAATGTTAGAAAACACAAAAAAGTATACTTATTGAAAACTGGTAACAAAATCATCTCTTTTCAGAGATACCCTATTGGTTCATTATTTATGTTATTTGCACTATGTTTCCCTGTTTTTCCCTTTTGTAAAAACTCTTGTGAGAACCAAAGAAGGCCACCATAATCAGCGGATCTGACAATCCTTTTGTGAGAGTTTGCGAGCAGCACACAAGAGCCAATGAGACAATCTCTCATGTGCAGTCTGAGGGTGCAGTGCTTCCTGGTTTGCTCTTGCAAACTTCTCATGAGACCTGACTTTTGGTAATGGATTTTCCATTTACACTGAGCATATGCTGATGTAGTATGTATAATTTACATACACCAACATAGTAGCAATGTGTTTAGTTTAATGAAATGCAATCCATTAAATATTTGTGAGGAAAAATAAACCACTTAGATTTATGAAGAAACATATATGCACTATGTGATCAACATTTACCCATAGTACAGATTTATACTCATTTATTGTTTTAAGTCCATGTATTATTGTAAGAAAACGTTAAATCATTACATTGTTGTTATCCTTGGTAGACCTCATAATGACAATAAATATGAACTTTAAAGCTTTTTGTCTGTTTGTATCTACATAGATGTTTCTAAATATGATTTCCCCTTGGACTTTGGTTGTTGAAACATACAATAGGAATTTGGAAGTGACCAGGGTAATCTCTGCTTTACTCTAAGAGAAGCTTCACACATTCAGTCCAGCCAAATGAATTTTTAAGGTTGACTGTGTAATTACCAGAGTTGATTGAGGGCCTGATTTAGAGTTCAGTGGATGGGTTACTCCATCACAGCGGTGACAGATATCCTGTCCAGGGAAATCTAAACCCATTCCATCCTGAGTGTCCATGATGGAATATAATGGCCACAGTAGTGTACATTTTATTATGAATTGATATCTGACCAGCATTAAAGTTAGTGATAAAGGTTTCTTATACCAGCAACTCAGCATCTTTGTAGCATGAGAATGAGATATTTCATCTTATAGCTAATGTAGACAACATTTCTGATGTGCAATCTGGACAGGAGTTGTTCTGTACAGATTTCATAAAGAGTTTATCAAATAAAGCTGACCTGCAATCTGGTACTGTAAGGTACACAAATCACACTGATTGAACCTCTGTTCTGCTTGAATAGTGACAATTTCTACATTCAATGTTCCAAGAATAGTTTCTTGTAAAGAAATCATTAATTGTAATTCCCTCATTTTCTAATACATTTAGCGCTATGATGCATCTTGTTGCACATTCAACGTGAACCTTGTACCACTATAATAATGGTCAACCTTATAACGTATAAATGCAAAAAATGCAAGAGAATTAGACATGTGTTTTTCAGTGTGTACTAAATTGACAAGAGTTCTCAAAGTTTGACATAAAGGTTTCTCTTTCTTTTAAACAATGTTTTCAACCACCGGTTGTAGGTGGGATAGAACATTAATTATTAGATTACAGTAACATGAAACTCCAGATGTGTTAGAAAATGGAAATTACATTACTGACTTCATTGCTTTTTAGGTTTTCAAAGTCTTTTTTGATTCTTTACTTTGTTTTTAAATATTTTAATAATCTACATTCTAAGAACATTTTTCACTTTCTATAACTTGGATGCTTCTAAAAAATGAGACATACGCTGAGAGGAGCAGCATAGATCCCTCACAAATGATTGTACTCTATCACACTTGATAAGTCAGCATTGAATTTGCTCTCATCAAAAATAAGAAGGGACAACCCTGACAGTTCTTTTCCCTGTGATAAAGCAACATAAGGAATGCCTTTGTGAAAGACAATGTGATATATATATAGATAGATAAATATATATATGTATATATATATATATATATATATATATATATATATATATATATATATATCATTGCTGCATCCAAACTTAATCCTTGGGTTTTGTAAATGCTCACAGTATAGGCCAAACACAGAGGAAACTGTTGCCTTTTCATGTACAGATCTTTTCCCATAAGAAATGTAGCAGTGCACCTTCCGATTTTTTTCCTTCTTCAGTGTGATCAAATGTAGTCAGAATATATGAATGTTCTGTTCTTTTGGAAATGGAATATGTAATGAAGTCTATTACATTTACCATTAAATTCCTCCTCAACGTTCAGATTTCTTTGCAATATTATTCTGGCATTTTTACAGAGGTTCAACGTATTTTCTAAACCAGTAGTATATGAAACTGTTTGCTCTAGTGATTCCAATTTCCTTACTACTCATTGACATAGTGGTAAGTTTAAATCTTGATATTCCTTTTTGTCTTTATTAGTTTCTCCAAATGAAGCTTTTCTAAGTGAAATTATTCAGATTCATCCAATGTTGGAATTAGGCATGCTATGTCTTTCTTAATTTTCATAATGTGTTACATTATAGAAGCAGGTGACGTCTTGTTCGGAGATGGAGACATAACCATGCAAGAAGAAACAGCTAATTGTTCCTATGCTCATGTCTTTTAATATATTCCCATACACAACATTGGCTGCCTGTGTCATATTTTCTATCAACTCAGCAAACTTGAAATTTGACCATATGTTAATATTTGCTATGCTCCCTATTGACTTTTTTAGTTTCTTCAGGAACATGTTTTTTAAAAACGGGTTCACCTTTGACTGGAATCAACTGTAGAAGGTCAATAAAACCTATGACATGTTTACCACCAAACAAAACATCATAGCCAGTTTTGAGGGCCTCTTGCATCTTCAGATAAATGAAAGCTAGCATAAGGTTTGATACCATGCTAACCTCATCAATAATCAAAACTTTTAATCTCTTGAGAACTCTGGACTCCTCATGAAAAGCATCACCATATAAATTTAGGAGTTTTAGTTTGTTGTCAAGTTCCACAGGCAACATTAGTATTCTGAGCAATCAATTCCTTTAGTGTTCTGAGCTGCTAGTCCAGTATGAGCAATCACAACACATGATAGATCACACCTAGTTTTTCTCTGAACAAATGCACTCATCACTTTAATCAGAAACCTCTCCCCTGTACCTTTCTGACCACTAACATAGTGACATATAAGCTTAAATTAAATGTTTTACCAGTAAGTTCAGACTTATTACGTAGCTTTCTATGTTCTACAGGTTTTGTTATTTGATCAAAAATCCTTAGCTGTTTTTCATTTAGTTGTGAGATAAAACTTTCTAAATCGTTATTCTCACTCCTCACTTGACCCATAGCACTTTCTACTTCATTCATTGCTATGACATCTCATTTTCAATGATTGGCTAGCCAAGTGGCCCTGACCTCTGTCAATCTTGTGAGCTGTCCTTTACAACTTCCATAGCAATTGTTTCCTCCTGGTGGATTTCATAATTTAACATTTTCTGATATGTGTGAAACACTTCACATTAAATGTTATTGTTCACTGCATTGAAAGCATCTCCCTAATAGTAACAGTCACTTAGCAGTTCAGTTTCTGAATGCCAAGATTTAAGAAGCTGCAAGAGAGGCAGGTTTAATCGTGGTCCCCTAACATACCTTATTTTAAATATGTTGTCCAGATGTTTTCATTTCTGTGTTTTTGATCATTTGAGAAGTAATTTAGCTTGGGTAGACATTGCTGATCAAGGCTGAATTATTCTGGGCAATATTTTTCAAAATGGCAGATGTGTTGCAGAGATGATGTAATATTTCAGAAACATGTGAACTATACTTAATTTTGGTGTTAAAATATAGGCCCTCATGATGACAATGGTGGTAAATCCCGCTTACCGCTGCGGTGACAGCCGCCAACATACCGCCGCAGAGGCGAATATCTATTCGCCAAATTTTGAAACACACACACACCAATCCGACAGAATACTGCCACATACACAAATCCACCAGCCCAAAGGTCAGTGCTAAAGTGGCGGTAGGAACACCAATACCATTACGCCAACAAAACAAAGCCCACCACATCATGACCCACCAAACACCTCAGAAGAAATTCAATGGCGGTAAACCATTGCGGTACACACTGGCGCGCTCAAAATGGACACCAAAATACTAAACTACACAACAGTGGCCAATACCAAAAACGCACACCTGATACTGATACACACACCACACCCACCCACAGCACTATAAAACACACACCCACATTACACACAACCCTTTACGTATACAAATAAGTGGCACCAGAATGACACCAAGACCACTGCGACAACTAGACACACATACTACATACACCCATACATCCCTCATGCACCTCACTTCACACACCCAACCACAGCACCCAACACCCACACACTTATACACATCACACAACACCCATGTCCCCACAAAGGCACCCCCATTTCACAGATGAGGAGTTGCAGGTCATGGTGGAGGAAATGGTCCGGGTAGAGCTACAGCTGTTTGGAGCACAGGTACAGCAAATATCTGGAGCTATGGCGAAGAATCGTGGACAGGGTGAATGCTGTGGGACAGCATCCAAGAACAAGGGACAACATCAGGAAGAGGTGGAACGACCTACGGGGGAAGGTACGTTCCATGGCAGCAAGGCACCAGCTCGCAGTACAGAGGACTGGCGGTAGACCCCCACCTCCTCCCTCACAGCTCACAGCATGGGAGGAGCAAGTCTTGGCAATCCTGCATCCTGAGGTACTCACTGGAGTTACCGGAGGACTTGACAATAGTGAGTCAACATTTACTACTTACCACCCCCCATACATGCATGCCATCTCACCCCCTTCTCCCTCACTCCCATCACTCCACTTCATCCCACACACTGCACCTACATATATGACTTACCCCAATTCCAAGCCCTGCATGCAATACCAATGGATGGACAGCCCTCCCAGCCCTGCATCGACACCCATCACAAAAGCATGCACAGCAAAGGGGAATTAACAATCCCACAATACATCACCATACACAAACAAAGGTGGCAGGGCAACAGCCAGACATAGGGAAAGATAGGGATGTACCATATATCACATACATGAAGGAACTTATAAGTAAATTAAATCGCTCAATTGGGTGTTTAAAGGGAGAGAGCATATGCACTTTAGCACTGGTTAGCAGTGATAAAGTGTGCAGAGTCTAAAAACCAGCAAAAACAGCAACTCAAAAGTGGAGGGAGGCAGGCAAAATGTTAGGGGTGACCACCCTAAGGCTATCAGGTCTAACTTTACCAAATCGCAAAACGGGATTGCGACTCGCAATTAGGAAGGGGTGTTCCCTTCCTAATTGCGACTCACAGTCCCATGTATCGCGGTCACAAAACAATTGCAGTTAGCACCAGTGTCACACTGGTGCTAACACATTCGCAAACAGGAAGGGGTCTCCATGGGACCACTTCCCCTTTGTGAATGTCACTGAAAACATTTTTTCCGACTGCCTGCTCTGAAAAAAATAAAACAAAAACGTTTCATTTTTTGTTTTTTATCTCGTTTTCCTTAAAGGAAAAAGGGCTGCATTACAAAAAAAAAACTGCTTTATTTAAAAGCAGTCACAGACATGGTGGTCTTCTGTCTCCAGCAAGCCACCATCCCTGTGAGTGCTGCCATTCCCAAGGGGGTCGCAAATTGCGACCAACCTCATAAATAATCATGAGGTGGGAATTTGCGCCCCCCTTGCGAGTCGCAAATAGTGTCAAGGACACTATCCTACATATGGTTTTGCGACTCGCAAATTGTGAGTTGCTCTGACTCGTGCAAATAAAAAGATTGATACATGTAGCCCTAAGTAACTTACCTCAAAATATACGATCTCGCTAGTGCTTTGTAAGAGCCAAACACACAGTTCAGCCCCCTCGGAGTCCAAATTGTGCATCTGGCTCAAATGAACATCCAACCATTGTTTAATCAGTATTCTATTGTAGATTATCAATAAGTAATAACTGAAAACATGATAAAGAACTGTATGCAATTGATCACAATGAAATTAGAACTCTACAATCTTGCGAGTGTCCCGTGAGCTGCTTGCGAGCCTCCCAATAGAGTGATCACACCTCAAGAACAGATTATTGGTACTTCTCTTCTTACAAGAACAGGTAAAATACACAGTCATTTCAGAAATAGTGAATATTTATCTGCTTGATACTCAGACATATTTTTGAAACAGTTTGCAAACTGTGAACCATATCCTGTTATGTTATAAAAAAAATAATTTTCAAAATAATCTCTCTACACAACATACACTATAAAGTCATTCTACCCTAAATACAATAACAAAATAAAAAAAAATTACTAAAACAACATTAGAAATCCACTGAAAAAAACAAAGGTTGAAGTGACATTATAGTTAGGTGAAATAAAAATATCTGTTTTAATTTCACAAAAACCCTTAGAAATTCACAGAATAAATACAAAGGTTAAAGTAAAGTTATAGTTATGTAAATTTCTCAGTGATAACATTATTGTTTTAAATGAAAGAAACACAGATATTCAGCAGTTATGGTTAGCAGCACTAACTATAACTTGTGCCTTGAGATGCATTACTTATAGCCTCACATATGACATCACTCATAACATGTTTTATGACATAATTTCTGACATCACTAATTTGGTGTAAGTCCGTTCAGTAGTTTTCGACCTATTGAAGAAAAAACAGATTTGTGTATCTAGGGATGTGGATCCTCTGCGCATTCAACAGATCTCATGCTGAGATCTGATTGGCTGCCAACACCTCAACCAGGAAGTTCTGGCAGCCATTATGGGACTCAGCTGAGTTCCCAAAGAAAGAGTAAAACAAAACAAAAGGGGAGGAATACCCTGACCTCCTAGATCTGGTGGTGGGAACCCCTTCTGCGCCAATATTTTTTTTAAAACATTTTTGCTGCATACATTATTTAAGATACATGGATATTGGCAACATTTTTTAAAACAGAAGCACAGTCTCCCAAGCTTGCTTAAACCTCAGCCCTCGGGTGGGCCAGCTCCAGGAGGCAATCTGTAATAATTATGTCAGGAAGCGGGGTGCACCTGGGCCCCTCACCCCATGGTTGATTTTGGCACTGTAGACAGCCACCTCTCCTGTACAAGGTCAATTTTCATGAAGGTGGGTGATGTGGACCCTCTCCTGGGCCCTTCATGGCTCTAGGGATCATCACCTCCCGGAGCAAGGGCGATTTAGCAAAAGTGGCAGGGAGCCACGCAGCCATCCTCCAGGGCGACTTTCAGCCCCAGGGACTACCATCTCCCTTGGGCAAGGCTGATTTTTCATTGGGGAGGTGGGCTACGCAGCCCCCTTTCCAGGCCATTTGTGGCCAGGGGACCACCTCCTGGAGCCATTAATATCCTTGGGGACCACCACCCTCCAGGGCCAGCTCACTATGTCCAGAGGTGCCCACCCTCATGACAAAGATGTCTGCTTTCTCTTGGAGAGATATCTGACAGCTCCCTTCAAGCGAGAGCATACAGTAAGTCTGCTCCCACGGGGCTGATGTAGGAAAAATGCTCCCACCTGCTGGCAGCAGACTTTTCATCTGTTTTCCTGCCCATTGTCAACCCATTGTCAAGCAGGCAGGAAAACAGATGATAAATTTGTTCCTGCATGCAGCAATGCTGGCTCCTGCTGGAGGCAAGGAGCTAGCTACAACCCTTTTGGCATTAAGGCTCTCCCTGTGGTCCACAATAGTGCACTCTGGGTGCTCTAGGTGATGCTACAGGACCCAACAACAAGTGGCTCAGCCACAGGGGGTGGAATTTCCAGGGCAAAAATCAGCCCAGGGAAGTGGGCCACATGGTCCACCTCCCCCCCACTAATTGGCCAGGCCCCAGGGCATGGGGCCCCAGAGAATGGGATCCCCAGGGCCAAAATAAGCCCAGGGAGGGGGGTTGCATGGCCCTCCTCCTCTTTTATTACCCAGGGCATGGGGTACCTGGGGCTGTTATTGGTTGTAATTGGTCCAGGGAAGGGGGCTACATGACCCCCTCCTGGTTTGCCTTCATATGGGGAGTAAGCCACAGGGCCTGGCCCTAGGCTAGGCTATTCTGCCAAACCCCCCCAGAACAAGTCCAAAAGCCATGCAAGGCATGTGGGTGGGTCTCAGCTGGGGGGTCGCTTCACAGGCCCTGCAGCTGACCCACCTCCATGCACAAATTAAGGTGGTGCATGTGGGGGATTGGCTGGAAGGCCCTGTGGCCAACTCCCACCATGCACAGCCAAAGGCTGTGCGTGGCACAGGATTGGGTGACTACTGGGGGTTGGTTGCAGGGACCTGCAGCCAAAACCCATCATGCACCTCCTAGGGCTGTACACCACAGGGGTTGGATTAATATAAGGTAATAAAATATTACTTAACGTTTGATAAACCTTAGCAATGCACTGGAAAAAACAAAGGTTATAGGGATGTTATCGGTAGGAATTCACATTGAAAAAACCTTTGAAAATCACTAAAAAGTTTAGATGGACATTATAGTGAGTTTCAGATTTCTCATTTTTCAATTTGTTGATGTTTGTTCCAAACCTCAAGTTGTATGTTTTTGTACTACCTTATTGAAAACAAATATATTAAAAATGTTAGAAAACACAAAAAAGTATACTTATTGAAAACTGGTAACAAAATCATCTCTTTTCAGAGATACCCTATTGGTTCATTATTTATGTTATTTGCACTATGTTTCCCTGTTTTTCCCTTTTGTAAAAACTCTTGTGAGAACCAAAGAAGGCCACCATAATCAGCGGATCTGACAATCCTTTTGTGAGAGTTTGCGAGCAGCACACAAGAGCCAATGAGACAATCTCTCATGTGCAGTCTGAGGGTGCAGTGCTTCCTGGTTTGCTCTTGCAAACTTCTCATGAGACCTGACTTTTGGTAATGGATTTTGCATTTACACTGAGCATATGCTGATGTAGTATGTATAATTTACATACACCAACATAGTAGCAATGTGTTTAGTTTAATGAAATGCAATCCATTAAATATTTGTGAGTTAAAATAAACCACTTAGATTTATGAAGAAACATATATGCACTATGTGATCAACATTTACCCATAGTACAGATTTATACTCATTTATTGTTTTAAGTCCATGTATTATTGTAAGAAAACGTTAAATCATTACATTGTTGTTATCCTTGGTAGACCTCATAATGACAATAAATATGAACTTTAAAGCTTTTTGTCTGTTTGTATCTACATAGATGTTTCTAAATATGATTTCCCCTTGGACTTTGGTTGTTGAAACATACAATAGGAATTTGGAAGTGACCAGGGTAATCTCTGCTTTACTCTAAGAGAAGCTTCACACATTCAGTCCAGCCAAATGAATTTTTAAGGTTGACTGTGTAATTACCAGAGTTGATTGAGGGCCTGATTTAGAGTTCAGTGGATGGGTTACTCCATCACAGCGGTGACAGATATCCTGTCCAGGGAAATCTAAACCCATTCCATCCTGAGTGTCCATGATGGAATATAATGGCCACAGTAGTGTACATTTTATTATGAATTGATATCTGACCAGCATTAAAGTTAGTGATAAAGGTTTCTTATACCAGCAACTCAGCATCTTTGTAGCATGAGAATGAAATATTTCATCTTATAGCTAATGTAGACAACATTTCTGATGTGCAATCTGGACAGGAGTTGTTCTGTACAGATTTCATAAAGAGTTTATCAAATAAAGCTGACCTGCAATCTGGTACTGTAAGGTACACAAATCACACTGATTGAACCTCTGTTCTGCTTGAATAGTGACAATTTCTACATTCAATGTTCCAAGAATAGTTTCTTGTAAAGAAATCATTAATTGTAATTCCCTTATTTTCTAATACATTTAGCGCTATGATGCATCTTGTTGCACATTCAACGTGAACCTTGTACCACTATAATAATGGTCAACCTTATAACGTATAAATGCAAAAAATGCAAGAGAATTAGACATGTGTTTTTCAGTGTGTACTAAATTGACAAGAGTTCTCAAAGTTTGACATAAAGGTTTCTCTTTCTTTTAAACAATGTTTTCAACCACCGGTTGTAGGTGGGATAGAACATTAATTATTAGATTACAGTAACATGAAACTCCAGATGTGTTAGAAAATGGAAATTACATTACTGACTTCATTGTTTTTTAGGTTTTCAAAGTCTTTTTTGATTCTTTACTTTGTTTTTAAATATTTTAATAATCTACATTCTAAGAACATTTTTCACTTTCTATAACTTGGATGCTTCTAAAAAATGAGACATACGCTGAGAGGAGCAGCATAGATCCCTCACAAATGATTGTACTCTATCACACTTGATAATTCAGCATTGAATTTGCTCTCATCAAAAATAAGAAGGGACAACCCTGACAGTTCTTTTCCCTGCGATAAAGCAACATAAGGAATGCCTTTGTGAAAGACAATGTGATATATATATATAGATAGATAAATATATATATATATATATATATATATATATATATATATATATATATATATATATAAATATATATATATATATCATTGCTGCATCCAAACTTAATCCTTGGGTTTTGTAAATGCTCACAGTATAGGCCAAACACAGAGGAAACTGTTGCCTTTTCATGTACAGATCTTTTCCCATAAGAAATGTAGCAGTGCACCTTCCGATTTTTTTCCTTCTTCAGTGTGATCAAATGTAGTCAGAATATATGAATGTTCTGTTCTTTTGGAAATGGAATATGTAATGAAGTCTATTACATTTACCATTAAATTCCTCCTCAACGTTCAGATTTCTTTGCAATATTATTCTGGCATTTTTACAGAGGTTCAACGTCTTTTCTAAACCAGTAGTATATGAAACTGTTTGCTCTAGTGATTCCAATTTCCTTACTACTGATTGACATAGTGGTAAGTTTAAATCTTGATATTCCTTTTTGTCTTTATTAGTTTCTCCAAATGAAGCTTTTCTAAGTGAAATTATTCAGATTCATCCAATGTTGGAATTAGGCATGCTATGTCTTTCTTAATTTTCATAATGTGTTACATTATAGAAGCAGGTGACGTCTTGTTCGGAGATGGAGACATAACCATGAAAGAAGAAACAGCTAATTGCTAATTGTTCCTATGCTCATGTCTTTTAATATATTCCCATACACAACATTGGCTGCCTGTGTCATATTTTCTATCAACTCAGCAAACTTGAAATTTGACCATATGTTAATATTTTCTATGCTCCCTATTGACTTTTTTAGTTTCTTCAGGAACATGTTTTTTAAAAACGGGTTCACCTTTGACTGGAATCGACTGTAGAAGGTCAATAAAACCTATGACATGTTTACCACCAAACAAAACATCATAGCCAGTTTTGAGGGCCTCTTGCATCTTCAGATAAATGAAAGCTAGCATAAGGTTTGATACCATGCTAACCTCATCAATAATCAAAACTTTTAATCTCTTGAGAACTCTGGACTCCTCATGAAAAGCATCACCATATAAATTTAGGAGTTTTAGTTTGTTGTCAAGTTCCACAGGCAACATTAGTATTCTGAGCAATCAATTCCTTTAGTGTTCTGAGCTGCTAGTCCAGTATGAGCAATCACAACACATGATAGATCACACCTAGTTTTTCTCTGGACAAATGCACTCATCACTTTAATCAGAAAACTCTCCCCTGTACCTTTCTGACCACTAACATAGTGACATATAAGCTTAAATTAAATGTTTTACCAGTAAGTTCAGACTTATTACGTAGCTGTCTATGTTCTACAGGTTTTGTTATTTGATCAAAAATCCTTAGCTGTTTTTCATTTAGTTGTGAGATAAAACTTTCTAAATCGTTATTCTCACTCCTCACTTGACCCATAGCACTTTCTACTTCATTCATTGCTATGACATCTCATTTTCAATGATTGGCTAGCCAAGTGGCCCTGACCTCTGTCAATCTTGTGAGCTGTCCTTTACAACTTCCATAGCAATTGTTTCCTCCTGGTGGATTTCATAATTTAACATTTTCTGATATGTGTGAAACACTTCACATTAAATGTTATTGTTCACTGCATTGAAAGCATCTCCCTAATAGTAACAGTCACTTAGCAGTTCAGTTTCTGAATGCCAAGATTTAAGAAGCTGCAAGAGAGGCAGGTTTAATCGTGGTCCCCTAACATACCTTATTTTAAATATGTTGTCCAGATGTTTTCATTTCTGTGTTTTTGATCATTTGAGAAGTAATTTAGCTTGGGTAGACATTGCTGATCAAGGCTGAATTATTCTGGGCAATATTTTTCAAAATGGCAGATGTGTTTCAGAGATGATGTAATATTTCAGAAACATGTGAACTATACTTAATTTTGGTGTTAAAATATAGGCCCTCATGATGACAATGGTGGTAAATCCCGCTTACCGCTGCGGTGACAGCCGCCAACATACCGCCGCAGAGGCGAATATCTATTCGCCAAATTTTAAAACACACACACACCAATCCGACAGAATACTGCCACATACACAAATCCACCAGCCCAAAGGTCAGTGCTAAAGTGGCGGTAGGAACACCAATACCATTACGCCAACAAAACAAAGCCCACCACATCATGACCCACCAAACACCTCAGAAGAAATTCAATGGCGGTAAACCATTGCGGTACACACTGGCGCGCTCAAAATGGACACCAAAATACTAAACTACACAACAGTGGCCAATACCAAAAACGCACACCTGATACTGATACACACACCACACCCACCCACAGCACTATAAAACACACACCCACATTACACACAACCCTTTACGTATACAAATAAGTGGCACCAGAATGACACCAAGACCACTGCGACAACTAGACACACATACTACATACACCCATACATCCCTCATGCACCTCACTTCACACACCCAACCACAGCACCCAACACCCACACACTTATACACATCACACAACACCCATGTCCCCACAAAGACACCCCCATTTCACAGATGAGGAGTTGCGGGTCATGGTGGAGGAAATGGTCCGGGTAGAGCTACAGCTGTTTGGAGCACAGGTACAGCAAATATCTGGAGCTATGGCGAAGAATCGTGGACAGGGTGAATGCTGTGGGACAGCATCCAAGAACAAGGGACAACATCAGGAAGAGGTGGAACGACCTACGGGGGAAGGTACGTTCCATGGCAGCAAGGCACCAGCTCGCAGTACAGAGGACTGGCGGTAGACCCCCACCTCCTCCCTCACAGCTCACAGCATGGGAGGAGCAAGTCTTGGCAATCCTGCATCCTGAGGTACTCACTGGAGTTACCGGAGGACTTGACAATAGTGAGTCAACATTTACTACTTACCACCCCCCATACATGCATGCCATCTCACCCCCTTCTC
Source organism: Pleurodeles waltl (assembly GCF_031143425.1). NCBI lineage: Eukaryota > Metazoa > Chordata > Amphibia > Caudata > Salamandridae > Pleurodeles > Pleurodeles waltl. Next base: position 676,719,873 of record NC_090445.1, read on the forward strand.
CCTCACTCCCATCACTCCACTTCATCCCACACACTGCACCTACATATATGACTTACCCCAATTCCAAGCCCTGCATGCAATACCAATGGATGGACAGCCCTCCCAGCCCTGCATCGACACCCATCACAAAAGCATGCACAGCAAAGGGGAATTAACAATCCCACAATACATCACCATACACAAACAAAGGTGGCAGGGCAACAGCCAGACATAGGGAAAGATAGGGATGTACCATATATCACATACATGAAGTATAATACATCACTTATATCCCCACAGGTGCCCCAGCCAAAGTCAGCAGAGAGGAGGTGCCACGACAAAGCAGTCCCCCAACAGAAGATGCCCCCAGTGATGACAGTAACTCTGGACTACTGGATCTGGATGAACTACCTTGCCCATCAGGGACCACTGGTCAGTCGGTCACCCAGGCCCACTCCCAGTCAACCACAGAGCCTCCCCCATCAGTATCCAACACCACAGCACCCACCCAGCGTCCCCACACCGCTGTCCCCAGGACTCATCAATCAGCAGTATGCCCACCTGTACAGGGACCCCCGTCCACACCTCGTCCCCAAGACAATCAGGGACCTGGACCCAGTGGCAGTGGGCACATCGTTCAGGGGACACAGGAACAGGGAAACAGGGACACTGGGAGGACCACTGTGCACCAGGGGGAGGACAGGCCCAGGGAGCCGACTCTCCAGGAAGCATTCAACAAGATCCTGGGGGCCTACCAACAATCCCAGGACACAATGGGCCAGATCCTTAACAACATGCAGGAGAACAGGCGGCTGCAGGAGGAACAGCATCAGGAGATCAGGGAGGACTGGCAGGCTCTCAACACGACCATGATCTCCATAGCAGGGGTGCTGGCAGACATGGCCAACATCATGAGGGAATCAACAGCACACCAGCGGGCCCCTACTACTAGCCAATCTATTGATCAACCCTCCACTTCAGCTGCAGCTAGTGGACAGGAGGCCCCACCACAGGACCCACAGGCCACCAGCACCCCTCCCCCTGCAGAAGGTGAACCACCCCACAAACGTTCTCTGTGACTCAGACTGAAGCCAGTGACACTTGCCAAGACCAAGACCACCACCAGGAAACAAGACTCTCCTGATTGTCCCCCTTGTGTCCCACCCTGTCACCTTGTCCACTTTAAACGGCCTTTGCACCCCTTCCTATGGCCCCTTGGACACTGGACCTGTGCTACAAACCGACTGGAACAATTCCAGGGACTTTCCTCTACCATCACTCCATTCCATTGCACTTTTCTGTCAATTATTTGCACTACAATAAACACCCTTGAACACAACTTGAGTGATACCGTTTTATGTACTGCAAATGTTTATTTATGGGAACAGTCACATCTAGTGCATGTGATCTGAACACTGTGATAGCATACAGATAATGACCTGCATCTGTCTGTAGTAAACACATCAGGACACTGTTGTCACATCACCAATATCTGTAAAAGGACAAGCCATAGGTGACAGTAAGTTGAGATGCAAAGGAAGTGAATGCCTTCATGCTACAGCCACACATAAAAAATCAATAGTCAGAGTAATGGTCAGTTGCACTGTCTCACCTGTGTGTCATTGGAAGTATTGACGTATAACTGATGTTCTGTTATCCTCATCCTCATCCTCTGCCTCCTCATCCTCACTGTCCTCAGGGTCCACTGCTGCCACAGGGTGATCTCCACTCCCCTCCTCCTGCAGAAAAGGCACATGTTGTTTTACGGCCAGGTTGTGCAATATGCAGCATGCCACTACCAAGGCAGACCTTCTCGGGTGAGTAGCACCTGTCAGATGCAGGCATCTGAACCTGGCCTTCAGGAGGCCGAAAGTCCTTTCGATTATTCTCCTGGTTCGCCTATGTGCATCATTATAACGGTTTTCAGCCCCTGTCCTGGCATTCCTCACTGGGGTCAGGAGGCACGATAGGTTTGGGTAGCCTGAGTCACCTGCAAGTTTTGAGGAACAAAATGTAGCCTTACACAATGCTATGGGGACAACACTTGAAGGCATACACTGACATACAGTGGGTGGGGACTCTGGCTTACCTACTAGCCATGCCCTGTGCCTCTGTTGTTGGCCCATCACATTTGGGATGCTGGTATTCCTCAGAACCAAGGTGTCATGCACTGACCCAGTATACTTGGCAGTGACGTGGAAGATGTACTGGTCCGCCAGGCACACCATTTGCACATTGAGTGAGTGGAAGCTTTTCCGATTCCTGAACACCTGTTCGTTCTGGCGGAGGGGTGGACAAACACAATATGTGTACCGTCAATCGCCCCAATAATATTGGGTATATGTCCCATTGCATAGAATCACACTTTCACAGTGACCAAATCTTCCACCTGGAGAAAGAAATGTAGCTGCACATGTGTTTCACCAAGGCAGACAATACCCTTGCCAGCACAATTGAGAACATTGGCTGTGACATCCCTGCTGCCAAGCCCACCGTCACTTGGAAAGAACCAGTTGCCAGGAAATGGAGCACTGATAGAAACTGCACAAGAGGGGGGATCCCAGTGGGATGACGGATAGCTGATATCAGGTCATGCTCTAATTGGGTTTTGTCATTGTGGCCCTGTCCAGTCTATAGGTGAGTATTATGTGCCTGTCCTCCATTGTAGCCAAATCCGCAAGGCGTTTGTTCACAGGGGTTTGTCTCCTCCTCCTATTCATCCACAGTGGCAGGTATCTAAGGGACACAAGAATGAGTAGGCTGTCACAATTTGAACAATGGAACCACCACCTCAGTGTGCATACAACATTAATGTGATGGGACAGTGGGAATAGCAATGTAGGTGCAATTTTCGGCAATGATGCAGTTATTGAAGATCTTTATGTAGTCCACCACATGAAATGGCGACCCCCTGTCCTGTATCTAGGGACACGTGGAAGTGAGGTTACTCTGCCGACAAATGGGCGTCGTGGCAGAGGGTGGCCTTGGTCCGCCATGCAGTTCCTCATGCATTCCTAATATGGGGCTCTATGGAGTACAGTGGCCAATGGGGATCAGCGACAGTGGTGACGGTGTACACCACCGTGGACGTGACCGCCATTTTCTGTCTATAACCTCACTTGATTCCTGACTTTCCACAGGACAATACCTACACTGCGTGCGCTGCTGTGACCTGTGTCTGGAAACTATCAAGGCCCATGTGACCCGGGGAAAGGGCCCCTGCCTTCACTTCAATGGAGTTGGAGCGCTTGGTGGATGGGGTCCTGTTCCAGTATGGCCAGCTGTATGGGCCGCCAGACCAACAGGTGAATACACCTTGGACACGATGCATGTGGGAGGGTTGCATGGAGATGAGTGTGCAGGGGGGGAATGTCTGGTGGTAGTGTACATGGTGTGCACCGGGCAATGTGTGTACTAATGGATTTGGAAACGGGATTTGTGGGCCATATGGATGACAGGCTGTATTGTATGTGTAATGCTGTCCTCCTGTCTGTATTACCTCTGCAGGTCAGTGCCCATCAAAAGAAAGGATTGTTGCATGCCATCGCCAAGGACGTACCGACCCTGGGAGTCTACAGCAGACAGAGCACCCACTGCAGGAATCGGTGGGAGGACCTGAGACGCTGGGCACAGAAGACTGCGGAGGCCCAGATGGGGATGGCCTCCCAGCGAGGAAGGGGTGCTCGTTGGAACCTGACCCCCCCTGATGGCCCGCACACTGGTGGTGGCCTACCCAGAGCTGGATGGGCGCTTGAGGGCATCAAAGCAGCCACAAGGGGGTGAGTACAGTGGGCATTACTACAATAATTGGTTGGTGGCCTGGGATCCGGGTGGTGGGTGTGAGCTAGTGAGTTCCCCTTAATGCCAGGAAAGACATTGCAGCGTGATCCAGCTCAAGGGCAATGGGTGCATGGCAAATGCAGGTAACATGGCTCATTTGCATTCCGTGTCAGTCAGGGCTTTGTGGGTCCCAGGAAGTGTGCAGTTTGCAGTGTTTTGCCCTCATCTTGCTGTGGCATCTAGCCAATTCTATGCCAGTGCAATGCATAGGGCTCAATCCTGATCCTTGTGTGTGACGGTGCTGTGTATGCCAACTGTGGTGTTGGTGTTGTAATTGACCCAGTGCTCCCTTTCTCTCCCTCCTCCCCTTTTTTCTTCTGTCATCCTGTCCATGTGTGCTTTAGCATCATCTGGCAAAGGAGCAGGGGCACCTGTGACAGAGGGAGCTACATCCCACTGGCCCCAGAAGGCGGAGTCCACCGACGCCAAGGGAACCAGTGGGATGGAGGGTGATGGGAGCACCACAGTGGAAACAGGAGGTGACAACACGGACTCTGATTCCTCCTCCAATGGAAGCTTCCTGGTGGTGGCAGACACCTCTGTGACCACCCCTGGCTGTAGATACAGCTGCCACCCCCATAGCAGCACTGCCCTCCCAGTAGCCCCTCAGGAAGTTGCCCGTGCCCGCTCACCCAGGAAGGTGGGCATCTCCTTTGCCCCAGACACCTCAGGCCCTGCCCCAGTGAGCCCTGCTGCCCTGAGTGAGAAGGCTACTGACCTCCTGAGATCCATCTTTGTAGGGCAGTCAACCATTGTGAATGCCATTCAGGGGCTAGCATCCCAGATGCAGCAATGCAATGCATTCCTGGAGGGCATCCACAGTGCATTGGCGGCCCAACAGAGATCGATTCAGGCTCTGGCCTCCTCGCTGATGGCAGCCATTGTCCCTGTTCCTACCGTCCCTCCTACAACTACCACTTCCCAGTCCCAATCTCCTCAACCCCAACCCATCCCATGCACACATACAGACAAGCATGCACACAAGACATCACATAAGATGTGCACGGTCAAACACAGGCACCACCCTTCAGTCCAAAAGCACTCGAACAAACAACAGACAGTTGCACACACATCCACATCCACTGCCTCCACTGTCTCCCCCTCCTCCTCCTCCACCTCCCTCACAGTCACAGCCACACTCACACTCACACCTGCATGCACTGCTTTAACAGCCACCACCAGCATTGCCACACCAAGCAGCACACACACCTCACTAGCAGACACCTCTACAATATCCATCCACACGTCCCCTGTGCCCTGTCCCACCCTGTCTGTCCCTCCCTCCTACAGGACACAAGTGCAGGCACTCAGACACCCAACAGCCATCCACCTCACATCAGAACGCTGTCCATGCACCTGCACCCAAGTCCAGCAGACGTACTCCTCCAACAACCATTCCCTCAACCTCCACTCCCATCCCTCCTCCCTCATCCCGCCCCACCGTCCCTAAGAAGCTTTTCCTTGCCCAACTTGACCTCTTCCCTCCTCCTCCCCGTCCTACCAGTAAGAGCAGGGTCCCAATGACCCAGCCCAGCACCTCAGCCAAACAGTCTATGGGGACAGTGGAGGCACCTCCTAGTCATGGAGCCAAGACACTGAAGGATCCCACTCCACCAGCCAGAAAAGGGAAGGATCCCACTCCACCAGCCAGGAAAGGAGAGGATCCCACTCCACCAGCCAGGAGGGGTAAGGTTCCCACGCAACCACCAATGACAAAAGAGGTTCACTCTCAGCCACTAATGACAGAAAAGGTTCCCATTTAACCACCAATGACAGCAGCGTGTCCCACTCAACCACCAATGACAGAAAAGGTCCCCACTCAACCACCAATGATAGAAGAGGATCCAACTCAATCACCAATATCAGGCAAGAAACCCTCACCTCCAGCTGGGATACAGCAGCCCTCACCTCCAGCAGAGGCTGCCCATGAAACACCTCCCCCAGCAGACAATGCAGCCCTCAACTCCAGCAGAGGGTAGGTAGGCCAACCTCCAGGGACTGTTGTACTAGGAGCCCCCTCCAGAAGCAGTGGGCAAGTTCCCCACCTTAGAGACTGTGACCTTGCATTCCCCAGCATTGGGAAATGGGCATGGAGCCCCCTCCAGAAGCAGTGGGCACGTTCCCCACCTCAGAGACTGTGACCTTGCATTCACCAGCATTGGAAAATGGGCATGAATCCCCCTCCAGAAGCAGTAGGCAAGTCCCCCACCTCAGAGACTGTGACCTTGCACTCCCCAGCATTAGGAAATGGGCATGGAGCCCTCTATAGAAGCAGTTGGCAAGTTCCCGACTTCAGATGAGGTGCCCCCCACCCCCCTTCCCCCTGAGGTGCCTGTTCACTTCCGAGATGTTGGTCCTGCACAGTTTTGTGCGGAGTTTGTCAGGATGAAGCTGAGGCTTGGACTGTGCCCTGTGGCCGTGTGGGCCTTATGTACTTTGGACTGGGAATAGACCCTTTCTGGACAATTGTTCATGTATCTGTGTTCTAAAACTGTTTCATATGGTGGCTGTTGGCTTGCAATTACAATTTCAGTACTGCCGACCTGTTGTCCTTGCATTATTCTGCGGTGTGTCCTGTGCCATTGTTTTTCCTCTGCAGCTGGATGTGTGTATGGTGTGTGTGTGAATGGTGTGTGTTGTGCGTGTGTGTGTGTCAGTCTCCTTTTCCTCCCTCCCTCCATTATGTGCTAGGCGGCTGTACCCACAATCATCGTCTTCGTCGGCGTTGGTGTTCTAGGAGGAGCATGGCGTAGAAAAGCATCTGAAAGACTTGAAGTTCCGGTTCCATGGCGGCATTGATCTTCTCTGTGTCTTTGTTGGCGAGTCTTTGGTCTTCTGTGATGTGCTTCCGCCAGGCTTTTGATGACGTTGGTACCGCTCCAGAAATCATGGCGGTTTGCAGTGCCATAATATGGAGAGAGGTACCTTGTCTTCTGCCTGACTGTTGATGGCTACCGCCGTGGTATGTGGTATTAACGCCCTGGCAGATGGTGTGGTATATTTGGCTGTCTATGGAGTTATCACTGCCATGGTCTTAATTTTGAGGTAATTACTGCCAGCCTGTTGGTGGTATAACCACCAGTTTAACAGTCATTGCCAATGTCATAATGATCACCATGGTTTTTGCAGATCATGTAGTTTAATAGAGACAGCAAATAACTCCTCATTGCAACCCTTCTGCTGTTTTTCAAAATAACGGCTCTATAAAGATGTGTTTTAGCCATCATATTAGTAATTTATTTTAATATTGTTTTTGTTCCAGGTTTTCCATTGGTTCACATTTGTAAACATGGGCAAAGCAGGTTGCAGCAGAGGATCTTTACCTCCTGACAGAGTGTTGCTAACTACAAAATTTGAGGACTCCTTCAACAAAGAAAAATGTGTTTATGCCAAACTAATCTGAACAAAAAGCTAGTATCATTATGTGCTACAAGCCATATATAATGGAAAAAAATCCAGAAAAAAATACCCCAAATTGCAGAAACCAGTGAATAAAAACAACAATCCGGGAAAGTGTTGACAACCAAACCCAGTGTCCATCCACTTAGAAGATCGGTGGCTAACCCTCGTCCATCTCCAACCACTGATCAGAAAGCAGAGGATCTTCAATGTGGTTTCTGTTTTTTAGCCAGAACAAGGGCCAAAGAGATTGATGAAAGAACAAAGTGCAGAGTATGTGAGCCTCAAAGGGAAAACGCAGTTATGTCTGTATGTGTGTCACTTGCATGTGGGATCAATGTTGTGTAAGTTGTATTGATGTGTGAGATTGTTGTGTGGCTGACATTGTCATGATGTTTCTTGTTGTGCCTTGTGTGAGTGTGTTTGAGTAGCTGAGGGTGCAATTGTGTTGATTGCTGTGGTTGTGTTGTGTGTGAGCGTAGTATAAATAGTGTGTGTATCTTGTGTCCTGGATGTATCAACGGGTGTGTTCAGTATGTATGTGTTGTTTCCTATTTGATTGGCAATGGATGCCTGTATATCTGGTGTGTTGCATAGGGGAACACATATAGCTAAGGTAAAGTGTGAATGTGCCTTATCTGTATTCCATAGCCACTGCCATTATCTGCTGTCTATTGGGTCTAGCGAGTGTGTCCCTGCATCAGCAATCTGCCAGTAAGACACCACCTGCACAGCTGAAACATCTAAATACAGTCGTCAGGAACCCGCCTGCCTGATGGCTAAGAAGGTTGCTCTGTCGTGGTGGTCAATAGCACAGCCGCAGTACATTTAAGTATAGTGGGAGGAATACTGTTGACTTGATGATGTTTTTGGGCCTGCCGCCAGAGCAGCTTGGCAATAACACTGTCAAGATCTCAATCAGGCCCAGAGTCATCAGTATCTTTACTAAACTTTGGTGCATCTTTCACTCCCAAAAAAGTATGTTTATGTGGTGCTTGTCTTCTTTTCATTCTTTTCTTCAGAAGAAGTCCACAACCTTACCTAGTGGTTGATTCTTTTTGTTGCAGATAAAATAAAGCATGCCTTCAAATCTGTAATTGAAGCCTCTACAAACATTTGCAGGACCAATGGAATACAATTCCTTTGCAGACTTGTAACCAATCCCTGGAATGATTGCATTATCTTGCCTGAGAAAGTCATGAAGATCATTGCATGCATACTCTGCACAGCTCAAAGCAACAAACCAGGTAGGTGTACCTAGGTTATGTAACATACGTTGGCAAGCCATAACATTCATCAAATTAATTTCTAGTACCTCATTTTTAACATGCACATTTTCCACAAAATCTGTTGCATCAATGTCACTAAGCCATGTGCCTGTACCAATAACATGGCCCACACCATATTTTAGCACTAATAGATCATTCTCAAACAAAAGGTGGAAAAGATATGGTATGTTTTGCCTAAAGCAAGGATTTTCAGAATACTATCTACTGGATCTATATTCTGATTCAGGAATCTGTAATGGAAGTTCATCATGACAACCACCTTGTCCTGTTGGATAAGACATCGGAAAACACCATGCTTTAAAGCTCTTTTCCCAAACACTTAGTGGTTTTCCGTTTACTTGCTTCATTTGGGACAATTCTTAAGCATCACCCATCATAGCTCTGGAATGTAGAGGGTGAATTCCCTAATGTTCATATATTCTTTTGCTTTACCTAAATCAGTCTTTTCAAACTGAGCAGAACGAGCTGATGTGGATCTTTCTGTTCTGAGACAGGTGGCATGTGTCTCTACATCAATATCTTTGTAAAATACATTTCTATTTTAAGGTATTGTAAAGCTTTCTTGACCCTATCACTGCTGGTAAGTTCTTGCTAATTTGTTTTTTCTTTGGTAGGTAGTTCATTTACCAGAACCATTAATGGTTCTTCTTCTTCTCGATCTACCCCTTCAATATTCTTCTTTATATTCAAAGGCAGGTACACACCTTTAACTTTTAAACCTTTTAGTAGTTCAGGAGGTAATTTCTTATTTTTAATTTCCATTCTAACAATAGCTTGAAAAGGATGTACTGTTTGTATCAGACTAGTACCATACACATTCAGGTTTTGAAGCCAAAAAGGAACTGGAATAACTTCAAATTTGTTATGATTCCTCTAGCAGGCATTTTATTATCATACAGTTTGTTAAAACAGTATTTACAGAAAACCTGGCTTACGCACAAATCAAACCTATCTACATTGATTAAATAAAAAGCAAGTTTAAACCACCTTACTAGATCGATCTCTTCTGTTTTTCACAAATATATATTTTTTTAACTTGTGATTTACAATGAGATCACCTGCAACAAACTCACACCTTGTCTGAAATTTGTGCAGTTCTTCTTGCAAATGCATCCTTTTTAAAATTCTCCAACACTGCAGTAGTATTAGAATTTTCACAGTTGTTCCCCACGACCTCCTCAGTCTCTTCTTTTGACCTTTCAGGCCCAAAGCACTGCATCTGAATGTCATTTATTACAGAACTGATTTGAAATCAGTACCTCTTAATAGCATATCTTTTAACTTTTGAAGCTGAAGAGCTGGACTTTTTAAAAAATACAATCTTCTTAAAAGATTCAGCATTTTAGTGCGGTGCACAGACAGCATTCTTATGATGGTAATAATGTTGCAGATATGCTTTGATAAGCAGGCCAATGAATGCCCTTGAAGGTTTGTGGGTCTCCTTACTCAACAAGTATCAAGGCTTTGGAGTAATGTCATTTTTTGTTTCACAGTTCCTTTGCTATATTTGTTAAAGAAGAGTCTAAGTTTGTCAATATACTGTTGTCTTATGTTGCATACACTTCCACTCAAAAACTGGATTTTTGAGGATGTTGGGCTACTACTTCAGTAGCTACATCTGCTTCACATTTCTAGGCACTAATTTTTATTTTTAAATCAGTATACCTTCATTGATTTCATATCCTTAAACATATCTGTCAATTGCAAACACTGATTTTCTCCCCTCATTAAAAATGCCTTAATATTTGAAGTGTGTTTCCACTCTCCCTAGACAATTCTGCAAAAGTTTGCTTTAATCACATGAACCTTTTGATGACATTTTTTCTTTAGTGTATTAATAGGTGTACCTAAACATCTCATTATCTTCAAAATGATCAAATCTTCAGATCAAAATGAGAATAGTTATCTTTTTTATACAAATGCCTTGTCAACTAGACACCCAGCACCATTTTTCTGGTTTTGCAAAGCTCTTTTGCTTTTTATTGTTTTCATGGTGACAAAGAGATGAGGGATAATAAAGTTTGATAGAAACCCAGAGCTTAGTGATATAATTTTTAGAGAATGATTAGCTCATTTGTATCACAACATTCCCACTCTCTGCTAATAGGTTTTTAGAGGTAGTAGATTGGGTCTAAAAGGGTTTAGTGAGCAATTCACCTCTGACCAAAGGCACCTCTTTTAAGAGAACATGGTGCATGAATGGGTTTACAGACAGTAACCTCTGAGGGGAGTAAAGGTTCAATGTAGAGGTTTTAGACTAGGCCCTCTGCTGCCAGATTTGAACAAGGTACACTTTGGTTGTGGTACTGCTTCATGAAAGAGTAATTATTTCTATAAAAGCCCATGCAGCGTGAATGGTTCACATCGAAAAAAGAACTCCATCTATCCTGACAGCTATGTACAGGTCGGACACTGGGTGTGACGATATTAGTAGTAGACCCATGTCTCTCAACACATGTTTTCTCAGAGTGAACAAAGTGTTTGGTTCAGGTCAGAAAGACTGATCTGCGTACTAACATTTCTGAAGTGGATAAAGGATGCATGTAAAAGGATCTATGCAAACAGTAGGCCTTATATTAGCACACTTTGACAATCTACAGATTCTCTATAGTTCAGTTTCAGGAGGCAGTGGCTCCTTTTCTTATAAGTGTATACAGGCTGAATGCCTCTTTGTATGAAATATATACTCTCCGTTGAGACATCTCTTCATGATGGGGTCTAGCTGTGAAAGGTTTTACTAAGAAAGTCATCCCTCTATAAAGATATTTGCCTGAGTGCATAAGGTGTTATGTTAACACCCTCTCTAGTGATTCATTTAAGCAGAATACATAGGGGGTCATTATGACCCCGGCGGTCATTGTAAATGTGGCGGTAGTACCGCCAACAGGCTGACGGTACATACTGCCACATTATGACATTGGCGGGTTGGCTGAAGCCAACCCGTCAATGCACCACACCAACAGCCATGGCGCTAGCAGCCGCTGGGCTGGAGATAACAATCTGCTACTGTCCCGGCGGCGACATTATGACCCTGCCTACTGCCATGGTTTTTGTGGTGTTTGTAAAGCCACAAAAACCATGGCAGTAGGCCCTACAAGTGACACGGAATTCCTTCCCTGTCACTGGTAGGAGGCCAACCCCCCCAACACTCCCCATACAATGCCCAACCCACCCCCTCCATCCATGCTACCCCCTTCCCAACCTCCCCCCCAGACATGCACACATGCAGGCACACACCACGCATTCACACACTCACTCACACAGGCATTCACACATTCATACATGCATGCATCCATTCATTCATGCACACATCTGTACACACATCCAAATGTACACACAGACACGCATTCACTTTTCCATTCATACATGCATTCTCACACATGCTCACACACGCACGCACGCAACACTACACACTCATGCGCATGCATGCACACAGTCACACAGTCATGTACACACCCCCACACACACACCACAACCCCCACCCCCTCCCCTGTCGGAAACCCGACTTACCTGAATCCAGGGGGTCTTCCGTCAGGGGACGGGGCATTGCTACCACCAGCAGCGCCTGCTAGCAGAACACCGCCAGTCCGTATTATTTATCACTGCTGGTGGTAGCAGCATCACCTTAACACCGTCCGCCAGTATGGCCACAGCTGAATTTCTGCCCTTTTTGTGGCAGAAATTCGGCTGTGGTCATATTATGGGGGACGAATGTTAGACGCGGTGATGGTCTTTTGGCGGCCATAGCGCGGCTGCACTTACCGACAATATTTTAATTAGGGCCATAGTCACTGTGGAAACACTAACAGAAGAAGGCCATGTGCTATTAGATTTTAGCATGCTAAACATTCAACATGGTAGCAATTCATCAAACAGTGATCCTATCTCATAATACCCTAGAGCAGCAGTCTCTCTAACTCGCAGCTCAAAAGAGAGCTAATGTTGTGTATGAAAGACCTTTCAAGCTATTACTTTCTGTGTTACACTGCTTTATAAACAGCAAGCTGTCTACTGATATCTGTGAACAGAGTAAAGGGTGTGTGTAAAAGGAGTCAGACAAACTTTAGCTCTTTACCACTATATTTTACCACAGAGGACCTGAGGGATAATAAAGTTCGATGTAAAATGAGAGGTTTATAAAACAATACAGAATAATTGACTCTCTTATATCAGAACATCCCCAATTCACTAATAGGTCTGAACAGGTTAAAAGTGGGGTGTAAAAGGGTTTAGTAAGTCATTCACCCTGGCACAAAGGCGTCACCTCTAAGAGAAATTATTTATTAATGAGTTTTCAGACAGCAAGGTCTCTAATGACATGTCTGAAGAAAGTAAAGGCATAGCGTAGATGATTTTAGACAAACTCTAGGCCCCCTGCTATCAGATTTAAACAGGGCACACTTTGATTGTGGCACTATTTCATGAAAGACTCAGGGCCTGATTTAGATCTTGGCAGAGGAAAATACTACATCACAAGCTTGATATAGACCAAAATCTTAACAGCTATTTTCTCAGAGTGAACAGTGTTTGGTTCAGGTCGGAAACTGTGTACAGACATTTCTGAAATAGATAAGGGCTGTATGTAGAAGGATATGTGCAAACAGTAGGTCTCATATTAGCACACTTTAAGAATCTACAGATTCTCTATGATTCACTTGCAGTAGAGAGCAGCTTCTTTTCTTATAAGTGTATAAAGGCTAAATGCCTCTTTTTTATGACAGCATAGCCTCTCTATTCAGACACACTTTGGTTGTTGTACTGTATCATGAAAAACTAACCCCTTCTTATACAAGCCCATACTAAGTGAAAAGTTCACATTTAAAACAGCATACCATCACTCCTGACAGCCCTGTACAGGTTAGACAGTGGGAGCGAAGAGATTTAGTAATATACCTATGTCTCTCAAGAGGCTTTCTCAAGTGAAGGAGTTTTGGTTCAGATCAGAAAGAGCTATCTGTGTACTGACTCTTCTGAAGAGGATAAGGGATGTATGTAGAAGGATCTATGCAAACACTAGGTCCTCTATGATCACACCTTAATAAGCCTCAGATTATATATGATTCAGTTTCAGGAGAGAGCAGCTCCTTTTCTTATAAGTGTACACAGTCTAAATGTTTTTCTTTGTGACAACATTGCCTCATACCAGTCGAAACACCTTGTAACAAAAAGACAGCTCTGCTGAGACCTCACCATGTGTCAAATCCTGCATGTAAAACACTCCCCTGTGTTGTAAACAGTACCAGTGAAACACTTTTCTAACAAAATGGCTACTCTACTGAAACCTTTCCACAGTTTAAAAGCTGGTTGTAAAACAATTTTGTTAGAAAGCCATCCCTCTACAAATACTTTTTGTGTCAGAAAGCTGAATGCATAATTGCCTTAAGAAACAGAAGGCTACGTATTTACAGTACGGAACGCAAGACATTTTAACAGTCTACAGATCAAACAAAGTGCAACGTGCTAGTACGAATGCTTTTATTTAATGTCAACATGCACTCTATACAAAACACCTTTGTACGGGTAAAACCTCAGTGTTATACAGTTTAATACGCAATAATTAATTCTTCATCCAAGTATTATTTTTCAAAGTGAGCTGCATCTATGATTCAATTATCTTAGTGTGCACTCTTTAGAGCAAAACCCCTCTAGTATGTGTTTAAGTGTAGGACACCCACTTTCCAAAACTATATATAGTACGTTTGAAAGTTAGATTAATCATCACCCATGCTTGAGAAGAATCTAGAACTTAAAATCAAACTATCTCCAAAGCACCTATTAACTCAACAGTATATGAAAGATACAAACAGCTAACGTTCAATAGCAAGCAGTTTTAATTTCCATTTTGCATTTTAAACATCCAGATTACTAGTACTAGCATGATAACAAATATATTAAATTTTGATTCCAAATATAGTATTATATTCAGTCTGAGGCTTCATAAATAAATTACATTATATTTTTAATTACCTGAAAATTAAGCTGTGTTATGAAGATACCTGAAAATACCATTCACTTTTTATCAAAAGCCCACTGCTAAGCACAAGACAAAGCGATTACACTTTCTTCACAAACCACCAAGGACGTTCTGAGGTGTCTGAGGGTATGCAAGTTACATAAGTATCTGAACCCTCATAACTAGCAGCCAATCACATCAAAGCTTTTTTTAATTTTGTAGAGGGAAAGTCAACTATTGGTTGACCCCAAAATACCCTCAGTCTAGCATGCTATACAGAAGAAATGTATATGTTTCACAGGACATGTGCTACATGTACCATAACCCCATTAAATAGCTTCTTTAACCTTTTATTTTAGCTTATTAATTGAACTTGACTACATGTGCTTTATTTCTCTTGCTTTATACTTGCTCTAACCAGTTTATGGTGCTTGTACTGTGGAAGTATATGCTGTTTTCTCTCTCTGTACAATCTGACTCATGAGACTCTAACAAGATCAAAAGAAAGACCTCATGCTAGGGTCATTCAGTCAAGTTCCATGTGACTCATGCAAGACTCTTGTAGGATCGTACAAAAATATGAAAATCAGTAAATAGAAAAGCCCATACTGTTTTTCAAGGAACTGTGCACCATATAAGCAGCAGTTATTCACAACCTAACCTTTTTTTCTAACTGACATAAATCTAACAATTAAATTTATTATTTTGCCACCCTCCCTCTTTTTATCTCCTGATATAACTCCATTTTGCTCCTGGAGCTTACTCATTCTGCTGAGCATTTCTCTTGTGACTGAAATCTCCATGCTGCACCATGGTTCACCTTTGGATTTTGGGACACAGCCTCATCCATTGGGCTAGACAGTATGCTATTAAGTGTGGTATTGACAAGAATCGTGGATTCCCACACTTGGACATAACTTGAATTGGGCACAGAGATATTAAGTGGCATCAATGCTTGCCAATGGTTGAGAGCATTTTGGATTGTGAGCACCCTGAGGATAGTGCACTGTGATGACAATGACCTTGGCACAATCAATCATGTTGCGATTGAAATTCAAATGAAGGAGACCTATTCACAACTGGTATCTCTCTTTCCTCAAACTGCCTTTTTATATTCTATTACATGTCAAAGGCAGAAATGACAATGGTCAAAAATCCCAGAAGCATGTCAATAAAACAGTTTCTGCATTTCTTTGTGCTTGTAAAATACTCCTCTCCACTATGGCTTGGCATGGACTCTCTATATCATAAAAACATCCAGTTTGATATGGCAGTAGTCTATAGGTGAGATGGAGTGCACTTCACTGCAGAAGGAAAAAGGATGTCCCTTAATAACAGCAAGGAATGCATCCAATTCTGTGTGTACTTGAACATTACGCACTATATGCACTATAAACGCAAAGGCTCGTGTCTAAGCCACCGTATTCCAACATTATGTGATTATTTCATGGTATTAATCTTTTTTTTGGAACACTTAGACCTGCCAGACTTTTGCGAGAGTGGGAGCGCCCAAGCGCCTGCCTCCCCCTACATATTTGCCCAACTCTCAATAGAGTCTTATGAGCTCAAACATTCAAACTATATTTAATGCATAATAGCTCTGTATCGTAGGGTGTGAGTATTAGTCTGTGTAAGTACACAAGCCTCTGTACTTAAACCTTTCTCTTGAGATAGATTTTCTATCTCACTATTTTTTTTGTTTTTTGTGTTTATGATCCCTCAAGAGTCTTGCAAGATCGTAAAAATGTTTCAAGGAAAATAAATTACACTTCCCTTCATTAAAACACTTATCCCTTCTGTTATATTCCCCACTACCAGGGTGTGAGGAGAAAGTGACCTCCCCACTAATACTTCTCACAGTTTAACAGCAGTGTATAGTAGGGTGGGAGGAGAGAATGGGTTCTTCATTAACACCCAGGGCTACAAATGGGCATAGTAGGGTGTGGGAAGAGACAGTCTCTCCAGGAACACCTTGCATCTAAATTTTGTGTACTCCACTGCTTTTTTTGTGAGAGTTGCGTGAGATTGTAAACTTTTTTTCGAAGAAATATTAACACTTTCCTTTTTCACTTATGCCTTATAGTCCCTATTGGTAGGGTGTGGGGAAGAAGTAGACTCTCAAAATAGACCTTTTCATAGTATAACAACAGTGCACAGTAGGGTGTAAGGAAACACTGGGGTCTCACTGCCACCTCTCCACAGCATAACAACTGTGTATAGTACACACTGGGTAGTTCCACTAAGATCTTGCATGAAGGTAACTAGTGTGAAGAGTAGGATGTAAAGGCTGCCTCTCCTCCCACACCTTTCCCCAGGCCCATTCATATTCATAGCAGGGTGGGGAAGGTACTCACCTCACATGTAAGACCTCACTATTGCATTGCACTTATAACAAGTACTGGCCACTCCACTGAGATCCCTCTCCTGGGAAATATATATTAGTGCATAGGAGTGGATTTGCCTGTCCAGTTACATCTCTCCACAGCATGACAGACTTATACCGTGTAAGGAAACATTGTTACCTCCATTAACATCTATCTCCAGGACAACATGGATGTCAAGTATGATGTGGGCAAGCAGTGGCCTCTCTGCTGAGACCCTTCCCTAGAGCAACAGGGATATGCAGTGGTGTCTGGGAGGAGAGTGACTTGTCCATTAACACATCTTTTCAGGGTGGGAGGTATCTGTAATAGGCTTTCTGAAAAAATGTTTCTCTGCTTATACCTCTTCCCATGCTGACAGGTATGCATAGGAGGCTGTAAGGGGGAACTACCCTGTTTGCTCACACACCTCTCTAACATGGGGGAGAGACTTGCCCTTCACCTGTGACCAGTGTCTTGGATGATGGGTGTGCAACTTAGGGTGTGAAAAGGGGCATAACTCTCCAGTCACAGCTCTCCCCATGATGACAGATGTACGAGTAGCATGTGCAGATGAAATTACCTCTATGCTGAGGTCTGAGGTCTGTCTTGCATAACAACTATAGAGACTATGGTATGGAAGCACACTGTCCTGTCACCTGAGACATTTTCTAGAGAAATATAGGAGCAAAGGAGGCTGTGGGCAGAGACTGCTCTCTCTGCACATACCTCTCTTCACAGTGATGAATGTCCTTAGTAGAGTTTAAATTAGAGTACCCTCTTTGGTGAGAACTGTGTATTGGAGAACTGGTGTCCATATTTGAATGTGGGGACAAACTCACATCTCTTTCAGATGTCTCCCAATGGTGAAAGCCATATGTAGAAGTAAACAACTGTCCTCTCCATGGTCTCCTCCCCACCAGCTGATAGGAGAGTGTAGTAGAATATGAACATGCAAAGCCCTCTGTGCCAAGATCTCACTCTCACTCTTGCAACAGAGGTCCCTATACTACACTGTGGAAAAGGACTAATCTCTCTACTGACACCTCACTGTTGTAATACAAATAATACAAGTCACCATAGTTGCAAAGCAAAAACATTCCCTTCTCCATTACCAAGTCTTTGTAGCATAAAATATGTGCATAGCACAATATATAAATATATATATATATATATATATATATATATATATATATATATATATATATATATAATTATTATTATTATATGTGTATACATATAAACATATATATATAAATATATATATACATGTATATATATATATATATATATATATATACATATACATGTACATAGAAATATATATATATATATAGCAGCATATTTTCAGTCCCTGAAGATAGATCTGGCAGTGTTACTCAATATGGTAATACTAGCTTTTACTTTTTTTATGACAACAATTTTTAACAATATTATATATTTAATAATACAAAACAACAACAACTACATTAACAAACTATATCAACAACTGTAAAACAAATACAATAACTAACTTTCTTAATATATGACATGTTTTTCTAACACTGGCCAGCAGGTGCTATTGTCTATCCACTTTTTGTTTCATTTGCCTACTGGATCTTGATATACGTAGACCTTTTTTCCCTGTATTTTAGCCACCTTAGCCTGCCAAAAAGTCTTCGTTTTTCTACTATTTTATAGTATGGTAGGTGGCAAAATAGTCTCAGCAAAGGATGACATCAAAAAACTACAGTTATTTTTTTAAGAGTTCTCAAAGCGTAGTTTCTACAAAGTTAGCTTGCACGGCAAAACAGGGCAACTCATCAGTCACTGCCACATCTTTGAAACCTCATCCCAATGTGCAGGAACAGTTAAACAACACAAAAATCCCGCTTGTCTTTACAACACTCTTTTTTGCTGCTTATGTAAGCAGATAATTATTTCATCAGAGACAATTATACCAACATAAGACAAGCTTTTGCAAAACCACAAATGTTGCCCTAAACGACCAAAATATTATCACTTATCCAATTGATAGTTTTTTCCCTGAATTTCCACAGTTTTTATTTCCTGCTTTTTCTAAAGTGAACAAGACTTCTATTTCCAGTTCCTCCTTCAAAAATACAACATATGCAAAATAAATTATAACAATGATGCATCACTATATTCTCTTAATGTTTCTACATTTTTCACCCAAATCACATATTTATATCTAGTGCACTACTAACTTCTTCTTATTTTCTCCTGTAAAATGCCACACTCCCAACAGGTGCCTTCATAATTAAATTATAACACACCATCAAACCTGGTTTCATAAAAGTTTACAAAAGTAACACAATTCTCTTGACGCACCTTTGCTAATAGTAAGCACAGTGATTTACTCTAGAAACAGGAATATCACCACTCAAACATCTCCTGAGGTGAAGTATATGTACAGTAAGGTTCATAAAACACTAGGGATTGTATTAACAGATTCCACATTCTCCTCTACTTACAACCACATACAGATTGAATGCTTTATTTTGTCACACAACATGCAATGCTTGCTGACATATCTACATTCTAACTGTCTGCCTCTCAAAAGTTATGTTGAGAGATCTACAACTCTACAAACAGCTTTTCTCTCAGTAATATTGTGCAGAATATGTTTTCCAACAGTAGCGCACTTACTGAAACTTTTGAACAAAGTTTAAAACTATAATATTAAATACCTAAACTTAGAGCTGTTTCTGAAAATATCAGTCCATTTCATTTCAGAAGTCATGTGCTGACAGGGTGTGGCCAGCCGAGCAAGATGGTGGATGGGCTATGAGACTGCTCCAACTGGACACCCACGATTCTGCCAAACCTGCTGACATCCCATCTAAGAAACCCTGAACCACCTTGGCCCGGATGGTAGACATGGCAGGGACACAACTGAGCTGAAATTGCAGCCTCCTGCATACGAGACACTGCTCAGGGAATTGGCCTACCATGGCCTGAAGGTTGGGCTGTGAGTTGGATGCCCTGGTGTGGAGAGCAAGCCAACTGTTGCTGGCCCATTAGCAGAGTAACCGGTGTCCCTCTGGTGCTTCGGTTGATGAGAGTGCAATGCCGGAAGGCAGTGAGGTGGGTCCAGAGGCCCGAGACGCGGCTACGGTGTGTGGTGCCATTGTAGGTGGGTGAGAAAGCCTGCATTAAAGGGCTGGGAGTGCCACGCGCAGAGGAGGGGGGCGCTTCACCAGTTTATCATGTGCCATTGACGAAGCCCCCCGTTTCTGTTCTGTCCCCCTCTTGCCCATTGGACATCGCTTATACGGAGGGGCTCATGTGAAAGGCGGGCCCCCCCATACTACTGCAATGTTACCTTGAGGCACGACACCGCATGGGTAGCACTTGCTTCCCCCACCCCTCCTCGCACAGCAATAAAGTGCCTTAGCTTCCCATCTGTGGCTTCAGTGAGGAAGCATGCTGTCAGCGACACTGCATGCCGTCTGAAGGTGAGTGGCTTCCATCACGAGATGGTGCTCTTGTGGATTTAGTTGTGCACCCAGCGCTGGCGGGGAAGTGATGATTAGTTTCCCCTGCCAGCATGGAGAGAGACCCCAGGACTGCTCGTGCCCCACCCTTGTTGCATTTGAACAGGGAAGTTTCAGGTCCGGCAACAGATCTGTGCTGCCACACACCATAGCATTGTGGTGGCATGCAGTGCCAACGAGTCACCCAGCAACACTATGCGCACATCTCTGTTCCAGCCCTGGCAGCCGCAAATGTGTCTACCCACACCCTCCAGCTCACACAAGTCAAAAGCATTGCCCCCATGGGGGATGTATGAGGTGCCTTAAGCATTGTGAGAATTTGGATAAGGTGGGCAGTGAGCACAGAGCACCACCACCATTGTTGAGCAGAGCACTGATGAGTGGCACCAGATGCCGGCTGCCCTATCGAGGATGGGCTTAAGGGACAGAATGGGACTTTTATCACAGAGACCAGGCTGTGTGAACTCTCCTGACACTGAGGTGAGCAACCCCCACCTCCCTGCACTGGCAAAGACATCCACCACAGACGCCAGATTGGCGGCCACCAAACGGGAACCAGGTACTAAGGTGGACGAGGTAGCATCACAAAAGGTGGCACTGGATCAGTTTTCAATGTGTTTCCTTGTGGAGAATGTTCACAGAGTACCGGCCCAATGTCCCCTACTTGGGCCCCCAGAGACCCTTGGCTGCACACATTTTGAATTACAGAGACAATGAAACTCTCCCACAAGTGGCTCGGGCAAGGTCTCCACCCCCTCATGATAACCCAGGGTGTTCATCTTCCCGGATTATATCCTATCGGTACAGTGTTGCAGGGACTCCTTCCTTGGTGTGAAGTGCAAAGTAAAACAGGCAGGCCTGCACTACTTGCTTCTTTTTCCAGTGAAGCTGAAGGTAATAGCCAGCATTAAGAAC
Source organism: Pleurodeles waltl (assembly GCF_031143425.1). Taxonomy (NCBI): domain Eukaryota; kingdom Metazoa; phylum Chordata; class Amphibia; order Caudata; family Salamandridae; genus Pleurodeles; species Pleurodeles waltl. The sequence continues at coordinate 676,741,105 of NC_090445.1, forward strand.
GTTTTTGTATGGAACCGGCAGATGCCTGGGACTGGGTGGAACAGCACCGCTACGAGGCCTCATCATCTTCCTCCCCAGAGCGTCAGCATCGCAGACCTAAGAACACGAACAAGAGGAGACAAGTGCTGTACCACCGCCTGGAAATCCTGGTATGAGGGATGCCCTTACCAGAGCAAGCCAAGAAGGAACAGGCCCAGTCGCTGACTCTGGCGGTCTCCTTACGGGCCGAAAGATAGTCACCACAGGACTTCTCTCCGGACAATGACATGGCTGAATCTCTTTCCATGCACTCTGAGGACAGCATAACTTTGCAACTATTGCCTAATGTGACACCCCAAATGGTGGATGACATCCTATAATAGCCACCTCATTGAGGCAGCTATGCTTACAGTTGACACTATCTCCTCCTGTGGTTATGGTGGGGTGGAGACATATGAGTGTCCAAAGGGAGTGATCATCTAGACAACATGGGTTCCTCAGCTCATTGCTTACCCATTTACTGCAACCAGTTATTTATTGCAGTAAAATATGTTCTCAAAAGGGCCCGTCAGCCCCCAGCATTTTGATTCTTAGAGGCCAGCTTAGGAGAACCTCATCTATGGGTTGTAATTTCACTTGTTTGGGTGGACCCAGGTTTCAGGGTTGCCCTGTGTTGGGAGTTCAGGTTGTACAAACAGTTAAACCATGTGATGTGATAGCAACCTTTTTCCCAGTCTGTTATGGGCATTACATCATATGTTGGTGTCCCAAAGGCACAGAGGGAGACTCAAGATCATTACGTGGAATGTCCAGGGTATTGTCACCACTAGGAAGAGACATGCAGTACAACAATATTTAGGAAGGAGGGGTGCACAAATTGCATTTCTGCAAGAGACATATGTGATGAAGGGGGAGGAAGTTAATTTCCAAAGACAATGGAGGAGTCAATGCTTCTGTTCCACATATTTGGGTTTTGCACATGGGCCTTAATCTGGATTCACCCAGGTGTCCCCTTTCACCTCCTAAAAACATACATTGACCCAGAGGGCAGATATGTGTTAGCAGAAGGCTTCCTGGATAGTAAGGCCGTGTTATTAGGCAATATATATGCCCCTAACACAGTACAAACAGCCTTCTTCTCTCAACTCTCTACAGCATTAACACACTGGGTTCACACCGCATGGATACTAGGGCGGCAACTTTAACTGTGTTTTTGACCCAAAATTAGCTGCTCACAGCCCCTCCCCAGTATTATCAGCTGCTATATTATCTCAATAGCTTGAACACTGGCCACTCCTAGACTGCTGGAGAACATTATACCAGAATATGACTGTTTTTTCATATTACTCAGCTATCCACAACTTACATGTCAGACTAGATAGGATCCTATGAGACCCCGCTACCTGCCTACTAGCAGCAGGGGTAGAATACTTACCTAAGACCTTCTCTGACTACAACCTGATGCAGCTGCAGTTAGACAGACTTAGCCCTCCAACAGGTAAAAGTACGCAAAGCATTTATGGTGCATTACCACACACTTTCCTCTAGTAGGTCGACCTCCCCACATTACACCCATTAGAGAGAGAGGACCTCAACGCTCCTCTCACTATACATGTAATTGGGGAATCGATTTGAGGAGCAGCCACTAATAAAACACTGGGGTGAGACAGGCTTCCCTTTGAATTTTATAAAGCATACCATCACCATCTTGCCCCTGAATTACTTGAAGTTTATCATATAGCGGTAGATGAGGGCTGGCTGCCACAAAGTATGCAGGAGTCACTATTATTCTCCCTTCCTATGCCAGGTAAGGATCCAGAGGACCTTTCCTCCTACTGCCTGCTGTTTTTGTTAGGGTGGGACCACAAGATACTGAGCAAGACCTTAGCGGGCCGTCTATATGGGCTCATGAAGAGGCTGGTGCACCCAGACCAGAGTGGGTTCATTCCCGCGAGATCCACTACATTGAACATACGTTGACCAATCAGAGTGATGGAGTTGGTCCCATCACGCTGGCCATTTGCTGCATGCCTGGTATTAGATCTAGAGAAGGCATGTGACACAGAAGAATGGGAATACTTCTTCTCCATGTTAATGGCATTTTGGATAGTGGGGAGGCTATAAGCTTTGATACAGCTATTGTATGTGCAGCCACAGGACAGGGTCAAGATAGGACAGTGCATTTCTCCTCCGTTCCAGGTAAAACGAGAGACGCAGCAGTGATGCCCGCTGTCCTCCCTACTCTTTACCCTAGCCATGGAACCTCTGGTAAAAAAAACTACGGGGGAAGGAGTGGGGTATTCCAGTATTGGGAGAAATATACGTAGTCACCCTTTATGTGGATGATGTCCTGATATATTTCCGGGACATTCGTAACAGCATTGCACCAATCCAGGCCCTTCTGAAGGATTTCTATGCAGCATCTGGGCTGAGGGTGCATTGGGCAAAGTCCTGTTTATTCCCCTCACATCCACATTGCTCCTCACAGAACTTTCTTAGAGAAGTTGACAAACTGAAGTGGGATGCACATTTTGACACCTGGGGATCAATATTTATCATGACACAAAGAATTTATTAGATGGCAATTTCACGAAGGCTGTAACATCACTAAGACCTCAGATGGCCTTTTGGAGCACATTACCTCTCGTACTCCAAGGTAGAGTGTCTCTAGCTAAAATGGTGATACTCCCCCACCTTTTGTAGTTCTTCCAAAATCTGCCAAACAGCATACCGTGATCCACCTTTCATGCCTTGCACTCCACTTTGGAACACTTTGGCCCTCATTACAACCCTGGCGGTAAATCCTGCTTACCGCCGTGCTGACGGCCGCAAACATACCGTTGCAGCCGCAGAAATCCGCTACAGGTATTATGACCCACATCTCGTAATCTGCCACAGTACAGACACCCACACAAGTCTGCCACACCAAAGGTCAGTGATAAACTGGCAATAGCAAAACCTACACCATCACGACAACAGAAATACGCCCACACTATCATGACCCACGAATCAACCGATGTAATCCATTGGCGGTACACACTGCTGCGCTCAAAATACACACACATTTACAAAACACAACCACATACACACACCACACCCACACACTCACACCACTATAAAACACCCACCCCCACTACCCACAACTCCTTACAGCGACAGTTTTGGAAGAAGCAGAGAGAGAAAGAATAGCAAAGACAACACCAGCATCCAGAGGCACACAACACCATCACTCACACAACATCCACGCACCTCAAAGAACACACCACAACACATCACATCACACATCACAACAAACATCATCCGGGTAGAGCCACAGCTATTCGAATCACAGGTGCAGCATACATCCATTGCAAGGAAGATGGAGCTATGGTGGAGAATTGTCGACAGGGTCAATGCAGTGGGGCATCATCCAAGAACACGGGATGACATCAGGAAGAGGTGGAAAGAACAACAGGGGATTGTGTGTTCCGTGGTATCCAGACACCAGGTAGCCGTATAGAGGACTGGCAGTGGACCCCCACCTCCTCCCCCACAACTAACAACATGGGAGGAGCAAGTCTGGGTGAACATGCATCCTGAGGGCCTCCCAGGAGTAGCAGGAGCACTGGACTCTGGTAAGGCAAATCTTTACTACTATATCCCCCTCCCTACCTGCATGCCATCACATACCCCCACCCTTACCCTCACTTCCATCACTCCATCACCTCACAGATAACCCACTATCACAACCCACACATACCAATACCAAGCCCTGCATGTAACACCAATGCATGGACACCCAGTACAGACCTGCATGGACACCCATCACCAAAGCATGTCCAGTAGAGAGACTCGCCCAGACCACAAAATCACCACTCACACAAGGGCCAAGGCAATAATGCAAGCACAGGAGTAGAGGGAAACTCAATCATTGCACAAGATGGCACACACAGATACAATAACTACGCATTTACACCCCAACAGGACCCCTACCCAACGTCACCGGACAGGAGGTTCCAGACATATCCAGTCCCCCCACAGAAGAGGCCCACAGTGACAACAGCAGCTCTGCACGCCTGGATCAAGATGACCAGCCCGGCCCATCAGGGACCTCTGGACAGTCGGTTTCCCTGCCACAGTCCCAAACCACCACTGAACCTCCCCCTCAGGAAACACCACCACAGCACCCACCCAGCAGGCCCATGCCACTGTCCCCAGGACACGTCAATCAGCAGTGTGTCCACCACTACAGGGACCCCAGGCAAACCCACTAACACAGGACGATCAGGGACCTGGGGTCAGTGTTAGTGGTTCAGGGGACAGAGGCACAGGACAACAGGGAAGCTGGGAGGACTGCTGTGTGACAGGGGGAGGACAGGCCCAGGTAACCCACTCTCTATGAGGCACTCTCCAACATCATGGGAGCATACCACCATTCCCAGGAGACCGTGGGCATGGTACTGGCCAAGTTTCAGGAGACCCAGCAGCTGTAGGAGGAACAGTACTTGGGGATCAGGGAGGACTTGAAGTCCATTAACACCACCCTGGTCACCATTGCAGGGGTGCTGGCAGACATGGCCAACACCATGAGGGAGACTGTGGCATACCAACGGACCCCTGACACTAGCCCAAACGATGATCAGCCCTCCACGTCCACCGGCGCTAGTGGACAGGAGGTCCCGCCACAGGACCAACAGGCCACCAGCACCCCACCCCCTGCAGAAGGAGAACCACCCCGCAAACGGTCCCTGTGATCCAGGCACAAGACAGAGAACATTGCCAAGACCCCCGCCAGGAAATAAGACTCTCCTGATTGTCACCCTTCTGTCCCACTATGTCACCCTGACCACCTTGAACTGCCATTGCTCCACTTCCTATGTCCCCTTGGACAATGCACCTGTGATACCAAGAGACTGGACTCTACCATGGATATTCCTCCACCATCACCCTAGCCCATTAACATCCCCCTCCACTAATTAGCACTTAAATAAACACCCTTGAATCATAAAACAATCTGGAGTCAGTCTGTACTTTCACAAATGTGTTATTACAACCTCTCTGACAAATATCAATCGCAATGTTCATTTGCACATACCAAAGTATGACAGTTGTTGGGCAGCAGTGAGCATAGCAGAAGGCAGAATGTGGTACCCAGATCTGTGAAATGGAAAGCCAAAGTGAACTGTCAGGGTCCATACACAGAGGTAAAAAGGCAGACTCATGCAATGTCCTACAGTAGTCTGTCATGAGTGGAGCAGTGCCAGTCTCTTACCTGTGTCTCACTGGAAGTATTGCATGATGATGATGTTTAGGTTGTCAATATCTTCTTCATCTGCCTCCTCTTCTTCACTGTCCACATGCTCTACAGCTTCCACAAGACCATCATCAGGCCCATCCTCCTGCAGAAAAGGCACCTGGCATCGCAAAGCCAGGTTGAGTAACATACAGCTTGCCACGATGATCTGGCACACCTTCTTCAGTGAGCAGTGTAGGGAGCCACTTGTCAGATGGAGGCACTGGAACCTGGCATTCAGGAGGCTGAAAGTCCGCTCTATAATCCTCCTAGTTCGCCCGTGTGCCTCATTGCAGCGTTCCTCTGCCCTTGTCTTGGGATTCCTCACTGGGGTCAGTAAACTTGAGAGGTTGGGGTAACCAGAGTCACCTGCAAATATGGAGGGGTCTCTGTTAGATATACACATACCCTTAGGGACTCTCCCATACCCAGACACCTATCCAAACTGTGTATGGACCTTGGGCTCACCTATTAGCCACACACCGTGCCTCTGGAGTTGGCCCATCACATAAGGGATGCTGCTATTCCTCAAAATGTAAGTGTCATGCACTGAGCCAGGATACTTAGCATTCACATGGGAGATGTACTGGTCTGCCAAACATACCATCTGCACATTCATGGAATGGTAGCTTTTGCGGTTTCTGTACAATTGTTCCTTCCTGTGGGGGGGGACAAATGCCACATGTGTACCATCAATAGCACCAGTGATATTGGGGATATGTCCCAGGGCGTAGAAGTCACCTTTCACTGTGGGCAAATCCTCCACCTGGGGGAAAACGATGTAGCTGCGCATATGTTTCAGCAGGGCAGACAACACTCTGGACAACACGTTAGAGAACATTGGCTGAGACATCCCTGATGCCATGGCCACTGTTGTTTGAAAGGAACCACTGCCCAGGAAATGGAGCACTGACAGGACCTGCAGTAGAGGGAGGATTCTTGTGGGATGGTGGATAGCTGACATTAGGTCAGGCTCCAACTGGGCACACATTTCATGGATTGTGGCACGATCAAGTCTGTTGGTGATAATGATGTGTCTGTCTTCCATTGTCAACAGGTCCACCTGGGGTCTGTACACCGGAGGATGACGCCATCTCATCATCTGCCCCAGCGGATGTGCCCTATGGAGGAGAATGGTGAGCAGAGGGTCATATACCACACAGGTTGCACAAGGCTGTTTTGCACTATTGTGATTTCATTGGTGTGTTGCGCTGTCTGTCTGTCTGTGTTCCTGACCAAAAGTGCTGTGACGCAGTTCGGTGCCCTGCCATGTGCCCCCCGAAATGGCGGCTGCCTGACTGGTAAGGAGGGACAAGGGGAAATGAGGTAACAGCACTGGCGTTGTGCAGCGTTGCAGTAGGCGAATGAAGACCGCTGTGCAATTCAGCATTGGTTATCATTGGGCCCTATGGGTTCCAAGAGCCAATGACGATGTACACCGGCGGAGACGGTACGCACCGCCGCAGACGTGACCGCCATTTTCTTTCTGTGCACTCACTTGATACCTGACCTTCAACAGGAGAGGACCTACACTGCAAGTGCTGCTGTGACCTGAGTCTGGAAGCGACAATGGCTACAGTGTCTGGGGAAAGGGCCCCTGCCTTCACCGCGGAGGAGTTGGACAACCTGATGGATGGGGTCCTTCGTCAGTACACGCTACTCTACGGTCCTCCAGACAAACAGGTGAGTACACTGTGTGCATGGTGGATGGGACACTAATGTATGGAGTGGCCTGGATGGAAGATAAATGGGGGGGCTGTGGATTGCATGTGAGGATGGTCAGTGTATGTGTTTCAGTGCATGGTTGGAAAGTTGTGGCCTATGAGTAAGAAGAACTGGACGAGGGAGTAAAATCCATTCTTACTTTACCTTTCCTGTAGGTCAGCGCCCACCAGAAGAAGGGATTTGGAGTGCCATCGCCAAAGAAGTGTGGATCCTGGGGGTCTATCATAGACAGAGTACCCACTGCCGCAAGAGATGTGAGGACCTGCGCCGCTGGAGCAAGAAGACGGCGGAGGCCCAGCTGGGGATGGCTTCCCAACGTGGAAGGGGTGCCCACCGCACCATGACCCCCCTGATGTTCCAGATCCTGGCGGTGGCATATCCGGAGTTGGATGGCACTTGAGGGCATCACAGCAGCCACAGGGGGTGACTACAGTGTCATTCAGCTGCCTCTGCGCGCTTTACGAAGTGTCTGGGTGGGGGTTGTGGACTGTGGGTTCCCTTAGGCAAGGGTGAACTAGGCAGGTGTAGGTCCCTTGTGAGGCAGGCTCTGAGGCACTCCAACCCCAATAGTGTTAGTGGGCATCTACAACTAGTCAGGCTCCTGTGGGTTCCAGGTGTGCAGCAAATGGTGTTAGGCATAGTACCCCATGGGCAGGTGATTTTCCTACTAACTGCTAGTGCATGGCCTAGTGCATAGGGCAGCTCTCTGTGTGTTGTGCCCACCACCAGTGGTGTTGCTGGCATTGACCATGTGTGTTCTCTGTCTCCCCCCCCTTCTTGTTTTGTCACCCTGGCCTTGTGTGCATTAGCATCATCTGGCGGAGGAGCAGAGGCACCGGCGACAGGGGGAGCTGCATCCCACATACTGTAGCCCTGGAGGGTGAATCTACGGAGTATGAAGGCACCAGTGGGACGGAGGGCGAGGGGAGCTCCATGACGGGGACAGGATGGGACACCAGTGACAGCGACTCCTCCTCTGATGCGAGCTGCCTTGCAGTGGCCGGCACCTCTATGCCCACCGCAACAACAGGTACAGCCGCCACCCCCCCACCAGCACCGCCCGGCCAGCAGCCCCTCAGCATGTTTCCCGTGCCCGCTCACCCAGGAGGGTGGGCATCTCCTTCGCCCCAGGCACCTCAGGCCCTGCCCCAGTCAGCCCTGCTGTCCTCAGTGAGGAGGCTATTGACCTCCTGAGATCCCTCACTGTTGGGCAGTCAACCATTCTGAATGCCATCCAGGGTGTCGAGAGGAATTTGCAGCAAACAAATGCATACCTGGAGGGCATTCATTCTGGCATGGCAGCCCAACAGAGAGCATTTCAGGCTCTGGCCTCAACACTAATGGCAGCCATTGTCCCTGTGTCTAGCCTCCCCCCTCCAACTTCCTCTAACCAGTCCCAGTCCCCTCAACCCCAGCCTATCCCAAGCGCACCTTCAGACCAGCATTCACCCAAATCAACACACAAAAGTGGCTCAGGCAAACATAAGCACCACACATCCCACAGGCACTCACACAAGCACCATGCCCATGCAGACACACCAACATCCACTGCCTCCACTGTGTCCCCCTCCTCCACGTCGTCCACCTCCATCCCAGTCTCGTCTCCACTCACACCTGCATGCACTACATCCTCAGCCACTACCTCCATCACCAGCACACCCATCACCACACACCACTCACGTGCAATCACACCCCCCACAACCATGGACACGTCCCCTGTATTCTCTCCCAGTGTGTCTGTGAGCCCTCCTCCCAAAGTTCACAAACGCCGGCACACACCCACTCAATAGCCATCCACCTCACAACAGCCTCCAGCCCATGCACCTTCACCCAAACTCAGCAGACGTACACCTCCTACAACTACTACCTCTTCCTCCACTCCCAAACCCACTCCATCCTCCAATCCCAGTGTGTCTAAAAAACGTTTCCTAGCTGTCATTGACCTCTTCCCTACACCTCCCCCCCTGTCCTTTCCCTAGGGCCAGGATGTCTAGATCCCAGCGCAGCACCTCAGCCACCAAATCCTCGTCCAGTGTGGTCCCTGCAAGTCCTGGAACATCAAAGACGGCACCCATGAGGGCTGCAAGTGTGCCACCTAGTGAAGCCAAGGACCACCCCATTCCGCCACCTGCCAAGGTAAAGAAGGGGCCAGCTTGCCGAACAGAGGAGCCACACCTACCACCCAGCAAGGCCCCTTCCAGAACCAAAGAGGACAGTGCCAAGGACTTCCAATGTGGGGAAGGGACACAAGGGCAAAGGGAAGTCAGCTCAGGGCACGAAGCCTCCGGGTGAGGGACTGGTGTCACCCCTATTGCAAGAAAGACCAGCAACCAGTACGGCAGTGGCCACCGCCGCAATGACGCAACCTGCCCCGCCACCTGCACCGCCATCTGCACCGCCACCTGCACGTCTGCTGCCTCTGCTACAGTCATCAGCATCATCCCCAGTGGGCAGCCTTTCGAGGCTGCAGGAGACGGCCTGGTGTCTCCCTCCACAAGTGCAGACACCTGCACCACTGTCAGCATCTCTGCCGCAGACACCACCGCAGACACCGCCAACTGCCCCGCGACATGCCCAGCCAGTGCCACTACAGCGGACATCAGCAGCATCCCCAGTGTGCAGGCTTCTGAGGCTGCAGGAGACGTCCGGGACCCTGCACACACTACAAGAGGCACCAGCCCTGGCACTACCAGCAGTTTGCAGCCTTTGTTGTCGCAAAGAGGAGTGTGGCTCTGCCTCCATGGAGTATCATGCTACCTGTTACCGGTAAATCTCGTGGCACAGACTCTCATATGAGGGAATGGGAACTGCCATACCGTTGGTGCAGCATCACTGGGCACAAAGCCCCCTCCAGAACCAGTGGAGAAAAGCATCCACTAACACAGTCCTTGGCAGGATGAAGCACTCTGGGCACAAAGCCCCCTCCAGAACCAGTAGAGAAAAGCATCCACTAACACAGTCCTTGGCAGGATGAAGCATTCTGGGCACAAAGCCCCCTCCAGAACCAGTGGAGAAAAGCATCCACTCACCATATCCTTGGCAGGATGAAGCACTCTGGGCACAAAGACCCCTCCAGAACCAGTGGAGAAAAGCATCCACTCACCCTATCCTTGGCAGGATGAAGCACTCTGGGCACAAAGACCCCTCCAGAACCAGTGGAGAAAAGCATCCACTAACCCAGTCCTTGGCATGATGAAGCACTCTGGGCACAAAGCCACCTCCCGAACTAGTGGAGAAAAGCATCCACTAACACAGTCCTTGGCAGGATGAAGCCCTCTGGGCACAAAGCCCCCTCCAGAACCAGTTGAACATGTCACCCACTAGAGAGACTGTGGCCTTGCACTCCCCAGGACCAAGCAGTGGACAAACCACCCACTAGAGAGACTGTGGCCTTGCACTCTCCAGGATCAAGCAGTGGGCAAATCACCCACTTGAGAGACTGTGGCTTTGCACTCCCCAGGACCAAGCACTGGGCAAACCACCCACTTGAGAGACTGTGGCTTTGTACTCCCCAGGACCAAGCAGTGGGCAAACCACCCACTTGAGAGACTGTGGCCTTGTACTCCCCAGGACCAGGCAGTGGGCATGGAGCCCCCTCGAGGAGCAGTGGCGTCGTCCCATCATCCAGCTGAGGTGCACACATCCCCTGAGGTGCCTGTTTTTTTCCCGACCTGATGCCCCTGCAGTGTTCTCTCTGTTTTGAGGCAGGTGTCATGTGTGGGCTTTGCCCATGCTTTTTGGGACCACTGGTCCACGGACATTTAATGGGACAGTATATGGACTTGTGTACTTGCTGTGAATATTTGTATATACTGATGTTTTAAAGTTATCTTGGCCTCTCTGAATTTTCGATTATTACACTCGTTAAACTCATTTTATTTGGTCCTTGCGTTCCTCCAGGGGGTGACGGGTCGTATCTGTGATGTAATTGGATGTGTTAGTGTGTATGTTGTTGTGGGTGGGGGGTGGGGGTGTTGAGTGTTGCGTGTGTGTGTCACTCTCTTTTTCCTCCCCCCTCCCCTGCGTGCTAGGTGCAGTACTCACTTTGGTCGTCGCCGGTGTCTTTGATGTTCCTGGTAGATGAGGAGGTAAACCAGCATCGGCAAGACCTGTAACTGGGGCTCCATGGCGTCCTGGTTCCTCGTTGGGTGTCGTGAGGTGAGTGGTTTCCATTCCAAAGACTGTTTCTGCTGTGTTTTTGATGGCATTGGTACCGCCCCGGAAAAGCTGGCGGATTGGTGCCTTGTAATAGTGTGGGCAGTACATTGCCTTCCGCCTGTCTGTTGGCAGTTACTGCCGCGGTGTTTGTAACTACCGCCGTGGTGGTCGGAGTGTGAAAGGGGCTGTCTGTGCTGGCGGTTTCCACCATGGTCGTGCTTTCATTTTTTTCGGCCGGCCTGTTGGCGGTATTACCGCCTCTTTATCACCGACCGCCAGGGTTGTAATGAGGGCCTTTATCTGGAATAAGGGTCGCCGTCGAGTGGCTTTTCGAAAATTAATACTACCCATAGCAAAAGGTGGCCTAGGTGCTCCTAACTACGAACATTATTATTTGGCAGCATAGCTACAATGGCCTACATATTGGTTGGTGGGAAGCTACAATGAAGAGTTGGGCGCCCTGCACATGCACAGGCAGAGCTGCAATGTTCTTTCTTGCCACAAGAACGCCAACCACTGAGGTGAACAGATTGCTGTTAATTACATTCCGAAGCTTTCACCATAGCCTGAAACTTGTGCCAAAAATGCCTCATTATTCGCCTGACATCCCACTGCCATTGATATCCACCTTCCACAAGATGCTGAGAGAGGTGGGAATGACACATGGTCAGAGGCTGGAGTGGACACGCTAGGTGTGCTATTCCAGGAAGACTTGCTCCTAGCTTATGAGCAGCTGCAAGATGAGTATGGGCTATCTGCAGGACATTTTGTAGCACAGGCCCACCTAGTAGAGGAGGCACTCCAACTCTGGAGCCTCACAGACATGGAATCGGACCCACACCCACTCATGCATATACTGTACAGGATGGGCGAAGGGCGTAAACTTATAACATGGCTAGCTCGTGTGCTTGCTCATGCTGTGTGAGATCCCCTGGTAGCAACCCGCAGGTGGTGGGAGAGGGACCTGGGCAACAATCTCTCTACTAAGGAATGGGAGAAAGTTATCACGTAACTACACTTGCCTCCCTTTCTCACATATTTGGCTCACCCTCAACATGCCCTTGGTGCCAATAAAGAGAGGCCAACATAAAACACACATTTGGGACTGACCAGTAGCTGTAGAATATTGGCTTGGATGCGTAATATTGGCTAAAACGCGCAACTGGCCGCATGGATCTGCACACGATGGAGAGGTCACTACTTCGCCTTTTTCGCAGGTCACTATTTGCCAAGGCCAGCAATAGGTTTGTTGACCTGGCGCTGCTGTTAGCCTGCAGACTTATTGGTATGCATTGGAAATCGCGGATGTTGCCGATTATAGCAAACTGACGGGTGGCGACACTCAAGTAGGACTGAGTGGAGACAGCAGCTTTGAGGTGAGAAGAAGTTAGGGGCTTACGGAAATATCCTACAGCAACAGATTGGAAAGCATTACTACTTGACTTGCACACCCACCCAATGGCGGCTGATGATCCCGGGGATGGCCTCTGAGGACCACCTATCACTTGCTTACTCCCTTCCCACTACGAACTGCTTTATTTGAACCCATCCCCATCAAACTCATTCATCACAGCATCCCAGTCCACAATAGCACAATGCCCTTAGTTTAAGCCTGTGTCACAGACCAGATTAGAAAACACTTACATCTGCACATTGGGCACATTAGATGCATCACATGGTAGATCATCTGTTATGGTATATATGCATGCTACGAATACAAACCATTTGCCCTTTGAATTCTACTTTTGTATCCTGTACCTCATATGATGGGATTTATGAATGGATCTGTATGTAACAACATTACCCAGCGTTCTGTAATGAGTTGCATCATTGAATTCTCATTAAAAATGGTTAAAAAAGTCACATCTGCTGACCACTACTCAAAGAGACTTTCTTCTCCTTCAAAGCACCAATGACAATCTGAGCTATCTCTGGCTCTGCACCCAATCACATCACAGCATTTCTGCAACCATGTATTAAGAATGTTAACTATTAGTTGAGCATTGCCCCTTTTTTTCTACTTCTCCCTATATGACATTGTCAAACCCTTGCAGGACCGTAAACCCCCTTGTTGGAAAGTACCATCTTGTCTGGCATGTTACCCCCATTTATACTTGTGTGTTCGTTTGTTTTTGCCTATGTCACTGGGATCCTGCTAGCCAGGACCCCAGTGCTCATACCTCGTGGCCTATATGTGTTTTCTGGGTGGTGCGTAACTGTGTCGCTGAGACTCTGCTAACCAGAATCTCAGTGCTTATGCACCCTGCATGCTAGTGACCATTTTTACCAATTCTGATTGGCACACTGGAACACTCTATAATTCCCTAGTATATGGTACCTAGGTACCCAAGGTATTGGGGTTCCAGGAGATCCCTATGGGCTGCAGCATTTCTTTTGCCACCCATAGGGAGCTCACACAATTCTTACACAGGACTGTCACTGCAGACTGAGTGAAATAACGTCCACGTTATTTCACAGCCATTTTAAACTGCACTTAAGTAACTTATAAGTCACCTATATGTCTAACCCTCACTTAGTGAAGGTTAGGTGCAAAGTTACTAAGTGTGAGGGCACCCTGGCACTAGCCAAAGTGCCCTCACATTGTTTAGGGCAATTTCCCCAGACTTTGTGAGTGCGGGCACACCATTACACGCGTGCACTACATATAGGTCAATACCTATATGTAGCTTCACAATGGTAACTCCGAACATGGCCATGTAACATGTCGAAGATCATGGAATTGTCCCCCTATGCCAAATCTGGTATTGGGGTGCCAATCCCATGCATCCCCAGGGCTCCAGCATGTACCCCGGATACTGCCAAACTAGCTCTCTGGGGTTTTCACTGCAGCTACTTCTGCTGCCAACCGACAGACAGGCTTCTGCCCTCCTGGGGTCTGGGCAGCCCAGAAGTAGCCTCCCCCAGCCTCTGGAAATGCTTGCCTCCCCACGCCAGACAGTAATCCTGTGTACTGTGTGATCTGCAGCTGCTAGGGCTTCTGTGTACTCTTGCAAGGAATCCTTTGTGCACAGCATAGCCCAGGTCCCCAGCACTCTGTCCTGCATTACTCAACTCGCTGAGTTGACCACCAACTTTATGGGACCCTCCTTTGTGGTGTTGAGACGACCGCTGTGCTCAGATTTCTTGAATGCCTGTTGAAGTGCTTCTGCGGGTGCTGCCTGCTTTTGTGTGGGCTCTCTGTACTGATGAGTGCCCCCTCTGTCTCCTCTTCCAAGGGGCGATCTCCTGGTCCTTCCTGGGCCTGGGCAGCACCCATTTTCTTCAATTGCAACTCTTGCAGCTAGCAAGGCTTGTTTGCGGTCTTTCTGCGTGAAAATAACTCTGCATCCTCCAGCATGCTGTGTGACATCTTCTGTGCGAAGGAGAAGTTCCTGGCATCTTCCGTTGTTTCAGAATCTTAAGCTTCTTCCACCCAGAGGCATCCCTTTTGCACCTTCATCCAGGGTTTAGTGGGCTCCTGCCCCCCCGGACACTTGTGTGACTCTTGGACTTGGTCCCCTACCTTCACAGGTCCTCCGGTCCAGGAATCCATCTTCAGTGCTTTGCAGTCAGTTGTTGCCTTTGCAGAATCCCCTATCACGACTTTAGTGTGTTTCTGGGGTAGTAGGGTAACTTTACTCCTACTTTTCAGGGTCTTGGGGTAGGGTATCTTGGACACCCTTAGTGTTTTCTTACACTTCCAGCGACCCTCTACACACTACTCTAGGCCTGTGGACCGAACCAACGGAATCGGCGGCGGAATAGCCATCGCTCACAAAGCTACCCTCAAAATCCACACCCACACTGACGACACCCTCAAGACAGCCGAACACCTCCACTTCCAGATCCACACGGACCCCAACACGACCCTCAGAGGAACCCTCATATACCGCCCTCCAGGACCAAGAGCCCCCTTCAGCGTCACCATCGCCGACCTCGCAAGCACCCACGCCCTCGTTTCCCCGGATTACATCCTCCTGGGAGACCTAAACTACCATCTGGAAAATAACAACGACGCCAACACCGCAGCACTGACCTCCAACCTCCTCAACCTCGGACTCCGCCAGCTGGTCAACACTCCCACCCACATCGCCGGACACACCCTCGACCCCCTCTTCACCTCAAGCAACCACATCTCTTTCAGCCACACCTCCGAACTCCACTGGACCGACCATCACTGCGTCCATTTTTCCTATAAGAAAATCACCAAGCAGCATCTCATCCATCTACCCCCTACCGCCCCTGGAGCAAAGTCACCCAAGACCAACTGACCAGCACCCTCGTCAAAAACCCTCCACCCGACGCAGCGACCCGAACACAGCTGCCATCAACCTCCATCAATGGATCCTCGAATGCGCTAACACCTTAGCCCCTCTCAAGAAACCCACCGCAAACCAAGGAAAGAAAAAACCAGCCTGGTTCACAGACGAACTGACCACCTCCAAAAGCCTTTGCCAGAAGCTCAAAAAGAAATGGATCCTAGAACGCACACCCGACAACCTCGCCTCCCTCAAAGACGCAAACCGTGAACGCCCACTTCACCGAACGCATCAACAACAAGGCCCACGACTGCAAAGAACTCTTCTGCATCGTGAAAGAACTCTCAAATCCAAAAGCCAACGCCAACGACATCCCGCCCTCCCAGAAACTCTGCGACGACCTCTCCACCTTCTTCCACCAGAAAATCGTGACCATCCACAACAGCTTCAACACCGGCCCACCGCCAGACCCCACCCCCGACGTCTCCGCCCGCGACTGCCGCCTCACCGCCTGGTCCCACGTGGATGACGCAGAAACCACAACAACCATGAACACCATCCACTCAGGCTCCCCCACGGACCCATGCCCTCATCATGTTTTCAACTCAGCCAACGCCGCCATCGCCCCCAAACTCCGCAAGATCATCAACCTCTCATTCACCTCCGCCACCTTCCCGGACAGCTGGAAACACGCAGAAATCCAACCCCTCCTCAAGAAACCCAAGGCAGACCCCAACGATCTCAAAAACTTCCGCCCGATCTCTCTCCTCCCTTTTCCAGCAAAAGTAATCAAGAAGATCGTCAACACACAACTCACCCACTTCCTCGAAGACAACTCCATCCTGGACCCCTCACAATCCGGTTTCAGACGAAACCACAGCACGGAGACTGCTCTCCTCGCCGCCACAGATGACATCAGACATCAAATGGACAACGGCGAAACCTCGGCCCTCATCCTCCTCGACCTATCAGCCGCTTTCGACACAGTCTGCCACCGCACCCTACTGACCCGCCTCCAGGAAGCCGGCATCCAAGACAAAGCCCTCCACTGGATCTCATCCTTTCTCTCCGACAGAACTCAGAGAGTCTGACTCTCCCCCTTTCGCTCCAAAGCCACCAACCTCATCTGCGGCGTCCCCCAAGGATCCTCCCTCAGCCCCACATTGTTCAACGTCTACATGGCCCCCCTCGCTAAACTGGCCCGCCAGCATCACCTCAGCATCATCTCGACACCCAGCTCGTCCTCTCCCTGACCAAAGACCCACTCACCGCCAAAACAAACCTCCACGAGGGACTAAAATCCATCGCCGAATGGATGAACAACAGTCGCCTGAAACTCAACTCCGACAAGACGGAAATCCTCATCCTCGGACGCTCTCCCTCGGCCTGGAACGACTCTTGGTGGCCCGCCGACCTCGGACCCCCACCCACCCCTGCCAGCCACGCAAGAAACCTCAGCTTCATCCTGGACCTGGCCCTCACCATGTCCAAACAGGTCAGCACCGTCTCCTCCTCCTGTTTCAACACCCTCCGCATGCTCCGCAGAATCTTCAAGTGGATTCCAACAGAGTCCAGAAAGACGGTGACCCAAGCCCTCGTCAGCAGCAGCCTGGACTACGGCAACGCACTCTACACAGGCATCCCAACCAAAGACATCAAACGACTCCAGCGCATCCAAAATGCCTCCGCCCGACTGATCCTCGACATACCCCGCCGATGCCACATCTCCCCTCACCTGAGGGAACTCCACTGGCTCCCGGTGGAGAAGAGGATCACCTTTAAACTCCTCACCCACGCTCACAAGGCACTGCACAACACCGGACCTTCCTACCTCAACTCCAGACTAAACTTCTACGCTCCCACACGTCAACTTCGATCTGCCAACCTCGCCCTCGCCGTCGTCCCCCGAATCCAGCGCAAGACCTGCGGCGGCAGATCCTTCTCCTTCCTCACCGCCAAGACCTGGAACTCTCTCCCCACATCTCTACGCCAGACCCAGGACCTCCTCGCCTTCAGGAGACTCCTCAAGACCTGGCTCTTCGACCGCTAACTGCA
The DNA here is from genome assembly GCF_031143425.1 of Pleurodeles waltl. NCBI lineage: Eukaryota > Metazoa > Chordata > Amphibia > Caudata > Salamandridae > Pleurodeles > Pleurodeles waltl. The sequence goes on from NC_090445.1 coordinate 676,758,553, forward strand.
GCGCACCCCCCCCCCCAGCGCCTCGAAACCCTGACGGGTACATAGCGCGCTTTATAAATATCGTGATTGATTGATTGATAGTGTTTTCTTACACTTCCAGCGACCCTCTACACACTACTCTAGGCCTGTGGTCCATTCGTGGTTCGCATTCCACTTTTGGAGTATATGGTTTGTGTTGCCCCTAGGCCTACTGTATCCTATTGCATTCTACTGTATTCTACAGTGTTTGCACTACTTTTCTAACTGTTTACATACCTGATTTTGGTTTGTGCGTATATTTTGTGTATTTTACTTACCTCCTAAGGGAGTATATCCTCTGAAATACTTTTGGCATATTGTCACTAAAATAAAGTACCTTTATTTTTAGTAACTCTGAGTATTGTGTTTCTTATGATATAGTGCTATATGATATAAGTGGTATAGTAGGAGCTTTGCATGTCTCCTAGTTCAGCCTAAGCTGCTCTGCTATAGCTACCTCTATCAGCCTAAGCAGCTATGAACACTACTAATCTACTAATAAGAGATAACTGGACCTGGAAAAAGGTGTAAGTACCATCAAGTAGCCACTATAACCCAGGCCAGCCTCCTACACCCCTTGTAGCAGATCCAGTAATTTTCCATGCCACACTTGTGAGAGTCTTCCAGAATTACAACGCAATTGAAAAAAAAAAATAGTAGCATATGGGAGGGACTAGCCTCTCCACTGAGAACCCTCTCTTGGTTAATACTGTGCATGCTTGGGTGAGAGGAATGATTACCCTCACCTTTTAAAGTTCATTCTTGAATTACAAGTATGTATAGTTGAGTGTCTGGACAAGTTGTCCTCTCTTTTCAGACATCTATGTCAGATGATGGCAACATAGTAGTGTGTGGAAGGGACTGCAGAACTGTGTATTTGGTCAACATAAACATCAGGGTATAGCAATTAAGTCCATCCATTCTATTGGAGAATGTTGACATGATTCTTAGCTAGGTCACAGTGCCCACCTGATCCTCTACACGCCAGGGTACCAGATGGGTGCGGCAACCTTGAACATGACTACTCACCTCTCAGTCAGATAACTGGTGTGCATAATAGAGTGTGTGAATGGAGTGGCCTGTTCTTTCAGACCTCTCTTTAAGAAGATGGCTGTGCATAGAAGTGAATGGAGAGGGAACAGTCTCTTCTGTCAGACCTTTCTCTCTGAGATTACTTGTGTGCATAATAGTGTTTAGGGAGTGACAGATCTCTCATTTAATGCCTTTCTCTCTGACGATGGAAGTGTGTGCATGGACTGGCCTCTCCTTTCAGGCCCCTCTTAGATGAAGGATACCCCTTTCAGATGACAGGTGTGCATAGTAGTTAGTATGGACTGCCATGTATCTTTACTGGATCTCTCACCCAAATGATGGATGTGAATAGTAGGGAGAGTGGATAGACTGGCCTCTACTTTCACACCTCTCTCTAAGATGACAGGTGTCCACTGTAGATTGTGTGCATGGACTGGCCTCTCCTCTCAGACCTCTCTGTTAGATGACGGGTGTCTTTCCAGGGGCGGCTCCTCCATTAGGGCAGAGGAGCGTTAGCAGTCCTTCCTGTCAGCAGTGGCAGCTGCAAAACCTTTCCAAGAAAATGAAAATAAACATTGTTTATTCTCATTTTCTAGAAAAGAGGTGAAGCCACGGGGTGACAAGCAGTGAGGGGGAGTGCTCAGCACTTCCCCTCACTGTACATGTATGTTTGGCCGGCCACCTCGGGCCCGCCAAACACACATGTGCAGTAGCCTCTCTCCAGCCCAGCAAAACAGTTTCCGGGCTAGAGAGAGCCTGCATAGGCTCCCAGTCTGCCTGGGAGCGCCCTGGCTGGGCGCTCCCAGACAATCCTCACCCTGCTTTGAGCCTGCAGCCTGGAGTGACGAGGGACAGAGGTGCAGCACGCAGCAAAGGAGGTAAATGTTTTTATTTTTTTATTTACTTTTCATTTACACGCCATGCGCGCGCGCCACCCCGCCCCTTTTCATCACAAGCCGCAACTGTGTCTCTCTCTCTTTCTCTCAGATGACAGGTGTGCGCAGAAGTTAGTGTGGACTGACAGGTCTCTCCTATCGGACCGCTTTCTCAGATGACAGGTGTGTGTAATAGGGAGTGAGAATGGATTGCCTCTCCTTTCACACCTTTGTCTAAGATGACAAGTGTGCATAGTAGAGTGTGTAGATGGACTGGCCTCTCCTTTCAGACCACCTCTGAGATGATGGGTGTGCATAGTAGGGTGTATGCAAAGAGACTAGGGTCTCCACTGAGACCTCTCTAGGACGATGGGTGTGCATAGTACGCTCTGTCCAAGGACTCTCCTTCCTACTAAAACACCCCTCTCTTTCATGATGGGTGTGCACAGTAGGGATTTGGAAGAGACTGATCTCATAAATATCATCTCCAGTAAGACTCCTTTATACAGATACAAGTGTACATGCTGCAGTGTATTTACGGATCCCCTACTCCTTCCTACTTTTCACGATCCTGCAAGCATCTTAAGAGATCGCAATATTTTTTATTTCTCATCACAGTCCACATCTCTTACACACTTCCTTCCAATACAAGGAACACACTATTTATTCCTACTGGTAGAGAGAATTGAGAACTCATCTATTCCTTTTTACTATTTATACTTAAAAACAATATACATACATTTTCTTCACAGTAGTTTTCTCTTAGACATCTCTCTAAATCTAGGGGTACAAGATGACTTTTTTTTGCCCCTTTATATAGCTTTTCCACAACACCTCCAATTTTTCATAGAAAACAGTGATGGCATCCTCAAATTCATTTCTAAGATTCCAACGGCCAGCAAATCAGAGTGCTCATTCACACGGAATTCACTGGTGCCCCTCACTTCCAGGAGAGTGTGAAGGCTCATGGAAAAAATGAGCCTCTCAACCAATCTCAGGGCTCAGTTTTTAAATTCATGCTCTTGTGGGACACCAGCCAAACTCTTGTGATCCCAGCTACCAAAATATACAATTCATTTTTACCCTTAATTTCTCAGAAACTATTGAATGGGTGTACACTAACTCACAAAAAGGACAATCTGTGGTCCAAGATATAGCTTCCTGATGAATTTGGTATAAATCCGTCCAGCAGTTTTTGCTGGACCCCCACCTCCTCCCCACAACTAACAATATGGGAGGAGCAAGTCTTGGCAATCATGCATCCTGAGGGCCTGGCAGGTGTACCAGGAGGACTGGACTCTGGTAAGTCAACTCTTTACTACTTTCACTTCCCCTACCTGCATGCCATCACATACCCCCACCCATACCCTCACCCGATCACTTCACCACCTCACATACACCACACCATCACAACCCACCCATCCCAATACCAAGCCCTGCACGTAACACCAATGCACGGACCCCCATCACAGACCTGCATGGACACACATCACTAAAGCATGCACATTACAGAGAATCACCTAGCCCACAAAATCACTACTCACACAAGGCAAATCTGACAGGGCAATCACAACCAGAGGGCAACACACCCATGCAGAAGATGTCACATGCAGAAACAATAACACTGCATTTACATCCCCACAGGTCCCCCAGCAACATCCAGTCCCCCTGCACCCCCCAGAAGAGGCCCACAGTGATGACAGCATCTCTGGACACTTGGATCTGGATGACCAACCTGGCCTTCATGGATCTCCGGACAGTTGGTTACCCAGGCTCTCTCTTATACCATCACAGAGCCTCCCCCTCAGGAAACACCAGCACAGCACTCACCCAGCGGGCCCATACCTCAGTTCCAGGACATGTCAATCAGCAGTGTGTCCACTACTACAGGGACCCCAGGCCACCCCTTAAACACAGGATGATCAGGGACCTGGGGTCAGTGGCAGTGGGCACACGGTTCAGGTGACAGAGGCACAGGACAACAGGGAAGCTGGGAGGACTGCTTTGCGACAGGGGGAGGACAGGCCTGCCTGATGGCTTGCATACTGGCGGTGGCCTATCCGGAGCTGGAGCAGCCACAAGGGGGTGAGAACAGTTTCCCAATATACTACTTGCGCGTGGTGGGGTGGTCTCCGGGTGGGGGATGTGGGCCTGTCGGTGCCCCTAGGCCAGGCCGGACATTGCAGGGTAGGTCCCATGTTGGGCAGGGTCTGATGAACACCACCTCCTACCAAGCTAGTAGGCATCCACTACTGGGCAGGGGTCTGTGGGTCTCAGGTATGCTGCTATTGGCGTTAGGTATTCCTGTCCATGGCCTGGTGACTAGCATTGTGACTGGTTGTGCATTGCCTAGTGCGTAGGGCTGTTTTCTTTGTGTGTATGTTGTGTACGCCAACGGTGGTGTTGGAGCAGCCATTGACCAAGTGTATCCTTTGTCTCTTCCCCCCCTTTTTGTTTTGTCACCATGTCCTTATGTGTATTAGCATCATCCTGCGGAGGAGCAGAGGGACCGGCAACGGAGGGGGCTGCATCCCACAGGGCCCATGAGGCCAAATCCACCAATGGTGAGGGCACCAGTGGGACTGAGGACGAGAGGAGCACCACAGCGGAAACTGGAGGGGACAGCTCTGACAGTGATACCTCCTCCGATAGAAGCTCCCTGGTGGTGGCGGACACCGCTGTGCCCACCCCAACTATAGGTACAGCTACCACCCCGTACCAGCACTGCCCTCCCAGCAGCCCCTCAGCATGTTTCCCATGCTTGCTTACCTAGGAGGGTGGGCATCTCCTTCACTCCAGGCACCTCAGGCCCTGCCCCAGTTAGCCCTGCTGCCTTGACTGAGGAGGCTATTGACCTCCTGCGATCCATCTCTTCTGGGCAGTCAACCATTGTGAATGCCATCCAGGGGCTTGCAGCCAATTTGCAACAGACAAATGCATTCCTGGAGGGCATTAACTCTGGTATGGCGGCCCAACAGAGATCAATCCAGGCTCTGGCCTCCTCTCTGATGGCAGCCATTGTCCCTGTTTCTAGCCTCCCCCCTCCAACTTCCTCTACCCAGTCCCATTCCCCTCAACTCCAACCTATCCCAAGCACACAGGCAGACCAGCATGCACACAAGACAACACAGGAGTGGCTCAGACAAACACAAGCACCACACATCATCCCACAGGCACTCACACAAACACCATCCAGATTCAGACATACCAATGTCCACTGCCTCCACAGTGGCCCCCTCCTCCTTGTCCTGCACCTCCCTCCCAGTATTGTCTCCACTCACACCTGCATGCACTACATCCTCATCCAATACCTCCATCACCATCACGCCTACCACTACACACCCCTCACTGGCAGTCACCACCCCTACATCCATGCACACGTCCCCTATGTCCTCTGTGTCTGTGCCCCCTCCTCCCAAAGTACACAAACGCAAGCACTCAGACACCCAACAGCCATCCACCTCACAACAGCATCCGGCCCATGCACCTGCGCCCAAAATCAGCAGACACCTCCTACAACCACTCCCTTTTCCTCCACTCCCAAACCTTCACCCTCTTCCCGCCCAAATGTCCCCAAGAAGCTTTTCCTCTCCACCGTTGACCTCTTCCCTACCACTCCCCCCTGTCCTTCACTTCGGGGCAGGGTGGTCAGAACCCAGACGAGCACCTCAGCAACCATTCCACGGCCACAGTTACTGCCAGCTACTGCAGGTGGGAGAGGCTCCAGGGAACCAGGCATCAGCACTGAAAGTGTGCCTACACCAGGTGTGTCAGGGAAGGGCAAGGATGGCACCACCAGCTGCCAAAGGGAAGGGCAAGGAGGCACATCCAGCTGCCAAAGGAAAGGGGAAGGGGCTTGCACCAGCAGGCAGGAAGGACAGGAGGCCTGGTGCTGGGACTAATTCTGAGCCCCCACCACCATCGCGGTTCAGCCGTCCAAGGCTGCAGGGTAAGGGCTGGAGCCTCCCCCCACCACTGCAAGCACAACCACCGGCACCACTGCCAGCAGCAGCAGCCCCAGTGGGCAGCCGTTCAAGGCTGCAGGGGATGGGCTGGAGCCTCCCCCCACCACTGCCAGACTCAACACCAGCCCCACCACTGCCACCATTGAGCAGCCGTCACTGCCGGCAGGCAGTGTGTAGTCCTGCCTCTGTGGGCTGTAGTGCGTCCTGACCCTGCAAATCCTGTAGGTTTGACACCCAGGTGAGAGACTGTGACCTTGCACGCCCCAGGACCAAGCAGTGGGCAAGCTACCCACTAGAGAGACTGTGGCCCTGCACTCCCCAGGACCAAGCAGTGGGCAAACCACCCACTTGAGAGGCTGTGGGCTTGCACTCCCCAGGACTAATCGGGGGAAAATCACCCACTTGAGAGACTGTGGCCTTGCAGCCCCCAGGACCAAGCAGTGGGCAGACCACCCACTTGAGAGACTGTGGCCTTGCACTCCCCAGGACAAAGTAATGGTCATGTTGGCTCTTCCAGGACCAGTGGTGTTGTACCATCTTCTGGCTGGATGCCCCCCCTATACTCGTCCCCCTGAGGTGCCTGTGTATTTTTGACCTGATGCCCCTGAAGTGTTCTCTCTGTGTTGTTGCAGGAGTGAGGTGGGGCCTTGCCATATGTGTAGTGGCCCTGTGGCCCACGTACATCGAGGACTGGGCAGTGTCCTTCCATTTATAAATATATATATACATTTTGTATTTGAAGAACGTATTTATACTATTTTGTCTTATTACACTCACTTTAATCAATTCCTTTTTTCCTTGCATTATTCCTGAGGGGTATGGGATGTATATGTAATGCTAGTGCATCTGTATGTGTGTATGGTGTTGGGGGTGGGCGTGTTGCGTGTGTTTGTCACTCTCTTACCCCCCCTTGTGTGCTAGGCGGCAGTACTAACCGTGGCCGTCTTGGCCGGCATTGATGTTCGTAATGCAGGAAGAGGTATACAAGCATGCGGAAGAAGTGCAACTCGGGCTCCATGACATCGTGGTTGTTCCCTGAGTCTCCAGAGGTGAGTCCTTTGACTTCTGTGTTCTGTTTCCGCCATGCTTTTGATGTTGTTGGTACCGCCCCAGAAAAGGTGGTGGATAGGCCTGTCTTAATAGAGTGGGCGGTACAATGTCTTCCGCCTGGCTGTTGGCGGTTACCGCTGTGGTGCTTACTGCTACTGCTGTGGCGGTCGGTGTGTTAAAGTGGCTGTCTGTGTGAGCGGTTTCTGCCGTGGTCATAATTCCATTTGTGTTACTGACGGCCTGTGGCAGTATTACCAGCGCTTTATCACCAACCGCCAGGGTTGTAATGAGGGCCATATTCACTTTAGAAACCAAAGGGATGTTATAGTTAGGCTCTCATTTTAAACATACAAAGCCATAGAAATTCACCTGTTATAGTTAGAGTTATCTCAAGTAACTATGACTCATGCCCTAAAGTAACTGTAACTGTAACTCTTGTCCCCACCATGCATAGTTCTTTTTGCCAAAAATTGTACTGCAAATAATACATTGATATTATCAAAGATGTCATGAGTGCTGCTATTTGTGGGGTAATTACTAGTGCATGGTGAGGGCGTGAGTTAAAGTGACCTTAGGGCCCGAGTTATACTCACCCTATACCACCCAACCTTGCATCGTGCACAGCCTTCATCTGTGCATGGTCGGGTTGACCGTGGGGCCCGGTCTGCAGCCAGACCCTGTGGCCAACCACCTTAACCGATCAACCCCATAGTGCACACGGCCTTTGGTCATGCATGGCAGGAGCTGGCCACAGCGCTGCATGTCCCCCCTCCACTGGATGATTTCAGCCCTGGGGACTCCAACACCTGGGGCCCACTACAATTCCTTGAGGGTTTGCACGGCCTCCTCCCCGGGCCCTTCTCAGCCCTGGGGACCCCATCCCCCTGGCCCTTTTCTTCAATAAACAGAGGAGGAGGACTACACGGCCCTCCTCCCCTGGCCTTCAAAAATATTTTCCTTTGGTAACGGGGGGCACACAGCTCCCCTCCCCAGCTCCCCAGGCCTTCTAAAATATTTTTTGGGGGAAGAGGGGCTGTATGGCCCTGGACCCAGCTGACTTTGGCCCTGTGGACCTTATCCCCGGAGTCCAGTGTCAATATATTTATTTTTGGGGGGAGGGGGCCACGTGGCCTGGCTAATTTCTGCCCCAGGACCCCCATCCTCCTGGGCCTGGTCTTAATATAAAACATGTTCCCCCCTCCATGGACTGATCTCAGCCTCGGGACAGGGCACCCAGGTACAAGTGGCAGGGACCCTTGGGATGGGGTCCCCAGGGTCAAAATCGGCATAGGATGGTGGCCACATGGCTGCCATCCGGCTATGTGGCCCTGCCCCCCTTTTCAATTATTGGCCAGGCCCTGGTGAATGGGGTCCTTGGGCCTAAATGGGCCCAGGGAGGGGGGTCACACAGCCCTCTTCCCTAATTAAAATTGGCTGGGACCTGAGGGATGGGATCCCCAGGGCCAAAATCAGCCTGGGGAGGGGGGGTCGCGTGACCCCTATCCCCCTTTTAATCATTGGCGTGCCCTGGGGGATTGGGTCCCCAGGGCCTAAATTGTTTCGGAGAGGGGGGCCCTCACAGCTGGGCAGACCCTCCAGCCAACTGCTGCTACATGCAGCCAAAGTCCATGCGTGGGGGTTGGGTGCTTATAGGCGGTAGACCACAGAACCATGCCACAGGCCAGACCCTTCGGCCAAACCCCACTGTGCACTGCCAAAAGTTGTGCATGACACTGGGTTAATGCTAATATGGGGTAGGCTCCCAATGGGTTTTCCTGTAACATGAAGAATAGCCTAGTTATCTGCATGACATCTGAATTACATAGGCAGCACTCTACTCTACTGTGAATCTCATTAAATAGACTGCCAGTGTTTTTTCACCATACACCATGATTCTCTTTTATGGTGGAATGGAGAGCCAACACATTGCTTATCTTATCTTGGGATGGTAAAGCAACACCATATTCTAGTGCATGTACCAACTGCACTTTGTCTTGTCCATGGTCTAGATGACGCCACATACTCAAGGCCTAAGCAAATCTTGCTTCTTGATTTGTCTTTTCCTGACAGCATGTTGTGGATGTTTTTTTAAAGACATGAGTCTTCAACTCTTTCCTAAATTGGAGCAGCACGGGGGCAGTCCTGATGGATACGGAAGTCTTGTTCCAGATGCTCGGTGCAGAGATGAAAAGCCTTGTTGTCTTGTTTTTATTTTATACGCGTCCTAGTCTCTAGTCTGAGGTGTCCCGGGCAGATGCATGTGTGCATGTGTTCTGAGAGCTACAAGAGACGGTGAGCTTGTCTACAAGATATGCATGGATGCTGGTTGTGATGGATTCGTAAATTATGAAGCTAGATCTGTAGATGGTGTGGGCCTGCAAGGGGAACCAAAGGAGTTCCATCAGTATGGGGGTGATGTGGTCATATTTCTTCAGGTCCTGGGGGAGATGTGTTGTCGCTTGTAGGTTGACCCTAAAGGCTACCAATGTAGAATATGGGATGGCATGAGTAGGGTACTATCCCAGTGCAAGAGTAGAAGGACTTGAAAGTAGTTTTGAAGTTGCTTTATGGAAGAAAAGATTTAACTTTCTTCTGAAGAGAGAGCTGGTGCAAGGCCATCTTTTTTATTTGGCAATGTGTTATTTAGTATTTGTTTAGAGTTGGGGTTTGCAGTTGTCATGGTTCATGCCATTGAGCTTTGTACTCTATCTTTTTTGTTGTTCTTGGCAAATAATAGGAAATCTGTCTTGGTTGGGTTAAGCGTCAAGTTATACCAATCCCAGAGTAGAGACAGTGGCCTTGGTGAGGGGAGGTGTTTTTCTTCCTCTTACAAAAGAACCAGTTGTGGCGGATCCAGGAACTTCCTTAACTTGTAAAGGTCTTGTACTTTCACATGTTAATGTAAGGTGAGTCTAAGAACACAATCTTTTATTCCTCCAGCCAGACTTGCTCCAAATCCAGTGGCAGAGAACTGGTTTTGAGTGAAGGGTACTGCTCATTTCTCTGGCCACACCTCTAGGTGGGCTCACCAACTCTGCACAAGCAAGAAAAGGCTCCCCCAGTTTGGAATTTGGGGTAGTAAAGTGTCCAGTGGGACTATTCACAGTAGAGTGCAGGAGGCTGTCCTGGTGTGTAGTGGGTACCTAAGGTACTTACACCTTATACAAGGTCCAGTTATCCCTTATTAGTGAAATGTAGGCAGTGTCTAGAAGCCAGGCTCTCTACGGGTAGCTGTAGCTGAGCAGCCAAGGCTTATCTAGGAGACATGCAAAGCTCATGCAACACCACTGTAGTCACACAGTACTCACATACATGAAAGAGAATTCTCAGTGTTACAAGGTACTTTATTTTGGTGACACAATTGCCAAAATACCATAGAGGCTACACTCTCTTAGGAGGTAAGTAAAACACAAATTATATGCACTAGTATGCAGAAATAGCAATAAAAACAGTCAGAAAATAGTGCAATTAGTGAAAATCACAATAGGTAGAAATGGGACTGGGGGAACACAAACCATCTACTAAGAAAGTGGAAAGCGAATGAAGGCATCCTACTGAGTCAAGTGTAGTTTGTAGAGGTGCACTGGGAATATTAGAAAACACCAAAGGTTAGTAGCAGAACCCACCCCAGAACCCAGGAAAACAGGAGTAAATCACAGTACTTTCTTAGAACACATAAGAACACGAGAAAGAAGATTATGCAAGAACCTGAAGAGACTGAAAGACACCAACAGTGGATCCCTGTTCCTTTAAGACATGTGGAAGAAGGGGACTAAGTCCAAGAAGCACAGAAGAGTCTAGGGAGAACAGGAGCCCCTGCTAACCCGGATGGAGGTGCAAAAGATGAACCACTGGTGAGGAACAACAGTCAGTACTGCACCCAAGAAGATGGATGCGGGATCCTGGTTGGTGCAGATGATGTCCCACATTGGATGGATGATTGCAGTCTGGTTTGTGTCACTGGATTCCGTCAACCAGCTTTGGCACATGCAAGGCTCGTGGTTTGCAGAAAGTGGCACTGCCCGGGACCAGGAGGGACCTGGTGGACTCTACCTAGAGGAGGTAGTGAGAGGGGGATCTCAGCAACTCAAAGAGCCCTCAGAAGACCAGGCAGCATGCACAGGAGGTCCCACAGCATGGGGACAAAGAAGGTTCAAAAGGAGGCCCATGCAACACTACAAAAAAGAATCCCACGCCACCGGAGAACCACTCAGGAAGATGTGCGTTGCAGGATAGAGTGTTGGGGACCAGAGATGCACGGTGCATGAAGAACTTCGTGGAAGGATTCCAACAAGCCTTGGCAACTGCAAAACACGCAGTGCAAGGGTGTACTGTCTTGCATGGGGAGGCAAGCTCTTATCCCCACCAAAGTTGGACAGTAGGACATCAGGACTGTTGGGACCACTTAAGTCCACCACCTGTGATGCAGGATCCATGTAACTCGTCAGGAGAGGGGACCCACAGAGCTGGTCATTGTTGCAGAGAGGTGCCTGCTGAAGCATGGGAGTGACTCCTTCACTCCAAGGAAGATTCCTTTGTTGTTCTTCGGTGAGAAGGGGAAGTGGAGGATTCCTGCTGGAGTCTTGCCTCCTTTAGCCTCCTGTCTTGCTAAAGGTACAGAACAAGTTGTAAGACGCCTTTGCACTGAGGTGCCACCTGACTAGTTGTAACTGGACCTGGACTAGACTCCGATTGTGTCCTCTGATGGAGTGAGTCTTGTCCCAAGGTGCTGTCCAGGTGGCCCTGGATTTCTTGGCTGTGGCTAACTGGACATCTCCTTCAATCTCTGTAAAACTGTGAGAGTAGAAATATCCTGACTTCCTGTGATTGCCTTTGGGTCAACCATTAGAATGTTTAGGAAAATTTGGCAAGAACAATTGAGGGTTGTGAGAAATTGACACTCAAAATATTTGATGGCTGTATATAGCAGATAAGAGTATCAAGAAGCTGAAATTTCAAAATTAATATATATGGATACAAAATCAAGCAACCCCTCTAGGTGGGAACAAAATAGTAGTTAACACCTAAGTTACAGCACACTTGAGAACAGGCAGAAAGATCCAGGAGCCATGACTCTCTACAGGGGCAATGGCCTACTAGGCAGGTTGTTTTAAGGTTGGGAGACACATCTGTGGTAACATTGAGAAAGGTAGCTGGGGATTGAAGGCTGGAAGAAAGGGATTGGGAAGAAGAGGTAGAGAGAACACAATATGGCGCACACCTGGATGAGATAGAAAGGGGAACAGGGGCAAAAGCGGAAGACAGGGACTGGAACAAAAGGTCTGATATGAATGATGATGCACAAGAAAGTGACAGAAGCCTGTATAATTTTCTACCACGGCCTATACGAAGGCTACAATTGAGACAAAGAGAAGGTCAATTTTAAAAACAACCAAATTACGTCTGACACCCATTGAAAGGATAGAACGTGAAGAGGGTAGTTATTATCGTCAACCCTTTTCAGACGAACTGGTAACATGGACTGAAAGAGACGGGAGAAAACCGTGGCCCCAGACAGGAGTATTTCTAACCCAATGACTTAGCCATGGCAGAAGACTGTTTACGGCAGGAGCGGGGTGCCCCGGGCTGGAACTATCTATACATGTAGGAGTGCCTTGTAGTCTGGGAGCTGTATGCCAGGGACAAACCGACTGAAGTAACACATAGTAACAGACCAGGTTACTTTGCAGGCCAACAGGTTTCCCGCCCATTACCCAACTGCACCTAATTTTTAAGGGAGGGTAAGTATAAACATACGTGCCCTGGCCACCGATGGACAAAGAGAACTTAAAGAAAGCACTTCCCCACTGCCTGAAGGTGCAGGAAAATTGATAGGGTGGTTTGAAAAACACACTGTTGGAGTTAACCTCGCTCTGAGCGACATTTAAAGTTTGCTGAGTTCTCTAGTGGGAGATGAGATAAATGCAATATTTGCGAGAGCAGGACTCCCTCAAGTCACATTGGAAAACACGCAGTTTGATGGGTCTTCCTTCAACAATGTTCGCCTTCCTGTTTGGGATGCGCTTCAGTGGACATACCCAGGCAGACCAGATATTGGAGCTCTTATGACGGAAAGCATTAGGCCAACTGACGACATTGCAGAGTTTATCACGAGTAGGAAAGAACCATGGGTACAGGAGATAGTATGTAATTGGGAAAATACGGGAGGAAATGCACCTTTTTTTTTTACAATGTGTTGAAGAGAGGTCTTCCCACTGAAATACAGTCAACTTTAGATGGGATAGTGGAAATTGAGGCTAAACCATGGCCAGAAATACAGGCTCACATAATACAATGTGTTGAAGAGAGGTCTTCCCACTGAAAAACAGTCGACTTTAGATGGGATAGTGGAAATTGAGGCTAAACCATGGCCAGAAATACACATAATACATTATTTTAAACGAAAGCAAGAAAAGTATAACGAGCGAACAGAGCAGGCAGAGAGGGCCACAGCTAAGTTGGTGCAACAGAAACTTAAGAAACAGAGCTTGGAAGGGGCACTTGTGACAGCACCACCAGCAACAGTCGCAATGGTAGGCACCAGGAGGGCAGATAGCAAGTGATATGGGGAGGAGACAAGGAGGGTCGTAAGGAGAGCAAGGAACAATGCAATGGAGAAGACAAGGGGGATATTGAGTGGGACAGCAGTGTTATTATTGCAGTAAGATGGGTCATTTTGCAAGAGAATGCAGGACCAAGAGAATCGATGAATGCATGCAAGGGTGGCCTACCTTACAAAGACAGGCGGCGAGGCCGTCGCAGATGCAATGGGGGCCACAACAATATGTTATACAAGAATAACCTTACACCCTCAAGCTCAGTGGGTGGCACCACAGGGGACACTGCCGCAAAATGGGCCCCAGGATGGCAGCAGCACCTTGGGAGGGCAAGTGAAGGTTTAAGTAGGAGGAGTATTGGTGCAAGGAGGTAACCCCTTTTACGCACAGCGCCAAGTATTCAGTGGGACACTGACACCTAACTATGTCCAATTTCGAAGCCCACAGGTAACAACTATGGCCTTAATTATAACATTGGCGATACATACCACCTACAGCCCTCGGTAACACCCACCAACATACCACCACCACGTCTACCATCCGTCCGACATATTATGAGCACTGCCTGACTTCCACCACAATAGGGGCGGAAATCCAGCAGTGCTCATGGTGGTGGATGGTGGTAAGCTGGCGCTGCTAAAACCAGCACCACTCTGCCAGTAGAACACTGCCAGCCGTATTTTCACCAATAATACGGCCTGGCGGTGTTCTGCTGGCAGGGTGCTGCTGGTGGTAGCAGCACCCCTTCCTGTTCCCTGCTGGAAGACCTCCTTGCCCAAGGTAAGTCGGACATCCGACAGGGGAGGGGGGGTGAGAGGGTGGGGGGTGTTGAGTGAGTGTATCTGAGTTTGTTCCTGAATGTCTTAGTGTGTGTGTGAATACGTCTGTGTGTGTTGTTTACGTGGGTGCATGCGTGTGAGTGAATGAGTGTATGTCAGTGTGCGAATTAATGCATGTATGTCAGTGTAAGTGAATGGGTGTATGTGTGGTGCGTGTGGGTGTCAGTTTGCATGTATGTGGGTGAGTGTGGGGTGAGGGGCGCTGTTACTGTAGTGGGGTGGGGGGTCAGTTGTGTCGTGTGTGCGTGTATGGGGTGAGTGGATCGGAGGGGGATGGGGTAGTTTGTGTATTGGGGTGGGGATGGGTGTTTTGATGAATGGGGGTGGGGGTGTCAGATGTGTGTTGGGGTGGTGGGGGAGCCAGCTACCGGTGACAGGGAAAGAATTCTGATGTTGCAAACAACACGAAAACCATGGTGGTAGGCCGGCTCATAATGCCATGGGCAGTACAATGTCGGCCGCTGGGCTGGAGGGTGGCTCATACCACCATGGTGGTATGAGTGGAGAAGTGGCAAGTGGCGGGTTGGCTGCAGCCAACCCGTCAATCTTGTAATGTGGCGGCATGTACCACCAGCCTGTTGGCGGTCATACCGCCACATTATCCCTGGCTGTCAGAAGACTGCCAGGGACATAATGACCACCTATGTGTCCAATACTATCGGTAACCCACAGGTCAGAAGAGGAACCCACTTTGACAGTAGCCACAGAAGGTCACCCATATCAGTTTGTAATCAACAGTGGGGCCACCAAATCTTGCATATAGGAAGGAACACTACCACTTTAGGTTAAATCAATGGACGCACAAGGGTTTTCTGGGGCTGTCAGACGGGGACCTTTCATGAGATCAGTAAACATGACTGTGGCTGAAACACA